>NC_088383.1:13262500-13939375 GCF_037993035.2 Macaca fascicularis
GGTTTCACCATGTTGGCCAGGCTGGTCTCGAATTCTTGAGTAGCTGGGATTATGTCTCTACTAAAAACACAAAAAATTAGCCGGGCGTAGTGGCACGCGCCCATAGTCCCAACTACTCAGGAGGCAGAGGCAGGAGAATTGCTTGAACCCAGGAGGCTGAGGTTGTAGTGAGCCGAGATTGTGCCACTGCACTCCAGCCCGGGTGACAGAGTGAGACTCCGTCTGGACAAAAAAAAAAAGTTTGTGTCTTGGCCAGGTGCAGTGTCTCATCCCTGTAATCCCAGCACTTTAGGAAGTCGAGGTGGGCAGATCACTTGAGGTCGGAAGTTTGAGACTAGCCTGGCCAAAATGGAGAAACCTCACCTCTACTAAAAGTAGAAAAATCAGCCAGTTGTGGTGGTACGTGCCTGTAGTCCCAGCTACTTGGGAGGCTGAGGCAGGAGAATTGCTTGAACCTGGGTGGTGGAGGTTACAGTGAGCTGAGATCGCGCCACTGCACTCCACCCTGGCGACAGAGCAAGACTTTGTCTCAAAAAAAAAAACAAAAAACAAAAAACAAAAAACAAAACAGAAAGAAAAAAAAGAAGTGTGCTTTTTCTTGAGGACCTCATCCAACTTAGAATAGCTTGATAATGCCAAATGAACATCATTACAGAAAGTTTGGAAAAGAAATAAAGCGCCCTACAGCAGTTCCACCAGTACAACAAATACCAAACAGCAGTCTTAACTAGATTTCATTTCTCTTTTCTTTTTTTGAACAGAGTCTCACTCTGTTGCCTGGGCTGGCGTGCAGTGGCATGATCTTGGCTCACTGCAACCTCCGCCTACTGGGTTCAAGTGATTCTCCTGCCTCAGCCTCCTGAGTACCTGGGATTACAGGGGTGCACCACCACGCCCGGCTAATTTTTGTAGTTTTAGTAAAGACAGGGTTTCACCATGTTGGCCTGGCTGGTCTCAAACTCCTGACCTTAGGTGATCCATCTGCCTCTGCCTCTCAAAGTGTTGGGATTACAGGTGTGAGCCGCCGTGTCCAGCCTCAATTTCATTTCTTTACCCATTCGACACACATTTTCAGATCAGTCAGTATGGGTGCTGGGAAACAGTGGTGAGAAAGTTAATAGGTGCCTTCCTCTCAAGGAGCTTATAGCCTGCTAAGAAAAATCACGGCCCCAGAGCCACGTGGAACTTCTCCTTTGCTTTCCCTTCATCTTTACTGTTACTGTAAAATTGCCTTCTTTTTTTCTAATGATTATTTTTATGGATTTAGGGGTACAAGTGCAGTTTTGTTACATGGATATATTGCGTAGTGGTGAGGTCTGGGCTTTTAGCTTAACTATCACCGGAATAGGGTACATCGTACCCATTAGTTAATTTCTTATCCCATCCCCTACCCCACTCCTACCCTTCCTAGTCTCCAATGTCATCATTCCACACTGTCTGTCCACATGTACACATTATTTAGCTCCCACTTCTTTCTTTTTTTTTTGAGATGGAGTCTTGCTCTGTCTCCAGGCTGGAGTGCAATGGTGCAATCTTGGCTCACTGCAACCTTCTAGGTTACAGCGATTCTGCTGCCTCAGCCTCCCAAGTAGCTGGGATGACAGGCATGTGCCACCATGCCCAGCTAATTTTTGTTTTTAGCAGTTTCACCATGTTGGCCAGACTGGTCTTGAACTCCTGACCTCAGGTGATCCACTGGCCTAGGCCTCCCAAAGTGCTGGGATTACAGGCGTGAGCCACCACGCCTGGCCTTAGCTCTCACTTCTAAGTGAGAACATGTGGTATTTGACTTTCTGAGTTATTTCACCTAAGATAATGGCCTTCAGTTCCAACCACGTTGCTGCAAAAGACATGATTTCATTCTTTTTTATGGCCAAGTAGCAGAGAATCAGTGCTTCTTTAGCTGTGGGGATAAAAGCTGAGGAGAATTGTTTCCATGAGCTCTGGAGGCTGTTCCTGAGGCCAGGGAGCAAGGGCAACACAGGAGAGAACCAGATAGGAAAGGAGGAGAAGGAAACAGAGTGGGAGGAAGGGAAGGAGAAAGAAAGGACAAGAAGATGCTGATGGTGGAGCATGGGATAAGTGTCAGCTGGGATCTTAGTTGACTTATGCCCTGGTTCCCATTGTATGTATTATCTAACCTTTGGTACAAGTAAAATACACGATAGTTTTTCAAATATATTTTTTATTGAAGGGGATGCTGTTTGCCTTGGACCTTGGTAATGTGCCTCAAGTATAAGAGAGGTTCCTTAGTAATTATTCTCACCCATCCCTCTTGGAAATTGGGTTTGTGGATTTATTCTATATCTAACCCGCAAGTAAATCCTCTATTTGCTCTTCTCAGTTTGGAGAACCTTAAGCTAACCGTCTTTGAAAGACGGAAACCAGCATTGAGGTCCTAGGAATGGGGATGCCAGGGTGTCGTCTGACCTCCTTAGGGTCAGGGTAGGGGCTGAGGGAGAGCAGCTGGGCTGCCTCCACTCCAGCCAAAGTCAGAACTAGGGAGAAGGTGCTGGATGAAGTTTCCTATTCCGGGAGCATATATATATATTTTTTCCTTTTACAGTGAAATTGGAACAGTCCTGGGAAAATGGGACAGGTGTCCCCAATCAAGAGACAGAGCTGTTTACCCAACTACGAGGAGGGGCCCCGAGGCCCCTTTTAGATAGTGTTGCTATCTAAAATTTTCCGATCAAGAGGTCGCCCCTGCAGGTTGGGGACCAGGGAACTGGAGCACGTGGGCTGCCCTCTGACAGGTGGACACCAGGAGTGGGGTGGGCAGGCCAAAGTACAGCGGGAGATGGGAGTCCGGAGGGAATTCTCTGGGTTAGTTTTGGCAGTCCGTAGGAAAGCAGGTGCCTGCCCCACCACCCGGACACCCTACTAAGCCAGCCGCGGGTGGGCCCCTCCTTTGAGGGGACTGTGGGGCAGACGATCACTTCTTCCCACTGAGTCTCTAGGAGGAGAGGGAGATGCCAGAAGGGGCCAAGCGTGAGCCAGGGCAGCCAGGCCGGCCGGGCCTGCCGGCCGCTCCAGCCCAGCACCAGGGCGCCCGCACGGCCGCCAAACACTCCCGAGAGTTTTGCTAGCAAAGGGACCACGAGGCAGCTGCTGGCGCGTCCTGCGCGTGCCCGCCCAGAGGCTCCCCGGCTTGATCCTCGCGGGTCCGTCCCGAAACTGACGTGAAACCGATTTGGTGCAATGCGAATGAGCTCCCGCCCGCTGCCGCCTCCATCCCAGCCGCCGCCGCCGCCCGTCGCCATAACAACCGGCCCCCACCCGCCCCGCGCCGCGCCCCTCGGGTCCCCCGGGCCACCGGCCACAGCGCGGGAAGGCGCCCCGCCCTCGGCGCCCCGCATCCGGCCGCCGCGCACCCCCGCCCGCCTGGCGCTTCCGAGCCACGCAGAGGCGCCCCCTCCCGCCGGAGACGGGAAAGCCCCGGCGCCCCCAGACTTGACTCGGTTTCCAGCTCCCCGAGGGGCTGGGGCTCTCCCGCGTGCGCCCCGCACCTGCCGGGGGCCCACACTCGCCCTCGCCGGGGCTCCAGGGGGCACGACGGCCGCGGCCCGGCGCTCCTGGGAGGGGAGCGGGACATCCCCGAAGGCGGCGCGCTGGAGGCGGGGAGCGGCCGGGGCGCACGGGGAGGGCGGGGAGCCCGCGGGAGGGGGAGGAGGGGGAGGAGGGGGAGGAGGCGCGAGGTGGGGGGGAGCGCGGCTGGCGGCAGGGAGGGAGCGGGAGGGAGGCAAGAAAGTAGCAGAAAGTGAGGCTGGCAGGCGGCGGCAAAGGAGCCGGCGCGCGGCGGCGGCAGGAAGTCTGTGCCCGAGAACAGCAGAAATAAGAGCCAGGGAGGGACCGCGGCGGCGGCGGCGAGAGCGAAAGAGGAAACTGCAGAGGAGGAAGCTGCGCCGCAGCCCGAGCCGCCCGGCATCCCCGCCGCCCCTGCGCCCGCGCCGCGCCCCCGGCGCCCCCTCCCCAGCGCGCCCCCGGCCGCTCCTCCGCGCCGCGCTCGTCGGCCATGGCCCGGGAGAACGGCGAGAGCAGCTCCTCCTGGAAAAAGCAAGCTGAAGATATCAAGAAGATCTTCGAGTTCAAGGAGACCCTCGGAACGTAAGTGGGGACCGGGGAGGCGAGGGTGGAGGTGGCCGCGGCGGGGGCTGCACGGGCAGCTCCAGCTGCCGCCGCCGCCGCCACCACCGCGGCAGGAACCCAGCCTGTCACCGCGTCCTCATTGTCCCGATCTCCGCGCTGCAGAGCCCCCCGAGCGCACCCGACGCGTGGGCCTGCGACCCCCGGGTGGGCGCAGTTCCCGGGAGGGGGAGGGGGCAGCGCCGGGCTGTCAGGGAGCAGCCCACGCGGGCGCGCGACTTCCCACTTCCCCTGCTACCGCCGCCCTCTCCGCTGCCTTCTCCCCACGCGTGACTGTGGGCTGAGCATGGTGGGGATGGCTGTTTACCGGCTGTGTGCGTTTACTCGCCGTGTGCATGGGCGCACCGCGTTGGCGAGACGTGGTCACGAGAAGATCAGCCTCCAGTCATTCCCATTTCTGTCCTTACATCATGTATTCCTATGGAACTGGCATCTGCACGTACGAGGTGTAGGCAAGACTTTGGGTGGCCACGGGAGGATGGAAGGGAAGGGCTTCGCAGTGCTCAGGGTCACACGTGGGCAGAGCCTCACCTGAGGGTCTGTGCATTTCACGCGGGCTCGGCCGCACGCGCCGGGGAGCGCGTCTCCAAGGGAGGGTCTGTGCGCGTCGCTGCGCGGGCGGTGCTCTCCGGGCTGCATCGAGTCCCATGCTGATGGCTGCGTCTCAAGAAAGCAGAAATAATCCGAAGTCGATGGCAGGAACGCTCCAAGCGTGTGCTGCTCAGCTCAGCTGCTGTTCCCTTTCTGCCCAGGAGTTGGGTCTTGTTTGTTTTGTTTTGGAGTGGCTCAGAATAGGTGGGGAGGCTGATAGTGAAAGAGAATCAGGATCTGCCGAATGAGTCTGAAGTTAAAGTTATTTTCTTCCCTCATACGATCAGTATTTGTTGTGCATCAGTATCGGCCAGTGTATGTGTATTCACGCACAAGTGTGCAGTCTGAAGTGCACATTTTGCAGGGGTTCATGGAGGTGTTGATTAGGCTGGGAAGAGAAAGGAGCTATTTCCTGGGATAAATCAGTGCGTTGTCGGGTGCTCTTTCTTTCCTTCCTCCTTTTTTTTCCGTGTGCTTGTTTTTGTGCTTGGTTTTTTTCCAGCACCACATTACCCAGATTGTCTTCACCTCCAGGCTCGGGGTCTGCTGCTGTTCAGTCATTTTCCCCCATCCCCACGCAGATCTGCAGGAGGTCCCCTGGAGTGAAGTTGTGAGGGTGGCGTTCCCAGCCCTGCTTCTGATTCCCAGGAAGGCGCACGCTGAGGATTAGAGCGGGGTCTCCCTGCTGTGGTTGTTGCCTTTCAGGGAGGGCACCTATTTGCTACCTTTGTTGGAATGAAAACAGAAAAAGATGTAGCTTTTTAATAAATAGGGGTTTGGGGTTGCCTCTCAGTGCAGCCAGGTAAGGGGTTAGTTTGGGTCAAAACTTTTGAAAATTGCCACTGAGGTTTATTTGGGTTTGGGGTTGTGATTCTGAGATGCTCAAGTTACTGAGAGACAAGAAAGCATGGCCTTTGCTTGTCATCCAGGACCCGTGCTGTGGCCGCCGATGAGGGAATGGGAGAGTGTGGGGACCCACCCTGTGTGAATGCCTTCCTGTGCATGGCTTGTTCCCACCCGAGCCCACCCACACTGGCTTCTTGCCTGTAGCCTCGGGGTGACTGATGCCCTGTCCCCTAACTGACTCCTGCAGCTGCACCTCTGCAGTGGCAGGGCTGCTGAGGCTCCGAGCTGTGGCTCCTGCTGGAGCACCGTGTTTGGAGATGACTGCGGGTGGTTTCCACCTTGGGGAAAAATGGGGATTTGCCTTCTGGTGCCAGAGTGCATTTCTGGCAGAACAGCCTCTTGGACTCCAGCCATGTTCGGTGAGCTTTGGGAACAGGTCCCTCTTAGGGTCCCAAAGCATTCCCTTCTGCCTGGGATGGAATTCTTTGCAAAGGAGCTTCCCGCTGTAGCGCCGGCAGGGGACCTAGAAGAATGATAGAGAAACAGTGCAATAATCAAGATGTTTTTACTCGACATAATAATCATGGTAATCATAGATGGTATTCTGAAATGTATACCCAAGATCAGGTCTTATTTTACATGCCTTATGTGTATTAACTCATTTAAATTTCAGAGTAACCTTACGAAGTAGGTATTTACCATTATACCCAATTTGCAGATGAGAAAACTAAGGTGGCAGAGATACTATGTGAGCTGCCACACCTTAGCTAGCTATTAAGTGGCAGAGCTGGTATCTGTGAACAGATAGACAGAGCCACTTTTGATTATCCGTACAGGGTTGACACACTTTGTAGATATTGTAATGGCAAATGTTGAGTAAATAATTTGACTTAACTTTAGTATTTGGAACACGAACTTTAATATTAACGTAAAGAAAACATATTGGGCTGGGCGTGGTGGCTCACACCTGTAATCCCAGAACTTTGGGAGGCTAAGGCGAGCTGATCACTTGAAGTTAGGAGTTTGAGACGAGCCTGGCCAACATGGTGAAACCCTGTCGCTACTAACAATACAAAAATTAGGCGGGTGTGGTGGCGCATGCCTATAATTTCAGCTACTCGGGAGACTGAGGCAGGAGAATCGCTTGAACCTGGGAGGCGGAGGTTTCAGTGAGCCGAGATTACGCCTCTGCCCTCCAGCCTGGGCTACGGAGTGAGACTCGGTCTCAAAAAAAAAAAAAAAAAAAAAAAAAAAAGAAAACATAATGATGGCAATAATGATAGCATAATGTTATCTAAACTTGGAAGCATTTCAGAGCTTTTGGATTGTCATCCTTTTGCCTCTGTGGACTTTCTTTTTTTTTCTTTTTTTTGAGAAGGAGTCTTGCTTCGTTGCCCAGGCTGGAATGCAGTGGCACGACCTCAGCTCACTGCAAGCTCTGCCTCCCGGGATTACGCTATTCTCCTGCCTCAGCTTCCCGAGTAGCTGGGACTACAGGCACCTGCCACCACGCCCAGCTAATTTTTTTTTGTATTTTTAGTAGAGATGGGGTTACGCCGTATTAGCTAGGATGGTCTTGATCTCCTGACCTCGTGATCCACCCGCCCCGGCCTCCCACAGTGTTGGGATTACAGGCGTGAGCCACTGCGCCTGGCTGCCTCTGTGTACTTTATAGAAGTGGTCCCCAGTTTGAGATGCCTGCTCCACCCTGGTGACCCTGGCCTGAGTCTTAATGTGGAGTTGACTTCTCCTCCCTTCAGTGTGGATTTTGAGTCTGGTCCCTTCTCTTGTTTTGAATGAAATCTAACACAAATGAAAGGCGTCAACAATTAACCACTGGCATTCATTTCCAAAGTATGCCACAGTTCCAGTCACTTTGTTTGCCCCACTTTCTCCTTTCGTCTTTAAGATACAAAGGCAGGAAAGCCTTGCGAGAAGCAGGGCTGTCAGCTCACAGTGTTCACATGCATTTAAAATAAAGCATTGCAAAGGCTGGAGGAGCACTCACTTTGCCACACTTTGTAATCTGATATCCACTGCCTTATCCAGGTGTCTCACCTCATGGAGCCGAGCATTTACTGTTGGAAGCTAAGGGGTCAAGACAGTCTGTGTGGTTAGAGGGACCTTGCTGGAGAGTGGGGGCCGAATGGGATTGAAAGTTGGCCCAGGAGGGTGGAAAATGAGATTGAGGAAGCAAAGAGCAGCATAAGAGAAAGGACTGGGCTTTCTGGTCTGGCCTGGGTTGTCTGATGCACCTCTGAGTCAGGGCTCAGGGAGAAACCTTTCAACCTGTGTTGCTTCGGTGTAGCCTCCTACCAAAGGGAATCCCAGAACATGATCATATCTCTGAATAAGGTGGTGAGACTTAATTATTGTCTATTAATCAGCATGTTTTCAGACCCTTGGCACACTATGAGAGCAAATAAATGTTATGTAATGGCCAATTAGGAGGGGTACACATTTCTGTTGGTGTATTTGCCAAGGCTGTTCAGGCCATCTCTATCGTAGCTATCTTTCAGTGACTACTGAAGCAAAAAATAAAAAATAAAAAACCCCCTAAAACACTATTCAGAGAAGTATATGGATGGGAGGAAAGCTTCGGTGTGGTGTCTAGGAAGCACCCCAGACTCACAGAAGTCACTTCTGCAATTTCCAGGCTGTGAAATGCATGTGAATGGAAAGGCCTGGGTACTTGGCACGTTACAAAATGAGTCTCCTAACAAACCTCTTTTCCCTGGGAGTGCAGAACATGGCATGCCCTAGAAAATGTATCTTCATCTCCACGGGGTATGAATACATGTTTTTCGTATAGGCTGAGCATTTGAAATGGAAGTCATTCCAGTCTGTAGATGGCTGGACAAGGCATCGTGGAGGATTTGAGACTGGGTTTTAGGTCTGGTTCAGCCATGAAGGGTTTTGTGGCTTGTAGGCTGCTTGGACATTGACCTACATTACCTTCTCCCTGTCTCAGTTTCTTCATCTATAAAATCAAGGCAGGTTGGGGGTGGGGAACAGGGAACATGAGATAATTTTCTCTTGCTTTCTGGTTTTTTTTTTTTTTTTTTTGAGACGGAGTCTTGCTCTGTTGCCAGGATGGAGTGTAGTGGCACGATCTCAGCTCACTGCAACCTCCGCCTCCTGGGTTCAAGTGATTCCCCTGCCTCAGCCTCCCAAGTAGCTGGGATTACAGGCACACGCCACCACACCTGGCTAATTTTTTATATTTTTTAGTAGAGATGGGGTTTCACTGTGTTGACCAAGACGGTCTTGATCTCCTGACCTCGTGATCCGCCTGCCTCGGCCTCCCAAAGTGCTGGGATTACAGACGTGAGCCACCGCGCTCGGCCCATGAGAAAATTTTCAAGTACCCTTGCAACCCTAAGATTTTGTGGGTCCCTGTGTAAGGAGGGCACTTGCTTTTGTTCCCTGGGGGCTTTCCTTGTGTGGCTAGGTGCAGCTCATTTCTGTTTGGAGGAAATTTTTTTTTGTTTTAAAGACAGAACCATGCTCTGTCACCCAGGCTGGTGTGCAGTGGTGCGATCATAGCTCACTGCAGCCTCAAACTCCTGGGCTCAAGTGATTCTCCTTCCTGAACCTCCCGAGTAGCTAGGACTGTAGGTGTGCACCACCACGCCTGGCTAATTTTTTTATTTTTTGTAGAGACAGAGTCTTGCGTGTTGCCCAGTCTGGTCTCAAACTCCTGGCCTCAAGTGATCCTCCCACTTTGGCCTCCCAAAGTGCTGGGATGACAGGCACGTGCCACTGCACTTGGCTCTGGAGGGACATTTTTGTGACTGTACTGGTAGCACAGTAAGAGCTCAGGACCAGCACCCTGATCCCACTTCGTGTCAATAGCAGTGGGTCTCCTTTTTCATGAAATGAGTGCCTGCTGGGTGCTGCTTTAGGAAGACTATAAATAGAAACTTCCATGGGTCAAGCGCCATCTTTTCCCACTCATCTCATACTACCCTACTTATTCTGAAACTGCCCAATAAATACACCTATTGAGGATACAGATGATTGGTTTGTCTGAAAGTCCAGATGGAAAACAGACTCAAATTTTCTTTTTTGGTATATATGTGTTTATGTGTGTGTGCGCGTGTGTGTGTGTGTGGTGGAGGAGATAACGCATAGACACTCGAGGTGGTTCGTATATTTGACTGGTGGATTTCATAGTCGTTTTCCTGGGGTTACTCAGAATTTGAGAGTCCGTGAGAAACATTAGGAAGAACATTACTGAGAAAAAAGGAGGGGCGGGAAGCCCCTAGACTTCTCCCCGAGGGTGTCCCCGCTGCAGTCTTCCTTAGATGTTTGGATTCCCCAGTCCTCTTGTTTTAAGGCGTGATATAAATTCAGCCTCTCATACATTTATTTATTTATTTATTTATTTATTTATTTATTTTTTGAGACGGAGTCTTGCTCTGTCGCCCAGGCTGGAGTGCAGTGGCCAGATCTCAGCTCACTGCAAGCTCCACCTCCCGGGTTCCCGCCATTCTCCTGCCTCAGCCTCCCGAGTAGCTGGGACCACAGGCGCCGCCACCTCGCCCGGCTAATTTTTTGTGTGTGTTTTTTTTTAGTAGAGACGGGGTTTCGCCGTGTTAGCCAGGATGGTCTCGATCTCCTGACCTTGTGATCTGCCCGTCTCGGCCTCCCAAAGTGCTGGGATTACAGGCTTGAGCCACCGCGCCCGGCCCTCTCATACATTTAAAAATACCGGTTGAACACCTGCTATATTCTAGGCACTGAGGAGACGGCAGTGAGCAGACGAGAATGCCTGCTCTCCTGGAGCCACAGAAAATACAAGGAGCAAAGAAGGGAAAGGAACAGCACGTTAGAAGCTGCAGGTTAGGCAGGAACCAAGAGCCACAGGGGATGTGTGGGGTGGGGCGATGGCAGCTTGAGGTGACACTTGAATTCAGATCTGGAAAGAGCCATGGGACTGTCTGAACGTAGACTCTTCCGGTCAAAGGCGGCCACAAGGGCAAGTGCCTGATGTGGGAGCCTGCCTGGAATTTTTTTTTTTTGAGACAGGGTCTCAATCCATCACCAGGTCAGAGTGTAGTGGCATAATTATAGCTCACTGCAGCCTCAACTTCCTGGGTTCCAGCGATCCTCCTGCCTTAGCCTCCCGAGTAGCTGGTACGGCAGGTGTGCATCACCACACCTGGCTGATTTTTTTTTATTTTTGTAGAGATAGGATCTTGCCTTGTTGCCCAGGCTGGTCTCTAACTTTTGAGCTCAAGCGATCCTCCCACCTCAGCCTCCCAAAATGCTGGGATTATAGGTGTGAGCCACCACGCCTGGCCATGCCTGGCATTTTTGAGGCCCAGTGGCTTCCAGGAGGCCATGCGGCCAAGGGGGAGGAGTAAGGGGAGCTAAGGTGAGAGAGAGATGGGGGGAGGGTGAGGACAAGGGGGGTGTGGGAAGGCAGGTTGACAAGGGCCTCATAGGCTGCAGTGAAGACTTTGGCTTTAGCTCTAAGAGAAATGGAGAACCTTGGAGGGTTTTGAGCAGAGGAGTGACTTGGTCTGATTTGTGCTTTTAATGATCCCTGGGGTGATTGTGTTGGGAACAGAGGGTTGGGGTTCAAGGGCAGAAGTGGGGAGATCAGTTAGGCTCTTACAGTGATCCAGCTGAGAGGTAATGGTGTTTAGAATTGGGAAGCAGCATGGAGGTGATGAGAAGTGATTGGATTCTGGATGTGTTGTGTTTTTTTTTTTTTTTTTTTTTTTTTTGAGACAGAGTCTCGCCCAGGCTGGAGTCCCAGCTACTAGGGAGGCTGAGGCAGGAGAATGGCATAAACCCGGGAGGTGGAGCTTGTAGTGAGCCGAGATCATGCCACTGCACTCCAGCCTGGGTGACAGAGCGAGACCCCATCTCAAAAAAATAAAATAAAATAAAATAAAATAAAGTTAGTCGGGCAGTGGAGTGCAGTGGGCGCGATCTTGGCTCACTGCAATCTCTGCCTCCCGGATTCAAGTGATTCTCCTGCCTCAGCCTCCTGAGTAGCGGGGATTACAGGTGTGCACCACCACGCCCAGCTAATTTTTGTATTTTTTTAGTAGAGATGAGGTTTCACCATATTGGCCAGGAAGGTCTCGATCTCCTGACCTCGTGATCCGCCCGCCTCTGCCTCCCAAAGTGCTGGGATTACAGGCGTGAGCCACCGCACCCCGCTGGATTCCGGATGTGTTTTAAAGGTGGACCTGGTAGGAATTGCTGGTAGACTGGATGTGGGGTTTGAGATTCTCCCAGGACTTGAGGTTGGAAGAACAGTTCATTTGGTGGTTTTGTTCGGTTTCACCAAGAATTCTCGGAGCACCTGCTCTGTGTGCCCATTGTGGGTGCCCTTGTGTTGGGAGACTCTGGAAACAGTTTACAGGGGCAGGCTCACAGCCTTGGGCTTCTCAGCTCCCCCGGGGAGGGATTCTGAATTTGAAGATGAAATTCTCGGAGGGACTTCGAGGTACCTCCTCTTTTGTCACAGTAGGAAACGCCTGTGATAGGCTGGAAATGTTAGCAGAGGAAAGAGCTGCTTAATTCTGTGGAAGTGCTGTTTTGTGCCTTTAGAATTATCAATAGGAAGAGCTAAATCAGGCCGGGCGGGGTGGCTCACGCCTGTAATCCCAGCACTTTGGGAGGCTGAGGTGGGTGGATCACCTGAGGTCGGGAGTTCAAGACCAGCTTGACCAACATGGAGAAACCCCGTCTCTACTAATGATACAAAAATTAGCCGGGCGTGATGGTGCATGCCTGTAATCCCAGCTACTCGGGAGACTGAGGCACGAGAATCACTTGAAGCTGGGAGGCGGAGGTTGCGGTGAGCTGAGATTGCGCCATTGCACTCTAGTTTGAGCAACAAGAGCAAAACTCTGTCTCAAAAAAAAAAAAAAAAAAAAAAAAAAAGAAAAAAGAAAAAAAAAAGAGCTAGATCACTTTGACAGGTGGGCCTTTAACCTCTAACTGTCCAAGTTGACTTGGGAGTTCAAAGCCCAAACGCTTTCAGTGAGAAATATAAAAAATGCGAGAACTCTTACTACTCCTTTTCTTAGACAGGATGTTTTATATTTTGTATTTTTTTTTTTTTTTTTAAACAAGATCTTGCTATGTCTCCCAGGCTGGAATGTAGTGATGTGATCGTAACTCACTGCAGCCTTGAATTTGTGGGTGCACGTGTTCCTCCCACCTCAGCCTCCTGAGTAGCTGCAACTATAGGCCCACACCACTACGCCCGACTAATTTTATTTTAATTTATTTTTATTTTTATTTTTATTTTGAGACAGAGTCTCACTCTGTTGCCCAGGCTGGAGTGCAGTGGTGCCATCTCGGCTCACTGCAAGCTCCACCTCCTGGGTTCACGCCATTCTCCTGCCTCAGCCTCCCTAGTAGCTGGGACTACAGGCGCCCGCCACCACGCCCGGCTAATGTTTTGTATTTTTATTAGAGACGGGGTTTCACTGTGTTAGGCAGGATGGTCTCGATCTATCTGTCTCGGTCCTCCAAAGTGCTAGGATTACAGGCGTGAGCCACTGCGCCCGGCCTAATTTTATTTTTTGTAGAGATGGGGTTGCACCATGTTGCCCAGACTGGTCTCAAACTCCCGGGCTCAAGCAATCCACCCGCCTCAGTCTTCCTAAGTGCCGGGATTATAGGTGTGAGCCACCGTGTCTGGCTTAAAAGTTTTTTTTAATTGAAAAAAGATAACAGGCTGGGTGCTGTAGCTCACGCCTGTAATACCCCAACACTTTGGGAGGCCAAGGTGGGCTGATCTTTTTTTTTTTTTTTGTAGTTAGCTATTTAATGAGGTTCTTAAGACATTTAGAACACCAATTTGTGAGGATAAATTCCATTCGTCAGGGCAAACAGATCGCAGGTAGCCCTGGAGCTGAGGAACAGCTTTGATTTTTGGTAGAATTTGTGAGTCCACAGCTTTCTGATCAATCTTGCGCTGCTCTGTAATCTCGTATTTCTCTTTTTCTGTGTCGAAGATCTCAGCTTCCTGGTGTCTGGGCTTCCGCGGCTGCTGCTGCTTGAAGTAAGCGTCAGTAAGATGTTTTGGGATTTTGATATTGCTGATATCGATTTTGGTTGAGGTGGCAATGACAAATTTCTGATGTGTTCTTCGTAGAGGAACTCGATTGAGGACCAGAGGTCCAGTCACAAGTAAGCCTCTGTGGAATCCAGTGAGGATGATCAGAATGGCCCCGGGGGTAATGCTGGCTCGCAGTTTTCTCACGTGCTGACTGAAGGGTTTTTTGCCGTGGCTCAACAGCTTTCGAGGCACATCTTCAGTAGGATAGTATCTAGGCATTTTGCGAAGTTTAACCACCCGGGTACCGCCGTGCTTGTCACCACCAACTGGTTTTGTAAGAGTTGCAAGAACCTTCTCCTTCTTTTTCTTTTCAACCTTGGATTTAGCAGCTGAGTACTTCCTCTTGTACATGGCCTTTCTGGAATACATGGCAGATCGGGAGTACCTGCCAATTCCTCTGACAAGGACAGGATTGCGCTGCAATGGGGTTTCCCCTTCTTGGGCTTCTTAGCCTTGAGGTGACCCTTTTCCACCTTGCCACCAGCATCAGCCTTCTTGGCTTCGGGTTTCTTCTCTTTAGTATCTGGCTTCTCAACTTTTTCACCCGCCATCTTGCAAGATGGGAAAGAGGTGGGCTGATCATTTGAGGTCAGGATTTCAAGACCAGCCTGGCCAACATGGTGAAACCTTGTCTCTACTGAAAATACAGAAAATTAGCTGGGTGTGGTGCCGTGCACCTGTAGTCCCAGCTACTTGGGAGGCTGAGGCAGGAGAATTGCTTGAACTGGGAGGTGAAGATTTCAGTGAGCTGAGATTGCGCCACTGCACTCCAGCCTGGGTGACAGAGCGGACTCGGTCTCAAAAAAAAAAAAAAAATAAATAAAAGGAAAAAAGGTAAAGATAACCAACTTCAGTGTCCTTATTGATTAGTAACATAAGATCTGGGAAATGGGAGTTTGGGTAGAGTTTGTTCCCAGATAAGCTAATGATGACTGTGTCTCAAGTACAAATTTCTGGTTCAAACTTGGCCACTGAATGGACAGTAACTAGGTTTGGCTGGTGCCAGGTGGACATTTGTGTGCTCTCAGGGGAGGATTTTAGGGGTTAACTTGTGGAGTTTTTCTTTGGCTGGGTCTCTGTAAATCTCTTTAATCTTTCCTTTCCCTGAATAAATCTCCTTAAATCCCCTTCAATCTCTCTCCTCCTGCTTCTCCTCCTCCTCTTTCCTCTGGGAGGGCTTAGGCATTGGTCCAACAGAGAGTTGTCACATTACTGGTCAACTTGCCCACCGGCGGTATGTTTCCTTTTTTAAATTTTTTAATTTAAATTTTATTTATTTATTTATTTTATTTTATTTTATTTTTTTGAGACAGAGTCTCGCTCTGTCGCCCAGGCTGGGGTGCAGTGGCCGGATCTCAGCTCACTGCAAGCTCTGCCTCCCGGGTTTACGCCATTCTCCTGCCTCAGCCTCCCAAGTAGCTGGGACTACAGGCGCCCGCCACCTCGCCCAGCTAGTTTTTTGTATTTTTTTAGTAGAGACGGGGTTTCACCGTGTTAGCCAGGATGGTCTCGATCTCCTGACCTTGTGATCCACCCGTCTCGGCCTCCCAAAGTGCTGGGATTACAGGCTTGAGCCACCGTGCCTGGCCTAAATTTTATTTTTTGAGATGGAGTCTTGCTCTGTCATCCAGGCTGGAATGCAATGGCGCGATCGTGGCTCACTGCAACCTCCGCCTCCTGCGTTCAAGCGATTCTCCTGCCTCGGTCTCCCGAGTAGGTGGGACTACAGGTACATGCCACCACGCCCGGCTAATTTATATATTTTTGGTAGAGATGATGTTTCAACATGTTGTCTAGGCTGGTCTAGATTTCCTGACGCCAAGTGATCTGCTCGCCTCAGCCTCACAAAGTGGTGGGATTACAGGCAGGAGCCACTCCGCTTGGCCATTATGTTTCTTTAATTAATGAAGGAACTGCTTGTAGGCGGCCACCATGAAGCTGGTGCCCGAGTCAGCAGACCCAAGTTATTTTCCTGATGCAAGATGGTCAGTTCCGTGCTTATTTAGTTCAGGAGGGCACATGGACTCCAGGTTCCAGCCTGATCTCGGTTCGTGTTCTCTGTGCGCCTTTGACTTTCTGTGGTGAGGGAGATCTCTTTTTCTTTGGGGTGGTTTTTTATTAGCTCTCACTTGATTTTCTTTTCTTTTCTTTTTCTTTTTGGTTTATTATGCAGTGTATTAATTATTCAGGCTCCAGTTAGATCAAAGGTAACCTCCAAATACATGCCATAGGTCAAGTTCATGACGCCACAGACCAAAGTTCATTTTATATCTTCAGCTATCAGTTCTCCATGTCTTGTGCTGTTTTTCCAAATCTTTCAGCAGGACTTAGAAGTGGAGAGGATTCCAGCCTGGAGTGCTGGCTCACAACTGTAATCCCAGCACTTTGGGAGACTGAGGCAGAAGGATCTCTTGAGGCTGCAGTGAGCTATGATGGTACCACTACACTCCAGCCTGGGTCACAGAGAGAGACCGTGTCCCCACAGAGAAAAAAAAGAAAAAAGAAATGGGGGACCAGGTGCAGTGGCTCATGCCTGTAATCATAGCACTTTGGGAGGCTGAGGTGGGTGGATCACCTGAGGTCAGGAGTTCGAGACCAGCCTGGCCAACATGGTAAAACCCCATCTCTACTAAAAACACAAAAATTAGCTGGCATGGTGTTGCATGCCTGTAATCCCAGCTACTGGGGAGGCTGAGGCATGAGAAACGCTTGAGGTTGCTGCGAGCTGAGATTGTGCCACTACACTCCAGCCTGGGCGACAGAGTGAGCTCTGTCTCAAAAAATAAAAGAAAAAAGAAATGGGGGATTCTTTCTCCTGGTTAACACTGAACCTTGAGAGCAAGCCTTTCATTGGGTATGTCTGCTGAGGCCAGGTAGGGGAGGCAATGGAACGTAATAGAAACATGGTTCTGGTGCAGGCATTTATAGCTGAATGCCTCTGGATCGATTCCTTAATCTCTCTGAGTTTAAGAGAGAGGAGTTGCTGCCTGGTGGGATTGTTGTGAGGATTCAGTGATGTATGTGACGTACCTGGCACATAACTGGGATTGAAGGTACAGTAACTGTCATCAAGCTGTAGTTACCTCCAGCAGCTGAGGTTGGCCTCCGTTGGACATTTGGGGCCGGTTCCGGTGGGGAAGAACACGTCAGTGTCTGTTGGAAATCTACTTTTGGAAGCTCTTGTTGCAAATATGCAGGATGTTGCATATTTACCCTCCCCCAAAATTTATGGTTTCAGAAATCATAAACAATTCTTCAGTCAGCCAGGGAAGACCGATCCACAGTTGTTCTTCCCCGTACAGTGAGTAGCTAACAACGTACTCGGAGGTTACACGGATATGGGTGGAAATCCTGGGTCCACAGCTTCCTAGCTGTATGGCTTTGGGCCAATTATGTTACCATTCTGAGCCTCATGTCCTCATCTGTAAAACAGGATAACACTTGGACCTAATGTGAGGCTTGTGAAGATGAAATGAGGATGCACGCGACCCACTGAGAGCCGTGTGTGGCACGTGGGTGTGTGCGCAGTCAATGCCTGCTCCCTGTCATTTGTCCCCGCTCCTCGGAGGCCATTTCCACAGATTTGGAAGGCCCGCTGAGCCATTCAACATTTGCTCCCAACAGGGGTGATTAGTTCATGTAATGCTAGCATTAAGCAAAAGACTCTGCCTGAAACGTCCTCTGGCCCAGCTCCGGTGCTGGAGTGACCTAGTTAGCTGTGTGTCCCAGGCTCAGCCCTCCCTCTGGGTAGCTTCTCAGCTTTTTTTTTTTTTTTTTCTCTGCACCTCTCCCTGCACCCTTAGCTGGTTTTTAAAAACTCTGTCCCTCTCTCCATCAGCCTGGGGAAGAGTCGCTTCTCACTGCACGGAGGTCTGCAGGCAGCCCGTGGGTTCTCTTTGATTCAACATACTTTTCTTTTTGGAAAATTGCTTCAGTCTTTCTGCTTTGTTTCTTATTGAAACTCCTGTTTTGATTTGATGACTCAAGGAACTTCCTTACGGTGTCTAACCATCATGGAGTTTCGTAGTTTAAAGCCTATAGGTACTGAATTTATTTTAATGCTAGAGTATTTAAAAATGGCAGCATACATGTGTATATACCACATAAGAATATGTAACCATTGATTTAAAATATTCTGGCCGGGCGCGGTGGCTCAAGCCTGTAATCCCAGCACTTTGGGAGGCCGAGACGGGCGGATCACGAAGTCAGGGGATCGAGACCATCCTGGCTAACCCGGTGAAACCCCGTCTCTACTAAAAATACAAAAAACTAGCCGGGCGAGGTGGTGGGCGCCTGTAGTCCCAACTACTCGGGAGGCTGAGGCAGGAGAATGGCATGAACCCGGGAGGCGGAGCTTGCAGTGAGCTGAGATCCGGCCACTGCACTCCAGCCTGGGCGGCAGAGCGAGACTCCGTCTCCAAAAAAAAAAAAAAAAAAAAAAAAAATTCTTTTGGGGGATTTTTGCATGGGAGGTGGGAGAAGATCTCAAAAGCTTTAAATGTCCCAGGTCACAGGATGTTAGTGTAACACTTGGGGAGCTAATTTCCAAATCAACCATGATTTCTTCTCTTGACCTGTCCATTTTAGTCCCTGTGGCAGCCAGACAATGTCCGGGATCTTGATTTATTGGTGCCTCTATCACAGGCTGAGCAGAGGAAGAGAAAGCTCCTCCAACTGAAAGTAGTCAATATTTCTAGTTGTTGAGAGGACTTTCTCTGTCTTTCATGACCACAACACAGATCACTGAAATTGGTTTTACAATAAATTGGATTTGGTGCCGTAAATGGAATCCTAAAGGTATTGTGTTAAATAAAACCTCAGACAGTTTCTGTTGTTCAAGTGGCAGTCTTGCCTGCCTCCCCACACAACACTGTCCCTTCGTACAAGGCCCAAAGTGTTGTGAAAAAGAAAAACCCTAAACCTTTGTAGCTTTGGAAAATTTGTGGATGGAGAGAAGAGAAGCTGTACGAAGCCAGGAGGTATCGGAGTGACCAGCCGGCCAGCGTCCCCTGCCCCCAAATGTCCTCCCATTTATGGGCTAACACTTCCTTAACCTTGAAAAAAGACTGCTTCAGATTTGCCTTAAAACTTGAGAAGATATAAATACCTTGAAATAGGTTGAGAGGCTGCCAGTCATTTACTATGTAAGTGGTTTTAAGGAAAGAACTTTTTCTCAGTACTTGATTAGCATTTGAATGGGAGGCAGAAGGAAGAAGTAATTTCGTTCCTGGAGGCTCAAATGGGTCGCAAACTGAGGAGTTGAGGGCTGAGTGAGGCAAGGTGGGAATGATGCACTGGGGCTTTGGGGAAAAGGACCTTCAAGCCAGCCTACATCAACTATTGCCAAATTGGGTCCTAAACTGTCCTGGGCTCTGGAAAGGGAGGCTGCTGTGTGGCTGCCTCTCCCATATTCCTTTCTTCCAGGGCCGGGCCGGGCCGGGACTGCAGATACCGTCACAGCTCTCCGTGGATGCCAGGGCTTCTTTAGGTGGGAATAGGATCCAGGTCACCATGAAAAATTCCACTTCCGTAAGAAAATACGCCTCAAAACAACAACAACAACAACAACAACAACAAGAAGCTTTCAGTGATCTCTGGGAACAGATTTTGTGTATAAGTTGGGGACAGCCTGTATTTGGCAATAATGTACAAGAATTATGCTCCTTGGATGTTTTGGGTGTGTGTTAGCATGGTCAGCAAAAATGGAGTTTGGGGCCCTAGTCGTGATGGACAGACAATGTTGGCTTTCTATGGCCCTTTCAGCTTATTTGACAAATGGATATAAATTCAATATAATAACAGGACTTCCTATGTGACTTTTTTTTTTTTTTTTTTTTTTTTTTTTTTTTTTTTTTGAGATGGAGTCTTGCTCTGTCGCCCAGGCAGGAGTGCAGTGGTGTGATCTCGGCTCACTGCAATCTCCGCCTCCTGGGTTCAAGCTACTCTCGTGCCTCAGCCTCCCGAGTATATGGGATTACAGGCATGCACCACCACACCCAGCTAATTTTTATACTTTTAGTAGAGACGGGGTTTCACCATGTTGGCCAGGCTGGTCTTGATCTCCTGACCTCAAATGACCCACCCGCCTCGGCCTCCCAAAGTACTAGGATTACAGGCGTGAGCCACCGCACCTAGCCTATTTGACTGTTTTTTAAAAATTGTGGTTAAACACCTCCTTCAGCCATTGAATATAGCTGACTGATATTACCTAAGTGTGGGGTTCCGTCTCCTGGCTTTGGAGCCCCCCTCCCTCTGTCTCTGTACAGGGAAGCTGCTGCTTTCTTTCTTCCCCCTTCTTTCTTGCTTATTAAACTCTCTGCTCCTTAAAACAAAAAACAAAACCAAAAACAAATTGTGGTTAAAAAATACGTAGTATAAAACTTGCCATCGTAACCATTTTGAAGTGTGCAGTTCTGTGACATTAGTACATTACAGCATTGACCAACCATTGCCACCGTCTATCTCCAGAACCCTTTCATCTTCCCACATTGAACCTCTACTCCACCTATGAAATACTAACTCCCCATTCCCTCCTCCCTGACCCTTGATACACACCTTTCCACCATCTGTCTCAGTGAATTTGGCTACTTTAGGTACCACATAGAAGTAGAACCATGTGATACAGTTATCCCTTGGTATTTCCTGGGGACTGTTTGCAGAATCACCCTGCCGCGGATAACAAAATTTTACGGTGCTCTAGTGTCTGATATAAAATGGTGTAGTATTTGCATATAAATTTTGCACATCCTCCCATGTACTTTTTGTTTTTTGTTTTTTTGTTTGAGATGGAGTCTTGCTCTCTCTCCCAGGCTGGAGTGCAGTGGCGCGATCTCGGCTCACTGCAAGCTCTGCCTCCCGGGTTCACGCCATTCTCCTGCCTCAGCCTCCCAAGTAACTAGGACTACAGGCGCCCGCCACCACGCGCAGCTAATTTTTTGTATTTTTAGTAGAGACAGGGTTACACTGTATTAGCCAGGATGGTCTCAAATCTTTTGACCTCATGATTCACCCACCTCGGCCTCCCAAATTGCTGTGATTACAGGCGTGAGCCACCCCGCGCCCAGCCTTTTTTTTTTTTTTTTGAGATAGAGTCTCACTCTGTCACTGAGGCTAGAGTGCAGTGGTGTGATTTTGGCTCACTGCAGCCTCTTCCTCGTGGGTACAGGCAATTCCCCTGTCTCAGCCTCCCAAGTAGCTGGGACTTCAGGCACACGCCAGCACATCCAGCTAATTTTTATATTTTTAGTGAAGATGGTTTCACCTTTTTGGTCAGGCTGGTCTCAAACTGTTGACCTCATGTGATCCACCAACCTCGGCCTCCCAAAGTGCCAGGATTACAGGCATGAACTGCTGCGCCTGGCCTTTTGTTTTGTTCTGTTTTCTTTTGTTTTGTTTTTGAGATGGAGTCTTGCTCTGTTGCCCTGGCTGGAGTGCAGTGGTACAATCTCGGCTCACTGCAACCTCCCCCTCCCAGGTTTCAGCATTTCTCCTGCCTCAACCTTCCAAGCAGCTGGGATTACAGGTGCCCACCACCATACCCGGCTAATTTTTGTGTTTTTAGTACAGATGGGGGTTTCACCACATTGGCCAGGCTGGTCTCGAACTCCTGGCCTCTAGTGATCTTCCTTCCTTGGCCTCCTCTCTCATGTACTTTAGGTCATCTCTAGATTACTTGTAATACCCAATACAATGTAAATATTATGTAAATAGTTATACTGTATTCTTTAGAGGATACTGACAAAAAAAGGCTATATATATTCAGTTCAGACACAATTTTTGTTTCCTAAGTTTTTTTTTTTTTTTAAGACAGAGTCTCGTTCTGTCGCCCAGGCTGGAGTGCAGTGGCATGATCTTGGCTCACTGCAGCCTCCACCTCCCAGGTTCAAGTGATCCTCCTGCCTCAGCCTCCCCAGTAGCTGGTATCACGGGTGTGCACTACCACACCTGGCTAATTTTTGTTTATCCATTCGTGTGTTAATGGACACAGGTAGCTTCCACCTCTTGGCTGTTGTGAATTGTTCTGCTGTGAACATTGGTGCACAAATGTCTGAGCCCGTGCCTCCAGTTCTTTTGGGTATATAGCCGGAAGTGGAATTGCTGGATTGGACGGTCATTCTGCGTTTCATTTTTTGAGGAACCGCCATGCTGTTTTCCACAGCTGCTTGGCGTTTTACAGTTTGCAATGTAGTTTTTGCATCCATGATTCCTTCTGACTGTGAGTGAGTGAGCAGCAATTACTGACCTCATTTAACAGACAAGGACATGGAGGGTCAGAGAGGTTAAATGTCTCCGGTGAAGAGGTTGCTAAGAGGCACGTGGAAAGTTAGGAGTCTCCTGACTCCAGTGCCCATTTTTTATTTTTTTGAGGTGGAGACTCACTCTGTTGCCCAGGCTGGAGTGCAGTGGCACAATCTCGGCTCACAGCAACCTCCACCTTCTGGGTTCAAATGATTCTCCTGCCTCAGTCCCCCGAGTAGCTTGGATTACAGGCGCACACCACCACACCTGGCTAATTTTTTGTGTTTTTAGTAGAGATGGGGTTTCATTATGTTGGCCAGGCTGGTCTTGAACTTCTGACTTCAGGTGATCCCCCCACCTTGGCCTCCCAAAGTGCTGGGATTACAGGTCTGAGCCGCCACGCCTGGCCATCATTCTCTTTTTATCAGGCTGCTAAGAAGCTGGTTAGTGGAGCTGATGGGATAGAGAAGTACTGACTGATATAAAAAAAGAAGCAAAACCTCGCCCTCTGTGTGAGCATGTGTTATGGTTTGGGAAGAGAAGGAGGCCACTGGAGTCAGTTGTGTGCTGATAACTGGCTTTGGTGGGACGGCTGTTCTGATTTGTAGCACTTGCTGATTTCTATGGTGTGAATACTCCCACCTGGTCCGATTCCAAGCTCCCCATGGTTTAACAACCTACTTGCAAAATTCCTGATTTAAGCTAGGAGTCGCTGGAAGGTGGCTGCGGCATATCCCTGAAGGAAGCAGAGGTCAGGAGGTGTGAGTTTGAGTCCCAGCTCTGCCATTTAAGAACTATGGAATCTTGGTTTTATCCTGAGTCTTTTTTTTTTTTTTTTTTTTTTTTTTGAGGCGGAGTCTCACTGTCACCCAGTTTGGAGTTCAGTGGTGTGATCTTGACTCTCTGCAAACTCCGCCTCCCAGGTTCAAGCGATTCTCCTGCTTCAGCCTCCTGAGTAGCTGGGACTACAGGTATACACCACCACGCCCGGCTAATTTTGTATGCTCAATAGAGACGTGGTTTCACCATGTTGGCCGGGCTGGTCGTGGATTCCTGACCTCAAATGATCCACCCACCTCAGCCTCCCAAAGTTCTGAGATTACAGATATGAGCCACGGAGCCGGCCTGTCCTCTCTGTGTCCTGATGACCTTGTTTGTCAAATGGGAATAATAATACCTGCTTACGTTATAGACTTTATAGATCCCAAATGAGAGAAAGAATGTGTGATGCTTGGTATATATTATAGTAAAGGCCTAACATTAATACATACAGGAGGAATTATGATGTTACAAAGATTATAGCATTTTTTTTTTTTTTGAGACAGGTCTCGCTCTGTCGCCCAGGCTGGAGTGTGGTGGCGCAATCTCTGCTCACTGCAAGCTCTGCCTCCCGAGTTCACACCATTCTCCTGCCTCAGCCTCCTGAGTAGCTGGGACTACAGGTACCCGCCACCACGCCCGGCTAATTTTTTGTATTTTTAGTAGAGATGGGGTTTCACTGTGTTAGCCAGGATGGTCTTGATCTCCTGATCTCGTGATCTGCCCGCTTCGGCCTCCCAAAGTGCTGGGATTACAGGCGTGAGCCACCGCACCTGGCCTAAAGATTATAGCTTTAAAAATGTTTCCTTCTCGGCTGGCTGGGATGTCTTATGCCTGTAATCCCAGCACTTTGGAAGGCTGAGGTGGGCCGATCCCTTGAAGTCAGGAGTTCGAGACCAGTCTGGCCAACATGGTGAAACCCTGCCTCTACTAAAAAATACAGAAAAATTAGCCGGGCGTGGTGGCACACACCTGTAATCCCAGCTACTTAGGAGGCTGAGGTGGGAGAATCGCTGGAACCCGGAAGCCGGAGGTTGCAGTGAGCAGAGATCGCACCCCTGTACTCCAGTCTGGGTGACAGAATGAGACTCTGTCTCAAAAAAAAAAAAAAAAAAAGTTTCCTTCTCTCAGCATCAGTGTCACATTCACCTCTTGAAACCTAGCTGGTGTCTTTTGGGCAGGCTTCCTGTAGAAGCTGGGTCATACGTTGATCTTGAATCTGAAAGTTATCAACACAAACCTCAAAGTTTCATAGTTTATTTTCTCTGGCACTATTTCAATGTTGTTGTATTATTTTCATTTTCAGTTTTTAAGTGATTGGTACCGTAAGAAAAACTTAAAATTAGAACAGCAACATGTCATCCTTGTAGAGAATTTGAAAAATATGGAAGAATATAAAGGAGACCGTAAGAATCAGTTGTTGGGCCGGGCGCAGTGGCTCATGCCTGTAATCCTGGCACTTTGGCAGACCAAGGTGAGTGGATCACTTGAGGACAGGAGTTTGAGATGAGCCTGGCCAACATAGTGAAACCCCATGTCTACTAAAAACTAAAAAAAAATTAGTCAGGCCTGGTAGCGAATGCCTGCAATCCTGGCTACTTGGGAGGTTGAGGCAGGAGAATCGCTTGAACCCAGGAGGTGGGGGTTATAGTGAGCTGAGATTACTCACTGCCCTCCAGCCTGGGTAACAGAGTGAGACTCTGTCTTAAAAAAAAAAAAAAAAGGCCAGGCGCGGTGGCTCACGCCTGTAATCCCAGCACTTTGGGAGGCCGAGGCGGGCGGATCCCAAGTTCAGGAGGTTAAGACCTTCCTGGTTAACACGGTGAAACCCCATCTCTACTAAAAATACAAAAAAATTAGCCGGGCGAGGTGGCAGGCGCCTGTGGTCCCAGCTACTCGGGAGGCTGAGGCAGGAGAATGGTGTGAACGCGGGAGGCGGAGCTTGCAGTTAGCTGAGATTGCGCCACTGCACTCCAGCCTGGGCGACAGAGCGAGACTCCGTCACAAAAAAAAAAAAAAAAAAGAGTCAGTCATTGGCTGGATGATTGGCAGTCAGTCATTCTGCGGGGTGGGTGGCAGATCTAGGGAGAGACCCCAGAGATGAGTGTTGAGGCTGGACCTGTGGAGGTGGGGCTGTGGTTCTGTACTCACTGGAGGTATTTCAGTGTTTTACCAGGTGGTGTGCCTGAATCACTGTGCACTGGCTGTGGATATAGGGGTGGCTTTATCCCCTATAAGATACAGTCTTTGTGAGCACAGTACGTGTCAGACTTGAAGTGTGTCAGTACTTTGTGTAGCTGGGCAGTGATGGAGGTGGTGATGGCCTTGCTTGGCTTATTCTCATGGTCACTGTCTCTATCCTCATGACCACTTCTAAACACATCCCCAGAATCAGCAGCGGGACAGATCCTGTTGCCAAGATGAGACCCGACTCCACAGACTTCCAGAGAGCTAATTATACTTGTGAGAAAAAGGAGATAAAAAATATTCATATCCAAGTGTGGCTGACTCTCCCTGCTTAGGGTAAGACACAGGAAGCCAGCTTCTCAGTTGCTTCGTGACACAAACACTGTTACACGCACAGTCCTGCTTTCTGCTCAGCTGCAGATGCCCTAAACCTTGAAGCCAACCCCTCTTTAGAACACAGTCTTTGGAAGTTCTTGAGGTTAGATCAGTGGTCCTCAACCTTTTTGGCAGCAGGGATCAGTTTCGTGGAAGAAGTTTTTCCATGGACCAGGGGCAGGGGGATGGTTTCAGGATGATTCAAGTGTATTACATTTATTGTGCATTTTATTCCTATTATTATTACATTGTAATATGTAATGAAACAATTCTACAACTCACCATAATATAGAATCAGTGGGAGCCTGAGCTTGTTTTCCTGCAACTAGACGGTCCCGCCTGGGGGTAATGGGAGACAGTGACGGCTCATCAGGTGTTAGATTCTCATGAGGAGCATGCAGTCTAGATCCCTGGCACGCACAGTTCACAACAGGGCTTGTGTTCTGATGAGAGTCTAATGCCACTGCTGACTGAATGGGAGGTGGAGCTCAGGCAGCAATGCAAGTGATGGTGGCATCTGTAAGTACTGATGAAGCTTTGCTTGCTTGCCGGCTGCTCACCTCCTATTTTGCTGCCCAGTTCCTAACAGGCCACCGACTGGTACTGTTCCCATGGCCTGGGGGCTGTGGACCCCTGGCTTAGAAGGTGAGGTCTTGGGGGCTGGGAGCGGTGGCTCACGCCTATAATCCCAGCACTTTGGGAGGCCAAGGCGGGTGGATCACTTGAGGTCAAAAGTTCGAGACCAGCCTGGCCAACATGGTGAAACCCCGTCTTTACTAAAAATACAAAAATTAGCCAGGCATGGTGGCAGGGTCTGTAATCCCAGCTACTCGGGAGGCTGAGGCAGGAGAATCGCTTGAACCCAGGAGGCAGAGGTTGCAATGAGCTGAGATCTCACCACTGCACTCCAGCCTGGGGCAACAGAGCTAGACGGTCTCAGAAAAAAAACAAAAAGAGGGTGAGGTCTTTGTAACTGAGATGATCAGCTAGATTAGCTCTCTCATTTTACGGGCTGTGAAACAGGTGCATTGAGATGATGTGACCTGCCCGGGTCCTACAGTTAATCTCCAACACCCCCAGGCCTTGGGCTTTGGCCAAGTCATCTTCCTGTTGTGTTATCTATAAGGATGTGAACTGTGACCAGTAGGAAGTGTCATGACAGGGCACCAGTGTAGTGGTGGTTACCAGGGAAGACATGGTCTGTGCCGGAGGTTGGGCGGCCTCAGCCATTATCTCTCCATTGCTTTGTCACTCGCTTTGTGGGTGTGAAAGGAGCTTTTGAAGATGTGTCTGGCTCCTGGGGAGTTGGGAGCTGTGGGCAGTTGGTGCCCCTGCCCCTCTGCTTGCCTTCCCCCTGCCTGCTGGGGATCCAGGCCACGTCTCCCTAAGTAGGTGACAGGGAACCAATTCAGGGAGTGGAGAGCAGAGAACAGGCGCCTCTGATCGCCACAGGGTCTCGCTGCAAAGACCTGATTTAAGATTAGCCTGTGCTACGGCCGCCTACAGGCTTTCCCAGGCCCCAGCAGAGCAGGCCACACACACAGGCAGCGCCTTGCTCAGGCGGGACACCTTTGTGTTTAGTAAATGTTTGTGTCCGGGCATGGTGGCTCACACTTACAATCCGAGCTACCTGGGAAGCTAAGGCAGGACGATCACTTGAGGTCAGGAGTTTGAGACCAGCCTGGCCAACATGGTGAAACCCTGTCTGTACTGAAAATACAAAAATTAGTCAGGTATGGTCACAGATGCCTGTAATCCCAGCTACTCAGAGGCTGAGGCAGGAGAATTGCCTGAGCTCAGGAGGCAGAGGTTGCAGTGAGATCACACCACTGCACTCCAGCCTGGGCAACAGAGCAAGACTGTCTCAAAAAATAAATAAATAAATAAAATAAAAAATAAATAAGTAAAATAAAATAAAATAAAATAAAATGTTTGTTGTCTGGGCACAGTGGCTCATGCCTGTACTCCCAGTTACTTGGGAGGCTGAAGCAGGAGGTTCACTGGAGGCCAGGAGTTCTAGGCTCCTAAGAGATGGCACAGTTCCAGGCTATAGTGAGCTGTGATGGCACTGTTGTACTCTAGCCTGGGTCAAACAGCAAGACCCTATTAAAAAAAAAAGTTTGTTGGGTAAATGAACGGATAAGTGGAAGAAAAGGAGCATAGGCTTTGATTAGATTCATGAAGTTCAAATCCTAACTGTGTCATTCAGGACCCATGAAGCCTTGGGCGAGTTACATCATCTTTCTGAGTTTCTCTTCTCTCATATTTAAGTGGGGGTAACAGTACCTACCTTTCCAGCTTGTTGTGAGGTTTTGTTGCAATAATAAGAATAATAATAAGGATTGTAGGCCGGGCACAGTGGTTCACGCCTGTAATCCTAGCACTTTGGGAGGCCCAAATCACTCCACTGCACTCCAGCCTGGGTGGCAGAGTAAGACCCTGCCTCAAAACAAACAAACAGACAAACAAACAAACAAACAAAGATGGTAACACGTGCTGTGTATTACAGGTGCTAAATGAAAGGGCATTGACTTTATTTATTTATTTATTTTTGGAGACTGAGTCTCACTCTGTCTCCCAGGCTGGAGTGCAGTGGTGTGATCTCAGCTCACTGCAACCTCTGCCTCCTGGGTTCAAGTGATTCTCCTGCCTCAGCCTCCCGAGTAGCTGGGACTACAGGCGCACACCACCACACCTGGCTAATTTTTTGTAGTTTAGTAGAGACGGGGTTTCACCATGTTGGCCAGAATGATCTCAATCTCCTGACCTCGTGATCTGCCTGCCTCTATCTCCCGAAGTGCTGGATTGTAGGCATGAACCACCGCGCCCGGCTGACTTTAATTATTTAAGCAGATAGGTGTTACACCCCATCAAGTGATTGACGTCAGTAAAAAGACCTTTCTGTGATGCCTTCAGGAATACCATTACAGATTTGTTCCTTTGGCCTACAGCATTTTCTGAAGTATAAAATATTAGACACTACTAGCCATGTATAGATCATTGTAAAGGAATTTATCTTTTGTAAGAATGAGTTGGGAGAAAGAGGTGGGAGAGAGATCTGGAAATCACAAAGGGTTGGACTAGAATTAAAGGGTGGTGGCCATGTTGATTGTGCCAAAGAGGAGGTCAGAGGCTGGTAAAGTCAGCCGGAGTCATAGCATTCATTCATTCATTCGTTTGTTCATTGATTCACAGTTTTGAAGGCTTACTATGTGAGAAATGCCGAGAGACTAGTGTGTTCTGTCTCTGATTCTTTTCTTTTTTTTTTTTGAGACTAGATCTCGCTCTGTCACCCAGGCTGGAGTTCAGTGGCGTGATGGTAGCTCACTACAGCCTCAACTTCCTGGGTGATCAAGTGATCCTCCCGCCTCAGCCTCCCTAGTAGCTAACTTTTGTATTTTTAGTAGAGATGGGGTTTCACCATGTTGACCAGGCTGGTCTCAAACTCCTGACCTCATGTGATCCGAACCTCCTCAGCTTCTTAAAGTGCTGGGATTACATGTGTGAGCCACCGCACTCAGCCAGGATTTTGGACAATTGAGAGACAGATTACAGGTTTTGTTATTGCAACAAAACCTCACAACAAGCTGGAAAGGTAGGTACTATTACCCCCACTTAAATATGAGAGACGAGAAACTCAGAAAGATGATGTAACTCGCCCAAGGCTTCATAGGTCCTGAATGACACAGTTAGGATTTGAACTTTAAAAAAAAACCCATCAGATATGATGGGTTGAGTCTACTCCACGCCAGGCCACTAAGAAAGTGTTGGTAAACAAAACATGGTTCTTGTTCTGAGGGAACTTTTTGGGGAGACAGAAAGTAATTACAGTTCAGTGTGACTGTGTGTTGGTAGGAAGGTGCACATATGAAGCTGACAAGAGGGTCACCTTATCGGGACAGGGGCTCAGGGACAGTGAGCTGGGCTGTTGCCTACGAAAGTTCCAGAAGTCGGAAATTACATAGCACTTCTCAGTGAGTATATGATGAGTTGCTGTGTGTCAAAGAGGACGCTGGCTTCTGTAAGATAAAGGAATATATAGTCTTAATAATATATTTAAATAGCGTTATGTTGACCAGGCGTGGCGGCTCACGCCTGTAATCCCAGCACTTTGAGAGGCCTAGGCGGGTGGATCACTTGGGGTCAAGGAGGTCAAGACCAGCCTGGCCAACATGGTGAAACCCCATCTCTACTACACATACAAAAATAAGCTGAGCATGGTGGGGCATGCCTGTAATCCCAGCTACTTGGGAGGCTGAGGCAGGGGAATTGCTTGAATCCGGGAGGCAGAGGTTGCAGTGAGCTGAGATCACGTCTCTGCACTCCAGTCTGAGTAACAGAGTGAGACTGCGTCTTAAAAAAAAGCATGACGTTATTAATATATTAAACATTAAATTATTTTATTATTATTTAATAATAATGGCAAATATTTACTGAGCATTTCTCAGGTGTTACATCCTGTGGCAAGTACAGTATAGTGAGCTGCCACCTGTGACATCGGCAGTGATGCATGGACTGCGTGTATGACAGCGGGGCCCTGGGGTGATGATAATGGAGCTGAAACCTTCCTGTTGCCTCGTTGTCACTGTCATGATGTTGTGGTGCCATGCATTACTCACATGTTTGTGGTGATGCTGGAGTCAACAAACCTGTTGCACTGCCAGTCGCACAAAAGTCCAGCACATACAATTATGTGCAGTATCTAATACTTGATAATTATAATAAACAACTATGTTACTGGCTGCCAGTCGCACAAAAGTCCAGCACATACAATTATGTGCAGTACCTAATACTTGATAATTATAAAATAAACAACAATGTTACTGGTTTATGTATTTGCTGTGCTGTGCTTTTTATTGTTATTTTAGAGTATACTCCTTCTACTTATTAAAAAAAAAAAAAGTCAGTGGTAGAACAGCCTCAGGCAGGTCCTCCAGGAGGTATCCAGAAAGCATTATTATCATCGGAGATGACAGCTCCATGCCTGATGCTGTGCCTGAAGACCTTCAGTGGGACAAGATATCTCCGGAGGCGGAAGACAGTGGTGTTGGTGATCCTGATCCTGCTTCGAACTAGGCTAATGTGTGTGTTTGTGTTCTTTGTTTTCTTTTTTTGAGGTGGAGTCTCACTCTGTTGCCCAGGTTAGAGTGCAGTGGCGTGATCTTGGCTCACTGCAACCTTCACCTCCCCAGGTTCAAGCGATTCTCCTGCCTCAGCCTCCTGAGTAGCTGGGATTGCAGGCATGTGCCACCATGCCCCGCTAATTTTTGCATTTTAGTAGAGATGGGGTTTCACCATGTTAGCCAGGCTAGTCTCGAACTCCTGACCTCAGGTGATCCACCCACCTTGGACTTGTGTTTTAATTTTTTTTTTTGAGACAGAGTTTTGCTCTTGTTGCCCAGGCTGGAGTGCAATGGCGCTATCTCGGCTCACCACAAGCTCTGCCTCCTGGGTTCAAGCGATTGTCCTGCTTCAGCCTCCTGAGTAGCTGGGATTACAGGCATGCCTGGCTCATTTTGTATTTTTAGTAGAGACAGGGTTTCTCCATGTTGGTCAGGCTGGTCTTGAACTCCTGACCTCAGGTGATCCGCCCGCCTCGGCCTCCCAAAGTGCTGGAGTTACAGGCGTGAGCCACCAAGCCCGGCTGTGTTTTAATTTTTAACAAAATTAAAAAGTTAAAAGAATAGGAAAAAGCTTACAGAATAAGGATGTAAAGAAGATTTATTTTTTTGCAGCTATACAATGTGTGTGTTTTAAGCTGTTATTACAAGAGTCAAAAAATTAAAAAGTTAAATTACAGTAAGTTAACAATTTATCATTGATGAAAAAAATTGAAAAAATAACTTTAGTATAGCCTAAGTGTACAATATTTATAAAGTCTACAGTCGTGTAGAGTAATGCCCTAGGCCTTCTCATTCACTCCTCACTCACTCAGTCACTCACCCAGGGTGACTTCTAGACCCGGAAGCTGCATTCATGACAAGTGCCCTATACAGGTTCACCATTTAAAAAACCTTTTTTGGCTGGGCATGGTGGCTCACGACTGTAATCCCAGCACTTTGGGAGGCCGAGGTGGGTGGATCATGAGGTCAGGAGTTCAAGACCAACCTGGCCAAGATGGTGAAACCCTGTCTCTACTAAAAATACAAAAATTAGCTGGGTGTGGTGGTCAAGTGATTCTCCTGCCTCACTTGATCTCCTGGGATTACAGGCATGCGCCACCATGCCTGGCTAATTTTTGTATTTTTAGCAGAGATGGGGCTTCACCATGTTAGCCAGACTGGTCTCGAACTCCTCACCTCAGGTGATCCGCCAGCCTTGGCCTCCCAAACTGTTGGGATTACAGGTGTGAGCCACCGTGGCCCTGCCTAGAAAATCTTTTACATTGTATTTTTACTGCACGTTTTCGGTGTCTTGTGTCTTGTTATGTTTAGATATACAACTACTTACTGTCGTGTTATAGTTGCCTGTCGTATCCAGTGCCATCACATGCTGTACAGGTTGGCAGTCTAGGAGCAGTAGCTGTATCATCCAGCCTAGGTGTGTAGTAGGCCATACCTAGGTTTGTGTAAATGCACACTCTGATGTTCGCACAATGACAAAATCTCCTAAAAGATGCATTTCTCAGAAGATACCCGAGACCGTTAAGTGATACGTGGCTGTATGTCACGTGAATTTTCACATTAAATCTGCACAGCCGTTCAGTAAAATAGATACTCTTGTCACTACCATTTTAGAGGTGAGGAAACCGAGGCCCAGAGAGGTTAAGTAACTTGGCCAAGGTCACAAAGACCGATCTGTCTTGAAGAATTGGGATTTGAACCTCAGTAAAGGTACCTGTCTGGGGCCAAAGCCAGTGCTCCCAGCCATTGGTTTTCCTTGCCCTGGTTGGTCAGTTTTGCCCCCTGAGCTCTTAACAGAGAAAATGTGACAGGGACACACGTCCCCACCGTGTCGAGCAGCAGGTGGTAAGGTGATGTCAGCGTGGTATGAAGTGTTTCGGGGGTTCCTAGGGAATGGGAGTAATTTTTATTTTTATTAATCGAGTAGCTGAGAGTACAGGCACATGCCACCACGCTCGGCTAATTTTTTTGTATTTTGAGTAGAGACGGGGTCTCACTGTCTTTCCCAGCTGGTTTTGAACTACTGGGCTCAAGCGATGCACTTGCCCTGGCCTCCCAAAGTGCTGGGATTACAGGTGTCGGTGGCCCAAAGTGGCCTGTAAGCTGGGCTGCATGCCTGGGGTGCTTTCTCTGGAATTAACCATGTGCAAAATCAGAATCTCAAACTAGAATGTTCAACAGCTTGGCTCCTAATACCTTTGGATGTTAACCTAATGCAAGATATAGTTTAAACTCCTTCTTATTGCTGTGAAATTGCCTGTGACAACATGAAAAGGTCATCTTACACGTAAATCTCAAGAGCCACAGAGATTTCCAAACATATCCTAAACAGAAGCAATGAGCAACTCTTCACATCATGCCAGATCATCTTTCTTAAGAGACTGGGTGTTTGAGATTTTTAATTTTCCCATGCACGATCTCCTGGCGTTCTCCCATTATTAAAAATATGAAGAAATCACTGAAGTGCATTCCTATATGATGCGTCCTTTATGACACAGCTTGTTTATAATGACTTCTTAAAATTAACAAGCCCTGAAACAAAGTCAATGTGACCCAATAAACTCCTGAATAATATTTGTAATACATTGTAACAAGAAATGAAAAATCATTATTTTAGTGCAAGCAGAACAAGGCAGCAACAAAAGCAAAAAATCTTAAGTAAGGGAAGAACATTGAGCTTCAAGTCAAAGAAAATCTGTTCTGCTCACTCACCTGCTTAAGTGACCAGGACAACATCCACTCATATAAGAGGACAAGGACAAAAACATGTTTTAGCCATTTGAGAAAATAAAACTGACTTTGTCTGAATTTCTGGATATCTGACTGAATTTTCTATGACCTTTTGCCAATGGATAGCTAAACTATAAAGATCATATACGTTTTTTTAAAAGTTCCAGAGAATGCTACATTTTGTTTGCCAGAACCCTGGGAGGAACATTATGTTTTATTTTTTTAAATTTGTTTGTTTTGTTTTGTTTGCCAACAGCCTGATTCGAAATCTCAGGGTTCTCTGGATGTTTCAAAAATTATTATCTTCATTTGCCAGGAGAGAAATAGCCATGCAATAACAAAATGTGTGCTTGACCTATAAAAATGGTTACTAAGGCTGGGCGCGGTGGCTCACACCTGTAATCCCAGCACTTTGAGAGGCCGAGGCAGGAGGATCACTTGAGGTCAGGAGTTTGTGACCAGCCTGGCCGACATGGTGAAACCTCATCTCTACTAAAAATACAAAAATTAGTAGGGCGTGGTGGCAGGCGCCTGTAATCCCAGCTACTGGGGAGGCTGAGGCAGGAAAATCTCTTGAACCTGGGAGGTGGAGGGTGGAGGTTGCAGTGAGCCGAGATCACGCCCTTGTACTCCTGCCTGGGCGACAGAGGGAGACTGTCTCAAAAAAAAGAAAAGAAAAGAAAATAAATGGTTACTAAGCCCACTCCTCTCTCAGCACAGAGGCTTCTCAGGAGTGTGAGCCAGGTGGGGGAGTCCAGACCCCTGCATCCTCACCTGCAAAGCCTAAGGTGATTTCCAGCTCCAGGCTCCAGGCAAGGCCTCCACTGGGCCTCAGGAGACGCGTGACAGAAGTACAGGTCTGACGACTCAATAATAAACTGACAGAGACTCTTCACACCATCACATGAAGGTCCCCCTGGCAGCACTCCCTGGACCAGTGGCAGGTGGTGGAGTTTCCCAGGACCTGCCTTAGAGGAGGCTCAAAGCCGGCTCTGGAAAAGTCTGTTCCGTCTCAATCAGCACAGCCTTCCAGAAGCTGCTTCACACAGATCTGGGTTCAAATCCTGGCCCTGTGACTTATTCTTTTAGTCATGTGACCCGAGGCCAGTCAGTTCTCCTCATGTGTCAAACAGTACTTAAACCACAGGGTTGGTGATGGAGTGTCTAAGGAGGTACCCCCGTGCCAAGCAGAAATCCAAACACCATAAGCATGTTATTCTTTTTATTTGTTTTTCTTTTTTTTTTGAGACAGAGTCTCCCTCTGTCGCCCAGGCTGGAGTGCAGTGGTATGATGTCAGCTGATTGCAACCTCTACCTCCCAGGTTCAAGCGATTCTCCTGCCTCAGCCTCCCGGGGAGTTGGGACTACAGGTGCCTGCCACCACACCTGGCCGATTTTTGTATTTTTTGTATTTTTAGTAGAGACAGGGTTTCGCTATGTTGGCCAGGCTGGTCTCCAACTCCTGGCCTCAAGTGATCCACCCACTTCAGCCTCCCAAAGTGCTGGGATTGCAGGCGTGAGCCACCGCGCCCACCCGCATGGTCTGGTTTTAGAGAAATCGGCATACAGTCTGAAAGTCTTAAAACTGCAAAAGGGTACAATCTGTAAAGGGTAAAAAATGAAAAACGCCAGATACACACTGCTTCCCATAAATCACGCCAAGGCTGCAACAAGCCGTGTTTGAGAGGAGGAAACCCCAACGAAGAAATAATAGAGTAATGGTATTCAGCAGGCATGCCCCTAGGACACAGGCAACCCGGGATACCCAACGAATGGAAGAATAGAAGAAGCCAAATGTCATTTATGTTCAGCTTGAGGCCATTACTGGGCAAGAGTCTGTTTTTGGAGTACCAGCAGCACCAAGGCAGCATCCTAATGACATTTCCCTGACAGCTCACCCTTTCCCGAGCACAGCAATGTGGTAGCCAAGGAAACGGGCCTGTAAACAGGCAAGGGGGGAGGCAGGGCAAAGCCCCGTGGTTAAACACTCATTGCAGCTAATCCACACCGTGAGCAATCCTCACACGGAAGGAGGGGGTGATTTACAGAGATGAAATCCAGAGGAAGAAAATAGCGGGGGAACATTCTCAAGGACTTATCAGTAACAAAAACATTTAGAAAAGCAGGTTCTCTAAACCACTGTGGAGACAATTCCATTACTTGGGATTTTTAAAACAGAACCAGGTAAACTCTCCATCCATTACTCAGTGTGCTAGGTAGTTTGGAAAATCACGTGTAAGAGATCACATGCAAGAAAGTGTCCCCTGCTCTTATGAAGCTTTCGGCTGCATCAGAGAAAGTTCTCCCAAAAGCGAAACAGGTCAGGTACAGTGAGTGGCTCACCCCTATAACCCCAGAACTTTGGAAGGCCGAGGCAGGAGGATCACTCGAGGCCAGGAGTTCGAGACCAGCCTGGGCAATACATAGTGAGACCCCCCATCTCTACAGAAGTATTTCTTTTTTTTTCTTTTTTGAGACGGAGTCTTACCCTGTCGCCCAGGCTGGAGTGCAATGGCGTGATCTCGACTCACTGCAACCTCCACTTCCCGGTACAAGCGATTCTCCTGCCTCAGCCTCCTGAGTAGCTGAGATTACAGGTGTACGCCACCATGCCTGGCTAATTTTTCGTATATTTAGTAGAGAGGAGGTTTTGCCATGTTGGCCAGGCTGGTCTTGAACTCCTGACCTTGTGACCCCACCTGCCTCGGCCTCCCAAAGTGTTGGGATTACAGTTGTGAGCCACCGTGCCTGGCTCGCAAAAATATTTCTAAAAAAACAAAAATATAGGACAACTGACCCTCAAGAGCATGAGTTGAAGACTGAAAGGGTAAAGGCAGAGAAGCCCAAAGTAGGCTGCAAGCATCTGGGAGCAGTGGGTGGCAGAGATCAGATTTGAGTTGGCCCTGAAAAATCAGTGGTGGGCTCTGGAAGCAGGAGATACTACATGAGCAAGGACACAGAGACTGGAGTAAGCCTGTGGGATCTGTAGGACACGGTACCGTGTTTCAGGAGTTCATGAGGAATGGCAGGACACAGGGAATGGCCAGGAGCCAGCTCTCCTAACCATTACTGTAAAGGGGCTTCCTTGCCCTGGTTGGTCAATTTTGCCACCTGGCTCTTTCCTTTCTTTCTTTTTTTTGAGAGTCTCGCTCTGTCACGAGGCTGCAGTGCAGTGGTGCCCTCTTGGCTCACTGCAACCTCCGCCTCCTGGGTTTAGCTGATTCTCCTGCCTCAGCCTCCTGAGCAGCTGGGATTACAGATGCCCACCGTGACACCTGGCTAATTTTTGTATTTTCAGTATGGACAGGGTTTCACCATGTTGGTCAGGCTGGTCCTGAACTCCTGATCTCAAGTGATCTGCCCACCGCCCACCTCAGCCTCCCAAAGTGCTAGGATTACAGGCATGAGTCACTGCACCCAGCCTTTTTATACACACACACACACACACACACACACACACACACACACACACAGAGACACACACACACAGAGTGTCACTGTGTTGCCCAGCTAATTTTTAAGTTTTTAGTAGAGATGGGATTTCACCATATTGGCCAGCCTGGTCTTGAACTCCTGACCTCAGGTGATCTGCCTGCCTCGGCCTCCGAAAGTGCTGGGATTATAGGAATGAGCCACTGCATCTGGACTGCCCCCTGAGCTCTTAACAGAGAAAATGTGATGCAAACCCATGTCCCGACCATGCAGAGTGGCAGATGGCAGGTGATGTAAGCATGCTATGAAGTGTTTAGGGGTTCATAGGGAATGGGAGGTTTTTAAAATTTTTTTAAAAATTTTTTATTTTTTTGAGATGGAGTCTCCCTCTTTCACCTAGGCTGGAGTACAGTGGTGCAATCTCAGCCCACTGCAACCTCCACCTCCCAGGCTCAAGCGATCCTTCTGCCTCAGCCTCCTAAGTAGCTGGGATTACAGGCGCACACCACTACGCCCAGCTAAATTTTGTATCTTTAGTAGAGACAAGGCTTCGCCATGTTGACCAGGCTAGTCTCAAACTCCCGACCTCAGGTGATCCATCCGCGTCAGCTTCCCAAAGTGCTGGGATTACAGATGTGTGCCATAGCACCTGGCCTGTTTTTATTTTTCAATGTCTTTTTTTTTTTTTTTTGAGATAAGCTCTCCCTCTGTCGCCCAGGCTGGAGTGTGGTGGCGTGATCATGGCTCACTGCAGCCTCGACTTCCTGGGCTCAGGTGATCCTCCCACCTCAGCCTCCAGAGTAGCTGGGACTATAGGCACGCACCACCACACCCAGCTAATTAGGCATGGACACGGTACCAGTTTCCTGTGAGGCCTCGTTCCTCTGGAGTCCAATGTGACCTCTGGGGGACTAGACACCAGTTATTTCCCGGGCCGGCCTCATGGGCGTTCACGCTGCATGGCTGCCCAGGGGTGCATGTGCAAAGGGCTCCACACTTCATCTAACGCACTGCTCTCTCCGTCTTAAAGCCCTTACTACTTTATGTTTTAATAGATGTACTTTTTAGACGCAGGGTCTCACTCTATTGCCCAGGCTAGAGTCAGGTGGTGTGATCATAGCTAACTGCAGCCTCTAACTCCTGTGCTTAGGTGAGCCTCCTGCCTCAGCCTCCTGTGTAACTGGGACCACAGGTGCACACCACCACACTTGGCAAACTTCAATTTTTTTTTTTTTTAAGAAATGGGGCCACGCTATATTGCCCATGCTACTCTTGAACTCCTGGCCTTGACCTCCCAAAGTGTTGGGATTATAGGCACGAACCACTGTGACTGGCCCGTTAGTATATACATTTTTTTGAACAAGGGTATCCCCATTTTCATTTCACTCTGGGTCCCACAAATCAGGTAGCTGATCCCAATCCCTTTCAGTTATAAAACCTTCTTCTCTACTCTTTTTAGCCTACTGTCAAAGGCATTTTGGTGACTAAAATTTTCTTAGGGTTAGTGGTTAAAAAAGTTTATTGAGCATTAGAGTTTACTGGATACTTGGAAAAGTTTTTTCTTGTGAGATCTCTATCCAAGTGTGAGCATGCATTTCTTTTTCTTTTTTTTTTTTTTTTTTTTTGAGACAGTCTTGCCGGCTGTCACCCGGCTGGAGTGCAGTGGTGCGCTCTCGGCTCACTGCAACCTTCGCCTCCCGGGTTCAAGCGATTCTCCTGTCTCGGCCTCCCAAGTAGCTGGGACTACAGGCACATACCACCATACCCAGGTAATTTTTGTATTTTTAGTAGAGACGAGGTTTCACCATATTGGTCAGGCTGGTCTCAAACTCCTGATCTCAGGTGATCTGCCTGCCTTGGCCTCCCAAAGTGTTGGGATTAGAGGCCTGAGCCACCGAACCTGGCCAAACATGCATTTCTTTTGGCAGAGCAAGAAAATCTTTGAGGTGCTATTTTGAAAAAAATTTGAGATGTTCTTAAAATATTATGGCCTGCAGGCTTTCTCAGTCAATGGATCTTATAAGTAGACGGTGGTCTCTGGACGAATATAACACTGCTTAGGCCTGAATCTCAGCGTGACTCCTCCCCAGGGACTTGTCTGCATGATGCTGAACCTCTACTTATAGTTCCTAAAATGGGAATCATAATGGTTTATATTATATAGGGTTGTGATGAGGTTTTCGTGAGATAAGTCGTATGAGTTTTTTGTTTATTTAATGCCTGGTGTTTAAGTGCTCAAAAATGTTGGCTAAAACCACTTAATTTGGGGCCAGGCTTGGTGGCTTACATCTGTAATCCCAGCACTTTGGGAGGCTGAGGCTGGTGGATCACCTGAGGTCAGCAGTTCCAGACCATCCTGGCCAGCATGGTGAAACCCCGTCTCTACTAAAAATACAAAAATTAGCTGGGCGTGGTGGCACACAGCTGTAATCCCAGCTACTTGGGAGCCTGAGGCAGGAGAATCACTTGACCCTGGAGGCGGAGGTTGCAGTGAGCCGAGATGGCACCACTGCATTTCAGTCTGGGTGGGGAAGCGAAACTTTGTCTCAGTAAATAAATAAATAAAAATAAAATAAAATAACTTAATATGGGACCAGTTTTTACCATTCAGATTCATGGCCAGATACGACTCGACTCCTGTCTAAATATCTTTCAAAAATGTGCCAGAAAGTGGATGGATCAGTGTAAATCTTTTAGGAGAACTTAAAAAAAAAAAGGTATTGTTTTGAGATGTTGCCCTTGCATGTGAAGGGCAAGGATTGCTAAGCTTCCTGATAACTGATAAGTGAAAGCATAGCCACAGATGTTTGATATTTGGTATGTACATGTTTCCATTCTATTACAGGTCAGTGGATAGAAACACAGAAAAGACACAACCTGTTCTCTCCTCAAGGAGCAATTAATAGGGATCCTTTTGGCCAGGTACGGTGGCTCGTGCCTGTAATCCCAATACTTTGGGAGGCTGAGGTGGGCGGGTCACCTGAGGTCAGGAGTTCAGGACTAGGCTGGCCAACATGGCGAAACCCCATCTCTGCTAAAAATACAGCAACAACAACAAAATTTAGCTGGGCGTTGTGGTGGGTGCCTGTAATCCCAGCTGCTTGGGAGGCTGAGGCAGGAGAATTGTTTCAATCGGGGAGGCAGAGGTTGCAGTGAGCCAAGATCGTGCCATTGCACTCCAGCCTGGGTGGATGGAGCGAGACTCTGTGTCAAAAAACAAAACAAAACAAAACAAAAAACCCTTTCATGGTATTTTCTATGTGGTCCTGCAGAGCTAGAAAGAGGGAAGGTATTGACCATGTGTTTTCTTCTTGTCTCTGAAGTTTACAATTCATGGGCCCTGTACCTGTAAAGTTTTGGGGCTCTCATTGCAAGGAATGATGGGAGAGGAACATTAACAACAGTGAATGTTCACCTGGATAAGTATATATGGGTGTGGGGTGGGGACAGTAAAGAAGAGGCGGCTGGGGCGCGGTGGCTCACGCCTGTAATCCCAGCCCTTTGGGAGGCCGAGACGGGCGGATCACGAGGTCAGGAGATCAAGACCATCCTGGCTAACACGGTGAAACCCGTCTCTACTGAAAATGCAGAAAATTAGCCAGGCATGGTAGTGGTCGCCTGTAGTCCCAGCTACTTGGGAGGCTGAGACAGGAGAATGGCGTGAACCCGTGAGCTGAGATTGCACCACTGCACTCTAGCCTGAGTGACAGAGTGAGACTTTGTCTCAAAAAAAAAAAAAAAAAAAAGAGGAGTCATCGCTGATTGATTGAGCATCAGGTGAAACCTTTTTTTCCTTAGTTCTGAATCTAGCAGAGCAATTATTGTGATACTGTGTCACCTTCCAATTAAAAGGATCAATGATTTTAAGTATGAGAGTAAAGGTTTTTAAGGCTACAAGGAATCCGTCACACTTGGAGCCTATGTTTTGTAATGATTATTGAGTTTGACAACACAAAGGAGGCCAAACAAATCCTTCCTTTTATGAAGCTGATAACATAATTGCACTTTGGTTTTTCATGTGATTATTGCTCGGAAAAAAGGGAAAGATTTTTCTTATGATACCACCCAAGTCAATATACGTTTAAGAGCATTTCTTGGCCAGGCGTGGTGGCTCACGCCTCTAATCCCAGCACTTTGGGAGGCCAAGGCGGGCAGATCACGAAGTCAAGAGATCGAGACCATCCTGGCTAACACAGTGAAACCCCGTTGCTACTAAAAATACAAAAATTAGCCAGGCGTGGTGGCACATGCCTGTAGTCCCAACTACGCAGGAGGCTGAGGCAGGAGAATCGCTTGAACCCAGGAGGCAGAGATTGCAGTGAGCTGAGATTGCACCACTGCACTCCAACCTGGGCAACAGAGTGAGACTTCTCTCATTAAAAAAAAAAAAAAAAAAAAAAAAAAAAAAAAAAAAAAGCATTTCTCAACTAATTTAAGGCTCACATATTTAGTAATGATATAATTGTCCTGGTCATTTGTCAGGTTGTTTTTGAGTTAAAATGAATGGTTTGAGGTTGAGATGAAATCAATGAAAAGCGTATGCCTGTGTGAAGTAGCTTGTACATTTTTATGACTCTTCCATTTTGATTTAGGTGAAAGCCTGCCTTTTCCCTTTATTGGAAATAAAAAAGGAAGTAGGAATGAAAAGAATAACTGGTCGTGTCTTGAAAATAATAGCAAAAGGAGGTCAGCTTTGTACATACATTGAGCAGTGACAATGGGCCCCGCATCTTATAAAGTTGTAGAATGAATGCTGTTCCCTTCCTGGGGTCGTCACGGCTTGACTTGGGTGATTGCTTCTGAATCCTGCAAGGAGAAATCTTGGGTAGCGGTTCTTAAAAGATGTCGGAAGGACTAGAAAATCATATTGCTTTCTCTTTTTTTTTGAGACGGAGTCTCCCTTTGTCAGCCAGGTGGAGTGCAGTGACACGATCTTGGCTCACTGCAACCTCCGCCGCCCGGGTTCAAGCAATTCTCCTGCCTTAGCCTCCCGAGTAGCTGGGATTACAGGCGCACGCCACTGCACCCAGCTAATTTTTGTATTTTTAGTAGAGACGGGTTTCACCTTGTTGGCCAGGCTGGTCTGACGTCAAGTAATCTGCCTGCCTCGGTCTCCCAAATTGCTGAGATTACAGGCTTGAGCCACTGTGCCCGGCCAATTCTCAAGTTTTTGTAAGAAGACAGTGCAAGCTGCTGAGAATCCATGATACAGTCTGAGTTCTCTGACGATTGTGATGTGGCACACAGAAGCAGTCCGTGTTCACATTCGGAGTCTGGTCCGTGTTCACTGTCTTGCTAATCGGATGATCCCAGATGTGCCAGTTAGCTGGTACCAGAGGCATGTTTAATTGGTAGAAATGATGAGTTTGACCGTGCTGTTGCCTGATGAGTTTTCAGAGCAGAGACATGGCCTTTCAGGTGACTTAGGACTATAAAGCAAGAGTAAATCCTTTTAAAAGAAAAAAACTGTTTTACCATATGGTCATGACACTTCTGACACTGCGTGGATTTTTCCACACCAGCCCATTTTCCTTGGAAACTGACTTTAAGCGAAATGACGTAACAAAACCCATTTTTTTCATTTTTTTCATCAGTGTTGTAATGAAATGATGTTGACCAAAATGATGATATTCGAGTATGTTATTTTGCTTCCAGTCAATTTCCAAGAACTGATTGGACATTAAGTGAGGACTTACTGTACCACCTCTTAGGGAGAACAGTTGTAACAATTATCTGAGCTAATATTTGGATTATATTAATGAAAACCATGTTGTAGAATGTGTGCCCAGCCTCTCACTATATAGTCAGTCCTGTGGACACCTTTTATCTGTGTCATATCTTGTAATGATAATGTATGCGAAATCCTTATGGTATGCATCACACTTGTTTATACTAGATGATAAGGTACTTGTGGGTGAGCCTGACACACCTTTTGGTAACTTATATAGGATCTTTCACATGAAATGCTCAGAAATGAAAGGTACAATATAGTCTGTTTACTATCATACCCAGACATAAAAATGCTAATACTGTTTAGAAAGATTTTAGCTATAAAAGTTTAAAAACCAGGACGAGCATGGTGGCTCACACCTGTAATCTCAGCACTTTGGGAGGCCAAGGTGGGTAGATCACCTGAGGTCAGGAATTCCAGACCAGCCTGGCAGCATGGTGAAATCCCATCTCTACTAAAAATATAAAATTAGCTGGGCATGGTGGCTGGCATCTGTAATCCCAGCTACTTGGGAGATTGAGGCAGGAGAATCTCTTTAACTCGGGAGGCGGAGGTTGCAGTGAGCTGAGATCACTGCAGTGAGCTGAGATCGTGCCACTGCACTCCAGCCTGGGCAACAGAGTGAGACTTCATCTGAGACAAACAAACAAACAAACAAAAATCTATGACTTCAAGTAATAATAGCACTTTCTGTGTTCCTTCCAAGCACTTTGATTAAATGTGTCGTTTAATCTTTACAACATGCCTGCAAATAGCAGTGGTTTTTTTTTTTTTGTAATTGGCACATGGAAGAGAAATAACTTGTCCAAGGAAGTACGGCTAGTAATGGACAGATCTGGGATTTGAAGCCAGGTCTTCCAAAGTCCACACGTTTCCCCTGCACTTCTTTCTATGCGTTCTAGCTAACCAAGCTGTTGCTCTAATATAATTTGTTTAGAGCATCAAACCACATAATCCAGGTTTCAGAGTGTAGTTTTTTTATATGAAGTATTTGGTACTAAATAATTAAATTAGCTAAGTGTCAAATCCCTCTTTGTTTTAGGATTTAAGATTTAAATAAAATTAGAATAGATCTTTCCTTTTTTTTTTTTTTTCTTTTTGTTACTGTAAAGAGCTTTTTGTGCTGGAACTAATTTTGGTGAGCAACAGAATGAGAACTCAGGGAATGTCGAAGCAGGAAAATTGATACTGAATTTCAGAACGTGCTCAGAATAAAGCCTTTATTTTCAGCAGTAAATTGAGTGACTTGCAACTTGGGGAAATGTCAAACTGACATGAATGTCCATTGCTTGGACTTTATATTAGCAGCTGTTTATCTCATCACAGACATTGGGTTTTATTAAATAACGCCCATTTCAAGTCTTGAACTTCAGAAATACTCGAGCATGTTATTTTCTCTTACCTAGTGCGAGCATAAAGAATGTTGAAAATCTGTAAGATAACTAAATATTAAGGAAGTTGTGTATTGGGAAAGAAGCATACTTAGGTCCTCTTAGGAATGGACATAACAGCAAAATAACCTTTTAAACAAATAGTTTTAAAAAGTCTACTCACAGAGCTAAAAGCAATGAAAGAATGGAGAAAGAATGAACGCTTTATCTTAACTAACATCAGGAGCAACACAAGAGTGCCTGTTTGCACCACCCCCGTTCAACTTTGTAGTGGAGGTTCTAGCCAACGTAGTTAGAAAATGAAATAGAAGGTATCCAGATTGTAAAGGAAGAAGTAAAACGATCTCTATTTGCAGATGAGATGATCCTGTAGAGAGAAAATCCTAAGGAATCACCTACATAATTATTCCATTTAATAAATGAGTTCACCAAGACTGCAAGATCCAAGATCAATATACAAAAATGAATTATATATGTATATGATAGCAAGGAAAAATAAAAAAAGAAATTAAGAGAACAATCCCATTTATAATATCATCAATAAGAATAAGATATTTAGGGCCGGGCACGGTGGCTCATGCCTGTAATCCCAGCACTTTGGGAAGCTGAGGCGGGTGGATCACAAGGTCAGGAGATCGAGACCATGGTGAAACCCCGTCTCTACTAAAAATACAAAAAATTAGCCAGGCGCGGTGGCGGGCGCCTGTAGTCCCAGCTACTCAGGAGGCTGAGGCAGGAGAATGGCGTGAACCGGGGATGCAGAGCTTGCAGTGAGCTGAGATCGCACCACTGCACTCCAGCCTGGGGGACAGAGTAAGACTCCGTCTCAAAAAAAAAAAAAAAAAAAATAAAAAAAAAAAATAAAAAAGAATAAGATATTTAGGAGTAAATTTGACCAAAGAAGTTCAAGACTTGTACATTGCAAACTATAAAACATCATTGAAAGAAATTAATGAAGACTTAAACAAATGGAAAGACATCCTGTGTCTATGGATTGGAAGACTTAATGTTGTGGAGTTAGTAGAAATCCCCAAACTGATCTATAGATTAAACAAAATACCTTTCAAAATCTCAGCTTGCCCTTTCTGCAAAAATTGAGACGGTGATCCTAAAATTCATATGGAAAATGCAGGGAACCCAAAATAGCCAAAAGAGTCTTGAAAAAGAAGAGCAAAGTTGGATGACTCACAATTTGATTAAAAACTTACTACAGAGCTACGGTAATCAAGACGGTGTGGTCCTGGTGTATGGATCAGTGGACTAGAGTTGAGAGTCCAGAAATAAACTCTCACGTTTATGGTTTATTTTCTTTTGATTATCTTATTGGTTAAGATAGAATAGTCTTTTGAAAAAATAGTGCCAGAGCAACTAGATATTCATATATAAAAGAATGAATTTAGACCGTTGTCTCACACTGTATGTAAAAATTAACTAAAAATGGATCAGTGACCTAATATAAGAACTAAAACTATAAAACTCTTAGAAGAAAACATAGATGTAAAATTTCATGCCTTGAAAGCACAGGCAACAGAAATAGATACATTGTATTTCATCAGAAATTGTGCATCAAAAGATACCATCAAGACTGTGAAAAGACAACTCACAGAATGGGAAATGTGTTTTGAAAATCTGTAAAGGTTTTGAATCTAAAATATGTTGAAAACTTTTGTAACTCAATAATTAATAGATAACCCAATTAAAAATGGGCCAAGGAGATGAACAGGCATTTCTCCAAAGAAGGTACATGAAAAGATGCCCAACGTTTTTAGCCGTCTGGGAAATGCAAATCAAAACCACAATTAGATGTCACTTCATACCCGCTAGGATGACTGTAATAAAAAGATAGATAATAACAAGCGTTGGTGAAGATGTAGAGAGGCTAGAACTCTCCTAGGCTGCTGGTGTGGATGTAAAATGGTGAAGCTGCTTTGGAAAGCAGTCATTCCTCAAGAGGTTCAATGTGGCATTACTAAATGTGCCATCCATTCTGTTCCTAGGTATACATCCAAGAGAAATGAAAATATGTGCCAATATGAAAACCTGTATATGAATGTTCATGGCAGTGTTATTGATGTAGCCAAAGAGCAGAAACAACTTAAATGTTTATCAGTAGATGAATGGATAAAGAAAGTGTACATATCCTTACAATGATGTGATATTTGGCTGTAAAAATGAATTAAGCATTGATATATGCTGCAACTCATGGCTGAACCTTGAAGACATTTTGCTAAGTGAAAGAAGCCAGTCACGAGAAACTATATATTGTGTGATTCTATTTATATAAAGTATCCAGAGTAGACAAATCTATAGACACAGAAAGTAGATTAGTGGTTGCCCAAGGCTGGGGGTTGGAGGATAGTTGAAGAGTAATGGAAAATGACTGATAAAAGGTACGATGTTTCTTGGGGAGAAAAGATGAAAATGTTCCAGAATTGATTGTGATGGTCATTACACAGTTGTGTAATTGTACTAAGAACCATTGAATTATACTTTTTTTTTTTTTGAGATGGAGATTTGCTCTTGTTGCCCAGGCTGGAGTGCAGTGGTGCAATCTTGGCTCACTGCAACCTCCACCTCCCGGGTTCAAGTGATTGTCTTGCCTCAGGCTCTCAAGTAGCTGGGATTACAGGCAAGCACCACCACACCTGGCTAATTTTGTATTTTTAGTAGGAACTGGGTTTCAGCATGTTGGTCTGGCTGGTCTTGAACTCCTGACCTCAGGTAATCCACCTGCCTTGGCCTCCCAAAATTCTGGGATTACAGGCGTGAGCCACTGTGCCTGGCCTGAATTGTACATTTTAAATTGGTGAATTGTGGATTGTATCTCAATGACGCTTTTACAAAAAAAAGAAATCAATCTGTGGAGTATTTCCTATGGCAACTGAAAGTTCAAATAGAGCTAAGCGTGGTGGCTCCTGTACATAATTCCAGCACTTTGGGAGGCCAAGGTGGACAGATTGCTTGAACTCAGAGGTTCAAGACTAGTCTGGGCAATATAGTGAGACCCTGTCTGTACAAAAAGTACAAAAATTAGTTGGGTATGGTGGTGTGTGCCTATAGTCCCCGCTACTGTGGAGGCTGAGGTAGGAGGATTGCTTGAAGCCCAGAGGTGGAGGTTGCAGTGAGCTGAGATTGTACCACTGCACTCCAGCCTGGGCTACAAACTGACAAACCCTATCTCAATAAATAAATAAATAAATAAATAAATAAATAAAAATAAAAAATAGAAAGTTGAAACTGCTAATATAAAATAAACTATGGCACATCAATATAATGGGATACTCTGCAGACTTTAAGTTGCGATGCAGAATGTTATTGAAGGACGTGGGCAGACAATATACTGCTTAATGTAAAAAATAAGTTAACAAATAATATTATCCCAATCTTGTGGAAGAACATTTGTAATGATATTTGTAGGGAGAAGGCTGGAAGTGTGTGTACATTCATGATATTAACAGCAGTCATCTCAAGGTGTTGAAATGACAGATGACTTTAATTTTCTCCCTCTTGCCTGACTGTATTTCCTAGATTTTCTATAATAATCATACATTAGTTAGCAGAAAAAGAGGTTTAAAGTAAATTCACATACAATATAATGTTTTAATACTTTAATAAAAAAAAATAATGTAGAACTAAGAAGATAACTTTACCCAGCCAGGTGCAGTGGCACACGCCTGTAATCCCAGCACTTTGGGAGGCTAAGGCGGGCGGATCACTTGAGGTCAGGAGTTTGAGACCAGCCTGGCCAACATGGTGAAACCCTGTCTCTACTAAAAATACAAAAAAATTAGCCAGGTGTGGTGGCGGGCGCTTGTAGTCCCAGCTACTCAGGAGGGTGAGGCAGGAGAATTGCTTAACCCCAGGAGGTGGAGGTTGCAGTGAGCTGAGATTGCACCACTGCCCTCCAGCCTGGGTGACTGAGAGAGACTCCATCTCAAAAAAAAAAAAGTTACCCTTACATATTTCATTTTACAATTATTGCTATTCATAGAGTAGTGACATATTCCGTGCTTTGACACACACATTATATGTGTAATATATAATGGCTAACTTTCATTGAGTTTGAGATACGTGTATATATGTAGACGTTGTAAACTCTTAATGAAAGTTATATTATGTGTATCTCATTTTTTTTTTTTTTGAGACAGGGTCTGGCTCCATGGCCCAGGCTGGAGTACAATGGTGCAGTGTCGGTTCACTGCAACTTCCACTGCCAAGACTCAAGCGACCCTCCCACTTCAGCCTCCCGAGTAGCTGGAACCCTGGCTAATTTTTGTATTTTGTTTGGTGGAGATGGGATCTCGTTATGTTGCTCAGCCTGGTCTCGAACTCCTGGGCTCAAGCGGTCCGCCCACCCCAGCCTCCTAAAATGCTAGCATTATAGGCATGAACTACCACACCTGGCCTGTATGTGTATTTTTATGTCATCATAATTGCTCAAGAAATGCTAACTATCCTGTATTGGGATGTAAGTTCTGAACTATTTTATTCACTGTGAAAGATTGGGCTGGAAAATTTCCCTTTCGCCCCTGCTGGCGCCCCACCAGTGCTTAGTTGCTGTCATGAGTGAGTAAGCAGATGGAGCCCGTTGTGGGAGGGAAGAAACCTCAGCTCTTTTCTCCCCCGGGAACCTCCCTTTCTGTAGGCATCTTGCCAGCCTGGCGTCTTTGCTTGTTCTTTGAGTAGCTTGAGGTGACTCTCAGGAGGCTTCTAGGATCTGCTCCAGAAATGCCTTCACCGGAGAAGACCCTTCCTCCAGTGGCTCCTTCACGGATATTTTGGGAGACTGCCTTGGGCTCTAGGTTATTTTCCCCTCCACTTTGGGAGGGGGGAAATTCCAAGGCGCCCCCCCCCCCTTTTTTTTTTGAGACAGAGCCTTGCCCTGTCACTCACGCTGGAGTGCAGTAGTGGTGCGATCTCATCTCACGGCAACCTGACTTTTGGGTTCAAGCAATTCTCCTGGCTCAGCCTCCCAAGTAGCTGGAACTACAGGCGTGTGTGTGCCACCGTGCCTGGCTAGTTTTTGTGTTTTTAGTAGAGATGGGGTTTTGCCATGTTGGCCAGGCTGATCTCGAACTCCTGACCTCAGGTGATCTGCTCACCTTGACCTCCCAAAGTGCTGAGATTACACGTGTGAGCCACTGCTCCGGGCCCAAGCCCTTGTTACTGTTGAATTATCCCCGAATCAACCTTGAAACTTAACCAGTTTTCTCACTTTCATCTTTTCCCCCAGACTCCAGTTTCTAGATTCTCTGTCTGCCAATAAGGGTGTCGAGGTTTAGAGCAGAGAAAAAAAGCCTTGGTCTACGCTGGTGTGCCTTCTCGGCCTGGGAAATGTTTTTGGCGGTCTGAGTGTTTTGTCTTCTCTGTTGGGGGCAGTTAAGAGGCACAAGAAAACGTACCTGTCTGCTGATTGCAGAGGTTAAAAGGCAAGAGCAAAAACACATCACACGTGACATGCGTTCCAAATTAAGAAATAGTTAAAAATGCCTACTTGGGACACATCTGCGGGGGCTCAAAGACAGCTCCGTCATTACCTGGGGCTAGAGGCTCTGGCAGTTTTTCGGATAAGCTGTGCGGCAATGCGAGGTTTGCTGTAGAAAGAAGACCATCCCACCGCTTAGGAAGTCATGAGATGCGGCATGAATGTGATTTTGTTACCACGCCCCCCCGGAGGCTGTTCTAGAAAGCCTGTTGTTGGAGGAAAACACATGATGAGCCTTGGCTAAAGGCGTGGCTTGCGATTTCATGTGGGAAGTACATTGTCGTGACGTCTGTGTGATTGACGTCCCGGAGCTGATGGAGACACCATCACACTCCACGGAAGGTCCTTCCTGTCCGATGCAAGGTCTGGAGGAAGAGGCGAGATGGGTTGACTGTGAGCTTCCATCAGCTTCTGCTTAGAGAGAGACTAATTATTTGGGTTTCTGGTGACTCCACCAGCTCCAGATTTAAGGGTTCTCTGTGCTAGGGTGGCGTGGGGGTGTGTGTGGTCAGTTACTGCTTAAACTCCCTGCAGAGGGGGCTGGGGGGCTTAGGTGGCAGGTGGTTGGCAGTGGCGTGTGCCAGCCCTGGGTCTGTGCCTAGACCAAGGCTCGTGTTCTGCCCATTGCTCTTGGGACAGGCTCTTTGGGACGTCAAGGATATTGGGAACATCCTGACACTGCTGTCCTTGGAGTGTGTGGCCAGGGGTGTCTTAGGCTTCAAGGAGAGATACTCAGTGCGGGAGACTCAGCTTCTGCCCAGCACCATGAGGACGCGGGCTTGGAGCTTGCAGGTGGTTTCATCCAGGCCCGAGTGAGAACGTGACCTAGTTACTGTGCCTCTCTGCACGTTGGCAGAATAACCAGACCTTGCTTCCTCCCCTCCTCACAGCAAGCAGAATTCCGCTGAGCCTCTTGGAGGCTGGAGGGCCGGTTTTAGTAACGTGCCCTTTCCTGGTTGGCGACCGTCCAGTTATTTTGGGTGAATGTTAATGGCCGTGAGTTTGAAAGTTGTCGTTAGATAGAAACGCCCTTTCTGGACACAGTGTCCTTGTCACCTACTGTCTGAACGGTGCTTCCTTTTTGGGGAAGAGGATTGAGAGCAAAATGGTCACAAAATCTGTGGCTTTGGATTGTCATTTGATTTTTTTTTTTTTTTTGATGCCTTCCATCTGGATTTAGGTCAGTGGAGGGGGTGAATTCGTCGTAGGCACTTGTCTTAGAAAATCTCCTTGAGCCTCAAAGAGAAGGCCATCTTCCCGTGGGTCATCTTTTTGCTGTGCATGGGAGGCACTGCCCACGGGGCAAGGAGAGTCTAACTTTTGGAGGTGGCTGGTGGTCTTGGGTGGAATTTAATTTGGGGACATGTGCATGGCCAATAAACTGTTCTGGAGAAATGAATAGTCTTGTGTCTCCCATATTTCTACCTTATGTAAAGCGCTTGTACTGCACGGTGTCCTTCCTCCAGGCTGATGCAGAATTTTCACACTGCGTTTGCTGGTGATTTGCCGGAGAACTATAAAGTAGTTGTCTCTATTTTTTAAAAATTAAAAAAGATGGGGTCTTGTTCCACTCATTGCCTAGACTGGTCTCAAACTCCTGGCCACAAGTGATCCTCCTGTCTCAGCTTCCTAGTTGCTGGGATTAGAGGAACGAGCCACTTTGCTCAACCTTAGTTTCTGTTGTATTGAGAATGGAAGGAATTTCTCTTATAAGTAGAATTGTAGAGCTAGAAGAGACACCGTATCTCTATCTCTGTCTCTGTCTTTATGTCTGTCACTATATCTGTGTCCGTGTCTGTCTCTAAACTATCTTTATCCCCTTGTTTTGTGGAGATAAAATAGGCACAGAAAGTTAAGCCCCGTTACTCAAGGTCCTACAACTAGTTGAGGGTAGAATAGGGTCCATTGTGCCCAGACAAAACCCAGGTAAGAGTGCAGAGCCAGGGCTGACCGTGACCTCCTGGACTTCTGCAGCCTGCGTGTTTCCATCTTTCTGTTCCACCTGGGTCATGTCACGTGGGAGCAGAAGCTTCTAGTTTCACGTGTAAAGGACCCAAGAGGAAAGGGGAGCCAGAGGGACTTGCCTGAGATCACACAGCTAGTGAGTGAGTCACCCATCCAAGCCTGGAATACAGGTCCAGCTGTCCCCAGGGAGCCATCCTTCTGGCCCACTAGATTCAGAATGATCTCAGGCTCAGCGTGCGTGAATAGAGGATGCTGTGTGTAATCCTGACTTTATGAATCAACTTGATGGGATTCTGTGTGGGGTCAACTAATGTGCTGAGAGTCCAGCATTGAGTGAGTAGGAGGTGGGAAGGGGTCCAAGCTCAGTTCTGGCCAACTCCAGAGCTCAGCGTTGGGCCAACACTGTCTTCTCTCATGAGTGAGGAAAACCCTGTCTCAGGCCATGATATGTTGGTATCTCAGTCTTTCGGCCATGAAGGGTAGAGGGGAAAGATTGAATTTTTAAGATCTTTGCCTGGATTCTTGTTATTCTCAATACAAAATAAAATACTTTAACTTCAAGCTTGTGTGGGGCCCTGGGAACAAGCTGTAGGTGTGCTTTTTTTTTTCCTCTGATTAAATTGGAATCACTATGTAAATTGACTTTCCAGGGGATTGTCTGTGGGAATTCCTAAAGCAGTCTGAGGTTGGTATGACACGTGAAGAAAATACATCAAGCAATCAATCTGAGAAGCTTATCTTCTATTCCGGGTTTCCACAGGAAGGCAGTTTCACCCCAGCTGGGATCACCGGTTGCTTTTCACATTCTTAATTCTTTTGCCAATTTTCCAGATGCCTTTGGAAATTCATGCTGACCGTTTTTTTACAAAATTCCATTTTAAGTACTGAATATTTTCCTGTCACTACTTAAACTGGCATGAATAAAATATTTCCTTTCAGGAGGATGATTTTCAAATGTTTCTTAAAGAAAAACAAAACACCCTAGTCGGTTAAATTTAGGAGGTCTGTTAAAATGTCCTTACAGTACCAGCAGGTGAATTTGAGAATAAGAATTCTAGCTTCCTCACAGTGACATATACAGTGCACTGTAATAGTAAGCATAAGGAAATTGGGATGACTAGAACCGAATCATCCAGGACTCCAAATAGAGTTTCTCCCTCAGAACAATCTGGGATATCTATACTAAATTTATGGGATAGTTACTGTCATTAACAGCTCATATAACTGAAAATGGTGGAACGATTTGAAAATCAGATAAACAGTAATTGCACTACTGCACTCCAGCCTGGATAGCAGAGCGGGACTTGTCTTTAAAAACAAAAACAAAAACAAAACAGTCCGGGCATGGTGGCTCACACCTGTAATCCTAGCACTTTGGGAGGCCAACACGGTGGATCACCTATGGTCAGGAGTTCGAGACCAGCCTGACCAACATGGTGAAACCCCATTTCTACTAAAAATACAAAATTAGCCAGGCGTGGTGGTGTGTGCCTGTAGTCCCAGCTACTCGGGAGGCTGAGGCAGGAGAATCGCTAGAATCTGGGAGGTGGAGGCTGCAGTGAGCTGAGATGGTGCCATTGCACTCCAGCCTGGGTGACAGAGCAAGACTCTGTCTCAAAAAACAAAACAAAACAAAAAAATCAAAAACAAAAAACATAAAAGCCCCGCAACTCCTCATCCCCTCTCCCTCCAGCCCCTGACACCTACCATTCGACTTTGTTCCTGAATTTATCTACTCTAAGGACCTCCTAGAAGTGTCATCATACAGTACTTAGCCTTTTGAGATTGCCTTATTCTACTCAGCATAATTTCCTTATGGTTCATCCACATTAGAGCATTTGTCAGAATTTTCTTCCTTTTTATTTATTATCATGTACCATATGTTATTTGGAAATATGTATACATTGTGGAAAGACTAAATTGATCTAGTTAATATATATATTACTTAACAACTTGTTTTATAGTGAGAACAGTTAAAATCTACCATCTTAGCAATTTTGGAGAACACAATACATTGTTATTAAGCGCAATCACTATGTAGTATAATAGATCTCTTGAACTTTTTCCTCCCAGCTGAAATTTTGTATCCTTTGACAAAAGTCTTCCCAACCCCCTGACCCCCAGGCCCTGATAACCACCCTTTTACATTCTATTTCTTTTCTTTTTTTTTTTTTTTTTTGAGACGGAGTCTTCCAGGTTGGAGCGCAGTGGTGCGATCTCTGCTCACTGCAATCTCCACCTCCCGGGTTCACGCCATTCTCCTGCCTCAGCCTCCCAAGTAGCTGGGACTACAGGCATCCGCCACCACGCCCGGCTAATTTTTTGTATTTTTAGTAGAAATGGGGTTTCACCATGTTATCCAGGATGGTCTCAATCTCCTGACCTCGTGATCCGCCCGCCTCGGCTTCCCAAAGTGCTGGGATTACAGGCGTGAGCCACCGCGCCAGGCCTTTTCTTCCTTTTTTAAGGAATACATTTTCTTTTATCTCCTACTGAATGTAACTCATGGTGCTAGGCTCTTTGAGAGAGGCAAAAACGTTTCACTCAAGGAACTCATAGTGTTATGGGTGAAGAGAACCGAAAACATGACCAGCGTTTTCGATGTGTGTTACCACCATCCATCCTCCTGACCTCAGTGAGATGGGGTCAGACATTTTAATTTTTTTACCCAGGGACATTCAGTGAGTTAAGTGGCTGAGTTGAGCTTCAGGCCCAGCTTTGGGAGACACTCCCTGTGTCCTGTAAGCAGAGACCAAGTCAATGCTGTGTGAGTTTAGCGATGGAGACACCCAACCCACCTGGGGGAAGACATGATGGAACGCGGGAGCATGCGTCCAACCTTGAGGCATGGGGAGGTGTCCTGCTCTGAAGGCGGGGACAGTGGCTGAGCAGACACGGCGGCCAGAACACTATTCTGAAGATGGCAGTGCTGACATCAAGGGCGGGAGGTGAAGGGAAACGGCAGTTTACATTCCACACCGCACACATGTGTGGGTTTTCCCCTCTCATTAAGCAGTTCTCCAATTCTTGGACACCTACTGTGTGTCATGCAATTCACCTGTGACACTGACTGTGCGCAGGTATTGCAGACCCCACAGGTTGAGGGCAGTTCCACGAGACCGCCCCCCACACCCCCTCCACTTCAGACGCCAGTCACAGGTCCTAGGTTGTGGCTTGTGCTTTTGGCCGACTGGCCATACTTTGAGGATTCTCACCACCCTTAACTCACATTTGATCATTTGCGATAATAGCTCACAGAACCCAGGGAGATGCTTTACTTATGTTTACAGTTTTATTATGGCAAGTACAACTCAGGAACAGCCAAATGGAAGAGATGCATAGGGCGAGGTGTAGGGTGGGGTGGGGTGGCAGGGGAGCGTGCATGCCCTCTCCGGGTGCCCCATCTCTCTCTAGCTCCAGGTGTTCCCCCACCAGAAACTCCCCAGACCCCTCCAATTAGAGTTCTTATGGAGATTCCATGATTGATGTAAATCACTAGTCATTGGTGACTAACTCAACCTCCAGTGCCTCTCCCCTTTCTGGACTGGAAAATTCCAGCCCTCTCTAATCACCTAGTTTGTTCTCCTGGTAATCAACCCCCCTTTTCCAAGAGTCTCTAATCACCTAGTTTGTTCTCCTGGTAATCAACCCCCCTTTTCCAAGAGTCACCGCACTGGCATAAACTTAGGTGTGCTTGAAAGGGGCTTATGGTGAATAACAAGAGGTGTTCCTTTCACCCCATCACTCCAAATTCCAAGGGCTTTCGGAGGTCTGTGCTAGGAGCCGGAGGCAGACCCCAAAGATAGATTTCTTACCCTGTCACACCTGGGGAGGTGGTAGAGTTGACATCAGGGGTGGGAGGAGATTAGGAAGCTGGGCATGAACGAACCAGTGGGAAACCAGGTTAGAAAGGGGGGTAGAGGTCAGATCATGATGGGTTTTGAGCTCTAGGCTAAAGTATTAATAGTGTTAGCTTGTGACACATGCAGGATGTGGGAACATGAGCAGAGCCGAGCCTTAGAAAATGACCTTTTTCTAAGGCCCTTTTTCAAAGGGCTGTGATCTGGGCCTGGACTGGTGCGGTAGTGGGCAGGGAAGAGGCGGTGTGCAGGAGGCCTTGGAGGGCAGGGCTGGGACATGGTGCTGACCCAGGTGAGCGCACCCATCTCAGCATGGTGTGTCTCCAACTTGGGGTGCACTTTGTAGCTGCTTATTGAGGGCAAACAGTTAACGTTTATTTTGTTTTTAAAATTTTTTTTTTTTGTAGAGACAGGGTCTCACTCAATTGCCCAGGCTGGAGTACAGTAGTGCGATCATAGCTAACTGCAGCCTCCAACTCCTGGGTTCAAGCAGTCCTCCCACCTCAGTCTCCCAGGAAGCTAGGTGCATACCACCACGCCCAAGTAATTTTTAAAATTAATGAATTTTTTTTTTTTGTAGAGACCAGGCGGGTCTCAAACCCTTGGCCTCAAGTGATCACTTGACCTGCTGTGCCCGCCTCCCCAGAGGTTTGGGAGTGGGGCTCATATTGCCAACCCTCTAATCCCGCCTTGGTCTTTGAAGTGCTTAGCGCCCATCCTGAAGCCACCTAGGGAATCTCAGCCACCAGTCACCTCATTAGCATACAAAAGACATCACTGTGGAGGTTCGAGGATTTTAGGAGTTGTATGCCGGGAAGCCTTAAGACAAAATAAATATTTTTTCAGTATCCTGAAGGGCCACCAGGTTCAGGCTGGAATTCAGGGCTTCTGACACCTAGTGCAGTGAGGAATGTTCTGTTAGCTTTTGGGGAAAGCTAATAGAAAAACCAACTCTTACTGTAGAAGAGTTGGTTTTTTGGCCAGGCGAGGTGGGTCATGCCTGTAATCCCAGCATTTTGGGAGGCTGAGGTGGGTGAATTACTTGAGGTAAGGAGTTTGAGACCAGCCTAGCCAACATGGTAAAACCCCATCTCTACGAAAAATACAAAAACTAGCCGGGCATGATGGTGCGTGCGTGTAGTCCTAGCTACTTGGGAAGCTGAGGCAGGAGAATTGCTTGAATCCAGGAGGCAGAGGTTGCCATGAACCGTGATTGCACCACTGCACTCCAGCCTGGGCAACAGGCTTCTTTTGTTTCTTGAGACTCTGTCTCAAGAAACAAAAAACAAAAGAGTTGTTAACCTCCACCTCCTGGGTTCAAGGGATCTCCTGCCTCAGCCTCCCGAGTAGCTGGGATTACCGGTGCCTGCCACCACACCTGGCTAATTTTTGTATTTTTAGTAGAGGCAGGGTTTCATCATGTTGGCCAAGCTGGTCTCGAACTCCTGACCTCACGTGATTCTCCCACCTCGGTCTCCCAAACTGCTGGGATTACAGGCGTGAGCCACTGTGCCCGGTCAAAAGAGTTGGTTTTTAAGTGTTCAGTAGCCCCCAGTCCAGGGCTCCTTAACTCGGAGCAGCAGTGAATTTGGAAGATCAGCCTCTCTCCTGCTGGGCGCTGCTGGTGTCCTGTCTTTACTACTGTGTCCTCATCATTGTCTACCGCCCTCTTGGGGAAGTAAGAACTTGGGGAATGGTTGCCAAAATCATCATCTTTCTGGTGAGTGCTGTTGGGGTTTTCTTCCTCTCAGGGCTTAATGCCCAGTGATAATGGGTTCATTCCAACCTGAGTCTTCATGAATCTCTGGCTTAACCTCCTTTTTGTCATGTGCTGTGGGGGAAAAGCAGCCCTCCGCTGGAGAACACTTCTTCCAGGCGCTCTGTGGTGTAAGGGCTATGTAGAAGGTGTTTGATCTCTTTTCTGTTTCCTTGCTATCTCAACTTCCTGTCTAGGCTTCAGCTGAGCAGATCCTTGAAACTGGCTTAAACAAGCACTTGCAATCTTCTTTGAGTTAAGATCAAGTATGTTGGCAGCTCCTGCAGGCTGTGCCTCTGCCCTTCTTTCTCCCAGCAGCAGCTGTTGCTGGTTCAGCTTAGCACTTCCAGCCACGTAGGCTCCCCATGGCCATGTCCACGTCCACTGGGCAGGCTCCTTGCCTGGTGTGTCAGAGCCCCACTTTCTGCTGTTCCTGAGGTTTGGGTTTTTAACTCAATCCTAAGGAGCTGAATGAGGGGCCCAGGAAGATGCCGATTTTATGCACCATCTCTGTGTTTGGCCCGCAGCTGTGTTTGTGTGATTTTAAAACAATTTATCGCTCATCTCAACTGGGCCCCGTCGGCTGACCCAGCTCCTCCGCAGCCATTGGTAATCTCCATTTTAATTAATCTTTCAAAGAAGCAGATTAAGTTGATTGCTTCCCAAGCTGAGTTTGGTGTCTGTACCTTTCAGCTGCCTTACAGAAGTGATTAAAATAAGGATTTTTCTATGAGCTTTGGTGCCCAGTTGAGATTATTTTTGGATCTCGTCTCAATGGTTTATTTCCATCATGTGCCTGTTTTTAACATAAGAGCTGAAAATGAGCGGGGCTGGCTTGTGTCTCCTGCGGGTGTTCTGTTCTTTCAAGCGCCCTAGGATGGCCATGACCTTTGGTTCTGTCTGCTTTGTGGGTCCCTTGACCCTTGGAGCCTTCTGAGGTAGCCCTGCTGAGTCACTAACATGGAGTCACACCTTGTTTCTTCCAGTCCTGGCTTCTCTTTCCCCCTACGCCTTTGCAAATAAAACCATTTATTCCTGACCTACCGAAGTGGAGGTCCTGTGGCCACTCTCCCCAGTCCTAACTCTAGCCCTGAATTGAACAGACTGCATTGAAGATGTTGGTTACCTGTCAGTTTCCTCTTCCGCTGTGCCCTCCTTGAGGGCAGGGCTAGTATTTCAGTCACCCCATGACCCTGGGGCCTAGGTGAGTGCCTGGTACACCAGGAAGCGCTCAGTGAAGGTCTCTTGAGTGAGTGAACCTCCTTGAAGTTCACGGAAAAGTTGACTGAAGAGGGTGAGTGTTGCTTAGAGCCAAGGTAGTAGGAAAAATGTTGGCCTAAAGATGTGTTTTGTTTGGCTTGCACGCTGTTGAAAAGTTTTTGAATCAACATACCAGAAAAAAACAAACAAACAAACAAACAGGTAAACTATACATTGAAAATCTAGATTTCCAGCTTCTCTTGAAAAATTTAAAGACCTGGCCTAGCTGGAACTGACGGGTGGTCTTCTTTTTGAGGGACCCAACTCGGCTTTGTATTCACCGGGTTTCTAAAATAATTTTGTAAAGCTGTCTACCCCCTCCCACACTTTGAGTTGATAGCCAAAATTTTTCATCGTAATTTGAGAGAGGCAAAGGATGTTATTTCCAGAGTATTGTAAACATTGGCATCTTGAAATAAAACAGTTACGTCATTATTTTAAGTGTAACCAGTGGAGCTAAATACCACAGAGATTTGATAACCACTGTCATCCATTTAAAAAGAAGCTCATCTTTAATCATCGGAATTTCCACCTCATTCTTTTTTTTTCTTTAGTCACATTCTATTCTCATAGAATTTTATCCTAGGCTATTATGTTTGTTCTTGCCAAAAATATGTATATACATTTAAATTAAGTTTCCTGTGGCTAGAGGGCCTACATATTTTTGAAAATTTTTGTATTTATTTCTTTATTTTTTGAGATGGAGTTTCGCTCTTGTTGCCCAGGCTGGAGTGCAGTGGTGCGGTCTCAGCTCACTGAAACTGCTACCTCCCGAGTTCAAGCGATTCTCCTGCCTTAGCCTCCTGAGTAGCTGGGATTACAGGTGTGCATCACCACACCCGGCTAATTTTTGTATTTTTTTTAGTAGAAATGGGTTTCACCATGTTGACCAGGCTGGTCTCGAATTCCTGACCTCAGGTGATCTGCCTGCCTCGGCCTCCCAAAGTGCTGGGATTACAGGCGTGAGCCACCGTGCCCGGCCCAAAAGTTCTTGTATTTAGTTATTGTGATGATGAGTCTACATTTGAACAAAACAAAGATGTTATAAATTTTGATAACTACATCAAAAGGAGAATATAGAATTTATTTGGAAATATATCTCCTAATACAAATCCGTAGAGTTTTTGTTTTTTTTTCTTTCAGTTGTTTGATATGGATGAAGATTACTCATTGCTGGGATCGGGAGGTTCCGCATTAGTCCTTTTCCTATTTTTGTGTTTTTGTAGATGTCAGTACAAAGAAACCAGATGTAACTGAGTAGATGGGATAGGAGTTTTTCACAGCAGTCCCTCAGTGAGTTCTTTGGACTCTTTCCAATTTCTGTGTCACATTATTTATTCTGCCTGCATCGCAGTTGCTGTGGTCAGCCTTTTCCTTTCTAGCAGGTCTCTCTTGAGTGGAAGGATGTGCCCTGCTGGGAATGATATTGGAATCTGCATGGAGGTGGGCGAAGGTGGTATGGGAGTGCTCTTGGATCGTGGTCTCCTTGAGGCTTACTGGTGTGAGGGAGTGGCAGGTAGTCCCCAAGTGTATCCAGGAAAGTAAAAGATGAGGGCCGGCCGGGTGTGGTGGCTCACACCTGTAATCCAGTACTTTGGGAGGCCAAGGCGGCTGATCACTTGAGGTCAGGAGTTCAAGACCAGCCTGGCCAACATGGTGAAACCCTGTCTCTACTAAAAATACAAAAATTAGCCGGGCGTGGTGGCAGGCGCCTGTAATCCCAGCTACTCAGGAGGCTGAGGCAGGAGAGTCACTTGAACTTGGGAGGCGGAGGTTGCAGTGAGCTGAGATCACACCACTGCACTCCCGCCTGGGTGACAGAGCAAGATTCCGGCTCAAAAAAAAAAAAAAAAAATAAGTTGAGGGTCATTGCTGGACTGCAGTGTTCCTAAGGATAGGAGCCACACCACAGCGTAGATCTGTTGGGACACCTCCACTATGACACCTAATAGAGGGGTTTGCACTATGTGCCAGTAACGTCATAAGAATAAAACAGACTATAGTGCTTCCACAGTTTTGTGGATTCTATATTTGCAAATTCATCTATTCACTAAAAGTGATTTTGCTGCTTCAAGTAGCCCCAAGCATAGTGCAGAAGTATCTAGTGTTCCTAAGTGTAGGAAGGCTGTAATGTACCTTGTAGAGAAAATTTGTATGTTAATTTCTTCAGGCATGAGTTGTGCTGCTGATGGTTGTGAGTTCAATATTAATGAATCAACAGTACATGTTAAATGATGTGTCTTTAAACTGAAACACATATAAAGTAAGGTTCTATATTGATGAGTTGATGTGACCAGAGAGGCCTGTAGGAACCTAGTCTTGTTTTTCCCCTAGGAGCAATGGTTCAGTATTGGCTAATTTGGCGTCCACGGCAACTTTTGAAAACATAACTACTGCAAATGATGTGACACGCTGGGATGTCATTTGCGCCTGGATGTTCTGTCTTTAGGAATTTAAGAAATAAGTTCAGGATAATGTCTAGGTAGATAGGTTTTTTACTCGGAATTTGAAGGGAGTAACAAGTATTTAATTTTTACAAGACAGTCTTTGGAAGCAGTCCCCTAACAGAGCGGCAAGCATTGGAAAGTCTTTTGAGTCCATCCAAAGGAGGATTTCTAATGATGGGAAGTGACTTTGCCATTTAAACTTCGCTGTGAGCTCACTTCTCGCTGCATACCTAAAGTCTGAGCAGTCAAGCGAAGTGCTGAGTAAGGAGAATAGCATCTCAGTGACTCTTTTATTATTTGACTACAGCTTGTGTCACCGGAAGATAAAAGACCTCAGAAGAGGAGTGCAGAGTTTGGAAGCTACCCAGGACTCCCAATTTATATTCAGAACCATGATTTATTCTCTGATTTCATGTAGCTTAAACTTTTTTCTTAATAGCCGCTAGCTCTACAAACTTTAATCCCTACTAAATACTATATAAAATGTAATTGTCATGGTTTTGAGAACTTTATACTCTGAGGGACTGAGTGTATTTTGAGATGTGACCTGATTTCTCTGGAATCCCCACTTGAGGGCTTTGCATTTTCACAGATGGAGACTTACAACTGTACCCAGAGTGTGACGTAGGCCTCCAGGAAATGCGTTCTTCTGGTTTAATTCCTCTCCTCCTTCAGGACAGATCTCTAGTCTAGCAGTACCTTTCCTGGGCCAGGCACAGTGGGTCACACCTGTAAACCCAGCACTTTGGGAGACGGAGGTGGGCAGATTGCTTGAGCCCAGGAGCTCAAGATCAACCCGGACAATATAGTGAGGCCCGTGTCTCTACAAAACCAACCAACCAAACAAACCAAAAAGAATACCTTTTCTGTCTTTACCTTTCTTCTTTATAGATTGTTTTATAGTATATAAAGCTCAAATCAGATTCCAGGCCTGATATACCTCCCCAGAGAAATTGTAAAACCACCAGTTACCTTTCCTTCCCATGTATGTTGTCTCTGTGAATAGCTATTTAATTAGTCTGAGCCTCTGCTTTGTTCCTGGGCCTGTGTTAGGTGCTGGGGTCACAGAAACAGCCAGTGCTGAGCCCCGGGGTCAGGGAGCACATTCTCTAGGGAGAAGGATCTGTACAGCAGTGTGGAGGGGCTGGCAGATAGGGAGGCTCCCACAAGGAGCCTGAGAAGGGGGCCATCAGGGTGCCTCAGTTTGTCTGGGAGACTCAGGGAAGGCTTCACAGAGGAGGTGAGCTGGGCCTGTGGCTTGAGGGATGGGTAGGAGTTTATCAGCTGAGCGAGACAGACAGCTTCCAAGCAGGTAGACCAGCTTTGGTCCTGAGACACAGAAGATGGATGAATGAGAAGAGGGTCTCTTTTGGTGTTCAGGCATGTATAGGGGAGTAGTGAGAGAGAAGGCTGAAAAGAGGCTTTGGTTGTCCGGGAATATGTATATTCCCAGACTATATAAATATATATGGACAGAATCTTGCTCTTGTCACCCAGGCTGGAGTACAGTGGTGCGATCTCCGCTCATTACATCCTCCCGCCTGTCAGGTTCAAGCAATTCTCATGCCTCAGCCTCCCTAGTAGCTGGAATTACAGGTGCGCGCAACTATGCCCAGCTAATTTTTGTATTTTTAATACAGGGACAGGGTTTCACCATGTTGGCCAGGCTGGTGTCTTGAACTCCTGACCTCAAGTGATCTACCTGCCTCGGCTTCCCTAAGTGCTGGGATTACAGGCATGAGCCGCCACGCCTGACCCGACATTTTTTGAGACAGCCTTTCAATCTGTTGCTCAGGCTGGAGTGTGGTGATGCGATCATAGCTCACTGCACTCTCTACCTCCCAGGCTCAATTGATCCTCCCACCTCAGCCTCCTGAGTAGCTGGGACTACAGGCAGGCACCACCGTGCCCAGCTAATTTTTGTTTTTTTTTTGTAGAGACGGGGTTTTGCTGTGTTACTCAGGCTGGTCTCAAACTCCTGGCCTCAAGTGACCCGGCTGCCTCGGCCTCCCAAGTGGGACTTTTTATGCCACGCTTCGTCATTTGGTTTTTATCCTGTCAGTGAGGAAATTAAAGAGAAACATGATCAGCTTTTTTTGTGTGTTTGAAAGACCACTTTGGAGCTGTCGTTAAAAAGTCTAAGACTGGCCGGGCGCGGTGGCTCAAGCCTGTAATCCCAGCACTTTGGGAGGCCGAGACGGGCAGATCACTAGGTCAGGAGATCGAGACCATCCTGGCTAACAGGGTGAAACCCCGTCTCTACTAAAAATACAAAAACTTAGCCGGGTGAGGTGGCAGGCGCCTGTAGTCCCAGCTACTCGGGAGGCTGAGGCAGGAGAATGGCGTAAACCTGGGAGGCGGAGCTTGCAGTGAGCTGAGATCCGGCCACTGCACTCCAGCCCGGGGACAGAGCGAGACTCCGTCTCAAAAAAAAAAAAAAAAAAAAAAGTCTAAGACTGGTGTTAGGGAGACCAGTTAAATTGCTCGTGGAGTCCTGGAACGGGGGAGTCAGGGAGAGGTTAGTGCCTGGAATCAGCACGGGGGCTGGAGGGGCAGGATAGACGAAAGGATCCCTGAGGCAGTCACTCGTTGGGATCATTTGATTTAGGAGCGTGAGTTGGAAGTGAAGGGCTAACAGGTCTCCTGCTCGGGTAATTGGGTAGATTGGTAATCAGTGCCTTCTGCTGAGGATGTACACAGGACCAGGTTTGTGTGGACGAAAGGTGGAGAGTTCTGGGTACGCAGAATTGCATGGATTGGAGAGACCTCAGTGTGGAGCTCTCCAGGGCTCGAATAAGATACATCCTTCTGGCAGAAATACGGCTCCAGGATAATAACCTGCAAGCAGGTTTCCCCCTCTACCCTTTGGTTTTGCTTGCTTGTTTTGCCTGCATTGTCTACCTAAGCAATTTATGTTGATCTGTGTGTTAGCAGAAAAGGAACAAGCAGGAAATGTGTGGAAGTACTCAGGAGGAAGGCAGAAGCCCTAATGATGTGATCTGAGGACCAGCTTGGACACGTGAAGCCAGATGCAGTGAAAGGTTGTGAGCTGGTGTTTGGAAGTGATTTACAACAAGTTGGCATCAGCTAGCCAGCGTGTGTTCACATGGACATCTGCCCTGCAGAATTGTGGAATGGCTTAGAACACCGGCTCTGGTTGCAGGTGGACGTTGTTCACCCCTTCATGGGTGTGGGACCCTGGGTGAGTCCTCGCTCCGTGCCCACCTGTCTTTCTTGGATAAGGGTGAAAATCGATCCCACTTTACTTGTGAGGATTCAGTGGGATGATGGATGGCGTTTCTTAGCTCAGTTCCTGGAAGAATGGACGCTCAAAAAAAGTTGTCTCTTGAAGTATTTACATGAACAGCTATTCTGTAATGACTCAAAATCTACTACTGAACATAAATCTGGGATTCAAAATTGGTTTTGTAGGTGATTTATTTTTCATTTATGAAGGGGTGCACCATAGGATTCCTGCAGAGAATGGAATAAGAAACCTCCCTGTTAGTGCATGTAAAAATATTTGATTTGCAAAAGATTCAGCATACTTTAAAATAGTCTTATTAATAATAATTTGTATTGTAACAACTATATTATATAAAGCCTTGAATTTCTAAGTGTATTTTTTTCCCCATCAGCATCTCAACTGTTCTTCCATTAAAGGCCTTGAATAGGGTTCATGTTTTGGCCCTGATGTTACCAGTGCGGACGTGAGACTCACCCATGTCACAGAGCAGGTCCTTGGCTTCCCAGTTCTTGATATCTTGTGGCAGGTGGTAGTGTTGGGGCCAATTGAAAACTTTCCTGTTTCTTTTGGGGAAAAAAAAAAAAAGATACAAGATACAAAAATGGACATCTAGTTATTTGAGCTTTTCTTTTCTTTTTTTTTTTTTTTGAGATGGAGTTTCACTCTTGTTGCCCCAGCTGGAGTGTAGTGGTGTGATCTTGGCTCACCACAACCTCCACCTCCCAGGTTCAAGTGATTCTCCTGCCTCAGTCTCCCGAGTAGCTGGGATTACAGGTGACCGCCACCATGCCCAGCTAATTTTGTATTTTTAGTAGAGATGGGGTTCCTCCATGTTGGTTAGGCTGGTCTCAAACTCCTGACCTCAGGTGATCCACCTGCCTCGGTCTCCCAGAGTGCTGAGATTGCAAGTGTGAGCCACTGCGCCCGGCCTTATTTGAGCTTTTCTAAAAGCAAGAAATTGAGGAAGAAACTCCTAACTGGGCAAAGCCAGACCTTTTCTTAATATCTTCAGAGAATATACAGTTGTATCTTATTCTTTTAGGAACTATGGTATGCCTTATAAATAGGTACACCCTTAATTAGTTGCAAAGATTTAAACAAGTGTAGGAAAGCTAGGAGAGAAAGCTGTTATTGTTAGTTATGTATTGTACAGGGCTATGCTGAGATTGAGTTATTCTTGGTATGAATAACTTCCTTTGAAAGTTAGAATCAAAGAGTTTTAGAACATAAGGGACCTTAGATTTTAATCCATAATGACCAAGAAAACTGTTGGTTTTTTTTTTTGTTTGTTTGTTTGTTTTTTGAGGTGGACTCTCACTCTGTTGCCCAGCCTGGAGTACAGTAGCATGATCTCAGCTCACTGCAACCTCTGCCTCCCGGGTGATTCTCGTGCCTCAGCCTCCTGAGAAGCTGGGACTACAGGCAGGCGCCACCACACCCGGCTAATTTTGTATTTTTAGTAGAGACGGGGTTTCTCCATGTTGGTCAGGTTGGTCTTGAACTCCTGACCTCAGGTGATCCGCCTGCCTTGGCCTCCCAAAGTGCTGGAATTACAGACATGAGCCACTGTGCCTGGCTAGAAAACTGTATTTTTGACCATTAACTACCCAGCTGCCAAAGAGGCTTCTGTTCTGGGGGTAAGACTGGTCACTGCACGTTGAATTGACATCATTCAAGCAAAAGTGGTTTAGCCTGAGCCATCGTATTGTGCGTAAATGTGTAGTTTCTGTTGGGTCTTTGGAAATACTAAAAATAGGCACCCCCATACTTCCTTTTGGGGGCTTCCATACCCGGCTTCAGCCCAGCCAGTTCATTTTGCAGACCTAAAGCGTTTAAGCTCCATGCCCATGGTCAGAGATGTGGGGACTTTGTGAAGTAATATTTCATCTCCAGTGCAGACAAAGTGCCCAGGAAACCGTTGCACCCATCAGCGAGCCTCGAAGTCACGCTCTTTATGGATGACACAGTGATCTAGCTGTAATGTACACCATTTTCAGTCCAGAGACAGGCAGTGAACTAACGAGAAAACTCCACTGTTTGCTTAGACTTTCTGTGTATTGACTCAGTGCCCACATTACTAAGCACCCGTCTTTAAAAATTAGCCACAGTCTAGCAGGTATAAACAGATAGGACATTAACACCTGAAATTGTCTTGTTCTGTGAGTGAAACCAGCGCAACCTCATTAATCAAGACCCTCATACATCGGGAATACCAAGTGACAGTCAACAGGGTGAGACCGAAGTTGGCTGGAGCCAGTACCTATGAGACAGGAGTTTGCTGAGCAAACCTGTGATATCAGCGTGACATGGTCATATTGTTTAATCTGCTTTACAAGAACAAACACTTAGCTTTAATATTGGCATGCATTGTTAAACATTTATTACAAGTACTTCTTGTCAGGATCAACAAGACTTCTGCTCAGCAATAATTTGCCAGCCCTTTAAAGTTGTTTATGAATTTCAGGGCACTTCAGTAGCGTTTTTATGTGAATGTTTTGAAATCAACGGGAGAAAGGGCAAATGCTAGCATCTGATTTGTTTGTACGCAGTGCTGCTGGGAAGAGGACTGGGCTTTGAGGAGACACTCAGCATTTCTTATCGCATGTAGGATTGAATGGGTGCATAAATCAGATGGTGCTGGGATTAGCGGTTAGCTAGTTGGGAAAAATCTCATTGTGTTTCTCAGTGGTGGTTCCATTGGCACCACAGCCAAGATGATCTTTCCTTGCTCAGGTGTGTGCTGTGTGCCTCCGGACATTCAGCTTCCCTGACTCCTACCCCGTGGAAGTTTGTTTCCGACTTGTTTCCAGATCCCCCTGGGGAAACAGCTCCCTCCCTGGTTCAGGACCATCGTGTCACGCCGAACACCAAAACAAACTCCAGATATTAGAAAGTTCAGTGTAAAAAACCCATAAAACAAGAAGAAAATACTAGTTAATATCTGGCAAAAGCTTTTTATTTTTATTTTATTTTTTTAAATTAAGCTGTTGGCCGGACGTGGTGGCTCGTGCCTGTAATCCCAGCACTTTGGGAGGCTGAGGTGGATCATTTGAGCTCAGGAGTTCGAGACCAGCCTGCGCAACATAGGGAGACCCTGTCTCTACAGAAAACAAAAAGCAAACCCTCCACAAAAATTAGCTGGGCATCGTGGTGCAAGCCTGTAGTCTCAGCTACCTGGGAGGCTGAGACATGAGAACTGCTTGAGCCAGGGAAGTGGAGGTTGCAGTGAGCCGAGATCACGCCACTACACTTCAGCCTGGGTGACAAAATGAGACCCTGTCTCAAAAAACAAAACAAAACAAAAAAACAAGCTGTTGAACTCTCTGTAAAGTCATGCATCCAAATCTCCCTGGGCCTCCTCCGTTGCTGTGTAATAAGTCTCTGCCTCCAGTTGTCCTTATGTGGGCTATTCCTGCTCTTTCCCTTACGGTACAGCTTGTTCCCTATTTTCTCTGCCCCTTTATAGAGGAGATCAAGGCCACCTAGGGTGACGTCACCACTTCACATCTTTATATCACAGACTTGCTTTCTTTCTGGGGAAGGCTCCCTTTGCTCCACTTCCAAGGGCCCTGCTCCTTCAAACCCCACTCCCATGCCAATTTCCATTTTGCCTTCTCTTCCTTCTCTGTCCCTGCTGCCTGTCACCCTCCTTATACTGTAAAATGCCCCACTCACCTCCATCTTCCTGCACAGCCACCCTCGAGCCTCTCTCATGCCCTGCGTTCATGGCCAGACCTCTCCATGTCTTCTTTCAGCCCAACCTTGAGGAACCTGGGCAGGAGGCCTGGCAGAGTGGGCAGAGCCACCGCGAGGGACTGGACTCAGTTGCCCATGGGCTCCTGTTACCCAAGCCCCAACTTAAAACCCAGAAGCTCCCACTGCCAGGGAAAGGGAACTTCAGGAAATCATACCAGCCTTCCTTTTCACATTTCTTTCCTCACCATTCCCTCCCTCAAGCTAGAAGGTTCCTTCCCACTGAAGCGTCTCTGGGAAGGCCCCCATGGTTGCCTTCTCCCCGATCCCTGTCTGCTCCGGTCGCCACAGTGTTGTCTTCTCTGACTCTGGATCCCTTCTCTCCAGCTCCCTCCTCCATCACTTCATGGTAGCCCCTTCTGGAAGCCTCTCTGAGACCCTGAGGGCAAGGAGGAACCAGCTCCTGCCGCACAGGCTTCATCCAAGGATGGGGAAGGAGCTGGTTGAGCTGGTTGATTGAATATTAAATATAGGAGGAGATTTGCTTCCCCCTTTCCAGCTGTGGTCCAAGTTGACCAGCATCGTCCAAATAGGTGATTTGCTTGAGCATTTTAAAATGATTCAAGCTCTAGGTACTTCCCCCCAGAAAACAAATATCCTGGGAAAAATGAAAGCAAATTCCTCCACAAGGATGCGGTTGGCTGACTTTTTTTTTTTTTTTTTTTTTTTTGAGACGGACTCTCACTCTGTCACCCAGGCTGGAGTGCAGTGGTGCAATCTTGGTTCACTGCAACCTCTGCCTCCCGTGTTCAAGTGATCCTCCTGCCTCAGCCTCCTGAGTAGCTGGGATTACAGGTGTGCACCACTTCCGGCTAATTTTTATATTTTTGGTAGAGACGTGGTTTCACCATGTTGGCCAGGCTGGTCTCAAACTCCTGACCTCAGGCGATCCACCCACCTCGGCCTCCCAGAGTGCTGGGATTACAGGTGTGAGCCACCACGCCTGGCCTGACTCTTTCATTTTCAATGTTGTGTTTGAGACACCACAACTATGATTCTGTGTGGCATAGTCGTGAAAATACTGGAACCAAAGATGGGCGCATCTCCAGTCTTTTCCTTGATAATTGTTTCTTTCCAGTGCACGCTGTGTGGATGGTGGTGGTGGGGGTTCAGGTTCAGGTGGGTGTGGCCAGCGGAGGTGTGGGAAAGTTTGCTGACTCTGGTGTTAACAATGTGCAAGGCCCCCTTTCTCCTCTTGGATGCTGCAAACAGTACGTGGTCTGTGATGTGCCCACATGTTGGCATTTTCCTGTATGCCTCCTTGTCAGGTGATACACGTGTGTTTTTCCTCTTTGATGGTTTTCGTCCATTTCTTTCTTTTCTTTTCTTTTTTTGAGTTGGAGTCTCTGTCGCCCAGGCTGAAGCACAGTGGCGTGATCTCAGCTCATTGTAACCTCCACCTCCCGAATTCAAGCAATTCTCCTGCCTCAGCCTCCCGAGTAGTAGCTGGGTATATAGGCATGCACCACCATGCCTGGCTAATATTTGTACTTTTAGTAGAGACGGGGTTTCACCATGTTGGCCAGGCTGGTTTTGAACTCCTGACCTCAGATAATCTGCCCACCTCAACCTCCCAAAGTGCTGGTGTTATAGGCGTGAGCCACTGCACCCGGTTTTTGTCCAGTTTTTACCTTCTCCATTCCTTATTTACCTACTTTATCTCCTCGTTCTGTAATCAGGTATTCAGCACCACCTTTGAGCAGGCACCAAGACCCCTAGTGGTCCCTATTACGGTGGACTTGGCGCCTGCACTCGTGATTGGGAAAGGAAGTGGGCTCTGGGCTCTGAAAATGACCACAGATGAATCAGTTGCACATTTTGATAACGGCCGTGATAGAGGATAGAGGGGAAGCAGGTGCATGCTGTTCTAGACAGGGCAGTCAGGAAGCCCTCTGCTCTACTTGAAATCTCTCCTTTTTCTTTTTAGTGGCAGGCTCTTGCTATGTGGCCCAGGCTGCTCTTGAACTCTTGGGCTCAGGCCATTCTCCCGCCTTGGCGTCTGTAATAGCTAGGACTACAAGTTGACACCATGACACCTGGCTGAAAAAATTTCTTGAAAATAGCTTTATTGAGGTATAAATTCAGAGATCATACGGTTCACTTCTTTAAAGAGTACCATTCTGTGTTTTTGGTATATTATTAATTCTCCTTAAATTGTGGTAATATATAAAACACCATGTCTGCATTTTAGCCATTTTTACGTGTAGAGTTAAGCGACGTTAAGTATGTTCACACATTGTGCAGTCATCTCCACTGTCTGTTTTCAAAATTTTTTCATCACCCCAAACAGAAACTCTGTACCCATTAAGAAGTAACTCCCCAGTCCCTCCTGTCTCACCTTAAATCTGGTGACTTTGAATCTATTTTCTGTCTGTAAATTTGCCTATTCTCGGTTCCTCGGAAATGGGATTGTGCAATATTTGTTCTTTTGTGCCCAACCTCTTTCACTGGTAACCTAATGTCTTCAGAGCTTATCTATGTTATAACATGGCTCAGAACTTCATTCCCTTCTATGGTTGAATAATATTTCATTGTATGGATATCACACATTTTGTTTATCTGTATTACTTGAAATCTTGATACATACTTTTTATTTTCTTAGCACTTCCCCGTAATTCTCATCAGATTAACTTGCCTGCCTTATTACTGGTAAATAATTTTTTGATTAATTGAATTTACTAGCAGTTTTGTACAAGATGATGGTGGTTACAAGGCAGAAGTGCCATTTCCTGTTCTTTCTCTTTGTCTTTCTGTGTGTGTGTGTAACTCTGTGTATTTTCTTGAGTGTGTTTCTGTGTGTTTTCTAAGTGAGGCCATCCAGTTGGTGCGCTTGTCTGAAGATAATACAGGTGCAGGGGTGAAACTGCAGGGCCTTGGAACAGTTCACCCCCTACCTCCCCAAGGTGTTGACAGGAAAAGCCAGCCCCATGGAGACTGAATACAGCCCTCCGTTACTCTCAGAGTCTGCTCAAGACAGACTCAACTCTGTCTCCTTGTAATAAATGTGTCTCACAGAACTGAAGCAATGCACAGAAAAAAGGACTTCTCTGAAGGCCTGCTCAGTTTATCAGAAAAATTGATCAATTTTTGTTGTTTGTTTCACAAATCAATGGAGGACACATCCAGTGTGATGAGGCACTGGGGTATATATAGAATGTATTTGACAACAGACACTAGTTCGTCTTTAGCAGGAATGACACACGTTTAATGTTGTGACCAGAGGCAAAGTCATCCTAGACCTTAGGTGCGACCTGAGCTTTGTGGAGCCTCGGTTTTTGTCTTGAAATATATTCTTCACTCTGCCCTCTTTTATTGATTATTTTTAGGCAATCTCTGCAGATATTTCCAGTGCTCTTGGCTTTTCTTGACTTTGTACTAATTGCCAAAGGTGGCAGAGGATAAGGATTTGTTGGGGTGGTCGTGTGTGCCAGTGATGTTTCTAGAAAGTGCATGGTTAGCCTAAACTCTTCCTGTTTTCACAGATCCCACCTCATATGGAAATAGGTACTCAAAAATCCATTGTACTTCTGTAATTTATTAAGCTTCGAGCCCACCCCATCGGCTCCCATCACATCACATCACCAAACATTGGCTCATGGAGTATCTGTGCCAGCCTGGGTGCCCACTAACCACCCCTGGGATGGGACGACCTCCACTAGCCCTCCACGTCCTGTGTTCTTATTCCATGGGTATATCTAAGGCATATGTGAGATTCTGAGCTCAGAAGTTTCTGACCTTTCCTTAAAAAAGAACTGAAACATTAGAGCTTTAGGCTGTGCTTCCACGATGTGGATCCACTTTGCACTTCCCGTCTGTGTGGTCCTGCAGAAGCAGCTCTCCGATCACCGTGCAGGTTCCTGTGGCCGAGACGGTCGGTGTGTGGGTCAGGCAGCTCCTAGCACAGGAGTGGGAGCTGGCAGGAGTGCCCTGTGAGTGCCTTAATAAGGTGCTACTGCATTCACCCTTCATTTGCCCTGTGCAAGTGAAAAAAAAAAACCACTGTGGGTTTTCCAGTAGAAATGTACTGTAAATGATTATTCTAAGTTACAGCGATGGCCTACCTGGCTTCTTTTGTTGTTGTTGTTGTTTGTTTTTTTTTGAGACGGAGCCTCACTCTGTCACCCAGGCTGAAGTACAGTGGCGTGATCTTGGCTCACTGCAACCTCCACCTCCCGGGTTCAGGCGATTCTCCTGCCTCAGCCTCCCGAGTATCTGGGATTACAGGCACCCACCACCATGCCCAGCTAATTTTTTTGTATTTTTAGTAGAGACGGGGTTTCGCCATGTTGGGCAGGCTGGTCTCAAACTCCTGACCTCAGGTGATCTGCCCGCCTCAGCCTCCCAAAGTGCTGGGATTACAGGTTTGAGCCACTGTGCCCAGACAAGCCTACCTGGCTTCATATGCCCCTCTTGTTGATAGTAGTTACAAAGTCAAGAATCAAAATAATGACTTCAAACGAAGGATAGAACATCCTCTGATGTCTTTCCACCAGTCTTGCTTGAGGTTTGAGTCTATCAGTGTGGGCTGGTTTCTCAGGTGACAACTGGCCAGAGAGGCAAAGTAGAATATTGAAGACCAGGGCTCTAGTAACACAGAGGTATTTTTTCCCACCATTTTACAGCAAATGGGGCTTTTCTTTTATCACAGTCCTCATCTCCTGGTGCCCCCTGCGACCTCACCTGTAGTGTGAGCTGGTGGCGTTGATGGCTGTCGATGGGATGAGCAGAGAGGATGCCGGCCCTTGTCTCTTCTTCCCCTAGCCTGCTCCAGTGTGCTGGTCGCTCCTCTTTACAGTGACCAGAAGAGAAAATTGAGGCCGGGTGCAGTGGCTCACACCTGTAATCCCAGCACTTTGGAAGGCTGAGGTGGGCAGATCACCTGAGATCAGGAGTTTGAGACCAGCCTGGCTAACACGGCAAAACCCTGTCTCTACTAAAAAAAAAAAAAAAAAAAAAAATTAGCCAGGTGTGGTGGCACATGCCTGTAATCCCAGCTACTTGGGAGGCTGAGGCAGGAGAATCACTTGAATCCGGGAGGCAGAGGTTGCAGTGAGCCGAGATCGTGCCACTGCACTCTAGCCTGGACAATGAGGGCGAAACTCCATCTCAAAAAGAAAAAAAGAGAGAGAGAAGGGTGGAACAGGTGTCCATTAAAAAGGAAACCAATTGTAAGTTGTAGCAGATGCCTGGGGTGAGGCTGTGGTGAAGTGGGGGGTTCGGTACTGAGTTTTCTAGCCCCCTCCCCTGCTTCTCTCAGGTGAATCACTGGAGCATCTGTGCTTGGCCCTCCCAGGTCCTTTCTGTCCCTGGAAAGGGTTCATGAACACATCCTACTGCTCTTTACCACTTGTCTCGTGGTGGGACTGAGATTCCGCCCTCGCCTACTCTGAGTTTTATTCATATGGGGAGTTTCTGGGAGCCCCAGTGTGGGTCCAGGCAGAATGGTGTGTATATGTTCTTGTGTTGTTATAAATAAATACTGAGACTGGGCAATTGATCAAGAAAAGAGCCTTAATTGGCTCATGGTTCTGCAGGCTGCACAGGAAGCATGGTCTGTCATCAGCTTGGTTTCTAGAGAGGCCTCAGAAGCTTACAATCATGGTGGAGGGGAAAGGGGGAGCAGGCACATTACATGGTGAAAGTAGGAGCAAGCAAGAGAGAGGCGGGAATGGGGGGTGCCACACGCTTGCAAGAACTCACTGTCAGGAAGACAGCACCAAGCTGTGAGGGATCCGCTCCCGTGACCCAGACACCTCCCACCAGGCCCCACCTCCAGCACTGGGGATTACAATTCATCATAACATTTCGGCGGGGACAAATATTCAAACTTTATCAGTCTGTTAGAGAGAAGTCAGGCCCTATTCTCTTCCCTGGGGTATGTATTTTGTGATGATGGTGGTGATGATGACGGTGATGATGATGATGATGGTGATGATGAAGTGATGATGATGACAATGGTGATAATAATGGTGATGATGGTGATGATGGTGATGATGGTGATGATGGTGATGATGATGGTGATAATGGTGGTGATGATGATGGTGATGATGATGGTGATAATGGTGCTGATGATGGTGATGATGGTGATAATGGTGATGATTATGGTGATGATGGTGATAATGGTGCTGCTGATGATGATAATGGTGATGATGGTGATGATGGTGATGATGATGGTGATGGTGATAATGGTGGTCATGATGTTGATGGTGATGATGGTGATGATGGTGATGATGGTGATGATGGTGGTGATGATGATGGTGATGATGGTGATGATAGTGATGGTGATGATGATGATGCTGTTGATCGTGATGATGGTGATAATGGTGATGATGGTGATGATAGTGATGATGATGGTGATGATGATGCTGATGATCATGATGATGGTGATAATGGTGATGATGATGTTGACTATGATGGTGACGATGGTGATGACATTGGTGGTGACGATGATGGTATTGGTGGTGGTGATGGTGATGATGATGGTGATGCTAATTATGGAAGGACAGAGAAATGTGGGTTTGAAGGAGAAGTTGCTAATTTGCTGGTGTTTGTGGATATTGAATCTCTGGATTTGGGATACTCATTTCAAATATTCCATTCCATTGTCATGCCATATATTTCAGACCAAAATTTTGCCATTGTTTGTTTGAAAAAAAGTCTGTTAGCCATATTTTCACAGTCTGGAGATGAGGAGCTTGGGCCTACCTGTCCTGCATTTGTCACTGGTATGCAGTAAATGAGAAAAATAATGCAGTGGGGTTTTTAGAAATCCAAGTATATTAAATGGAAGGCCTTATCCTTTTTTCCCCTTAAAATCAGGGTCTTTCCTGTTTTCTAATGATGAAGTATCTTTTCTTTCCTGAAATGGTGGTGACAATATGGTAGTTTGGATGTACGGACCTTAACATGACAAAGTAAGAGTTAGCAACTCTCATCCAGTTCCCTGATAGTTGGGAAAATTGTACAGCTCTCTGAAATCCAAAACTCTGAAAACCATAATCTATGTGTCGTTTCGTGCTTTAATTTGGAAATTTCCTCCCTCTAAAGAGGAGGTAGAAGGAACGGAGGTGGCGAAATAGGAGGCATGCATTTATTTGTTTTGGTAAGTCTTGGATGTTTTATAATTTTTTTCTGATGACAATTACAGTAAACTTCCTGTGTTGCAGAAACCCGGTATCTTGTAGTAAACGGAGTTGACAAAGAAGACAGCATTTGTGTACAGTAGCTATGTTAGTTGTGACATGTTTTATCTTTGAAATTATCTTTTTCCTCTGTGGTTTTAGAGAAAGATAGCTGGGGAGAGTGGTTGGCTGGGAGGAACCTGGCTTGAGTTTCTGATCTGACGTGTTATCTGTTGTGTCTGAATTTCTCATAGTCAGTGGGAGATGTACATTTTGTACAAGCATTTTGCATTTTTCAAACTTTTTACAGGTTTTCTCAGGCCTCGCTGTTGGAATAAATTTAACACTAATGCCTACTTGTAGGCACCTTTCTGAAAACATTCTGATGAGCTTTCCTCATTGTTTTGGAATATTTTAGGCAAAGTGTTGAAGAAAATGTAGCAACTATTCCCCCATTAATTTGAATTTGGATCGTTTCCTTGAGACACACTGTTTCTTAGTCATGGTATCCTAGCTTTTTGCCTTGATTAGTTGAATGATTGATTGCCTTAATTCTCCATTTGGCTTGGTCTGTGTAGACATAGTTTTATTTGAGGTTTTTCAGATCTTGCTTGATGGCCAAATTCAGTTCAAATTAAGGAAATAAATTATGGAGAGTGAGTTTCTCTTCTGTTTTCAAAAGGTTCCATTTAACATTCGTTTGGAATTTCTTCGGAAAAAAAAAATCTAGTTAACTCTCTTTGATTTTCTTTTATAGATCCGTCATGTTTCCCAGTTTCATTCTGTTACCTTCCCATGTTTATAGATTTTCCTCTTGTTTTCATGTGTTTGATTATTATAGTCAGGGCCACCTTTCTTAGTTCATTAACTTTCCTTTTCTTGAAGATTGCAGCTGCCTTTTCCCAAAGGGTTTCCAGGCTATTAATGTCACTTAAAATGCATGTGATTTTTCTTTTTAAAAACAAAAAAGTGACTTAGGACGTCCACTAGCCATTTCCTTGAGTATCTTGGAGTATTTGCTGGTGATCTATCTATCTATCTATCTATCTATCTATCTATCTATCTATCTATCTGTATTTATTTATTTATTTTGAGACAGAGTCTCTTGTTGCCCAGGCTGGAGTGCAGCAGCATGATCTCGGCTCACTGCAACCTCCGCCTCCAGTGTTCAAGCAATTCTCCTGCCTCAGCCTCCCAAGTAACTGGCATTACAGGCACCCACCACCACACCAGGCTAATTTTTTGTTTTTGAATTTTTAGTAGAGACGAGGTTTCACCATGTTGGCCAGGCTGGTCTCAAACTCCTGACCTCAGTTGATCCACCTGCCTTGACCTCCCAAAGTGATGGGATTACAGGCATGAGCCACCGTGCCTGGCCTCCTGTATTTATATTTTCTGAAAATTGTTTCTTCCATGTTATATGTTCATGACTATTTTTCAGGGTCCTACTTCAATACATTTTGCGTCATTATTCTAATGTCAGTGCTAAGAAATCACTTCCCTACTGAAATACATCAAAATTATGGGATTTTTTTTTTGTCTTCTTTTAAAAAAAGGTAGCCATGGTTGATAATGAGATGGCATGTATTTTTTTTTTTTTTTTTTTGAGACAAAGTCTCGCTCTGTTGTCCAGGCTGGAGTGCAGGGGCACAATCACAGCCCATTGGAGCCTTGACTTCCTGGGCTCAAGTGATCCTCCAGCCTCAGTTTGAGTAATTCGGCATATGTTCTGAATCTAAGGTTGATTATTACTCCTTTAGTGCTAGTGTTACTCTGTGACCTGGAAAAAAAGAAAATGAAAAAACATCTGCATTTAACTATGGGCAGAAATATTTATAACTATATGATTGTGGGTTATTCTTGTGCTAAGATGTACAGTATTTCAGAATAAAAGGTGGTATATAGAATTCACTTTTTAGATATTATTCTTTTTTTTTTAAGTGTCTACATTTTTTTTTTTAGGAGATGCAGAATAATCTCTTTAAAAAAAAGCATTAACTATATTAATGGAGAAGTCTCTGGAAATGTCAAATCAGGTGGAAACGTTTAGTGTGGATTTAACATTCTGTGGAATTATGCATGTAATGCCATTTGCATTTGCTGAGATTTTGTATTATTAATAGAATAGACAAATCAGCATTTTGTCGGTGTATGTAAAACTTTGCTTGTTTTTCCTGTCTTGATTGCTGGTTGCACATAAAATGTAGAGTTGGAAAAAGAGTGTCGTATAGAACGGGGGTTGGATGACTCAAGGCTCCCCGCTCCTGTCTCTGCTCTGCTGCAAGTCTGGCTGGAGGCCTTCATTTATAAACTGTTGGATGGGGCCAGGCCAAGAGTCCATGCAGAAAATCCCACAGTTGTGCCCGGGGGAAGCTGCTCACGGTGAAGGGCTTCATTTGCAGAGTGGAATTGCTGTAAGGCTGGGGTCTTGCTGAGCACCAGAGGGAAGGCTCTGACCCGCCCTGGGCGGTGGAAAGAAGCAGAGCTCACTTGCCATACTCTGTGTCAGTTTCCATACTCTGTGTCAGTTTCCAGCGGGAGTGAAGTTCTGGGTTTCCAGTGGGTTTTGCTGCGTTCATGGTGTATTCTGTGCTTTCCGTATTCGTTCAGCTGAGCCTGCTCCAGGGCTTCCCCTTTGCTCCCAGCTTGCCAAGGGATGTTCTGTCAAAAATGAGCTTTCCCTTGGGTGTGTCTGAATGTGGTGTTGGGAGACTCTCTGAAAACCTTCCCGTGCTAGCGATGCTGCAGACAGCTGAGGCCCATGCAGGTGGTTGTTAATGTCACTGGAGGCCCGGGGTCACACTGCTTGGGCCTGCATCCCAGTTTCATGGTGGGACTTTGGACAAGTTCCTTAAGCCCCTGAAACCTCTGTGTCCTCATCTGTAAAATGGGGACAGTGGCAGTACTTGTCTCTCATAGGACATCCATGGGAGGTGCTTAGCTCAGTGCCTGGCATATAGCAAGTTTTCAAAAAATATTAGCTGTCAGTATTATTTTTATTACCTACATGCAGGATGATGGACCCTATGACCTCCTGAGTCTTCTTCCATCTGCGTGTGTATGTAAGACAGAGACAGGGCCGGGCGCGGTGGCTCAAGCCTGTAATCCCAGCACTTTGGGAGGCCGAGATGGGTGGATCACGAGGTCAGGAGATTGAGACCATCCTGGCTAACACGGTGAAACCCTGTCTCTACTAAAAAATACAAAAAACTAGCCGGGCGTGGTGGCGGGCGCCTGTAGTCCCAGCTACTCAGGAGGCTGAGGCAGGAGAATGGCGTGAACTCGGGAGGCGGAACTTGCAGTGAGCTGAGATCTGGCCACTGCACTCCAGCCTGGGCAACAGAGCAAGACTCCGTCTCAAAAAAAAAAAAAAAAAAAAAAAAAGACAGAGACAGAGAGAGACAAAGAACAGGAGAACTATACTGTGGATTTGGGGGATGTTCCAGGGAGGTTCGAATGGACTGTCAATTTCATGTTTTGAAGAGAGCAAGGAATTTTGGGGGTACTGCTATGCCAGAGAAAACAGGTTCCAGAGAAAGAAAACAGAGGCATGATCCCTTGCAGAGCAGGAGGTGACCAGGAGTTGTTTAGGTGGCATCCAGCCAGGGGAATTGCTCAGGGTTCCGCAGAGGGCAGCCTCTGGGGCTCCAGCTGGGGTGGGGAGATGGCTTGGCCCTGGGCTATTGGCCTGTGAACTGGGGTTCAGCCACAGTGAGTTCCAAGCCTCCTGGTGTTTCCTCTACCTCCTGGCTCCTTCAGAAATGAGGGCTGGGGGAGGCCCGGGGCTGGCCATCTGGGGAGTGTGTGAGCCAGGAACACAGAGGTCCTGCAACGGAATGGCCACACTCGTATGTGGAAGGCCAATGGGCGGTGGTCATCTCTGGGCTCTTTATTTTTATTATAATAATAATTATTTTTTGCCTTTTTTTTTTTTGAGATAGAGCCTTAGTCTGTCACCCAGGCTGGAGTGTAGTGGTGTGATCTTGGCTCACTGCAACCTCTGCCTCCTGGGTTCAGGTGATTCTCCTGCCTCAGCCTCCTGAGTAGCTGGGATGACAGGTGCCTGCCACCTCGCCCGGCTAATTTTTGTATTTTTAGTAGAGATGGGGTTTCACTATGTTGGCCAGGCTGGTCTTGAACTCCTGACCTCAAGTGATCCGCCTGCCTTGGCCTCCTGAAGTGCTGGGATTACAGGAGTGAGCCACTGCGCCCGGCCTCTATGCTCTTTAAAAGAAGCCCTCGCCCTGCCAGATGATGCAGTGAGCAAGAATGAATACAGATCCCCAGGGTGTGGGAGGAGAATGAATTACTTGGTAGGCCTCAGTCCAGTAGGTCAGATGAGGCAGAGGATATGCCATCGAAACATATGATTGCAACGCGGCCGTGCCTTGTGAAAGAAGAAAGCTTGGCCAGCTGTTGACTGATTAGAGATGGAGATGGGCTGGGCTTCTGGCTCATGCCTGTAATCCTAGCACTTTGGGAGGCTGAGATGGGAGGGTCATTTGAGGCCAGGAGCTCAAGAGCAGCCTGGGCAACATAGCCACACCCCCATTTCTACAAAAAATTTTAAAGAATTAGCTGAGTGCTGTGGCACATGCCTGTAGTCCTAGCTACTGGGGAGGCTGAGGTGGGAGGATTGCTTGAACCCAGGAGTTTGAGGCTGCAGTGGGCTAGGATCATGCACTGCATTCCAGCCTGGGTGACACAGCAAGACTCTGTCTCTTATTTAAAAAAAGTTATTTATTGCACTCCTACTGGCAATGTGTGAGTGTGACCTTCTTATGGCATCCTTGCCAGGGATCAGCATTACATTTTTTTTCTAATTTGCTAGTCCAAAATGGAACCTTTTAAAAAGTATTAAAACGAAGGAAGGTATTACCAGAAAACACTTGATCAGTCAGTTGAGCAAATGTCCTAATTGCTGGGTGTGTCCAGGAGTTGCAGACCCCCACATGGTGGGAGATGGGGAGTGGCCGTCCACCCCTTCCGAGGGATGTCCTGCAGAGTGGATGGAAGGCCTCAGCCGAGGGCGTGGTGTGGCCGAAGCCATTGCTCACGGAACACTTGAGAGCAGCTGCCTGTTTCAGCGTTGTTGCTTGACTTTCCCTATTGAATGAATTTCTCTGTCTCTTTTGGACCTCGCATTCGGAAAGGTGTCCGAGAGGTCATCCGTTTCAAACTTCATCATCTCAATGAATGGCAATCCCTCCTGCCTTTTAAAACCCTGGGGACGGGAGATTTTATAAGCTGTAATGACTTTACCATATATTTTCCTCAAAACTCGACAGCCGTGATCTCATGAATACTCACGCCTACCTTCTGCCCCTATGAAAAAAAAAAATAAGGAAAGGCAAAAGTGAGAAAACTAAGCCCAAGGAGGTGAGGTTGGGAGCCTGGGGCCACTGAACTGAAAGTTCCCAGAATAGAACTGGGTTATCCTGACACCTGTGAACACTGGGCAGTAACATTTTCCAATGTCGGGTAGCAACATTTTCCGAGTTACTCTGAAAAATGGGAAAATCCACGAGATAACCAGAGCCAAGTCCTGTTTCCTGACTTTTCCACAGCCTTTCTGGACAACATGCAGGGCACACATTAGACAGGAGTCACAGCTATGGTTTTCTTAGTGCATAAGACTGCACACCTCACTCCCCACCGGGCCTCAGTGGATTCTGAATGAAGCCAGAAAGTGATTCAGTCTTAGATCAAAAGAGAAAATGCGCGCGCGCGCACACACACACACACACACACACACACACACACACACACACAGCAAAAATAGAGTTCCTGTTAACTTCTAGGTTGCCGAAAATACTGAGGTTAGAAAACCTGGTTTTTCAGCTTCTTAGGACTTTGATTGTATATATTGGGTTTTCTCGTCAGGTTTTCTTTTGTAAATAAGTACTTACCACAGTAGCTCTTCCACCAGACACATGACTCTGGGTGGATCCTGTTGTCATAGTGATTTAATAAACTAAGCTGAGTTTTTAAGAACTTTTAGTAAGCAGTGAAGGATTAGATAGAATACTTTTTTCAGCCTTAGTGAAAAATCACATCTATGTGACTTTTTTTTTCCCTTGAGATGGAGTCTCGCTCTGTCGCCCAGGCTAGAGTGCAACGGCGCGATCTCGGCTCACTGCAAGCTCTGCCTCCTGGGTTCAGGTGATTCTCCTGCCTCAGCCTCCTGAGTAGCTGGGACTACAGGCGCCCGCCACCACGCCTGGCTAATTTTTATACTTTTAGTAGAGACGGGGTTTTATCATGTTGGCCAGGCTGATCTTGGATTCCTGACCTTGTGATCCGCCTGCCTCGGCTTCCCAGAGTGCTGGGATTACAGGTGTGTGAGCCACCACACCTGGCCCGCATCTATGTAACTTTAAAACATATGGTATTTTAGTGATAGAGGTGGTGGTGGTGGCAGCTGATGTAGTAGTAGTCCTTTTCATATTACCCCTTGATGGTCCACTTCAAATGAATGAACTTTAATAATTTTACTTGAATAGTTCTTACTACTTTATGAATTATTTTGTTTTCATAACTCCAACAAGGCATTATTGGCAGTGTATTTTATGGCTTAGTAAGATCTTGAGGTAACTGAGGTTTACTAATTTAACCCTTATTGATTTGTTTGGGACTTTTTGGTGGACATGTTAGTCAAATATATTCTTTTTTTTTTCAGTTGTCCAGAAAGATGGAACGTGCTCCCAAACTACTTAGGGATTCTGCATATTTCCAACAGCCTTTGAGCTGTTGGATAATCTAGGAAGACAGAGATTTCAGGAGAAAACAAAGTATATTACATCAGGGCCACGAAGACCAGTGCCAAGTTACTCACCTGCCTGAGAATGTCTCCACTTTTCTCCTATAAAATAAAGTGTTAGATGTGTTTTGTTGCATTTTTAGAGAGCTGTCATTTTCCCCCTGGGCTCACGTTGGTATCTGGGACACCTGAGGGCTCCGGTACTCAGACAAGGAGGAGGTTGGCTGTGCAGGTGGAGCTGCTGCCGTGTCTGTTCTGTGAGCTCGCCTCTTCCTTTTATCTGGGAGAGACAGGTGTATTGCTTTCCCTCATGCCAGAGAAGTCCTTCTTGCTGGTTTGAACAGCCCTCCTCAGAGCCCTGCAGGCTGTATCATATAATCTCCAGCCTTCTACACCTTAGGAGACGGGACAGGCTGAATGGCGTGGGGTTCAGGTGAAGCCAAGTCCAGAATCCATCAAGAAACCTAAGACTAGGCGGGTGTAAGCGTCAGGTTCCCGGGCCTGGTCTCCTTCCCATGTTCACATCCTAGGGTAGGAATCACTTTCTCTCAAGCTCAGATCAGCCTGTGCTTTGCTCTGAGAAGAGCTTTACTGTGAGAGAAAAATCCTATGAATAAAGCATCTAGTTTCTATGGCTAATACCGGCAGTCACAGTGTGTGTGGGCAGGACAAGCCCAGTGTGCTTTCCACGATGATGTCCCGGAGCTCCCAACCCAGGTGTTCCCTAGCCGCAGTGTAGCTGAGTCCAGCCAATACGACCAAACCATAGCCGCTGTTTCCATGTGGCTCTTGCTGTATCCCACTGTCTCCCCTTGGTCATGCTGGGCCATTTATCCAGGATTCTTGTTTTTTTTTTTGAGACCAGGTCTCCCTCTGTTGCCCAGGCTGGAGTGCAGTGGCGCAATCTGGGCTCACTACAACCTCTGCCTCCTGAGTTCAAACGATTCTCCTACCTCATCCTCCCAAGTAGCTGGGACTGCAGGCGTGCATCACCACGCCTGGCTAATTTTTATATTTTTAGTGGAGACGGGGTTTTGCAAGGTTGGCCAGACTGGTTACCTGGGACTCTTGGATAGCCCCTGATCATGCCGTTTTGGTTTTTATTCTGTTCCCTTGGGGGCAGACTTTCAGGCCTCTTTTTTTTTTTTTTGAGATGGAGTCTTGCTCTGTTGCCCAGGCTGGAGTGCAATGGTGCGATCTCAGCTCACTGCAAACTCTGCCTCCTGGGTTCAGGCGATTCTCCTGCCTCAGCCTCCTGAATAGCGGGGATTACAGGTGTCCACCACCACACCTGGCTAATTTTTGTGTTTTTAGTAGAGACGGGGTTTCACCATGTTGGTCAGGCTGGTCTCAAACTCCTGACCTCAGTCGATCCACCCGCCTTGGCCTCCCAAAGTGTTGGGATTACAGGTGTGAGCCACCGCGCCCGACCTCGGGACTCTTTTTGCTAGTTCCTGATCATGCCCGTGTGGTTTTTATTCTATTTCCTTGGGGGCAGGCATTCAGGAGCGATTTTTTTCATTGCTATTTGGTAGTTACGCGGTATGAAAATCCTCCTTGATTCAACTGCTAGCAGGTGCTGAGGGGCAAACAAGTCTGGTGGTGACGACTGTAGTCAGGATGTTAGTCGTGTGTAACGAGAGGAGCAAAGAAGGGAGTCTTGCCTTTCTCCGGTTATTCTTATTTTCAGCGTGTGTTGGTAATGGGATAATTACACAGCGATCAGAAATGAACTCACTAGCTCTGATTGCAGGCGGCCCATGCCCGGGGCATCGCCACCTGAGAACAGGTCTTACGAGGGGATGCGGTCCCTGGATGTGAGTGACTGCTGGATTCCAAGCTGCAGTGTGCCCCCTGAACACCCGGCCAAATGCAAGAGGCCTAGAGCTCTCCCCTCCAAAAGAGAGCTTGCAGAGAAATGGAAAGCAGAATTTGGGCTTATGGAAATATTTGAGAGTCTGAGCTCTCTTTGGGAAATATGTGAGTTAATGTACTTTTTTTCTTTTTTTTTTTGAAAGACAGAGTCTCAGTCTGTCGCCCAGGCTGGAGTGCAGTGGCACAATCTTGGCTCACTGCAACCTCTTCCCCCTGGGTTCAAGTGATTCTCTTGCATCAGCCTCCTGAGTAGCTGGGACTACAGGCGCCTGCTATCACGCACGGCTAATTTTTGTATTTGTAGTAGAGACTGGGTTTCTCCAGGCTGGACTCGAACTCCTGACCGCAAGTGATTTGCCTGCCTAGGACTCCCAAAGTGCTGGGATTATAGGCGTGAGCCACCGAGCCCAGCTATTGTACTGGGTTTTGTTTGTAATAATTTATACACTATGACTCGTTTCTTTTGCGGGGGTTTGCTCATGTACATGAAACTTGTGCTTGTATCTAGAAAGCACAGGATGTTTTTATGATGCAGAATAAGGGAGGGAAGAAGGGATGTTTATGCTGCCTCTGTGTTCTTCTGGGACTTGGGGATTTCCTTTTGTACTATCCATGGATCTCATCTAATAAGGGTGACCACTTCGCTGTATCATACAGAAAGTCCCCTTTGGCCAGGCGCGGTGGCTCATGCCTGTAATCCAGCACTTTGAGAGAGGTCAAGGTGGGAGGATCATTTAAGACCAGGAGTTCGAGGCCAGCCTGGGCAACATAGTGAGACCCCGTCTGTACAAAAAAGAAGAAAACATTTACTAGGCATGGTGGCTTGTGCTGTGGTCCCAGTTGCCTGGAGGCTGAGGTGGAAGGATCACTTGAGCCCAGGGGGTTGAGGCTGCAGTGAGCTACAATCATGCGACAATGCACCAGCCCAGGGGACAGAGTGAGTCTGTCTCTAAAGAAAAGAAAGAAAGAAAGGCCCCTTCAATTCTACCTCATGACAAATACATTCTGTTACCTCCGGCCCCCGTGTGAGTTGCCTGTGAATTTCCAGAACTCCCAGGTACTGGGAACCTCTGTTGGTCTGGAAGCGTCAGCAGCAGAAATTCAGTCTTCCTTTTTCCCAGTCAGATTCAAGCCAGCTTGAAACGATAGCTTTGAATGTCTCAGAATTGGATACAAGAAGCGTTTCCCCTCAGCGTTGTTCAGACAGCCAGGAATACGTTAGCCTGACTAAGTTGGTTATTTTAGGGTTTGGTGTCTGTGGTGCCAAAATCTAGAAAAAGGCCCTGAATGGTGTGTATCTGAAATGAGAAAAGCCTTGTGGTTGAGCCTCGGTGATTGAGTCTGCCGCTCTTCAAGGGGGTCCTGTGCCTTCCTGGGCAGGGTCTTGAGCTGTGTTTTTCGGTCCCCCTACCCTCCATCAGGTGATATCCTTCAGGGCCACCTGTCTCGCTGTCTTTGGCCTCTTCATCCATGCCGTGCAGCCTGTTGGCCCTAACCCGCCATGGAAACTTCTCCCTGGCATGTCTCCACCACTGCCCAGTCCTGAGACGACTCGGCGGGATAATCTCCAAGTCCCCTTTCCCAGCCCAGGTCCGCTTCTTAAACTCTGGCCCCTAAATCCAGCTGCTCCTGGACACCTCTAAGTCAGCAAGCCCGATGTGAATCTAAGTCAACTCCGTTGTCCCCTCCCTCTCCCCGACAAATGCTCCCACCAAGTCTCTAGCTCCGTGTGGCCCGACATTCTCTTGTCGCCCAAGTTGGACGTCCAGTTACAATTTTGGCTCCTTCCCCAGCCTCTCACCTTTCCTCCCAACCCCCCTTTTCTAGTCCATCTTCCCAAGTCTGATTGGTGCAGTTTCTCAGATTTCGATGTAAATCTCTTGACCCTACCTATTTTTAGCAACCTCTTCCCCCACCAAACATGCATACTCACCCCTGAGCCCTCACCGTCTCCTCCTTGAATTTCTCTAACAGCACCTTCGCTGGTCTTGCTTCCTTCCATCTTGGCCCCTGTCCAGTGTATTTTCCACAATGGGCCCAAAGTGATTTTCCTTTTCAGATTAAAGTACAAATCTGACCATGTTACTCCTCTGCTTAAACCCCTTCAGGGCCAGCCATGGTGACTTATGCCTGTAATCCCAGCACTTCAGGAGGCTGAGGTGAGAGGATCACTTGAGCCAGGAGATCAGTCCGGCAGTGAGCCATAATTGTACCATTGCACTCCAGCCTGGGCAGCAGACTGAGACCCCATCTCACACACAAAAACCAAAAACCCATTAGGGACTTCCCATCACCCATGAGGCTTCAACTCCATCTTGTGTCATCTAATAGAAGGTCTGACCATACAACGTCTGGTTTGTCTGATGCGGTCTTGGCATATATAATTTTTCCTGGTGTAAATGTGTCACTCTTAAACTCTTCCTGGTTCAGGTGATGCACTCTGTGGTTTCCCTACTTATAAGGCCTTCCATGATTGATGTGCCACCCACTTCATCTCTACCCGACTCACATTCTGCTCCAGCCACACTGGACGGTGGGGACTGCCTCATCTTCATGTTTACCTCCAGCCTTGACCACGTGGTCCATCTGCTTGGAGTCTGACCCACGGTCCCCTCTCCCCAGCTGGCTCCTGGGCACCCTCTGGGCCTCTGCTTAGATTCCATCCCATCCCATCTGGGAAACCTTCCCATTTTCTCTTCAGCACTAGATAAGGTGCCCCTTTCTTTTGTTTTCTTTTTTTTTTTTTGAGACAGAGTCTTGCTGTCTCCCCTAGGCTAGAGTGTAATGGTGCGGTCTCGGCTCATTGCAACCGTCACCTTCCAGGTTCAAGTGATTCTCCTGTCTCAGGTTCCTGAGTAGCTGAGACTATACACGTGCGCCACCACACCCAGCTAATTCTTGTATTTTTAGTAGAGACGGGGTTTCACCATGTTGGCCAGGCTGGTCTTGAACTCCTGACCTCGGGTGAACCGCCCGCCTCGGCCTCCCAACGTGCTGGGATTACAGGCGTGAGCCACCGCCCTCAGCCAAGGTGCCCCTTTGCGTACACCCTCTAGAACCTCTTCTTAGCCCTGTGCACCACTTATTGCCTGGGATCTGAATTGCTTATTTATCCCACTCCTCATCTAGAGAATTTCTTAAGGACAAGGATGAATGTCTTGGGCACAGCTCCCTGAGGTTAGTTGAGTGCCTGCCACATAATCATTGCTTGATACATATTTGTTGAACAAGCGAATGTATGGGCGAGACAAAAATGGGATTCCTCCCAAATAAGAAAATATAATTTATCCGTTATCCCACTTTATATATGATGACAGGCAGCCTTTAAATCCTGTCCCAGGAACATTTTTGCTCGCATTGATGGAAGAACTGAGAATACAGACTAGAAAATTCTCATGCTGCTGTTAAATAATTCAGGCTCGCTGGAGAACAGCCCGTGCCAGGTATGTGTCACCTCCAACATTAGCTAACTTTACCTGATCTTGGTATTATTTTACAGTTTCCTCTTCAGTGCACCGTTCGTGATAAGCTGTTATTTTGAGCGTTGCAACAATTCCTTTTTCATGAGATGTCCTTGGGCCATTCAGTAGTTAGGCTTGACGTGGAGTCAGCTCTGGCAATGGGAAGCTCATCCCCCAGCTCAAGACTTGCCTGTTTAGGCTGTTGTATTTTTGCTGTGAAGGGATTTTTTTCTTTTTTTCTTTCTCTCTCTCTCTTTTTTTTTTTTTTTTTTTTTTTTTTTTTGAGGTGGAGTTTTTCCCTTGTTGTCCAGGCTGGAGTGCAGTGGCGCAATCTCGGCTCACTGCAACCTCCACCTCCCAGGTTCAAGTGATTCTCCTGCCTTAGCCTCTGGAGTAGCTGGGATTACAGGCGTACGCCACCACACCCAGCTAATTTTGTATTTTAAGTAGACACAGGGTTTCTCCGTATTGGTCAGGCTGGTCTTGAACTCCCGACCTCAGCTGATTGCCCGCCTCAGCCTCCCAAAGTGCTGGGATTACAGGCGTGAGCCACCATGCCCGGCTGGGAATGTTTTCTTTTTTTTTTTTTTTTTTTTTTTTTTTTTTTGAGACGGAGTCTTGCTCTGTCACCCAGGCTGGAGTGCAGTGGCCGGATCTCAGCTCACTGCAAGCTCCGCCTCCCGGGTTTACGCCATTCTCCTGCCTCAGCCTCCCGAGTAGCTGGGACTACAGGCGCCCGCCACCTCGCCCGGCTATTTTTTTGTATTTTTTAGTAGAGACGGGGTTTCACCGTGTTAGCCGGGATCGTCTCTCGATCTCCTGACCTCGTGATCCGCCCATCTTGGCCTCCCAAAGTGCTGGGATTACAGGCTTGAGCCACCGCGCCCGGCCAGGAATGTTTTCTTTTTGAGACAGGGTCTTACTCTGTCACCCAGCCCAGGCTGGAGTGCAGTGGTGGGATCAGGGCTCAGTGCAGCATTGAACTCCTGGGCTCAAGTGTTCCTCCCATCTCAACTTCCCAAGTAGCTGGGGCCCCAGGTGTGTGCCACCACACCCAGCTAGTTTTTTTTTTTTTTTTTTTTTTGAGACAGAGTCTCACTCTGTCACTCAGGCTGGAGTGCAGTGGTGCTATCTTGGCTCACTGCAACCTCCACCTCCTGGGTTTAAGCGATTTTCTAGCCTCAGCCTACTAAGTAGCTGGAACCACAGGTGTATGCCACCACACCCAGATAATTTTTGTAGTTTTAGTAGAGACAGGCTGTCACCATGTTGGCCAGGTTGGTCTTGATCTCCTGACCTCAAGTGATCCACCTGCCTCAACCTCCCAAAGTGCTGGAATTACAGGTGTGAGCCACCGTGCTCAGCCTTAATTTTCTTTTTAATGAGGTCTCCCTATGTTGCCCAGGCTGGTCTCGAACTCCTGGGTTCAAGCGATCCTCCTGCCTTGGCCTCCCAAAGTGCTGGGGTGCTCTAGATGTTTCTCAGGACAACTGGGCATCGCTGGCACTTCAGATGGAGCCCCGGCAGGAAAGGGAACACATTTTAGATGGTGAAGATGAAGAGACTTTGATGGAGGGACTGATTCCAGAGGATGCGTAGGGTTCGGGACCCAAAGACCAGTTCACCCCTAGGCAAAAGGGGCTGGGGGAGGACCCCGGAGAGTCCTGGAGCCATGGCAGGTGGCTGCCCAGAGGGAAGTGGGGTACGGGGACGGCAGAGTCCCAGAGCGTGGAGAGGCTGGGGAAGGATCCACCGATCTTTCTCCTTTTGCCCTCTGCTCTCCTGACAGTGTCTCCCATCAGCGGGCCCCCAAGCTGGAGGACAAGTGGCCTGGCTTGGCCTCCCAGGACAGGGAGGAGGTGGAAGACAGGTCTGGGAAAGGCCCAGCCTGGCTTTCCACTGGCCATCTTGGAGCCTGGAACGTGGTTCTCCTTCATTTGGTTTCAAGCATTTATTCCTGGAGGAATATCATGGGGCTGGAGATACTTTCCTGGCTTCACTGAACTTACTGTTTTTTTTTTTTTTTTTTTTTGGAGACGGAGTCTCACTCTTTCACCCAGGCTGGAGAGCCATGATCTTGGCTCACTGCAACCTCCGCCTCCCGGGTTCAAGCGATTCTCCTGTCTCAGCCTCCCGAGTAGCGGGGATTACCTGGCAAATTTTTCTATTTTTAGTGGGGACTGGGTTTCACCGTGTTAGCCATGATGGTCTCGATCTCCTGACCTCGTGATCCTCTCGCCTCGGCCTCCCAAAGTGCTGGAATTACAGATGTTAGCCACTGTGCTTGGCTGCTCTTTTTTTAAAAAATTAATTAATTAATTAATTATTATACTTTAAGTTCTGGGATACATGTGGAGAACGTGCAGGTTTGTCACATAGGTATACACGTGCCATGGTGGTTTGCTGCACCCATCAACCCGTCAACTACATTAGGTATTTCTCCTAATGCCACCCCTCCCCTAGTCCCCAGTCCCCCGACAGGCCCCGGTGTGTGATGTTCCCCTCCTGTGTCCATGTGTTCTCATTTGAACTTACTCTTTCTCACAGAAAAGTGTTGGGTTGTGTCCGACCTGCCCAGAATCCCTGCTGGCTTTTCTGAGCCCTCTTGCCTGGGCTCTTTGTGAATTACACGGGGAGCTTTTAGGCCCTTGAATGTAGATACTTCAAGACTATTCTTTCTCACCAATATTTCTTTTCTTTCCCCACTTTCAACATTCTGTCTCATGGTATCCCTCAAGATGCCTGTTTCTCTCTCTGCTAATACCACCTTGGTCTGAGACACCACCTTCTCTTTTCTGGGTGGATCCGATAGCTTTCCCGTGGGGTTCTGCCTTTCATCCCGTTCCTCTTGAACTTCGCTTCCCTGCTGAGCCAGTGCAGCCCCGGGAGGAGGCCAGCGGGATCTAGGTGTTGTCGCATGTCAGGCTTTTGCTGGCTCCCCCTGCCCTTAGAACACAGCCCGGTTTCCTTACTGTTAGGAGCAGAAAGCTTGTGTCCTCATGACATTTCTGTGTTGAAATTCTCACTTCCAATGCGATGATATTAGGAAGTGGGGCCTTTGGGAGGTGATTCGGTTATAAAGGGGGAGCCCTCCTGAATGGGATTAGTGTGCTTATCAAACAGACCCCAGAGAGCCGCCTTGCCACTGTGTAAGGATACAGCAAGAAGGTGGCCGTGCGTGCCCGGAAGAGGGCGCTCACCAGAACCCAACCCTGCTGGCACCTTGATCTTGGACCTCCAGCCTCCAACTGTGGGAAGTCAACGTGTGGTTTATGAGACACCTGGTCTATGGTACTTTGCTGTAGCAACGTGAATGCAGGACGATACTCACTTTGGCCAGGAAGTGGGGTGTGGTGCGGCCTCTGCCCACCCACTGCCATCTGCCGCGTTGTGCCTCCCTTATCGCCCACCCCTGCCACTTTGGCTTGCCTTGAGTTCCCCAGCACCCAACCCCTCTCCGGTCTCAGGCCTCATGCACGCTCTTTCCTCTTTGCTGACCCCATCTCCCCTACTCTTCTTTCTCATTCTCCAGCCTGCAATATGAATGCCACCTCTTCCAGGCAGTCTCCCCTGACCACCAAATGTCCCATGCTCTCTTCCCCTTCCCCATTCTCTCTCTCTCTCTCTTTTTTTTTTTTTGAGACAGAGTCTCGCTTTGTCACCCACGCTGGAGTGCAGTGGTGTGATCTCGGCTCACTGCAACCTCCGCCTCCCAGGCTCAAGCAATTCTCCTGCCTCAGCCTCCTGAGTAGCTGAGATTATAGGTGTGAGCCACCACGCCCAGCTAATTTTTTTGTATTTTTAGTAGAGATGGGGTTTTACTATATTGGCCAGGCTGGTCTCGAACTCCTGACCTCAGGTGATCCACTTACCTCGGCCTCCCAAAGTGCTGGGATTACAGGTGTGAGTCACCATGCCTGGCCCCCATTCTCTCTTACAATGTCCTGTGACCCTGCACGACCTCCTCAGTCATCCACCTCATTGTGCCTGGCCCTTAGCACATGGGCTGATAAATATGGGGAGTGAGTTCAGGTTCGAGGTGGTATGACCGAGACCACCGGGTGCATGTGGGAGATGGGCCCAGGGAGGTTGCTGTGTGCAGCTGCACTCCACGCGGCTGAATCCCTCCACCGTGCGTGTGTGAATGTTTGCATCAATGTACTTGGTAGCATCCTTCGGACACACGGGCTGGGTAAATGCAGTTCTTAGAGCAACACTGCCCCTCCCCACCCCGGGAGTCACTCTCTCCTTTCACTTTGTCTCACACGTTCTCTCCTGCTTGCTTGCTTCTCTCCCTGTTTTCCAGCCTTCTGACTTCCTCTGCTTCATGTTCTTTGCCATACATAATGATGAAAACACTCACATCCCGCACTGCCTTGCTGTTCTCTCTTGGACGGAAGTCAATAGCTGGTATAATCATAGAAAACCCCTGTTCCGATCCTGCTCTTTTGGGATTTGTGAGCATTTGGATGGGACCAAGCCCCTGTTGACCTTTGCATGCTCCGTGAAAAGACGGATTGCTCAGCAAAGCCCTGTGATCAATAATTCCCAAATGAATGCCATCCGCTCTCCCAGAGACCACAGCACCGCAGGGCACCGGCCAACCCTGCTCGTAGATGGTCTTGCACGGAACAGGTCTGTGGGCCCTTTGGCGTCCTGTAGCTGTGAGTTTTTATATCTGACGAACTTGAAGGGGATCAGTGTGCTTCAGAATAGCTAGAGCTTTCATTAAATCAGATTAGTCTTTATCCCAAGTCATTTGAATTAGTTACACGACTTTTTCCTTGTCGTGTCTGTGGGTCACACACCAGTCTGAGAATGAGGAGGTATATGGCTGATTTTGCAAACAAACTGAGACCCGAGAACTGCCCAGGCTGTGAATGACCGCATGCTTCCTTAGGGCAGAGCTGGAGCTAGAATCCACGTGCCGAGTGTTGGATGTCGCTCCATTGCAGCTCTCTGGGGCTTTTCAGGCTTGGAGCTTTGCTGCATACGTGTGATGATGATGATTTTTCAGGGCAGACTCTTGCCCTGTGGCCCCGGCTGGAGCGCAGTGGCGCAATCTCGGCTCACTGCAACCTCTGCCTCCTGAGTTTAAGCGATTCTCTTGCTTCACCCTCCTGAGTAGCTGGGATTACAGGTGCGCACCACCATGCCAGGCTAATTTTTGTGTTTTTAGTAGAGATGGGATTTCGCCATGCTGGCCAGGCTGGTTTCAAACTCCTGACCTCAAGTGATCCACCCGCTTTGGCCTCCCAAAGTGCTGGGGTTACAGGTGTGAACCATACGCCCAGCTGATACATGTGATTATTTTTAAATGCTATTATTTTTTATAATAAATTAGGAGATGAGCCTCATTTTCTTATTTAAAAAAATGATGCTTTCTCCACCTTGTTCTTACTGCCTTATTCTTGTAGTAGAGAAAGGAAGAAAAATTAAAACAATGAACCAAATGTGAAAGGCAGTTTTGTCGGGAGGTTTATCAAACACACATCTCGCCTCCACTGCCGCCCCTTGGAAGCCTGGGGCTGTTTTTCGCCGCTGCGCTGTAATCCCTGGTTATTGAGGGCACAGGTGGAAACGGAGGTCAGCTCATGGCTTAGAAAGGAGCCGGGTGCACAGGTGGGTCTGGGTGAGCGGGAGGCCGTGATCACTCAGAGTCTGAGGAGAATGACTGGGTGGGGTCAGGAAGAGAGGCTGATTCTCAGACTCCAACACAGCCAGTTACGTTAACTCCCAAGAGGTAGATGCAGTCCCCTCACTTTCCCGAGGAATAACTCATTCAAAAGATAGACTCGTCCTCAGGGGAATGCAGGGAGATCCTTCAGAGCGCCTGCCTGTCGTGGCGCACCCGAGGACCCCGTGGTGGGAGGAGTGCGCTCTTACTCCAGGACCAGAGCTGGGGGCGTCCGTTCCCTGCTTTAATAAAGCCTCTGATCTCACCTGCATGACCTAGTCTGACTTTTTCCCCTTCTTTTCTACTTCCCTGAAGGGATTACTGGGAAAGCTAGAAGTGACGGGTATTATCCAGCTTTTCTATATTACATTTTAAGATTTACAACCCCTTCACGTCTGCAGAGGATTTGAGGACATTCTTGGCAACCTCTGATGGTTCCTGACTTTTCTCCTGGCATCACAGTGCCTCCAGCTGTGACTTCCCTTTCAGCCATGTGGCGGGGTCTGGAGAGACCAGTCACCCCTAGGGAGAGGCCACCAAGAAGGCCCGACCATGTCTCCTTGAGCAGAGGTCACTGTGGCCAGTCTTTGGCTCAGGTATTCTACATTTGGAAGAGGGGTTTTGGATACATCAGAGGAGCAGTGATTTCCAGATTCCATGGGCTGTCTGGAGACCCTGGGCCACGTTTCTCTGAGAGCCTGGGAGCTCTAGTTTGCCTTTGGAGATGGTGATAGGGAGAGGGGGAATCATATGACCCACAGAAGTGGATTGAAACTTGCCTGTAGTGGTGGGGAGACAGCCCCAAAGAGTTTTTCCTCAGTCCCGTGAGACTGTGATTGTCAAGTTTTCTCCCATCACCCCTACCTTCATTTGCAGGAAACTTAGTCCAAGGTTCATTTGTCTGTTGTCTTTGTGTGTGTGTGTCTGGCACATCCAGCTGGGGCCTGGTTTGAAGCCTTTTGTTTCACACCAAAGTGGGAATGAATAAACAAATGAATGAGTGAGTACATGAATAAATGAATGAATGAATAAATAAATGAGTGAATGGATGACTTAATGTGTGAATGGGTGAATGAACAAATGAATGAGTTGAATAAATGAATGAATGAGTGAATGGATGAGTTAATGTGTGAATGGACAAGTGAACAAATGAATGAGTTGAATAAATGAATAAATGAATGAGCAAATGGATGAGTTAATGTGTGAATGAATGGGTGAATGAACAAATGAGTGATATGAAGCCGGGCACGGTGGCTCACGCCTGTAATCCCCGCACTTTGGGAGGCCGAGATGGGTGGATCATTTGAGGTCAGGAGTTCAAGATCAGCCTGGCCAACATGGTGAAACCCCATCTCTATTAAAAATACAAAACTTACTCAGGTGTGGTGGCGTGTGCCTGTAGTCCCAGCTACTCGGGAGGCTGAGGCAGGAGAATTGCTTGAACCCAGGAGTGGAGGTTGCAGTGAGCTGAAATCGTGCCACTGCATTCCAGCCTGGGAGACGGAGCGAGACTCCATCTCAAAAAAAACAAAAAACAAAAAACAAGGGAGTTGAATAAATGAATGACTGGATGAGGTGAATAATGAACGAATGAGTGAACGAATGAACGGTGTCAGGGTGCCAGCACTTGCCTTGCTTGCCCCCTGAAGATTCCCCATTGTCCACCCTCACCGAGTCCTTGTCACTGGTGTTCTGCCCTCATTGCGCCGGCTGGTGCTGGGCACTCTTGAATCCCAGATTCCACCCACCTGCTCCCAAGATGGTGCCGTCTCAGCAGTGGGAGCTGCTGCACAGCACGGGATGACCCTTTGGGAGAGTCATGTACAAGGTCTGTGGGTTTAGAGTAAATGCCAGTGCTGGCTATGCAGGGATTTCACCGTCCCTGAGCCAGCTCACACGGATCATGGAAAAGAGCCACAGACTGTGCCCAGATGTGTTCCGGGCATGGGAGCAGGTGGGGCGTGAATTACGTAAGATCCAGGGAAAGACCCGTAAAGCACACACCAGGTGCTCGGTCAGGTTTCCTCTCACAGCCTCAGAATTGCTCTCTCTCTGCTGTTCTCCTTTGAGAGATTAGAGGAGCTTGGAGATCCCCCATCTCCCTGCTGGAAACCTTTCCCAGTCCCCAGTCCAGCTGCTTTTTTGCCTACCACGTTCATGGAGCTTTGCTGATCTTTCTCATCCTACCAGCTGCCCTCCCTCCTGCAGACCCCAGGACTTAATTACCAGTGCCTGATATCTTTCCCTCTGCCCTCATTTCCTGCTGCAGGTACAGAGTCATTTTTTTCTCAGGTGGAAGCGTTTGATTTTTTAAAAAAAATATTTGTTTATTCAAACCAAACAGTCTAGGCTTCCTTAGAGTCTTCTCCCTTAATTTTGCTTGGTTATTTGGTCCACAAAAGAAGGATAAACCGGGGTCGAGGAAAGCAGAATCTGGTGGTCAGAATGCATGGCGTTGTGGAGTGGTTTTTCAGGACTCGCCTGATTTGAAGGGGTCTGGAGCCTGCGATTGGCCATCTCCCCAGTCAGTGCCTTACATCCAGAAAGCTGGTATGCCATTTATGTTTGCTGAATGGAAAACCATAGAAAAGATGGAAAAACAAACTCGTGGATTCAGAGCATTTTTGCAGCAACATTGATGAACCTGCCAAATAGCCACGCGCTTGGGCCCCTGCCCCGGCCATCGCTCAGCTCTGTGTCTTCTAGGGGCTGCAGTTTGCTAAACGCTCACTTTGTAAAGGGTTATGTTTAGCATCCTAACATACGCAGACTCCCTGTCGTTGGGTGGGGATCTCAGGTCCCCCGGTGTGTCCTTCTGTCTGGATTTAGTTACATCTACAAGTGCCTCCTCTGAAGTGGGATTGGCCCCTCTGAGTTTTATGATGATTGTTGTGGGGAAGGGGTCTTGCTGTTACCCAGGCTGGAGTGCAGTGGTGTGATCATAGCTCACTGCAGCCTTGAACTCCTGGACTCAAGCGATCCTCCTGCCTCAGCCTCCTGAGTTGCTGGGACCGCAGGAGGTATCCATCATACCTGGCTAAGAGCTCCCTTCCTTTCCTATTGCTTTCTTACCTTGAGTAACTAGTCCTAAGATTTTTCTCTTCCAAATTAAAAAAAAAAAAGTCTGTTGGTATATTTCTAAATTGTGTCTGGGTACAGGATGATGACATAGAGTGTTTGGGGTTTGGAGTCAGACACGCCCCTGACTTGTGACCCCAGGCAAGCTGCTTGGCCTTCCGAATCTCCTCTGCGAACGAGTGCCCTTCGGCGTTTGAAATTTCCAGATCCTGTGTATAAGGGGTCTGGTGCTGAGCCTTGGTCACGGGTGCCCACGAGATGCCCACTACCCTAGTGACCAGGAACAGGGCTGGATCTAGGCAGAATTGTGAGGTTGGCTTGGCTCCAGGCTCATATAGCCCAGCCGTTGTTTGCGCGAGCTGTGAGCTCTCTCATTACTGGCCTAGCATTAGCTGGTGGCTTTAGGGATAATGACATCCAGCAAGTGACTGCTTAAAGATTCTAAGGATTTAAGGACCTAAATTAGCAAATCTCTTTCCCTAATTGTAAAGTGAAAAACATCCTTGTGCTGTTTTTTCAAATCCGTTAAATAATACTCTGAACGGTGTGTAAATACCCATCTGACGTTCACCGGGTAACGTTGCTGAGTGGTAACCCGGACACCTTGATCGCTTTCAGTCTGTGCTGGGTGTTCTGAGACTTGAAGGATGCAGGAATCGTCCCTCTAGAAAAGGCTGGCCCTGGGGCATGATCCTGACCTCCCTGCAGGAGAGTTATCTTTGAGAAAGCAGCCCAGGAGGAGTCAGGATGGGAGGGAAGGCTGGGTGCAGTGGCTCGCACTGGTAATCCCAGCACTTCGGGAGGCTGAGGTGGGTGGATCACCTGAAGTCAGGAGTTTGAGACCAGCCTGACCAACATGGTGAAACACTATCCCTACTAAAAATGCAAAAATTAGCTAGGTGTGGTGGCGGGTGCCTGTAATCCCAGCTACCTGGGAGACTGAGGCAGGAGAATTACTTGAACCTGGGAGGCAGAGGTTGCAGTGAGCTGAGATTGTGCCATTGAACTCCAGCATGGGTGAGGAACGAAACTCTGTCTCAAAAAAAAAAAAAAAAAAAAAAAGAAAAAAGAAAGAAAAAAAAGGGGTGGGTAGTAGGAGGCGGATTGCAGTCCCCAAACAAGAAGCCCCACTAACACTGATGGATCTGCCCTAGGTTTCCATATTCCGAGCCTAACTCCAGGTTCTCTGCTTCTTCCGTGGTTTTCTTACCTCACCTGCTCAGCACCTCATTTCTGTCGATTGCACTTCTCTGCCTGTTTTGGAAGGGCCTCCTGTAGATGCTCACCTTTGTGCAACAGGCTGGAGTTCCTGTTACCTCCAGGTAACACTGGCGGGCGTCCTGTGACCTGCTCGCCCCTTCCACTCCCAAGCAGCCTGTCTATTGGCAGCTCTGAGTCAGAAGGTGAGACCTGCTCTGTGCCCAGCAGGCTGGAGGATGGCTTAGTGGTCATCTCCAGGCTTTTCTGCTGCTTTCCACTCTCCTACCCTTTAATGCCTGCCAGGATTCCAACAAGACCTCTTTTGTTTGCGTTTTTTAACAGATGAGGGATGTAGGTCGCCTGTGGCTGGGGGTATTTTCAGAGGTGACAGGGAATGCAGTTTTAGAGCTCAGTGGTGAGCTCTTTGAATGCTGCTCCAAACCCTTCTTCTTGTCCTGTATTCGTGCTGCCTCCTGGCCGCCATAAATCAGTGCTAAATGCACGAGTGAGTCCCTGCATGCTCCTTTACAGAGTAGGTTAAGAAGGGATCAGATGCTAGAGCTTGCTGAGGCTCCATGCTTGTCTGTAGATGAGCAGAATGGGGAGCTGGGGACAGTTGGGACTGAATCTTAGGCTGTCCAGTTCTGAGCTGTGATTGCATGATTGCAGGTGGACAGCCTGAGAGGGCTGTACCCGTGTGCCACACGGCTCAGGAAGGACGGTTTGCTTCTAGGGGTGGGAGACTGAGTGCCGATGGCTGCCCGGGCTCCTGCTTCATCTGTGACTCAAGCCTGTCCTTGGCCTGAAAACCATTCTGCTTCCTTGGTCTTCCTCTTCCAAGTACACGCCTCACATGTGCCCAGGGGTTTGCTCTGGTTCCCTGGGCCAGCCTGGGCATCCTGTCGGTAGAGTCTAGAGCCTGCTGTGGACCCAAGGGTTTGTGGAGTGCCTCCTCCTCACAGTCAGTGGAAGCCACACGCTCCTTCTCAGGGACATCCCTCAGCCTCGCTGGATGAAGACTTATCCAAGGAGAGTGAAGAGCAGTGACCCTCGAAGGCAATCTAGGAAGCCGATCAGAGGCTTCATTCTGGATTTTACTGAGGCCTGCCGACTTTGTGTTTTGAAAGAAAAGACAACTTTTGACTTCTATGGGGTTTATGTTCACTGGTGGCAAGGAGGTGATGGTAAAGCCTTTGGGGGCAGAGGTTTCCCTACCTGGTGGGATGCCTGACATTCTGGTCTCATTAGCTCGAGTGCTGTCGTTAGCCCATCTCAGCCCTCATGGAGGAAGCTGTCCTGGCAGCAGAGCCCCACGGGGGCATCTGTGTGGGCATGCTGGCATGAGGACTTGACACAGAATCCCTGAGACCAACGGGTGATCTTAGTGTGACAGAATCTTTGGTATTTTTAGAGCTTAGTTGATTAGTCACAATACACGTATTAAGTGCCCATGCGTTAGTCCCCAAGGCCACCCCCAGGTTTGATCATTCACTCCATGGACTCACAACTCTCAGCCTATGGTCTTAGTCATGGCTAAGATTTATCACAGCCAAAGGACACAGAACAAATGCGGCACAGGGGAGAGGCTCCAGGAGCAGGGCACAGGTCAGGTGGGCACAAACTTCCCAGCGTCCTCTCCCTGGGGGGTGGGCACACAGGGCAAGCTTAGTTCAATCAGCAAGGAGTGGTGGTGACATGTGTGAAATGGCATCTACCAGGGAACCTTGTTAGACTCAGCAGCCAGATTTTTTTTTTTTTTTCTTAAACAGACTTTATACAGAGTCTCGCTTTGTCACCCAAGCTGGAGTGCAGTGGGGCGATCTCGGCTCACTGCAAGCTCCGCCTCCCGGGTTCACGCCATTCTCCTGCCTCAGCCTCCCGAGTAGCTGGGACTACAGGCGCCCACAACCGCGCCCGGCTAATTTTTTGTATTTTTAGTAGAGATGGGGTTTCACCGTGGTTTCGATCTCCTGACCTTGTGATCCGCCCGCCTCGGCCTCCCAAAGTGCTGGGATTACAGGCGTGAGCCACCGCGCCCGGCCCAGACCTTACTTTTTAAAGCATTTTTAGGTTCATAGCAAAACGGAATGGAAGATACGGAGACTTCCTGTATACTCGCTGTCCCCCACACATGCACAGGCTCACCTACTATCAACATCCCCCACCACAGCGGGGCATTTGGTTACAGCTGATGAACCCGCAATCACACGTCACGATCGCCCTGAGCCCATAGTTTACATTAGGGCTCACTCTTGGTGGTGTACATTCTGTGGATTTGGACAAATAGATAATGACGTGGATCCACCATGATCGTATCGTACAGAGTAGTTTCACTGCCCTAAAAATTCTCCCTCTTCTGCATATTTTCCCCTCCCTGTCTCCAACCCCTGGCAATCACTGACTGTTTTCCTGCCTCCATATTTTGCCTTTTCTAGAATGTCATGTACTTGGAATCCTGCAGTACATATTCACATCAGCTTCTTGTTAGGGTTCTTACTGAGAGCTGGTCACATGGGCACCTGCTGCCTAGCACAGACCCAAATTCCAGAATCTCAGAAGGAAAGCAGATGTTCGGCAGAAACCACTTTGCTTGCATAAACTGTTTAGGTGCAGTGAATTGCTCTTTAGGATGGTGGGAACCCTCCTGAAATCCAGGTTCTCAGGTGCCAGCCAAGGGCCAACCTTGTGAGGGGGCCTTCTGAAGCACGTGGTCTTTTCTGCACACTCCACGATGGACCAGGCTTAGCAAAGCGCATTTCAGGTGCCTGAAGTCATGGATCCTTCACCGTGAGCTTGGGAGCTTTTCCTTTTGTCTTTGACCACTACATCGCTGACCTCCTTGGAGAAGGACCACATGTGAAGCCGCTCTTGCTGCCTTTTTTTTATTCCATCTCTGATACTTTGCTTCCCCTGTCCTGATGGAATTATTTATGTGGTTATGGTCCCTGCTGAATTGGGAAGATGAAAAAGGTATAATCCCCCATGACATTCATTCACTTTGTTTCTTAAGAAGCTTCTAAGCAAACCCTGTTTTTGAAGCACTGGGTATTCTATCAGTTGAATACCCAGTCATAACTTTCTTTAAAAACATTTTTTTTGAGGTCACATTCTTGTCTTTACTGGGACCATTTTTATATGTTGTTTCACTGGTTTGGGAATGAAACATCTTAATGAAATTTGCAACGACTGCTGATCTGTTACCCAGGAGTGGTGGTTGTACCTTTTTGCTGTTGCGCTAGGAATGACTTGAGACTTAGAATTCTCACCATGACTTTGGAAGGCTGAGACATTGCAGTAGAGATGCAATAACTTATTTCTCCTTAGAGGAAGCCTTTGTTTTTCTTTCCTGCCTCGCTCCATTCTACCACAGAGTTAACGGTCTTGATTTTAGTGAAATAACAGTAACAGCAAACCTGCCTTTGGACGTTAAATACAAACTGCATCCTTGGACAGCACTGTGTTACTTTAATTTTTTAAGAAATACTTAATATTTCTAATTGATTTTTTGCTTTCTATGGAATTTTCCCCAAACCTCAGCTTTCTGGTGCAGGCTCTTTCCTGTCTCTTCCCCTCTTGTTTATTAAAATAGAGTCATATGCCCGTCACGTGTGGGAGACTGTCGCCAGGGTAGGACAGACGTCAGGCACTAGTGTCTGCGTCTACCGGGGCCTATTATCCCAAGTTCCATTGCGCAGGCTGTCTGAGGACTTTGCCTTGCGTACCACAGACTAACATTATTTTTCTTTTTCATAACTCATATTCAAAGTCATTCTTGACAGGTGCTTTCTGTGGGTGAAAAGGCTGCGTACGTCTCGGAGCCCCGAGCGGTTGTTTGTTATGGTTTAATATTTATCGAAAGCTGTCATCTATGGGGGCACTTATTGACTGGAGGCCAGACAGGGAGAGCCACGTGTTTTTCAAAATTACCCTGTGTGTGTGTATGTCCCTTTATTTTTTTCAGGGAGCATTATTGCTGTTCAGTGAGTGACCAAGTTTAAATGGGCATGACTGAGAGGATGTGCATGTTATTGTTTGCCGGCGTTTTAGGGCTTGGCTGTGGTAACAGCAGTGGGGTTTGCTCTCACCAGTCCCCTCCCTGCTGTAGGTAGTGTTGTCAGTGTGCACATCGGTGAGGGGTCCTGGTTGCAGAGCCGCACTGCTGAATGCTTTGCAGTTGAATTCACTGTCCCTGGAATCCTGAGAGAGGGATGGAGGACTTAATTGTTCGTTCTGCTGTGTCTTTGATATAAGACAATCTGAGGAGATTTTGTTTTTCTAAATAAAATGGGAAAGATGTTAGTGGCCTAGAGTTGTTGTATTAGTCCGTTTTCACGCTGCTGATACAGACATACCCGAGACTGGGTAATTTATAAAGAAAAAGAGGTTTAACAGACTCACAGTTCCATGTGGCTGGGGAGGCCTCTCCATCGTGGTGGAAGGCGAAAGGCACATCTTATATGGCGGCAGGCAAGAGAGAGAATGAGACAGGTGAACAGGGAAACCCCTTATCAAACCATCAGATCTCGTAAGAGACCTCCTCACTACTACGAGAATAGTATGGGGGAAACTGCCTCGAGATTCAGTGATCTCCCACTGGGTCCCTCTCATAACATGTGGGAATTATGGGAACTGTAATTCAAGGTGAGATTTGGGTGGGGACACAGCCAAACCCTATCACTTGTCTTGCTTTCTAGCAGCAGATTCTCTAAGTCAGAAAAGGCAGATATGGGTTTGGCCTGGGATTCATTTCCTTGAAACTCCTCATAAAAGTCTTACTTGAATTATGACATGATTATGAAATAGTAGGTCTTTTTCCTGCCATTCCTACTATATGTTAGTCTTTAGGGATTTTTTTTTTTTTTGAAACGGAGTCTCCCTTTGTCACCCAGGCTGGAGTGCAGTGGCATGATCTTGGCTCACTACAGCCTCCTTCTCCGGGAGGCAGGAGGCAATTCTCCTGCCTCAGCCTCCTGAGTAGCTGGGGCTACAGGTGGACGCCACCACAGCTGGCTAATTTTGTACTTTTAATAGAGATAGGGTTTCACCACGTTGGCCAGGCTGGTGTCAAACTCCTGACCTCACATGATCCACCCACCTCAGCCTCCCAAAGTCCTGGGATTCCAGGTGTGAGCCACCGTGCCTGGCCAGATACCTATTTTTTTGTTTAATTTGGTGTGACAAAAGTTGAACTCAACGGCACATTTTAAATGAATGCGGTTTATTGCAGATAAATTATACCTCAATAAAGTATATGAGTTGCTGTGTATGCCAGGTGCAGTGCTTAGGCCTTGCAAAACACACAGGTGATAAAACATGGTTTCTGTCCTGTAGGCTTCATAATCGAAAATGATCTGTATATATGATGGGATGCAGGAAATGCTACCTGAAAATACGGCATCTTGGCATACTGACGATTTCAGGCTGAAGGAAATGGAGGAAACTGTAGAAGCAGGAAGGTCACCCTCTAACCTTCTCTCACCCTTTTCCCCTACAGTGGGCCGAAAAGAATTCTCTGGTCTGCCTGAAAGTTGGTCATAAGACCCTCACTCCAGTGGGGTTCTGCCCTGTTGCCAGAGGCCAAGAAGAATTTGAAAAAGCAGGCCTTGCTAAGTTTCTCCTAGTTTATTACCATTAAATGATACCCTTTCATCCTCCAATCATACTTCAGCATGACTGTCCATAAAAATAGACAGTTTTTCCTGGGTTGTTTGGGCTTCATTTCTGAAGGCTCTCATGTCACATATGACTTATATTAATTTTTGTTTTCTTTTGGAGACAGAGTCTCACACTGTGTCACGCGGGCTGGAGTGCAGTGGTGCAACCTTGGCTCATTGCAGCCTCCCATCTCTTGGGCTGAAACGATCCTCCTGCCTCAGCCTCCCAGGTAGCTGGGACTACAGGCACATGCCACATGCCTGGCTAATTTTTGTATATTTTTAGAGATGGGTTTTCACCATCTTGTCCAGGCTGGTCTTGAACTCCTGGGTTCAAGTGATCCAAGCACTTTGGCCTTCCACGGTACTGGGATTATAGGTATAAGCCACTGTGCTTGGCCTTTAAATAAATTTTTAATGTGTTTATTTTGTTAAAAAAAAAAAAAAAGTCCTCATACCTGTAATCCCAGCACTTTGGGAGGCTGAGGCGGGTGGATCACTGAGGCCAGGAGTTCGAGACCAGCCTGGCCAACATGGTGAAACCCTGTCTCTACTAAAAAAAAAAAAAAAAAATTATCTGGGTGTGGTGGCGCATGCCTGTAATCCCAGCTACTTGGGAGGCCGAGGAACAAGAATCACTTCAACCCAGGAGGTGAAAGTTGCAGTGAGCCGAGATTGTGCCACTGCACTCCAGCAGCCTGGGCAGCAGAATGAGACTCTGTCTCAAAAAAAAAAAAAAAAAAAAAAAAAAAAAAAACCAAACAAACAAAAAAAACAAACAAACACCAAAGTAAAAAGCCAAACTCTTACCCTGACCTCCAAGGCTAAACTTACCTTTTCTTTTTATATTCTATTCTATACTCAAAGATGACAACTAAAACCCCCAGATAAACCGAGAAGCACTTGATTATAGTCAGTTCCCGTCAAATCTCTAGGACACAGAACGGATTGGAAGTTGTATAAAATAAACTTTCTTGCACAAAAATGTGGGGGAAAAAAGGAAATGTGTACTTTATTTTTCAAGTTACAAAAGAGAATCTCTTTGATGGTATAAAATGCAGCAGCAACAATTCTTCAAGTCTTTAATTAAAGAATTCAAATGGACTAAACTCAATAAAATGTAAACTGTAGGCTCAAGGGACATGAAGGTAGACTTTCTTAGTAACTTATTTTTCTTAAAACTTTGATTTCTCGTAGACGTTATATGGGAATGGACTTTTATTCTGTGAATGTTTTATTTCAGATAGACTTGCAAAGCCCTTCTATATACATGGGCACTGTTTTTAGTTTTTTGTCACCCCAAACCTCAAAAATTCATCTCAGCCTAAAAGACTTTCTAGACTTTTCCTGAGTCCAAAGTCATCCTGCTGATGTCGCGCTTTAGGTTCTGAAAGGTTTTATGTGGAGTGTTTTTTTCTTCTTTCCTAAGAAGGAAAAGATCAGAAAGGAACTTGTAACCATTGTTGAGCATTTTAGGAAACGTGAAAACTGACTTCATCCATTTCATTTGTAGGGAGAAGCATGCTAGATGTGAGTATATTTGGAAATACCCAAATTTTAACCATGACTGGAGACAGCAGTGTGATGGCAAATTTCAGGCCAAAGTCTGGTATTTCTTTGCTTTCTTCCCATTTTATCTTGTCTTCTCATTTCTTTCACTTTTCTACTTCTCTTCTCTCACTATTTCTGTGCTTTCTAATGTTTCCCTTCAATTTTGAGCCATTTTGTTTATTCCCTCTACATATGAACTCACAGCAGTAGCGAAAACACTGAGCGCTCGGAAATATATTTATCCATATATCTAAGAACTCTGGAAAACAGATTCAAAGACGTGAAGCCTCAGTAGTGAAATTGTGACTTGAGTAGGAAAGATGTTTCTGTGCCGCAGATGTCGGGGTTTGCCTGTTTGTAAAATGTATTCAGTATTCATGGAACAGACATGATGGGTCCTCACTCTACACCAGGCACCATGGTCAAACAGAGAGGGCTTACCCAGGTTGCCTCCATTCTGAGGATCTCTGTGATGACACAGAAGGGGACGGAAACAAGGATAGAAGCTTGTAGTTGCAATGTAGTGTCGTAATGACCTTCATGAAGGCACGAACCATGTGTTGTGCTCATATAGTCCTGTTACAGGAAAGAGATCCTGATCCAGACCCCGGGAGAGGGTTCTTGGATCTCACGCAAGAAAGAATTCAGGGCGAGTTTATAAAGTGAAAGCAAGTTTCTTCAGAAAGTAAAGGAATCAAAGAATGGCTATTCCATAGACAGAGCAGCCCTGAGGGCTGCTGGTTTCCTTTTTTTTTTTTTTTTTTTTTTTGAGACAGAGTCTTGCTCTTTTGCCCAGGCTGGAGTAAAGTGCCGTGATCTTGGCTCACTGCATCCTCCGCTCCCTGGGTTCAAGCGATTCTCCTGCCTCAGCCTCCCGAATAGCTGGGATTATAGGCGCCTACCATCACGTCCGTGGGTTCAAGCGATTCTCCTGCCTCAGCCTCCCGAGTAGCTGGGATTATAGACGCCTACCACCACGCCTGGCTAATTTTTGTATTTTTAGTAGAGACAAAGTTTCACCATGTTGGCCAGGCTGGTCTCGAGCTCTTGACCTCGGGTGATCCAGCCACCTTGGCCTCCCAAAGTTCTGGGATTATAAGCGTGAGCCACGGTGCCCAGCCTGGTTTCCCATTTTTATGGTTATTTCTGGATGATATGCTAAACAAGGGATGGATTATTCATGCCTCCCCTTTTTAGACCACATACCATGGCATTTGTAAACTGTCATGGCGCTGGCAGAAGTGTAGTAGTGAGGACAACCAGAGGTCATTCTCATCACCATCTTGGTTTTGGTGGGGTGTGGCCGGCCAGCTTCTTTGCTCACCCTGTTTTATCAGCACGGTCGTTATGACCTGTGTTTTGTGCCGATCTCCCGTCTCATTCTTTGACTTGGAATCCCTTAACCATCTGGGAATGCAGCCCAGTAGACCTCAGCCTTATTTTACGCAGTTCCTATTCAAGATGGAGTTGTTCTGGTTCAAACGCCTCTGACATTCAGACTTAAGAACCATCATGGAAACCTCCGTTTCCTTGGCCTCTGAGGCTTTGAGGAGGAGTATATGCTGATGTCGATGAAAAGAGTCAAACTCTGTAAAATATTTAAGGAGGTTTCTTCTAAGTCAAATATGAATGACCAAAGCCTGTGACACAGCCCCAGGACGTCCTGTGAACATGTGCCCAAGGTGGTTGGGGTGCAGCTTGGTTTTATACATTTTAGAGGGACAGAAGTTAGAGGCAGACATCAATCAATATCGTATTTAAGGTGTACATTGGTTTGGTCTAGAAAGCCAGAACAACTTGAAGCAGGGATTTCCAAAATCTTTGAATGCAGGTGCATTCAAAGAAAGGGATTTTGGAATAGATTTTGAATGCAGGTGCATTCAAAGATTTTCTGATTAGCAGTTGGTTGAAAGAGTTAAGTTATTATCTAAAGATGTGGAATCCATAGAAAGGAATGTCTGGGTTGAGATAAGGGATTGTGGAGACCAAAGTTTTTGTTATGTAGATGAAGCCTCCAGGTAACAGGCTTCAGAGAGATTAGACAGTAAAGGTGCCAGACTCTTAGTTAGATCTCTCCTGGAACAGGAAAAGATGTGGAAAGGAGATGGGATTCGCTACAGAATGTAGATTTTCCCTACAAGAGACAGCTTCGCAGGGTCGTTTCAAAACATGTCAAAGAAATGTATGTTGGGGTAAAATACTTTGATTTCTTTCAGCGCCTGCTCTCTGTCACTTGATGCTATACTAGAGACAGGCTGGAATTTGGTATCTTATTGCTACAAAGTATCTGTTTTCTCAGTCTTAAGATTTCTGTTTTAATGTTAATGCATGTTGGCCAGTGGTGCCTGAATTCCAAAGGGTGGAGGGTAGAATGAGGCGTGTCTGATCCTCCCTTCCCATCATGCCCTGCGCTAGTCTTTCAGGTTGACTTTGGAATCCCCTTGGCCCAGAGGAGGGTCTTCCATTCAGTCAGTTGGGGGGGGGGGTTTAGAATTTTATTTTTAGTTTAGAGTTCTGAAATGAAACCTTACCTTGGAGAATGGGTAGAATTTAGTCAGACTTAGCTTTGGTTCTGCCATTTTGTTTCGGCTTCCTTTCACCTGAAGACGGCCATTGGCCCGTTTGCTCTTGTTCCTTGGCTGGTTTCAATGTTGGCATTGCCCTTACAGACTGGGCTGCAGAGTAGACAGACTTTTCTTTGAGTATTCAAAATATCACCATCAAGTACTGTTAACATGCTTTTTTAGCCTGGAAACTTTCCCAAGGCCGTTTTCCCTACCCACTGACTTGCCTTTAGCCATGGTAATCATTGCTTTGTACTGTCTGTAAGAATAAAAAGAAAAAGTCCTTTTAATGTAAAAGTCATAAACCATACCCTGACAACTGCAGAGAATTATATTACTCATTTGTTTTTATTGTTAGTATAACATTTAATTGTCTTCCTTATCTTTGTGCCTGACTGTTGTTTGCTGGGCTGAAGTTAACGATGTTTTGAAAGTCAGTTCAGAGGTGAATGAATGGTGAGGTCATAATAGCAGATATAGACATGTTGTTGGCGTTTTTTTTGTTTTTGTTTTTGTTTTTGTTTTTTTTTGTGAATGTCAAATGCTAATTTTAACAATAACAAATTTTGAAAAAGAATGAAAAGTTCCCAGTGAGGGAAATAAAGGTATTCTGTGTAAGAGGCACCTGTTATTTGCAGATAGTACTGTTCATTTCTTTTGCAGATATGAAATGTAGTCTCTTTGCCTCAATTATTACTTCATCCTTCAGCCTGTTAGTGTTACAGAAAAGGGGTCATGATCCAGACCCCAAGAGACAGTTCTTAGGTCTTGTGCAAGAAAGAATTCAGGGCAAGTCCATAGAGTAAAGTGAAAGCAAGTTGATTAAGAAAGTAAAGGAATCAAGAATGGCTCCTCCATAGACAGAGCAGCCCTGAGGGCTGCTGGTTTCCCACTTTTATGGTTATTTCTTGATGATATGCCAAACAAGGGGTGGATTATTCATGCCTCCCCTTTTTAGAGCGTGTAGGGTAACTTCCTGACGTGGCCTTGGCATCTGTAAATTGTCATGACGCTGATGGGAGTGTAGCAGTGAGAACAGGAGGTCACTCTCGTCGCCATCTTGGTTTTAGTGGGTTTTGGCCGCTTCTTTACTGCAACCTCTTTTATCAACAAGGTCTGTATGACCTGTTTCTTGTGCCGACCTCCTGTCTCATCCTGTGACTTAGCATGCCTTAAGTGTCTGGGAATGCAGCCCAGTAGGTCTCAGCCTCATTTTACTCAGCCCCTACTCAAGATGGAGTTGATCTGGTTCCAATGCCTCTGACACTAGTATTTGAGGAAGCTCAGATGTTTTTAAAGTATGGATAGTAGCCATGATATAAATCCTTTCTCTTTTTGCAGTTGGAGACTTTACAGCAACGTCTATGCCAGTGATTCTCAGGCCCTTTGGAGTTAGAACTCTCTGTCCTTGTGCTGGTTTGAGTCTCCCCTTCCTTCCCTGCTGTCAGATACTGTGTGCTGTATCTTAGTTGGATGTTGACTTCCTTTGAGAATTCTTTGACCTTTTCCAAGATTACATGAGATACCTTAAATTGGACTAAATGTAGGGAAGGGATTTTGGAATAGAACTAGGGAATGTCCCAACTGGCAGCTTCCCCAATTTATCCTAAGACATTTCGGCATTTCTAGGATGGGTTAAGAGAATGTCTCCTTTTCTGGGATCGGTTCTTTGGGTCTAAGTTTTTTCCACCGCGTCTCTCTCTCGCTCTGTCTTTTTTTACTGAGTACATTCTTCTGCAGAATGGTCTGTCTCTCATGTTAGCTTCAGAAGGCACCAGTTTCAAGAAGTAATTAAATTATAAAGCTTAGTTCAAAGTCATTATCAATACTGGAGAAGTTGGCAAAGGTACTGGAAGGCCAACTATGATTTATTTCCCGTGTCACTCTTTCTGCAGAAACTCGCTTAGAGTCCTTAAAGGGAGTAACTGGTAACTTTCTGGCATATCATGATGAGAGGCCTCTGCTGGCCACTGGGCAGCCTTTGGATAGTTTTTTCCTTTTTTAAAATGTTTAATTTTTAGGGCTAGGCGTGGTGCCTCACGCCTGTAATCCCAGCACTTTGGAAAGCTGAGACGGAAAGATGGCTTGAGGCCAAGAGTTTGAGAACAGCCTGGGCTACATAGCAAGGCCCTGTCTCTACAAAAAATTTAAAAATTAGCTGAGTGTAGTTGTGCACACCTGGGGTCCCAGCTACTCAAAAGAGTGAGATAGGTGGGAGGATTGCTTGAGCCTGAGAGGTTGGGGCTGCAATAAGCCAAGATTGTACCACTGCATTCCAGCCTTGGTGACAGAGTGAGATCCTATTAAAAAAAAATTAATTTTTAAGTTAATTTTGTGACTCACTGTAGTCTTGAACTCTTGGGCTCAAGCGATCCCCCTGCCTCAGCCTCCTGAGTAACAAGGACTACAGGTGTGTACCACAGTGCTTGGCTAACTTATTTTTTAACTTATTTTTATTATTATTATATTTTGAGATGGAGTTTCGCTCTTGTTGCCCAGGCTGGAGTGCAGTGCCATGATCTCGGCTCACTGCAACCTCTGCCTGTGGATTCAGGTAATTCTCCTGCCTCAGCTTCCCAAGTAGTTGGGATTACAGGTGTGCGCCACTACACCTGGCTAATTTTTTTCTATTTTTAGTAGAGACGGGGTTTCACCATGTTGGTCAGGCTAGTCTCGAACTCCTGACCTCAAGTGATCCTCCTGCCTTGGCCTCCCAAAGTGTTGGGATTACAGATGTGAGCCACCGTGCCTGGCCTTTTTTACTTATTTTTTTAAAAAATATTTTTAGTTTTACTTATTTTTATTTTTATTATTATTATTTTTTTGTTTCTCTATATTTCCCAGGCTGATCTTGAACTCCTGGCCTCAAGTGATCCTCCTGCCTCAGCCTCCCAAAGTGCTCGGATTACAGGTATGGGCCACCATGTCAGGCCCACGGAGTTCTCTGGAGGAGAAACTGTAGAGCCGTCTGGACTTCTTGCCTAGGTGTTTGTAGAGGATACTATGGACTTCTTGCCTAGGTTTGTGTGGAGATACGATGGACTTCTTGCCTAGGTTTGTTTGGGGAAGAGAGTCAAGCAGTACTTGAGTGATTTGAATTTTTGTTGAGAAAAACAAAGTGAAAAAAATTTTTTTGACATCAGATATGTTGTTTTAACCTCCGGGGCAGATTTTATTTTTCTCTTTTACTTTTTGTTTTTATCCTTTTGTACTATTTTTAAAGACAGGAATGAGAAGAAATTATCCCTGGACCATTCCTCCCAGTGAAAAACATGAAATGTGACTATCCGGAAATGGAGTGTGATCACAGGGGCATGTATGGCTGAGTCATCCAGAATGCTGACTGTCATGTAGGGCTCTGTGGTTTTGGTGGGTTTCTTACCTTCTCTGTGCTCTGGTTACTTCATCAATGTGATGGAGATGATAATCTCATTGGATGTTGTGATTTACTGAGATCATTCTTGTTAATGCTTAGAATAGTCCCTGGTACACAGCAAGCGGTTCATGATTGTTATTGCGTGATTATATCCAGATTCTATTATGTCATGTTACTATGCTATCAAAGATTCGAGTTCCTTGGTGCACTGATGTGATCTTTGAAACTCAGAGCAAATGTTACCTGGGCCAATGTTACATGAGTATTTGGCCATTAAGGTCAGACAAAGAAGCCAACCTAGCCAGTTACTCTTTCACTGAAGTATGGTTTGTCTGCCATTGTCATTGGGAGCACGTAGAACCTCCTCAAGCTGAGTGGGCAGGGCCCGTGTGGCTGTCCGAAGGGCATCTTGTGTAGCTGCTCCCGTGATGAGAATACAGCACTTTGAAAACAGCCTTGGCAAGAACCACCCTTGCTGTTAACCAGCTCGTCCACTAACCAGCTGTGTATACCCTAGGTCAGGCCAGCTGTTTATATATTATAACTCACTCCATTAAAGAAAAGTGAAGATATTTGCTAAGAGAGTAGATCTTAAGTGCCATCATCACACGCACACAAGGGGTGATGATGGCAGGTGATCCATATGTTAATTAGCTTGATCGTGGTGATCATTTCACGGTGTATACATATATCAAAACGTGCTGTATACCCTAAATATATGCCATTTTTATTTGTGAGTCATACCTCAATAAAGCTTAAAAAAAGATACATGTTGGCCGGGCGTGGTGGCCCATACCTATAATCCCAGCACTTTGGGAGACCTGGGTGGGTGGATCATTGGAGGTCAGGAATTTGAGACTAGCCTGGCCAATGTGGCGAAACCCCAACTCTACTAAAAATATAAAAATTACCTGGGCATGGTGGCAGGTGCCTGTAATCCCAGCTAATTGGGAGGCTGAGGTGGGAGAATCGCTTGACTTGGGAGGCGGAGCTTGCAGTGAGCCGAGATTACACCACTGTACTCCAGACTGGGTGACAGAGCGAGACTCCATCTCAAAAAAAAAGACACGTGTATATGAAAGAAGTAAATTGGAGACATCTTGATGTTACACCCATACTAACAGTAGTGTGAATCTCTGTTCCTTCACCCAAGGAAGGAAAGAAAGAAGGAAGGAAGGGAGGGCCGGGAGAGAGAGAGAAAGAAGGAAGGAGGGAAGGAAAAAGGGAAAGAAGGAAGGAGAAGGAAGTTTCTCTATGTGATTAAAATAGCATTATAACCACTAATACAATTAATACTAATTTCTTAATATCCTCTAATATCCAGTTTATATCCCAGTCTTCCCAGTTACAGTTGGGTTATATACTGAGTTTACAGCTTCACAGTCACTTCCTCTGGGGAATGAGGAGGTGGAACTAACTACATGAGCTCTCAGGTTTCTATAAGCATGACAGTTTTGTGTTTAATACCGTTAGGAAGTGCCATTGTGATTTTGTTAATTTCTTGTTCTTAAAGAGGGATTGAAGCTTTAGAGACATAAACATGGCTCTCTAGGAAGGTAAAATGGAAATCTGGAAATTACTTGGTTGAGAGAATAAATAGGGATGGGTTGGTGGTGTCTCCAGCTGGGCTTGGCCTGTAGATTGGACAGATCACGCATGGACAGTGGTTGGATGACTTGCGTACTGGCCAGAGAGGAGGCCCAGCAGGTTTTGGGTCTTGTATTTTCTGGTCTCCATAAATGTTCCGAATGCCATTTCGAGTTACAGTGAGGACTTGGACAGCCCTTTGGATTTAGTTTTGTTTTGTTATTTGAGACTCTGGTGTTTTCTTCAAGGAGGCTAAGTGCTGGGTCTATTGGGTTACCTATCTAAGGAAACTCCCATTGTTCCAGAATAAGAGAAGAATGAAAAAGTCATGCCCTGACTGCCTGGTGGCTATCAGGTGCTGCTGGCCCCAGAGGTTATAAGCCACTGGCATGTCCTGCGCCTCGTGCAGGCTCCCACTGTGAGAACCAGCTTTGAAGACTTCCCACCCAAACCTGCCGGCCACATAAGAGGCGCGGTGCTGGGTGTGTCAGGCATGGGCGAGGGAGTGAGGAGAACCGTTCTTTCCCACATGAGCTCTGAACCAATTGAGAAGTAGGGCTGAGGGGCTAGGCAGGTGGAGATCCCAATGTTAAACTCATTCCTGATAAACGTTCCATTGGAGGACTGGGGCACGTTTTAATAAAGGGCTTTCTCACTCTCAACCTCAGAAGCAGTCCGCCTAGCCCCTGAAGCCTCCTCCCCTGGCCCAGAGGAGAGAAGTAGTCTGTGGGCTTCCAGCAGGTTCCCAAGAGAAAGGAGGGAGAAGGAGCTGGCCTGGTACCCTCCATTCCCTCCTGGCCAGCTAGGTAAGTCCTTTCTCCTGCCTTGGGAGGAGGAAGAGGTAGGACGCCCTCGGAGATTCCGCTGTAGACGCTGGAAATGTGGAATACCCGTTCCCTCTTCACTCTTGCCTTCTTCTTGGGACCTGGTATCCCCAGGGACCCAGCACCCTGGTCCCACTTGTGGATTTCCACCCAGGGCAGCTCTTTTCCTGTCTCAGCTTCACAGACTAATTTATTTAGAGGGGGTGAGAGAAATGATATAAATTCTGATAACAGTGGCACTTAATAGATATTATCATTCGTATACATGATATGCATTTTTTGAACTGGTAAATCTTTTAAAAAATTTATTTTACAATTTCTCTCAAACTCTGAGTATTTGTAGAGTGCATGAATATACCAATCCTTTGTTGCGTTGGGAGGCAGAGACTTGAGGATGGTTGTGTGTTTGTGTGTGTGTTGGAGAGTGGGTCAGAGAGGAAGTGGGGTAGGGAGCTAAGGCTTCTGGAAGATTCCCTGAGGGATGCCCGTATTCTGAGTGTCCCGGGGGCTCCTCTGGCCGATGGACCTTCGACCCCTGGGATCCCGGGAACCGGAGCAACAGAGACATTGGGGCCCCGCAGCAGCACATGTGCTGGGAGCCTCCTCCTTTTCCAAGAGGCCAGTAGTCCCTTCATTGAGGGAGAGGAGCCATCCCGGTTCAGAGACAAAGCCCACGCGAGAGGGAAGGAGGAGAGGCTCGTGGAGCAGGCGAGTCAGGTAGGCCTGTTTTCACTCTTTTCAGGTATGTTCTGAGAGCAGAGTATGGAAGCCGACAGTGACCTTTGCTCACATTAATGGAGCAGATGATTGCATTGCATATTTTGGCTTCTTAAAAAAATGGTAATATGTATTATTGTAAACTGAATTTACAGTATTTATACAATTATTTATATTAATTTATATTGTATAAATATACAGTGTCCAGTTTCTCTCGCATCTAGCCCCTTCCTTCCTTTCATTTACAAGGAAATCATAAGGAAATTTCTCAGAACATTATGTGGACTGAATAAATATTTATACATTATAAATAATTGTATAAATATACAATGTTGTATACAATACAGTATAATTATTTGTATATTCATCAATATTTGCCTTTTTATGACTGGCTTATTTCACTCAGTCCTCAGGGTCCATCCAGTTTGAAGCATAAGTCAGAATTTTCTTCCTTTTTTTTTTAAATGGAGTTTCGCTCTGTTGCCCAGGCTGGAGTGCAGTGGCGCAATCTCGGCTCACTTATACAATTATAAATAATTGTATAAATATACAATATTGTATACAATACAGTATAATTATTTGTAATGTATAAATATTTATACATTGTTTATTTGTATATGTGTTACTTATATGTATAAATACATGTTATGGTACATATATTAATATGTGTTATGGTAACATGTATTAATGTAAATATGATCATTTTGCCTTTTTTTTTTTGAGATGGAGTCTCGCTCTGTCGCCCAGGCTGAAGTGCAGTGGCACGGTCTCGGCTCGCTGTAACCTCTGCCTCCTGGGTTCAAACAATTCTCCTGCCTCAGCCTCCCATGTAGCTGGGATTGCAGGTATGCACCACTCTGCCTGGCTAATTTTTGTATTTTTAGTAGAAACGGGGTTTCACCATATTGGTGAGGATGGTCTCGAACTCCTGTCCTCAGGTGATTCACCCACCTCTGCCTCTCAAAGTGCTGGTGTGAGCCACCATACCTGGCCCATTTTGACAGTTTGTAAGCATACAGTTCAGTGGCATGAAGTATATTCACATTGTGCAACCGTCGCCACCATCCATCTCCAGAACTTCTTCATCTTCCCAAACAGAGACTCCGCCCTCATTCAACAGCAACTCCTCATCCTCTCTCCTCCCAGTCTATGGCCAGCCCCATTCTACTTTCTCTGTCTATGAATTGGACTACTCTAGGCATCTTGTTGAAGTGAATTCCTCAATATTTGCCTTTTTATGACTGGCTTATTTCACTCAGTCCTCAGGGTCCATCCAGTTTGAAGCATAAGTCAGAATTTTCTTCCTTTTTTTTTAAAAAAAACAAACAAACAAACGGAGTTTTGCTCTGTTGCCCAGGCTGGAGTGCAGTGGTGCAATCTCCGCTCACTGCAACCTCCACCTCCCAGGTTCAAGTGCTTCTCCTGCTTCAGCCTCCTGAATAGCTGGGATTATAGGTGCGAGCCACCACGCCTGGCTAATTTTTGTATTTTTTAGTAGAGTCGGGGTTTTACCATGTTGGCCAGGCTGGTCTCAAACTCCTGACCTTGTGATCCACCCACCTCAGCCTTCCAAAGTGCTAGTAATGATTTCAGGCGTAAGCCACCGTGCCTGGCCAGAATTTTTTTCCTTTTTAAGGCCAAATAATATTCCATTGTAAGGCTAGAACATATTTTGCTTACCCATTCCTCTGCACGGACTCTCGAAGTAACCTCTTGGTTATTGTGAATCATGCTGCTAGGAACATCAGTGTACGAATATGTTCGCATTTCATTTTTAAAAGGAAACTATTTGTTGAAATATAACACGGGCATTGCATTTTTGGCAACCACAACACACTTGTGACTTACATGGACTTACCTGAACTGCTAGTCATCCAAAACCCCTAAAGTTTGTTATTTTATTTTATTTACTGATTTTTTGAGACGGAGTCTCGCACTGTAGCCCAGGCTGTAGTGCAGTGGCGCGATCTCGGCTCACTGCAGGCTCCGTCTCCCGGGTTCATGCCATTCTCTTGCCCCAAGTCTCCTGGTGGGACTACAGGCGCCCGCCACCACGCCGGGCTAACTTTTTGTATTTTTAGTAGAGATGAGGTTTCACTGTGTTAGCCAGGATGGTCTCAATCTCCTGACCTCGTGATCTGCCTGCCTTGGCCTCCCAAAGTGCTGGGATTACAGGCGTGAGCCACGGAGCCCGGCCCAAACCCCCTAAAGTTTTAAATGTAACAACTATGATACATTTTTTATCATGGAGCCTTGGCTGTCTTGTTCTGAGCTGTTAATTTTTGTGCACAATCTTGTGAGATCCAGCTCATGATATCAGCCTGTCAAGATCTTTTAGAATTCTGAGTTTGGTTTAATTTTGGGTTGTCCACAGCCATTATGATCATATCCTCTCTCTCTCTACAAGTCACCGGTAAAAATGCTGAAGAGGAAGGGGCCAGAAGCAGAGCTCTGTGGGGGCTGTTGGAACCCTCCCCCTGGTTGGGTCTTGCTGTGCTGTTGTTTATCAGTCCAGTTTTTCTTGCTTCTAGCTCCTTTCTTCATTTCATTTATAAGGAAAATTCTCACTATGTTATGTAGACTGCAGGTTGCCATGCTTTTTTTGAATTTAATTATTTTTTTTTTTTCGAGACGAAGTCTTGCTCTGTCACCTAGGCTGGAGTGCAGTGGCGCGATCTCAGCTCACTGCAACCTTCGCCTCCAGGGTTCAAGCGATTACCCTGCCTGCCTCAGCCTCACGAGTAGCTGGGACTACAGGCCCATGCCACCATTCCTGGCTAATTTTTTGTATTTTTAGTAGAGATGGGGCTTTACTGTGTTGGCCAGGATGGTCTCAATCTCTTGACCTCGTGATCCATCCGCCTTGGCCTCCCAAAGTGCTGGGATTACAGGTGTGAGCCACCGTGCCTGGCCGAATTTTAATTTTTTTTTAGAGACAAGGCTTTACTTTGTCACCTGAGTGAAGAGTGCCATGGCACAGTCATAGCTCAGTGCAGCCTCAGATTCCTGGGCTCAACCGATCCTCGTGCCTTAGCCTCCCAAGTAGCTGGGACTATAGGCATGCGCCTCCATGCCTGGCAGATTTTAAAATTTTTTTTGTAGAGATGGAGTCTCGCTGTGTTGCCTGGGCTGGTCTTGAACTCCTGGACTCAAGTGATCCTCCTGCCTCAGCCCCGAAAAGTGCTGGGATTACAGGTGTGAGCCACTGTGCCTGCGCTATGTTGCCATTCATCTAATAATCTGCAAACGTCTGGAGAATGGAACTAAGTCAGATTGGCTCTCCACGCTCAGGTTTTTTAGTAGGTAAAATTTTAGGTGAATGACAGTTAGCTGTTCTCCTACATTCTCATTGCCAGGTTATAATGCAAGCAAGTTTCAGACCAAATTCACCTAAGACCCCTTATTCAGGAAATGTGTGAGCAGGCCAGCTGGCCGAGTACAGTCCGGGTGGTGGTTTTGTCGTCAGGAGTCCCTGCTCTGTGCCTTCCTATGTGCTCTGAGTGCCACTTTGGATAAAAGCTTCCCTCCAGGCAGATTTTCCAGTATTCCAAAACCATGATTCTCTTACCCTAGGAGAAGCCTCAGGCAGCCAGAAATTTCCCAAACCAATGGCTGGACCTTTTTAGGAATCCCATGTAAGGATAGAGGGTCTTGCTCTGTTGCTTGGGCTGGAGTGCGGTGACATGACCAGGGATCATTGCAGCCTTGACCTCCCAGGCTCAAGTGATCCTCCTGCCTCAGTGTCTGAAGTAGCTGAGACTACAGGTGTGCACCACCACACCCGGCTAATTTTTGTATTTTTTTGTAGAGACAAGGGTTTTGCCATGTTGCCCAGGCTGGTGTCGAACTACTGGGCTCAAGCAGTTCACTTGCCTTGGCCTTCCAAAGTGTTGGGATTACAGGTGTGAGCCACTGTGTCCAGCCTGGTAATCTCTTTTCTGACTGTTGTCACCTTAGACTAGTATTGTCTGCTTTTAAATTCCATATACATGGAATTGCACTTATGCTTTATGACATTGATTCATGTTGTTGCACGTAACAGTTGTTCATTTTTTCCCCATTGCTCTGTAATTCCATCGTATAAAGTTTAGGTTCCTTTCTATAGTTGATGGACATTTGGTTGTTTTCAGTTTGGGACAATATGAAGAAAACAGCTGAAAACATTCTTGTCCGTGTCTTTGGTAGATGGAGTATGAGTTATTGATTAGGGTAACTGACTGTCCTTAGAGTTGACATTTACAGCAACTAGCACATGGAGAATATCATGCTGTCCGTGCCAAATGATTTTAAAGTAAATGGAAGATGTTACACAAAACCATATTAAAGGAGTGAATTTAGTCTCGTATGACTTGTATTTAGCCAGTCCGTGCCAGTAGGAAAGCAGATCGTTGCTTTGGTGCACCCTGCCTATAATCAATGTTCCAAGTCCGAAGGTCAGTTTCCTGAAATCTGAGATTCTCGTGTGAAAGTGTATTGTTTCCTCGTGCCTCTCCAGAAGCTTGGGTGGGAAAGAACCCTTTATCGCTTCTGCAGATAGGCACCATTTTCTAATTATAGATTCTCACTGTGAAAAAGTCATGAATTACTAAAACTCCGGGCATATAAACTCGGTTTGGGGATCCCCTGAATTGGAATGAATAAAGTTTTAAAATATTCATTTACATTTTATTTCCATGTCATTGTGTGTCTTGTGATGAGAAAAATATTTGCTGCTGATTTAGAATTCCTGAATGCTCTTATAAAAATTTAATTCCACCCATATTAACTAGGCTTTCAAGTCTCTTTGAGAGGGGCTGTTTTCTTCCAATAGGTTGCTAGAGGGGAAACCTGTTAGCCGAAGAGAATTGTTGGATGCAAGTTTAATAGGGAAGGTGAACTCAGACCACCACTGGGGGATGCCGCATTGATTTAAATTTTAAAAGAGCCTGTGTTTTGTGAAAGTAAAGAAATAGGTTAACAGTCCCCATGACAAGAATGGAAAACATTCTCGGGACCTATACCACACATACACATTTAAAGTATCACTCAGTCCACCATGGTGAGGGCCTGTCTCTACAGAAATTTCAATCTTAGCCAGGTGTGGCGGCACGTGCCTGCGGTCCCAGGTTGAGGTGGGAAGATCGCTTGAGCCCAGGAGGTCAAGGCTGCAGTGAGCTATGATCACGTCACTGCACCCCTAGCCTGGGCGACAGAGTGAGACTCTGTCTCAAAAAAAAAAAAAATAAATAAATAAATTAAAAAAAAAAATTCACTACCTCTTTATAGCACCCAGCAGTATTTTTGAACAACCCTACAGGAGGGGAATCTGGTGCCATGAACTAACATTACGGATGCATTTGCCCTTCGACCCCGCAGTCCTGTTTCTGGGAATCTTTACCGCAGATACACCCGCACATGTGATGAAATGACATTTGCTCACAGTTATCATTGAAGCTTTGTAACGCCAGAGTGTTGGAAGCCGCCAAGTGGCCATCGGTCAATAAGGAACTGGTTAAAGGGATGACGGTGTGTATCTACAGTGGAACGCTATGCAGCTGTTAAAGAGAATGATAAAAATCTGTGTTTCTGGCCAGGCGTAGTGGCTTACGCCTGTAATCCCAGCACTATAGGAAGACAAGTCAGGCCGATCCCTTGAGGTCGGGAGTTCGAGACCAGCCTGACCAACCTGGTGAAAGCCCGTCTATACTAATAACACAAAAATTAGCTGGGAGTGGTGGTGCACACCTGTAATCCCAGCTACTCGGGAGGCTGAGGCAGGAGAACCGCTTGAACCCAGAGGATGGAGGATGCGCAGAGCCGAGATTGAGCTACTGCACTCCAGCCTGGGCGACAGAGCGAGACTCTGTCTCAAAAAAAAAAAAGTGTTTTGAAATGGGAAGATTTCCAGGTACATTAACAAGTACAAAACACAAGGTGAAAAACAGTGCATGGAGTATGCTGCCCTTTGTATAAGAAAGCTGGGTGGCTGGGCACTGTGGCTCACACCTGTAATCCCAGCACATTGGGAGGCTGAGATGGGCAGATTATAAGGTCAAGAGATTGAGACCATCCTGGCCAACTTGGTGAAACCCTGTCTCTACTAAAAATACAAAAATTAGCTGGGTGTGGTGGCACGAGCCTGTCGTCCCCAGCTACTTGGGAGGCTGAGGCAGGAGAATTGCTTGCGGAGGTGGCGGAGGTTGCAGTGAGCCGAGATTGTGCCACTGCAGTCCAACCTGGCGACAGAGCAAGATTCCATCTCAAAAAAAAAAAAAGAAAGATGGGCATATGAACGTATGTATGTGAATGTACTTATATTTGCATGAAGGAACACTAGAAGGATAAACAAGTTATAATAAATTGCTCTTCTGTCTGAGGTACAGGGCGAGGGAGTGATTGGGAATAGGTGTCGGAATGCCTCCTTTGCATGGGTCTTTTGATGGATTGTGTTGACCTTTGAATTGTGTAGAAAAGCAGGTCAGCAACCAGCAAAAGTGAATCAGCCAGGGAATGCCTTTGACTTTGAACGAGACCAAGAGCAGGTGGTGGAGAGCGAGGGTGGTTGACTGCATTTCTTAGCTCGGAAGCAAAGTCAGTGCATTCATTCATTCATTCAATCAATCAGCAAATGCACACTGAGCCTCTCCCATGCACCGTCTGCTGTTTCACATGCCGAGGATACAGCTGTCAACGGAAGCATGAAGGTCCAGGCTTTCCTGGAACTGGCATTCTTAAGGAGGCAAACACATGACAAAAAGGTGACTAGTGAGGAAGAGAAGGCTCATGCAGCAGGACCTAGAGAGGAAGGCGAGAGGAGTCCATGCTGAGGACAGAGGGGATGTTCATTGCTGGTACATATTCCTATGTGTTCATCATGCATTTGCAAACAGTATTTTTTAAATTTTATTTTTAAAGACAGGGTCTTGCTTGTCACCCAAGCTGGAGTGCAGTAGCACTATGATAGCTCACTGCAGCCTGTACCTCCTGGCCTCAAGTGATCCTCCCACCTCAGCCTCCCAAGTAGCTGGAACTAAAGGTGTGTGCTGTCATGCCCAACTAATTTTACTGTTATTATTAATACTTTTTGTAGAAATGGGGTCTCACTGTGTTGCCCAGGCTAGTCTCTTGAACTCCTGGCCTCAAGCGATCCTCCTGCCTCGGCCTCCTAAAGTGTCAGGATTACATGCGTGAGTCACTGCACTTGGCCCTATGAACAATATTTGCACCTAGATAATAAAGTGGTGTAAAATCTTACATTTAATCTTTTACTACAGCAGTCAGGATTACATTTTATCATCATATCATTATCACTTCTGATAAGTTTCTTTCTTTTTTTTTTGAGACGAAATCTCGCTCTGTTGCCCAGGCTGTAGTGCGGTGGTATGATCTTGGCTCACTGCAACCTCCGCCTCCTGGGTTCAAGCAATTCTCCTGCTTCAGCCTCCTGAGTAGCTGGGATTGCAGGGATGCGCCACTACGCCTGGCTAGTTTTTGTATTTTTAGTAGAGACAGGGTTTCGCCATGTTGGCCAGACTGGCCTTAAACTCCTGACCTCAAGTAATCCACCTGCCTTGGTCTCCCAAAGTGTTGGGATTACAGGCGTGAGCCATGGTGCCCGGCCAGGATTACGTTTTGTCGTAATATAATTATCATTTCAGATAAGTTTCAAATAAAGAAAAAAAAATCACATTATGGCAGGTGACTGTACCCCAGTCTGCTACTATGTTGGTGGAAAAATAGAATTTAGTTGAATATATAAAAAATGGATTTGACCACGATAGTTTGCTTTCACAATAGTCAGGTTTTTCTGGGGTTAATGTTATCTAAATGATTTGTGACTATAACCATAGATTATTAGGTGATGAGACATTACTGTGACGAGTCTATCTTTTTTTCTATTCAGGAGTAGTTTAAAAAAATTCCTCTTTACTGTGATATATTAGCTACAGAAAATTGAAAAAAACCCACGCATAGACTCAGATAAATCACATAGCCCTCATATTCCATATGTCTTCATGACAGTCATTGAGAATCCCAGGGCGATGGCTCCACAGTAGATAATATAGATATTTGAAACATATTTCTCTCGTGTTTATTTATATTTCCTCTTCCTGGTCTTTTTATTGGCAGAGTTATCTGTCATAGTTTCTGAATTCGATGAAAGATTAATATGGTTATTTAAAAAAGTTTTTACGATGAAATGATTAGTTTGCAAGAGAGATTTTTCTCTGTCTCTTTGGGTTCAATTAAATGTTGGTGAAACTTGAGAAATAATGAGGAACATAGATCAAAGCCATGGGGAGAGGCAGTGTTACTGCTTCCAGCATCTCTAGGTCTGCAACAGCAAGAGTTAAGTTTTGCTCAGAGAATGAAGGAAAAATAACACAGACTGGGCAGCCAGATTTGGGAGTCTGGGCTTTTCCTGACAACCAGTGCAGACTATCGCTCCATCTGACATGGAACCAGCATATTCACAAGCATTGCTAGATCTGTGATCTAGTTTTGAAAGCACCAGAAATCAGATTTGTTTTCAGGGTGAAAAAAAAATGCAAAGTCATACAGATTTTTATTTCCTAATCATGATCAATTCCACTCTATGGTATATTAAGGAAAAGCTCCAGGAGTTGCAGACATCCTCTGTCATTCTAGGAAATGCACAAAAAGGTGGTAATGGAAGCTTGTTGTTGTATTTCCTATTTCTCTGTTCTTTTTTTTTGAAGAGATGGGGTCCCACTTTCTTGCCCAGGCTGGAGTGCAGTGGTGAGATCATAGCTCCCTGCAGCCTTGAACTCCTGGGCTCAAGCGATCCTACTGCCTCAGCCTGCTGAGTAGTTGGGACTACAGGTTTGCACTGCCATGCCCAGCTTATTTTATTTGATTTTATTTATTTTTTTGAAATGGAGTCTCACACTGTCACACTGGCTGGAATACAATAGTGCCATCTCAGCTCACTGCAACCTCCTCCTCCCGGGTTCAAGCGATTCTCCTGCCTCAGCATCCTGAGTAGCTGGGACTACAGGCGCCTGCTACCATGCCTGGCTAATTTTTTGTAGTTTTAGTAGAGATGGGATCTCACTTTGTTGGCCATGCTGGTCTCGAACTCCTGACCTCATGATCCACCCACCTCGGCCTCCCAATGTGCTGAGATTACAGGTGTGAGCCTCCACACCCAACCTATTTTACTTTTAATTTTTGTAGAGATGGAGTCCCACTGTGCTGCCCAGGCTTGGCTTGAACTCCTGACTTCAAGTAACCCTCCTACCTCAGCCTCCCAAAGTGCTGGGATTGCAGGTGTGAGCCAGCACTCCTGACCTCCCAATGCTTAATTGCTTGAAAGGGTTGGGCTCTCTTTGACGACTAGCCCATTCAGAGCTTTGTCAGATTTGTCCTCTTAGGATCTGAGAGTGGACTCAGGAGGATGTGATGTTTGCTTCCTAGTAGATAAAGGAAAAAAGGTAGGTAGTGACTGCAGAAGGACCTCCACTCTGCCTCCTCGATTCACCTTACAGGAAGCTTGGACAGCATCTCTGGGGCTGGTATGGAGAGTTGCTGCAGCCCGCCTGTGAGGACAGGACCGTTCACATCCACCATTGCTGGCAGAGCGAGACACGCCTGCCAGGGCAGGTTTGATTTGCCGTAAGCAGCTGTACTCAAGGATGTAGAAAGGCTCCTGGCCACCTGAGGATCCATGTTCAGTGCTCTGCGTGTTGCGTTATCTTTCTGAATTTACTTTCCAGACGGGAAATAAGAATAGGGTAGCAAAAGTAAGAAAGGACGAAGGGCAGTTGGGTAGGAGTCGTCTGATTCTTTAACGCTTTTTACTATTTGGGGTAGCAGTTTAAAGAAGAGATGGTTTTGGCCAGGTGCAGTGCCTCATGCCCGTAATCTCAGCACGTTGGGAAGCCGAGGTGGGCGGATCGTGAAGTTGAGAGATCGAGACCATCCTGGACAACACGGTGAAACCCCGTCTCTACTAAAAATACAAAAATTAGCTGGGTGTGGTGGCGTGCACCTGTAGTCCCAGCGACTCGGGAGGCTGAGGCAGGAGAATTGCTTGAACCCGGGAGGTGGAGGTTGCAGTGAGCTGAGATCATGCCACTGCACTCCAGCCTGGTGACAGAGCGAGGCTTCATCTCAAAAGAAAAAAAAAAAAAAAAGAAGCTTTCAAAGTAAGAATACCCAAAAGTAACCCAACAGTGGTGGAAATATTTCACAGTTGTTTTTAGGGGTTCTTCTTCTATTATGGTAGCCAAGGTATTTCTTAGCGTAGATGCTTTGAGTGGAGACTGTATTGTTTTGCCACTTATCTTTGGAGGAGGAAGTTTGTTTTTCATCACAGAAACCAAACACTGCTTTTCTTGGGAACTGTTCCCTGTTCTCCGAAACAATGAACACGCTTCTCTTGGATCCACTTCACCAGAATATTCCCACCCAGCGCTTCTTACATCTTATACCAAGACCCTTATCTCCCTTGCAACTCAACGAAAGAATGAGTGTATGTTCTCAAGAGTGTTAGTGTACTGTCAAAGTCCAAATTCTGTTAATTTCGTGAAGAATTCATTTAGTTTTCATTACTAAATGGATAATTTGAATTTCTGGCCTATTAAGAGTTTTTTTTTTGTTTTTTGAGACAGAGTCTCCCTCTGTCGCCAGGCTGGAGTGCAGTGGCGTGATCTTGGCTCACTGCACCCTCCGCCTCCTGGGTTCAAGCTATTCTACTGCCTCATTCTCCCTAGTAGCTGGGACTACAGGCACCTACCACCAAGCCCAGCTAATTTTGTATTTTTAGTAGAGATGGGGTTTCACCACGTTAGCCAGGATGGTCTGCATCTCTTGACTTTGTAATCTGCCCGCCTTGGCCTCCCAAAGTGCTGGGATTACAGGCGTGAGCCATTGCACCTGGCCAGGAGTTTTTTTCTTTTTTGAATAAATGGTTATAAGCATTGGACCATATTTGTGAAGGTCCCGAGACCATCTAACAGAATTGCTGTAAAATATGGCAGTAACAGGAACAACTACAGAAAAGAGAGCTAATATATGTATATTGCTCTGTATAGTATGTATTATTAAACATGAGAAGGGTCAGAGTTCAAGTGTGACATGCCTAGTGGGCTGATATGAGTTGTGGAGCTCTCATTCCCTTTTTTGTTGAGAGATGGGTTCTTGCTCTTTTGCCCAGGCTGGAGTGCAGTGGCACGGTCATAGCTCACTGCAGCCTCGACCTCCTGGGCTCAAGCAATCCTCCCTTCTCAGCTCCTGCCTCGAGTAGCTGGGACTACAGGCATGCACCACCGTGCCCAGGTTGAGCTCTTATTTCTAACCCGTTAAGGTAATGGGGTCCTCTAGAGTGAAGCGATGTTAGTGAGAATAGCTTGCAGGGCAGAGCTCAGCGGCATAGACAGAGAGGACTCTATCTGGACTGGAAGAAGAAATGAGCATACGCCAGAGAAGAAACATCTTTCATCAAAATTCTGTTGGGCATCCAGCAGCTGGCACTCATGTCTAGAGTCCAAGACCAATAACAGCAAACTTATTTCCTATTTGGCTTAGAGAAAGAAAATAAGCTCTAAGAGTTTTTTTTTTTCTTCTCCTGAAATGGAATCTTACTCTGTTGTTCAGGCAGGAGTTCAATGGCATGATCTTGGCTCACTGCAACCTCTGCCTCCCGGGTTCAAGCGATTCTCCTGCTTCAGCCTCCTGAGTAGCTGGGATTATAGGCGCACACCACCACACCTGGCTAATTTTTGTATTTTTAGTAGAGACGAGGTTTCACCATGTTGGCCAGGCTGGTCTCGAACTCCTGACCTCAAATAGTTCACCCATCTCAGCTTCCCAAAGTATTGGGATTACAGGTGTGAGCCACTGCACTTGGCCAGCTCTAAGAGTTTTAAAAAATTTATGCATAAATATATCATAGGTTGGGACTTATCAGTATTTTAGTTGTTAGTAAATTTGGTGGTTTGTTTATAATGCAACAACTTATCTTTTTAAGCAAACCTGAATTCATAATCTGCCAGCACATCTGTGTCTATATCAGCCAGTTTTCTCACCTCTGAGATTACTGCTGTTTTATTTTCACTACCAAGTTCTCCGTGCTTTTTTCTCACCTCTCGGTGAGTTGAAGGGGCCGATATGTATTGCCCACTGATATGGGTAGGCTTTGTGTCCCCACCAGATCTCGTCTTGAATTATAATCCCTATAAATCCCCATAATCTGCACATGTCAAGGGAGAGACCAGGTGGAGGTTAATTGAATCATGGGGAAAGGTTTTCCCCATGCTGTTCTCGTGATAGTGAGTTCTCACTAGATCTGATGGTTTTATAAATGTGTGGTAGTGTCTCCTGCATTCCTTCTCCTGCCTGCCGCCTTGTGAAACAGGTGCCTTGCTTCCCCTTCACTTTCCGCCTTGATTGTAAGTTTCCCGAGGCCTCCCCAGCCATGCTGAACTGTGAGTCAGTTAAATCTCTTTCCTTTATTTTTTAAAAATTATTTTATTTTATTTTATTTTATTTTTTTGAGACGGAGTCTCGCTCTGTCGCCCAGGCTGGAGTGCAGTGGTGCGATCTCGGCTCACTGCAAGCTCCGCCTCCCGGGTTCCCGCCATTCTCCTGCCTCAGCCTCCCGAGCAGCTGGGACTACAGGCGCCCGCCACCTCGCCCGGCTCGTTTTTTTGTATTTTTTAGTAGAGAAGGGGTTTCACCGTGTTAGCCAGGATGGTCTCGATCTCCTGACCTCGTGATCCGCCCGTCTCGGCCTCCCAAAGTGCTGGGATTACAGGCTTGAGCCACCGCGCCCGGCCTCAGGCAGTTCTTTATAGCAGTAGGAAAATGGACTAATACACCCCTGTTTAACTGAGGTCTGAAAACCTGGTTAAAATAGATCTCAAAACAATAAATAAAAGTCACTGGCTGTTTGTACCCTCTTTGTCCCGTGGTTGTTGAATGACGGGGTAAGAAATTAAATGGGACACTCTGCAGACACCTGGCAGAGGCCTCGGTGGGTCTTCCATCAACTGGTATTTCCCCTCTCCTTCAGTAGCGCTTTTCCGATTGCCACAGAGCGCTCCCAGGTGCGGAGAGTAGGCAGTAAATGAACCGACCATCTCCAGAACTTGCAGACTCACGTCGAGCAAGGCTGATGCTCTCAGAAGGTGTACCGTTTGATCTTGTGGCTTTAGCTACCCTCCCCTGCCACGTGTACTGTAATTTGAGAAGTTTAGTGTTAGTGGCTGATGTTAGACAAGACAGAAAAAAGTGGTCAAGGCCGGGCGCGGTGGCTCACGCCTGTAATTCCAGTACTTTGGGAGGCTGAGACGGGCGGATCACGAGGTCAGGAGATCGAGACCATCCTGGCTACCACGGTGAAACCTTGTCTCTACTAAGAATACAAAAAATTAGCCGGGCGAGGCGGCGGGCGCCTGTAGTTCCAGCTACTCGGGAGACTGAGGCAGGAGAATGGCATGAACCCAGGAGGCGGAGCTTGCAGTGAGCTGAGATCCGGCCACTGCACTCCAGCCTGGGCGACAGAGCGAGACTCCGTCTCAAAGAAAAAGGAGTGGTCAAATTCATCCCAAATGTGTTTTGTTGTATTTCATATTCTTCATATTTGAGCACTTAAGAACCATTCACAAGTCAGTTCTCTGAAGTAGAACATCACATTCAACAGCACACACATTCCTTAGACATTCTGGATATCGGGCAAGGAATAATCAATCCTAAATTCCATTATGCCTTTACGGTGGTCATGTTGAAATCTGATGAGAATGGCGGGTGAGAGCTTGGGGTTTGTCCCTCACCCGTAAAGTGTGCAATTTGTACATTTCAGTTATGTGCAGAGGTTTAATGGTAGATAATTGAAGGATAAGATAGTGGGGCAGCATTTCTTTACCAGCTCAGATAAGTGAATATAAAAATCCTGTTCATCTGGGTGCTTCTGTCTCAGCCATTAATTTTAGATAATCCCCAATTACCCCTGAATTCAGAGAGTTTTACATATAATTTAAATTCTCTGATAATTCAAAAATTCCACTTTGGTTGTTAATTCTTACTTCTATTGAGCCAATCTGACATTTTTATTTTATTTGTTGGGATGGAGTCTCACTCTGTTGTCCAGGCTGGAGTGCAGCAGTGCGATCTTGGCTCACTGCAAGCTCCCCCTCCCGGGTTCATGCAATTTTCCTGCCTCAGCCTCCCCAGTAGCTCGGATTACAGGCGCCCACCACCATGCCTATCTCATTTTTGTATTTTTAGTAGAGGTGGTGTTTCACCATGTTGGCCAGGCTGGTCTTGAAGTCCTGACCTCAAGTGATCCACCCACCTTGGCCTCCCAAAGTGCTGGGATTACAGGTGTGAGCCTGTGCACCCAGCCGAGCCAATCTTATTTTTAACAAGCATCAGAGGTAATATTTTGAGCAACCACCTCGTGTTTTATCCAGGTTGTTACATTTAATCATCCCTTTGGTTCTGCAGTGTGGTATTTATTACTCCACGTTACAGATGAAGAGACAGAGGTTCTGGGAGGCTAAATGCAGAGTCATCTGTTGAGTCATGAGCTGGACTGCCACTTCACCTAACTCAAGACCCATACTCTCTCTTTCTCTCTCTCTTTAAATTGCTGCCTGCTCACTGGTAGAAGCAGATAAGAAGAGGCCAGAAAAAGACTGAAATGATCCTAAATCATCAATTTCTGAGTAACCAGGAATTGACAAATATTTGAGAGAGTTAACCTCAGTTTCTTCATTTAAAAAATGAGGTTATGGCCAGATGCCATGACTGACACTTACAATCCCAGCTACTTGGGAGGTCGAGGCAGGAAGACCTCTTCAGGCCAGGAGTTCGAGACTAGCCTGGGCAACCTGGTCAGACACTGTCTCTAAAAAAATTTTTAGGGAGACCGAGGCGGGCAGATCATGAGATCAGAAGATCGAGACCATCCTGGCTAACACAGTGAAACCCTGTCTCTACTAAAAATACAAAAAAATTAGCCAGATGTGGTGGCGAGTGCTTGTAGTCCCAGCTACTCGGGAGACTGAGGCAGGAGAATGGTGTGAACCTGGGAGGCAAAGCTTGCAGTGAGCCAAGATCGCGCCACTGCACTCCAGCCTGGGTGACAGAGCAAGACTCTGTCTCAAAACAAACAAACAAACAAACAAAATTTTAAAATTTAGCTAGGAGTGGTGGCACGTGCCTATAGTCCTAGCTACTTGAGAGGCCAAGGCAGGAGAATTGCTTGAGACCAGGAGTTGGAGGCTGCAGTGAACTATGATCACACCACTATCCTTCAGCCTGGGAGACAGAGCAAGACCCTGTCTCTGAATTTTTTTTTGTTTTGTTTTAGAAGTCAATAGGTTTTCCTATGGGGAGGTGTTATTTGTAAATAACAGATGAGATAATGCATTAAAAATACTTTGATAAGTGCCATCAGCAATAAATATGCCAAGGAAGACGGTCCCCCTCTCAAGCCTCTGATCTTGGGAAGGATCTGTGCCTGGGAAATGTGTCTTGGGAATGTTTTTTATGGGAAGGTCATGGCGGCAGCTACACAGGGCTTTTTACATGAGCTGAGAGCGACATCTGGTCCGGACAGATGACAGCTGCAAAATGAAGCAGGATGTTTCAGGGATTGTCATGGCTGGGGCACATTTGCTTGTTTAAAATCTCTGGAACTTTCTGGTCAAAAGGCATATAGGGTTTTGATGACTCATTTTGAAGCAAAGCAAACACCCCAGGAGGTTGCCCTTGAACTCAGGTTGAAATTTCGCCTCTCTCTTAGCCCCCTGAGAAACTTGTCATCAATATGTGGCCTGCAGAAGGAGTGGGTAGATGCTGCCATGTGGAACGTATAAAAAAGATTGTGACTCCACAATGGGGTTCCACTCCCATGTTTTCTTTTTTATCGACATGGAGTCTCACTCTGTCACCCAGGCTGGAGTGCAGTGGCGCGATCTTGGCTCACTGCAATCTCTACCTCCCGGATTCAAGCGATTGTCCTGCCTCAGCCCCCTGATTAGCTGGGATTACAGATAGCTGCCACAATGCCTGGCTAATTCATGTATTTTTAGTAGAGATGGGGTTTTGCCATATTGGCCAGGCTGGTCTCGAACTCCTGGCCTCAAGTGATCCACCCACGTTGGCCTCCCAAAGTGCTGGGATTGTAAGCATAAGCTGCTGTGCTCAGCTACTCTCATGTTTTCCTGACAGCTGGGACTGGAGTAACTTATGAATTGTGACTTGAGCCATGTCCCGACCTAAATAGAGCAGTTACTTAATGCATTTTCAAATGTATTGCATGCCAAAATATTTTCACCTCTGATTAAAAAAAATGAAATTGTCAGTTATGCCAGGTCTACCTAGAATAGGTAACTTTTCTCTCATCAACACTCATTTTATAAGAGCGTTAGCAGAGATGCACTTCCTAATGCTTGGCATAACGTGTTGTAGGGATGGCAGATGTATTTGTTGAATAAATGGGCTGCAGAAGCACCTGCAAAACCCAGGCTCAGTTTGTATAACCATTTGTAGGTAGGATTATCTCTTGATTGGTCTTTGTTCACATGAGGTTTATAACATATGTTCTTTAGGTTTTTTAAATGGAATTTTTTATTGACCTAATTGTAGATTTACATGAAGTTGTCAGGAATAATAGAGATAGTCTGCATACCCTTTATCCAGTTTCCCCCAATGGTAACATCTTGCAAGTTTACAGTACAGTATCATAACCAGGATATTGAAATTGACACAGTTCATGTCATTCATACGAGCTACTGAGTTTATGCAAGTATGCTTTTTAATTTTTATGTTTTGAGACAGGGTCTCACTCTGTCACCCAGGCTAGAGGGCAGTGGTGCCATCATGGCACACTGCAGCCATGACCTCCTGGGCTCAAGTGATCCTCCCGCCTCAGCTTCCCGAGTTGCTGGGACTACAGGTGCTTAACACTATATCCAGCTAATTTTCCATAAAGACAGGGCTTCACTCTGTTGCCCAGGCTGGCTGGTCTTAAACTCTTGGGCTCAAGCAATCTGCCTCCCTTACCTTCCCAAAGTTCTAGCATTACAGCCATGAGCCACTGAGCCCGGCCTCAAATACAGTTTTTAAAATGGTGAAGTATGACTGGAGAAAATAAAAGCCACGTTGTGGGCCCTCGGGGCAGAGGTGGAACTAGAACTTTCTGAGCATTTGTTGGGATGCTGCTGGTTCCCAGGTGCAGAGGAGAGGTGAGGTTGGAATGATTGGGGGCGTCCCTAGCAGGGGAGGAAAGATTGTCCTGGAGTGGCATGGCGTAGACAGTAGTACAAAGACTCCTTCACAGCCCCGCACAAGGAGCACTGCCTGTGTTCTCTGGGTAGGGACCAGCCCTTTGGTGGGGGCCCTTTGTGCCTATAACCCCCCATGACCTTCCCCTCCAGCCTGTGTGATGGGTGGATGTGGAGTAGTTTAGGCCTGTCAGGGCTCTAAGTCTGACCTGCCCCCAAATCCCTGACCACACCTTCCCCCTTCAGAACTAGAATTTCCAGAAGGTTTGAGAAGAATTAGCCTCTGTCTTTGTCATCCTTTCCTTTCATGGGGTTGTTGTTCTTATTGGATTCAGGCAAGCCAATAATTAGGTCTTGGAGGGCTGGGGGGGCTTCCTTTTATTCATTATTTAACAGCCCCTTTCTGGTCCCAAATCTCATCTGCCCTCAGCAGTCCACATAGCGTCCTACCCGGGTAAGGTGGGGGATTCGCATGGATAGAAACGAAGTGGACGGCTCCACAGGGAGAGATTCTGAGGGGATGGAGAGCTGCAGCTCCCCGGATAAAGAGGAAATGGGGTGAGGAGAGGAGGGGGGCGGTGCTGTGTAGGGCGAGGAGCCTGTTGTATTCTGGGACCCTTGAAGTCCATGCCTGCTGAGCTTAAATGGTCTCCTCTGAATGGGAACATGGCCTTGTTTCTATTTAGGGAAAGAAAAGCCACCCAGCATTTCTATAGTCTTGAATTAGACCCAGCATTCTAGGTTAGAAGGTAGAGGTTCCCCCACCCTCCCCTTTTCATATAGACTTAGAAAATATCTGGATTTCAGCCCATACCAGGTGCTCATGCAATTAACCCTTTCTTCCAAGCGAGGCCTTCCCTTGGAGGTGTGCGGACGGCAATATATTTATGGCTTCCATTTGGGCCTAACCAAGAAAGGGGACATCGGCGTCGTCTTCTCTTTCTGGGTTTGCCGCGCTTTATTTCCACAGTCATGGCAAATCAACAAGCCACCTTCCCCAGGAATTACGAATTCATAAACACATAACTACACAGCTACAGCTTATGATGTGGAAACCTGGATCACTTATTTCTGGGAAAAGCTAATATCATAAAAAGCTTTTGTAAACGTGTTGATAGTATACTATTATTTCAGAAGCTTTTAAGAATCCAGTTTTAAGGTGTGCATCTTCTGGAGAAAATAACGTTATATTTTACTTGGAGAACACTTTAGTGGAAATGACCCTTTCAAAGGATTTGGTAAATGCATGTGTTAAATTCTTTTCAGTCATCGTATATAATCGGTTCTTTCAGAAGCTTTTTGCTTCCTGGCTGATTGTTTTTCTTCCTGTTGTCGCTTTTTTGGTGTATTAGGGTACTGTTCTTCTTAAGTATTGAACACTTTCCTCAGGGTATTTTCTGATAGTTATATAAATGGGAGAATACTGGACAGAAGGATAGTAAATATTTGTTTGATTGCTTTAATTTTTCTTTGGATTTGAAGATATGTCTAAATGATTCCAAATGTTCATTTGTTAATAAACAACCAGATCGTTGTCCATGATTATATAAACATAGCTAGCCTCGAGGTCTGCATTTGCCTCCTGGATTTCATAACTATTCTCTATCATGCTTTTGAAAACTTTGACTTTCTATGTGGTATATTTAGGGCAGCTTTTTTAAATTTAGGAAACTGTGCCATGCCATTCCTTTGTATGATATATAAAGACTTGACCAGGAGTATAAAAATCAACTCTAATCCCACCACTCAGAAATAACCACTGTGAAATGTTTGATGTATTTTCCAGGCCTTTTCTGTGCATAGTCAACACAATCGGTTTTGTATTGTATGTTGTTTCTTCCCTTTTCCACAGAGTGACATATCTTGGGCATTTACCCATATTGTAATTGTTTTCACTAAAATCCCTAAAATACTGTGTATGCTTCTTCTTCTTCTTCTTTTTTTTTTTTTTTTCCCAACACAGAGTCTTGCTCTGTTGCCCAGGCTAGAGTGCAGTGGCGCGATTTCTGCTCACTGCAACCTCCGCCTCCCGGGTTCAAGTGAGTCTGCTGCCTCAGCCTCCCGAGTGGCTGGGATTATTGGTGCCTGCCACCACATACAACTACTGTTTGTGTTTTTGGTAGACGGAGTTTCACCATGTTGGCCAGGCTGGTCTTGAACTCCTGGCCTCAAGGGATACGCCCACCTCAGACTCCCAAAGTGCTGGGATTACAGGCGTGAGCCACCTTGCCCAGTCATGTATGGTTTTTGAATCCCAAGAAATCCTAGCTTGAGGTGTGCTTATGGCCCAGTGCACTGCCACCACCTCTGTACTAAACCGAGCCACATTGTGTGTGTGTGTGTGTGTGTGTGTGTGTGTGTGGGTGGGTGGGTGGGTGTGTGTGGGTGTGGTGGGGCTCGGCTCCAGGAGCCCTGCTTGATTTGCTTTCTTTTCGTTAGAGCCCCATTATGACTTCTCCTGTTTCTTTTTTGCTCCTTTTCCTCCTCCTTCCTTTTGTGTCTTTTTCCCACATTATTTTCCTCCATGCTTTTTTCTAGTTCTACTTTCTTGTGTGCCTGTATCTGTGTCCATCTGAAGCTTGAAGCTGAGTGGCCACTATTGGTGACTGACTCCCCCGCCCCAGGGCACATGTTCACTGCAGGCTGCAGGAAACAGGCTTTGTCCCACTTTCACAGTGGGAATCAGCCCCTGGTCTGGATCAATGTGTCTGGGTCCACGTGGGAGTGGCTTCCTCTATGGTTGTCTTTCATGTTTACCTTTGGGCGTGAAGCCCAAATGCTGTCTATATTGACTGCTGACTGTAAACAGCACCTCGTTCAAGGTGGTGAACTTGTTTCTTAGTGGCCAGGGTGGGACTGGCTGTACACATCAGGTGACCATGTGAACCGTGTCCGAGGTCCTTTGACTAGAGCTCAGCAGCCTAAAACCTGAGGAACAGGGCAGGAGCTATCCAGGTTGCTGGGGTACTGGCCAAGTGCCTTTCAGCTCATTCCTTCCCTAGAATCAAGAAAGGCAGGACTAGAATGCCTGCCCCTTCACTCCCACCTCTCCTGGTTCTCCACCCAGCTCCCTGCCTGCAGAATGGATTTGATTTCTTCCTTTCCTGCGAGCACAGTTTATTCCTTTCCTGCTAAGGACAGACATGTTGAAAAAGCCGTCTCTGGCCAGGTGTGGTGGCTCATACCTGTAATCCCAGCACTTTGGGAAGCCGAGATGGGAGGATCGCTTGAGTCCAGGAGTTCAAGACCAGTCTGGGCAACATAGCGAGACTCTCTCTCTACAAAAAATACAAAAAAATTAGCAGGACTTGGTGGTGTGCACCTATTGTCCCAGCTACTCTGGAGGCTGAGGTGGGAGGATCGCTTGAGCCCAGGAATTTGAGGCTGCGTTCGGCTATGATTGCACCATTGCACTCCTGCCTGGGTGACAGAGCAAGACTCTGTCTCAAAGAAAAAGTAAAAAGGAAAAGCTCTCTCTGAGTTTGACTTGATTCCTATTTAATCTGAGATGCCTCCACCCTCAGCCTTCTCCTTTGGCGAGTTCACAGTCACCTGTAACTCTCTTTACTAAGGTGTGAGGACATGCTGAGATACAGTGATGCTCTGCCTTCAGTTCCCCGTTGCCCATCTGTGTATTCATGTCTAAACTTATCACAAGCATGTATAGGTTAGACCTGGGGAGCTCTGTAGACCTCAGATGGTCCCTGTCCCACATTCTGCTTGCTCTTCCTCATGTGCCTTGAGCTTCTCTCCTTCCTGTGATTCAAAACCTTGCTCTGCTTCTTCTCATTTGAGCACATCCCTTCTCCCTCGATGCAGGGAGGCCTCGCTTGTTGGGTTGTTTCTTATTTTTTCCTCTCCCTTCATCCCTAGTCTCTGTCTCACTCTTTCAGTTCAACACTCAATTCATTCAGCTTTTATTTTATTTTATTTTTTGAGATGGAGTCTTGCTCTGTCACCCAGGCTGGAGTACAGTGACGCGATCTTGGCACACTGTAACCTCCACCTCCTGGGTACAAGCGATTCTCCTGCATCAGCCTCCTGAGTAGCTGGGATTACAGGCATGCGCCACCCCGCCTAGCTAATTTCAGTATTTTTAGTAGAGATGGGGTTTCACCATGTTGACCGGGCTGGTCTTGAACTCCTGACCTCAGATGATCTACCCGCCTCGGCCTCCCAAAGTGCTGGGATTACAGGCATGAGCCACTGCGCCCGGCCTCATTCATTTGACTGTTATTGATCATTTTCTATATGCAGGGCCTTTTGCTTGAGGCTTCGAGTACAGGAATGAGTGGCTCAGTCTTGCCTTGCAGGAACTCGCTGCTCCTTACCCAGGGAGCCAGGGAAGCTGAAATATCCAGGTGGGGATTGCTCTAAGGTGGCTAGGATCAGGAGAAACAGAGGAAAGTGAGCGTATGCCTGACCGGAAGTCAGGAAAGCTGTAGGTGGTAAACAGATGCCTCTTAGAGTTTGCTGGGCCAGTGTGGGGTCGGAGGGGAGAGGGTGCGCCAGGTGGAAGCAATGGCAGATGCGGAAGCTGCAGGCACAGACAGGTGTGGCTTGCCGGGGCACAGGCTAGCAGCGATGTCGTGGGAATCCAGGGGGAGAAGTTGCACTTGGAAAAAGTAGGCTGTGGCCACATCGTGAAGATCTTTGCCTATCAAAATCATAACATTAGTGAACTGAGGCTGGGTGCGGTGGCTTAATTCCAGCTACTCGGAAGGCTGAGGCAGGAGAATTGCTTGAACTCGGGAGGTGGAAGTTGCAGTGAGCTGAGATCACACTACTGCACTCCAGCCTGGGTGACAGAGCGAGACTCTGACTCAAAAAAAAAACAAAAAACACACAAACAAACAAACAAAAAAACCCCAAAAAACTATAACAATAGTGAACCTTTTCATGGTCCTTATTATGTGCAAGGTATTGTCTGGTATTTCGTAGATATTAATTCACTCAATCCTTATAACAACTCTTAAGAGGTAGGAACTGCTATTGTCTCCATTTTACAGATGAAAAAAAGGCCAGAGAGGCTGAGATTTATCTGAGGTCACCCGGCAGCAGGCTGTAGGGCCAGCTGCAAGCCCGGGGAGTCTACACCGGTGACTAGATGGCGGAGTCGGATCTTCCAACCACCCCGCTGCTGCTCTCACACTCTGGAGTTGGACTTGATCCTGCCAGCATTGCAGAATCATGGGGAGGTGTTAAGCAATAGGGAAAAGGATCTCAAATTTGTCAAGGTAATTCCTTATCTTCAGAGACAGATGGAGATTTGAACCAGGGAGACTGCTAGGAGTCCTCTATAGTTTTTGTAGGGGATTCTCATGGAACTTTCTTTTAGAACCTCTTTCTCATAATTATGGGTACTGAAAAGGCAATTCTGGAACCTGTTTTTAAACACAGAATAGTTAATAACAAAACTAATGATATTTAATGTTTGAATTAAGTCATATGCTGATAGGATTTAGAGTCCCCTTGGACTTCCTTTTTACTTCTGGGTCCAGTGGGAGGCTGGCGGTTCCACCAACAGTGCCTTTGGTAGTCAGAGGAAGAGGGGAGGGGCAGGAAGCAATAAGCTAGTCTGTGTCACCGTGTGCCTAACTGCTACCTCTTCAATGAGGATGGTTCTTTTTTTTTTTTTTTTGAGACGGAGTCTCCCTCTGTTGCCCAGGCTGGAGTGCAGTGGCGTGATCTCGGCTCACTGCAAGCTCCGCCTCCCGGGTTCATGCCATTCTCCTGCCTCAGCGTCCTGAGTAGCTGGGATGACAGGTGCCCGCCACCACGCCCAGCTAATATTTTTTGTATTTTTAGTAGAGACGGGTTTTCACTGTGTTTGCCAGGATGGTCTTGATCTCCTGACCTCAGGATCTGCCCACCTCAGCCTCCCAAAGTGCTGGGATTACAGGCGTGAGCCACCGCACCCTGCACGAGGATGGTTCTTTAACCATCCTATCTATTGTGTTAAAACATGCATAACATAAACTTTACCATTTTTAACCATTTATTCGAGGTATATATTAGTATTATTTTGGTGTTTGAACTTTTATTTATGTTCAGGGATAGCTGTGCAGGTTTGTTATACAGGTAAACTCATATCACGGGGGTTTGCTGTACAGATTATTTTATCACCCAGGTACTAAACATAGTACCTGATAGTTATTTTTTCCGAGTCTCTCCCTCCTCCCACCCTCTACCCTCAAGCAGACCCCAGTATCCATTGTTCCCCTCAGGTGACCGTGTGTTCTCATGATTTAGCTCCCACTTATGAGTAAGAACATGCAGTATTTGGTTTTCTGTTCCTGCATTTTTTTTTCTAAGGATAATGGCCTCCAGCTCCATCCATGTTCCTGCAAAGGGCATGATCTTGTTCTTTTCTATGGCTGCCTAGTATTCCATGGTGCACATGTAACACATTTTCTTTATCCAGTCTGCCATTGATGGGCATTTAGGTTGATTCCACGTCATGGAATTGCTGGGTCGAATTCATTTTAATCATCTTATAATGTACAGTTCAGTGGCATCGAGTACATTCACAGCATTGTACAACCATCACCACCATCCATGTTTTGAACTCTTTCTGTCTTGCAAAACTGACACTCTGCACCCAATAAACAACAAGTCCCCTGTTCCTTCTCTCCCCAGCACCTGGCAACCACCATTCTGCTTTCTGTCTCTATGAATTTGCTATTCTAGGAATCTCATACAAGTGGAGTCATACTGTGTGTCCTTTGTGTCTGGTCTGTTTCACTTAGCATGATGTCCTCAAGGTTTACCCATGTTGCAGCATGGGTCAGGATTTCCTTCCCCATGAAGGCTGGGTAATATTCCACGGTCTGGCCGTACCACCTTTTGTTTATCCATTCCTGTATCCATGGGTACCCGGGTTGCTTCCACCTGTTGGCGATTGTGGGTAATGCTGTTGTGAACATGAGTGTACAAATACCTGTTTGAGATCCTCCCTGCAGTTCCTTTAGGTCTTCTGAGCTCTTCACCCCTCCTAGGTCTGGGTTTGGGAAGTAGGATTGTTTGTTGATGTACGTGGGAGTTGCTTCCTTGTCCCCCTTTTTCTGCTACTGTGTCACATGAATCATACTGCACACGACATTAGAGATGGACTTCAGAGGGACTGTGTTCTAGAACTGGTTCTCCTCCCACTTGTATTAAATAGGAAGCACAGTGAACATATTTCATGCTAGAGGTGATGGCTCCCTGAGTGAACTGAGCACAGCTTAGGAAATAGACATTATGGGAATTCATGAGTTTGCATTAAATGGTGGTACATGAGGAAGACAGAAGTCTAGGCCGCGCGGGGTGGCTCACACCTGTACACCGGCACTTTGGGAGGCTGCTGTGGATGGATCATTTGAGGTCAAGAGCTTGAGACCAGCCTGGCCAACGTGGTGAAACCCCATCTCTATTCAAACTACAAAAATTAGCCGAATGTGGTGGCACACATCTATAATCCCAGCTACCTGGGAGGCTGAGGTAGGAGAATTGCTTGAACCTGGGAGGCGGAGGTTGCAGTGAACCGAGATCACTCCACTGCACTCCAGCCTGGGCAACAGAATGAGACTCTGTCTCAAAAAAAAAAAAAAAAAAAAAAAGTCTAGAGTGAATCCCCGATTTCTAGCTTGGGTGACTAGATGACCATGAGCTAGGATGTCTGGAAAAGCGGGAGGGTGGGTTGAGAGACCGCAGAGCATGCGTTTATTTTAGGGCTCCCCAGAACAGGGGAGGAAGTCCTGTGGGATCTACAGACAATCTTCAGGGTAAAGATAATTACAACGTGACTATAAAATGAAGCTGGAAAAATGAAATAAAGATACCGTATAATGAGTGTAAATTTAGATCCTTACTCAGTGAGGATCATTATATTTCTTTAAAAAAATTTCTCTTACCATGTCAGGATTTTTTTATTTTGGGAATCTGGAGTGGGGAGGGTCATATTGTCCTGGTTTGTTTCGAAGGTGACAGATGAAACTGGGAGGATAATTTGATATTAAATGTGATAAGTATTTCCACCTCTTTTCTTACCCTACTTTGAACTTGAAGTTGGGATTAGTCACTGCAGCTTTTCTCTTGCTAGCCCTTCATCGTCTGGCCCCGTAAGTCCTTTCTCAGCAGGCCTGCCCATCTGTACACTGGAGGAAACCCAGCTCTCCATTCTCTCTGCTCCAGGTCCTGTTATGTGGGACTGGAGTGAAGCCCATAGTTAGAGGAGTGGCTGTTACGGGAAAGACAATGAGTTCACTGGCAGATAACTTTCTCTTGCTGTGCTGTTGGAATATCCAGACAGAGTTAAATAGGCAGTTGGATGGAGAGGCCTGAGGCCTGAGGCCTAGGATGGACCTGAAGCTTGAGGGATTATGGGGTCATCGCCAATGCCTAGGGGCATGGGATTGTTAGAAAGAACGCAAGTCACAAGAAGAAGACAAGTCCAGGCTAGGCGCGGTGGCTCACACCTGTAATCCCAGCACTTTGGGAGGCTGAGGTGGGCAGATCACTGGAGGTCAGGAGTTCGAGACCTGACCAACAGGGTGAAACCCCGTCTCTACTAAAAATACAAAAATGAACTGGGAGATAGTGGCGGGCACCTGTAATCCCAGCTACTTGGGAGGCTGAGGCAGGAGAATGGCATGAACCTGGGAGGCGGAGCTTGCAGTGAGCCAAGATCATACCATGAACTCCAGTCTGGTTCAAAAAAGCAGAAGATTGTCCTCTTTGTTGTCTACTCCTGTGTCCATCTGAGATGACTGGGGAAGACGAAAGGGAAGGCAGGGTCTGCCCTGGAGTGTGGTCCCATTCTACTCTCTTCATAGGCACTACTGCAGACTCCAGAGCAGGAAGAACGGGATTTGGGTAGACAGGTGAAGGGGCTGGAAAAGACAGGATGATGTGTGGTAGTCATGTGGGCCAGGGAATGGGAGCCCACAGAGGAATATGTGGAGGGAGGGGCAGGGTGTTCAGATGAGAACCAGGGCAGACAATGTCTTGGAAGTCAAGGGGGAAGAAGTTGAGGGCGGAGGGAGTGCTCACCTGTGAGATGCCAGAAGGGAAGGGTGATTGACAAACATCACCGTGTTGGCTGCTGGGAAGCCCTTGTGACCTCTGCCATCGTTTCAGGCAGTGGTGGTGTTGGATCCCATGGAATCCCGTGTGCTTTATTCCATTCTTGTAGATGGGATTCTTTCAGCACATTTTCTCCTTAGTTCTTGAATTCTAGATGCTGTTCATCTGGACATTATGCCTCTTTATATCACCTTTTCTTTCTTTCTTTTTTTTTTTTTTTTTTTTGAGATGGAGTCTTGCTCTGTTGCCCAGGCTGGAGTGCGGTGGCGTGATCTTGGCTCACTGCAAGCTCTGCCTCCCAGGTTCATGCCATTCTCCTGCCTCAGCCTCCCGAGTAGCTGGGACTACAGGCACCGCCACCACGCCTGGCTAATTTTTTTGTATTTTTAGTAGGGACGGGGTTTCACCGTATTAGCAAGGATGGTCTCGATCTACTGACCTCATGATCCGTCTGCCTTGGCCTCCCAAAGTGCTGGGATTACAGGCGTGAGTCACCGCGCCTGGCTCTATATCACCTTTTCTTAATAAAAACCCCCTTCAGCAATTTAGTACACTTTTTTTTTTAAAGGCAGAGTTTCACTCTCGTTGCCCAGGCTACAGTGTAGTGGCCTCATCTCTGCTCACTGCAACCTCCACCTCCCAGGTTCAATCGATTCTCCTGCCTCATCCTCCCAAGAGGCTGGGATTACAGGCATGAGCCATCACGCCCGGTTAGTTTTGTGATTTTAGTAGAAATGGGGTTTCCCCATGTTGGCCAGCTGGTCTTGAACTCCTGACCTCAGGTGATTGACCTGCCCCAGCCTCCCAAAGTGCTGGGATTACAGGCGTGAGCCACCGCATCTGGCTAATTTAGTACACATTCTTAAGATGTCCATTGTTCTTTATGAACGTCTATTTAAATATCAGTAGTTGGGGCACTGTGGCTCTGCCTATAATCCCCCACTTTGGGAACCTGAGGCAGACAGATCGCTTAGGAGTTCGAGCTCAAGAGTTCGAGACCAGCCTAGGCAATATGGCGAAACTCCATCTCTATTAAAAAAAAAAAAAGTTAATACCAGTACTTGAGCTCAGATATCTCGTCCTCTATGGAGGCATCTCCTCAAAACTCATATTATCCTTATTTTATGTATGTATGTGTGTATGTATTTATGTATGTATTAATTTATTTTTGAGACAGTCTTGCTCTGTCACCCAGGCTGGAGTGCAGTGACTCAATCTCGGCTCACTGCAAGCTCTACCTCTTGGGTTAACGCCATTCTCCTGCCTCAGCCTCCCGAGTAGCTGGGACTACAGGTGCCCTCCACCACACTTGGCTAATTTTTTTGTGTGTATTTAGTAGAGACGAGGTTTCACTGCGTTAGCCAGGATGCTCTCAATCTCCTGACCTCGTGATCCACCTGCCTCGGCCTCCCAAAGTGCTGGCATTACAGGCGTGAGCCACCGCGCCCAGCCTGTACTTATTTTTCGAGACAAGGTCTCACTCTGTCACCCAGGCTAGAGTATAGTGGTGTGATCATGGTTTACCGCAGCCTTAACCTTGTGGACTCAAGCAGTCCTCCAACCTCAGCCTCCTCAGTACCTGGGACTACAGACATGTGCCACTATCCTAATTTTTTTTTTTTTTCTATTTTTTGTAGAGACAGTGTCTCTTTAGGTTGCCCAGGCTGGTCTCAAACTCTTGGCCCCAACCAGTTCCAGCATTTATAGGCATGAGCCACTGCCCCCAGCCTGTCCTCATTTTAACAGTAATACGGGGTACACTTTTATTTCCTGGAATTCCAAATCCAAGGTACTTGAGTCAGAGTTTGTGGGGATCTCCGTGGATCTTGAAATTGGATCACAGGTAACCTGGACTGGCAGCCCCGAATCCTGGGAAACTCTGAGTTCCCTGTCTCTGGGGCACCGTGCAGTTAGATCTTAGCTTCTCTCTCACACTCTCCTTTAAACTACTTCCCTGTTACAGATTCCATCCTCCCTGCTGTGTCTGAGTTACTGCTGTTTGGTAAATGTGTTCCGCTGACATGGATGATAATAATAGTCATCGCCACAGTGTCCTGAGCGCCTGCCACATTTAGGGCCCTCTACCAAGTGTTTGACGTATCTTCTCCTTTAATTCTTACAATAGCCTTATGAGGTGCATCCAATTAACTCTTTTTTATGAATGAGGGAACTGTGACTCAGAATCATTTTAGTAACTTTTTTGGGAGCCAGTGACTCTCAGACTTGAAGATGCATCAGAGCCTCCTGTGGAGTATGTGAAAACGGCTGCTGGGCCCCGCCCTTAGCGTTGCTGAGCCAGTGGGTCCCTGATGATGCTGGAGAAGCTGCATTTTTTTTTTTTTTTTTTCTTTTTGGAGACGGAGTTTCACTTTTGTTGCCCAGGCTGGAGTGCGATGGTGCAATTCTGGCTCACTGCAACCTCTGCCTCTCGGGTTCAAGCGATTCTCCTGCTTCAGCCTCCCGAGTAGCTGGGATTACAGGCGTGCACCACCTCGCCTGGCTAATTTTTTGTATTTGGTCGAGGTGGGATTTCACCATGTTGGGCAGGCTGGTCTTCAACTCCTGACTTCAGGTGATCCATCTGCCTCGACCTCCCAAAGTGCTGGGATTACGGGTGCGAGCCACTGAGCCCAGCCGAGAAGCTGCATTTCTAACAAGTTCCCAGGCAGCACTGCTGCTGCTGTTGCTGCTACTGCTGCTACTGCTGCTGTGGGGACCATGCTTTGAGGGGCATGATGCTGAGTCTCCCACTCAGCCAAGGGGCAGGCCAGGGACTGTCCCCTGGGCCTGTCTCTCGCCTAGCAGATGTGCTCTGGCCTTTAGGGTATGTACAGCTCAGGAACCTGCAGCAGAGGGGAGCCTGTCACTACTCAGGAGGCACTGAGGGCTTCCAGTGGTAGGTTCAGGAGAGCGGCTCTTCTTTCTTCTGGCTGGGATCCTGGCATGCACGGGTGTGACAAGGCAAAGGGACGGGGCAGGAGGAGCCGAGGGAGTGCATTGTCTACGCAGAACTTAAAGCAACAATAAAATCCACTAAAATGCAGTCAGCTGTTTATTATCACTCTGTGCCCATAGTTCTCAACAATGTCCTGGATACATGCTCTGCTCTCTGCCCCTGCTCAAATGCCACTGCCTGGCAGCCAAAGACTAAAAGACGGCCTAAGCACCCCTTCGTTGTTGGAGCCCTGGTAAGCTCCAAATTCAGCGACCTTGTCTTCTGCTTCTTGTCTGTTTCCCACACATCTCCGGTCACTGGGTAAGGGCTTGGTCCACACCTGCTTGGCAGATCCTACCTGTTTCCTCTAGTTGTTGATACTAAAATAATCTAATTTAAAATAGTTGGCCGGGCTCGGTGGCTCACACCTATAATCCCAGCACTTTGGGAGGCTGAGATGGGCGGTCAGGAGTTTGAGACCAGCCTGGCCAACTGAAATCCTGTCTCTACTAAAAATACAAAAATGAGCTGGACATGGTGGCACATGCCTGCAATCTCAGCTACTCGGGAGGCTGAGGCAGGAGAATCACTGGAACCTGGGAGGCGGAGGTTGCAGTGAGCCGAGATAGCGCCACTGCACTCCATCCTGGGTGACAGAGCAAGACTCCATCTCAAAACAAAAAACAAAAAACAGACAAACAAAAAAAAATTCAAGGAATAAACAAAATACTATAGAGCCGTATATTTGCTAGGTACCTCTAATAGCCATCCCTTCAATAGCACTTGCTGTGTGTCAGTTAGGGTCTAACTACTTGGACTCAGATAATCTTGCTGAATTCTCACAATAACCTCATGGGGTGGGTTCTCTTATCGCCCCTATGTTACATAGGAGGAAAGGGAGGAGCTCAGAGCTTAAGGGACTTGCCCAAGGCAATGTAGCTGATGAGCAGGCAGAACCAGGATCCCCACCAGGCTCCCTAGCCCCAGAGCCCATGCACCCAACTGCTAGATTCCACTGCCTCTCAGGCACAGAGTTGGTGCTTAATAAGTGCACATTGGATGGCCAGATGGAAATGTATACGTATATGAGATGCAAGCATGAAACTGCCTTTGCAAAAATTGTAACAGTGAGAAAAAATGAGACGGTGAAGGAGATCTGATCTAACCAACTGACATCTTGCCCTTAACCTCCAACGGCCCTTGGTCATACCTGGGCTTGGGTCAAGCTAACTTTGGGAGAAATTTAGTTTATAGTTTAAATGATAATAGCCTTTTCCCCAAACTAAGCTGCTTTTATAAAACTCATAATGAAAGGCCACCAGGTTAGGAGGATGAGAGCAGCCTGAATTCTGCTAAGACATGGGTGTAATTAAATGGTTACCAGCCATTGTTCCAGAGATCACAAGATTTTCAACTTCCCCAATTACTCCAGTAGATAACATCACTATTGTGATGTTAGAACCTACGATGGGCCTTTTGAGATGTCTTTTGCAGCTTTTGCATTTCTGATGACCAGGTGGCCCTACCTGGACCCTCAACTCTTGGCTCAGCCAGTCCTGTAGCCCCACCTAGAAATGGACTCAGTGCACCAGGACCATTTTCCAAACCCCTATGATTGCATTCCCAGCCAATCAGCAGCACCCATTCCCTTAGCCCCTGACGCAGTAAACTATCCTTGAAAAACCGTAATCTCTGAGGTTGATTTGAGTAATAACCTGTCTCCCATGTTGCGTGGCCAGCCTTGTGTCAATTAAACTCTTTCTTTCTTTTTTTTGCAATGGAGTCTCGCTCTGATTCCCAGGCTGGAGTGCAATGGCACGAACTGGCTCACTGCAACCTCCACCTCCCATGTTCCAGTGATTCTCCTGCCTCAGCCTCCTGAGCAGCTGCAATTACAGGCGTGTGCCACCATGCCCAGCTAATTTTTGTATTTTTAGTAGAAACGGGGTTTCATCATGTTGGTCAGGCTGGTCTCGAACTCCTGTCCTGGTGATCTGCCCGCCTTGGCCTCCCAAAGCGCTGGGATTACAGGTATGAGCCACCACGCCTGGCCGAAACTCTCTTTATTGCAATGCCATGTCTCAATGAATTGCTTTTGTCTGTGGAGTGGGCAGGAAGAACCCATTGGGCCATTACAAGCAGCCCAGGGAGCTCGGGCCTCCAGTCGGAGCTGGACACTGTGTGGGTTACTCATGATGCTTACTAGTTACTCTCCATCAGTGTGCTTAGAATGGCAGCAAATCCCTTCGTGATCCATCACATCTTTCTTGCAGGCTGATGCAGCATTTACCTCCACTGTAATGAAATGTGTTTCCCTTGAGGGGGTGGTTATCGGTATTTATAGAGCATCTTATAGCTGAAGAGCTCCAGAAGCAACAATTACCTCTTTAATCCCCTTAGCTTGTCTCTGAAAAGAGGGACGTGAACCTGTAGCATAGCGCTGGCTGCTGCCTCCTCTCCTTTCTTCACCCCACCCCTGCCCACTAGAGTTTGCAGGCTGTGCCCAGCAGCACATTGGGAAGCTGGGGGTGGTTCTGGAGGGAATGAGGCCCTTCCCGCAGGTCACCTTTGGAGCTGGGTGGAGATGTAGGGCCACCTAGGGGACCTCCCGGTCAGCGCTTGCATCCCCACTTGTTTTATAACACCCGAAAGCTGAAATGGAAGTAACTTTCTTCGTGCTGAAGAAATCTCGCTCTTTCTGCTCCAGGAAAGAAAGTGGGAATAATAGATTTTTTTTTTTTCTCTTGAAGCAGTGAATTCTTCTGTCTTGGAAGCTAGATTCAGAGGAATAGCAGAGAAAATGCAAAAGGATGAGGCCTGGGAACCTGGGGAACTTTGCCTGAGTGCTAGTGGGTTTTCCCCCCATATGTGTGTATATGTGACACACACATTTGCATGGACACCTACTGGGTCAGCTTGATGAACAGCCTGTGGCTGTGACTATCTTTTGTTGTGCGCATGTGATTGCATTCAGTGGTAGCACCTGAAGATAGACTGCCAGGAGATAGGGCTAATTTTGGTCTCTGAACTCACCAGTGGGATGTCAGGACAGTGCTGGAGAGCTCCCTGTTCACAGCCGCACTTTCTGTTACTAAGGGTGGAAGAGACCTCCATAAACAACACTGCTGCTGCTGCGGTTCAGGACGTTTTCAGATGGTAGGATCTCATATTTCAGGTGGTTAATAACCTTTCCCTACCCACATCACGGTGCCAGCAAAAGAGATAATATGGTTAGAAAAACACTCATTTCTATTATCCCTGTTCCCGTTTTTCTTCTCATCTCCCGTTCTAATGCCCAGCTTCCTCCCTGCCCTGCACTGCTGTCTAGGTGGACCTGGGTGTAGCCCCTAAATTCCACCCTGTGGGAGACTCCATTCTATGTTAGTGGAGCATCATTCAGTCTCATGCTTTATATTTTAATTTAATTTTTCTTTGAGACAAGGTCTCACTTGGTCAGTCAGGCTGGAGTGCAGTGGCATGATCATAGCTTACTGCAGCCTTAACCTCCCGGGCTCAAGCGATCCTCCACTTCAGCCTCCCAAGTAGCTGAGACTACAGGTGTGCACCACCACGCCTGGCTAACTTTTGCATGTTTTGTAGAGACGGGGTCTTGCTGTGTTGCCCAGGCTGTTCTTGACCTCCTGGGCTCAAGCAGTCTGCCCACCTTTGCATCCCAAAGTGCTGGGATTACAGCAGTCTCAAGTTTAAATTTTTTTTAAATTTCTATTTTTAAAAAATTTATTTATAAATTTATTTTTTGTAGAGACGTGGTCTTGTTATATTGCTTAGGGTCATCTCAGACTCCTGGCCTCAAGTGATCCTCTCGCCTGGGCCTCCCAAAGCATTGGGATTACAGGCCGGAGTCATCACACCTGGCCTCTAAAAACAGAGATCCAATTTTAATTTTTTTTTTTTTCTTTTTTTGAGACAGAGTCTCACTCTGTTGCCCAGCCTGGAGTGCAGTGGTGTGATCTCGGCTCACTGCAACCTCCGCCTCCTAGGTTCAAGTGATTCTCCTGCCCTAGCCTTCCAAGTAGCTGAGATTATAGGCATGCACCACCATGCCCAGCTAATTTTTGTATTTTTAGTAGAGACCAGGTTTTGCCATGTTGGCCATGCTGGTCTCAAACTCCTGACTTCAGGTGATTTACCCACTTCGGCCTCCCAAAGTACTGGGATTACAGGCGTGAACCACTGTGCTCGGCCTCCAATTTTAATGAGCTGATTTCATAGCTGGTGACCCGGTGACTTCATGGAGGTGTGAGGTTGGTGCCCGCAGCCACGATCCACGATCCTGGACCTGTAGAAGGCAGGCTTGGGTGACGTTCCAAATGCTTCACTATGTGCATCCAAGTGTCTGTCACCCATGAGCTTTGCAATAAGGAAGACATGAATATGCACCAGCTGGGCTCTGAGCTCCGGCTCAGCCTCCTCCCTGCTTTCAGCTTCCCACCGGGCATTGCAATCTCTGCTTCCGGCCCCGCCTGCTCTGCAGCTGGCAGCACCAAGTCACCATCTCTCTTCATGTTTCACCTCCAGATAGAGGAAAATGCGTGAACTCTGTGTTCGGAGGCAGGAGGGTCAATAATAGGAGATCCTGGGCTGAAACAGGAAGAAGAAACATGAATTAAGGACTTTAAACACTGATCACACAATCGTTCTTCTGCCTCCTTCCCTGCAGGAAGGCAGAGATCGGAGATGGAGAGCTGTCATTATCCTCCTTAATTATAGGAGAGAGCAGAAGTTCTTGGAAACGCCAGCCAAGTCAGGGAGCCACTGGCAGCTGAACTCACTTGCTCTTCCAAGATGGTGGAAGCCAGGCAGGGAAATAGCTGCGGGGCAGATGAGCTCATTCATGGGGACCACTATGCAGTGGAAGTGATGACGTCCCCTGGCCTCAGATGTGGAAAGCGTCTTCCAGGGGGCGGCTCGTGGAGTAGAGCCTAGCTTGTGGCTCTCTCGAGATGTTCTCCAGGCTTCTAACACGTGGCATGCAACTCCAATGGAGAGGCCACTCTGCAGCTGCTCCTGTGGGCACAGTGACTCTGGGCGGGGCTGGGCTGGGCGTGTCCGCGAGAGGGCAGGTGTGAGGACCAGGAAGCAGGGGTACCCCATGGTGTGCCCCGCAGAAATCTCTGCTCTTACTGGCTTCTTCCCTTCTCCTCCTACCCCAGGCCTTTTCTGTAATGTCACCAATTACCATCCGGTGTGGAAAGATTTGCTTTTCAGATTGGTGTGCCGAGCACAGCTGGACAGAGAGGAGGCTTTCGGGAGGGAAAGTCGCCCTCACGTCTTGCATGTTTTCACTGCTCCCCATACGGGTATTTCTAAGCAAGAATGCAAACAGGCCTGAAATAGAATGCATTAGTAAGTGTAACCGAGAGGCGAAGTGTATTTTTAGCGAACATGGCTAAGGCAGATTATTGCAGCGAGTGAGTGACACCAAGCTAGGGGAGGAGGAGCTACCGGGGTAGAGGGACGTGGCTGCCTCTTGGCTGTCCCTGGGGAGCTGAAGGACTGTGGCCACCGGTGGCTCCTGGGATGGTCAGGGCTTCCTGGGGATTCTGTCTGGCTGTGGAGCTCCTTGTGCCTTCTGTCGTGGGGGAGTGAGTAGAAACAGGCAGCACGATGGTGGTGAAGCTTGGCTCCCAGGTTCAGTGACGAGGTGCCCCCAGCTGCACATGTATCTGCCACCACCTGCCTGTCCCAGGTGAAGGAGAGGGGAGGGCTGGTCACACGGAGCCAGCGGGTCTGCAGGCTGCAGAGGCACTCCTTGTTGGGGCTGTAAGTGCTTCAGGAGTCCCGGAAGGGAGGGTGGGACTTAGATTCTGACTGCCAGATTGTGTTGCCTCTGCCATACTGCTCAAAATTCAGCTTCTTTATCTGCAAACAGGAAATGTTAATGTTTTCTCGAGGAGTCAGATAGGGTCACCGATAAGGGAAGGTTGGAACTTTCAGAAGAGAATTGCTAAAAATGCCAAGATGTCATATTATTTTTTCCCCTGCAGATTAACTAGGGCTTAACACCTGATAACCCCGTGAGTATGTGTCTGTCTCTTGTAGCAGCGCTATTCGCAGCAGAGCCAAGTTCAGCTGTGTTCAAGTGAGTCCTTGGTATCCATCCTGGGCTCTGGCTACCGTGTCACCCAGAGGGCCTGATTTGAAGGCAGTGTCCCTCCCAGGGACCATGGCAGGGTGCCACAAGACTAGCAGAGAGTCTGGTCTCCAGCTTGTTGACATACGCTACAGGTCTTGGGATTTGCCAGCATCTTATAATTCCTTGTAATAAATCAAATACCCATGCAGCCGTGCATGTGTGTGCGCGTGCACACACACATGCGCGCATGCTATGTATTCTGCGAGTCTTGGGACTTGCCAGTCTCTCTCTCTCTCTTTTTTTTTTTTTTTTCTTTTGAGACAGAGTCTTGCTCTTATCGCCCAGTGGCACGATCCCGGCTCACTGCACACTCCACCTCCTGGGTTCTGGCCATTCTCCTGCCTCAGCTTCCTGAGTAGCTGGGACTACAGGCACCCGCCACCACGCCCAGCTAATTTTTTGTATTTTTAGTAGGGATGGGGTTTCACTGTGTTAGCCAGAATGGTCTCGATCTCCTGACCTTGTGATCCACCTGCCTCAGCCTCGCAAAGTGCTGGGATTACAGGCTTGAGCCACCGCGCCTGGCCGGGACTTGCCAGTCTCTTATAATTCCTTATGATAAATCATACACCATGTACCCACGTGTGCATGTGCACATGCACACGCGCACACACACACACACACACACAGACACTATTAGTATTGTTTCTCTGGAGAACCCTAATACAACTATCTGCCGAGTAAACTCCTCCTTTGTAGCCCAGCCAAAATGCCAGCTTCTCTGTTAAAAGATTTTATAAAAAGGCAGCAGTGAAGCAGAGCAGTGAAATTTGGGGTCTCTCTGTATAATCTTTGTGTTACAGGCAGTGAGCCAGAGGCTTACAGCCCTGAGGGGCCCACTTTTAAAACATTTCATGCATTACCAGGCACTGTGGTTCATGCCTGTAGTCCCAGCTACTTGGGAGGCTGAGAAGGGAGGATCACTTGAGCCCAGGAGTTTGAGGCTGCAGTGAGCCATGATTGCACCATTACACCCCAGCCTGGGTGACAGAGTGAGATCCTGTCTCTGAAAATCTAAAAATATTCACACATAAAACTTAAACCTGGGCAAAAGGAGAAATTTAGGAGCTAATTAAAAAAATACACCTTTTATTTTAGGTTCAGGGATACACGTGTAGGTTTGTTACACAGGTAAACTCATGTCACGGGGGTTTGTTGTACAGATTATTTCATCACCCAGGTACTAAGCCTAGTAACCAATAGTGATTTCTTCTGATCCCCTACCTCCTCCCATCGTCTACCCTGAAGGAGGCCCTGGTGTCTGCTGTCCCTCGCATTATGTTCATATGTTCTCATCATTTTAGGAGCTAAATTTTTACATAAAAATAGGCTTCTCCTCAAGGTCCCTTTAATTATCTGGTTTCCTCTTTTGTATGGAAAATTTTGATTTATATGAACTCTTCGAAGAATACATGGATTATTTCAAATAAACTACCCCACACTGCTTCCAGCCTCTAATTCATCAAATTGAGTGACCGTATTGATCAATTCACAAGACTTATAATTTGATGACTTATTTCAGCGACTGTTCTCTATCAGCTAACATGGACCTGGGAGTTGGCCTGTGGCAGAGACAGCTTGAGTTGATTTGTACTTTTGTTGATTTGAGTTTGATTTTATTGGGTTGACTCCAAAGTCATGCCTGAGTCCTTTTCAAATCAGTGCCTGCAGCGAGCTTAGCTCATCATTGCAATGCCACAGATCCCAGAAGAAAGGTGTCAAGTAACTGGAATCACTTATTGTGGATCCCACAAGGGGCTTTTGTCTTGAGAAAGATGCTGTCTGTTCTGAGGAGTCACTGGGACTGTGATTTTTCTCTCTGTTCTAACAGAAGAGTGTTGGTTCTCTGCAGACCCTGAGCAGTATTCAGCAAATGTCAATATTAGCTGAAATGGAAAGTGTGGATTTGGGACAGCAAATTACCTGCAGCATAAAAATACCTATTTAATCTACACTTATTAAATAGACATGGGTTGATGGCTCCTCTGGCCTTGTTGAAATAACCTTGGCATTTCAGGGTCTCAACAGGGCGACTTCCTTTAATGAACACAAGCCTGGGAAATCCAATGGTATTTCCTAAGGTCCCAGGAAACCTCTTTTCCAAGCTCCACTCCCTTCATAGCCATCATTCCCTCTAATTCTCCCAACCCCATTCACTCTAAGTAGAAGTGACTGCTAACAGCTTGCTATTGTACTTCATAGAGTTGCAAGTCTGGGTCAGGTTTGCAGGGTTGACTGTTGAATGGGTGCAGATTTTTTTTTTTTTTTTTTTTCCCGGAGAAGCCTTCCAAATCCCCTGAAATCACAGAGATGGGTGCCCAAGTCCTGGATGTGATGGTGATTAACACTCCGTGTTTCCCCTGTGCACCCTGGATGAGTATAGTATGAGGAAATGACTATCTTTAGAGCATCTTCTACAGGGCACAAAATGAGGGGTTGACTCCACGGATCAACTCACTGTGAAGATAAGCAGTGACTCCAGATAGTGCAGATGGCAGAGGAGATTTTCGTGAATACAGACTGTCTCCAGCAGGAGTCCCCAACCTTTTTGGCACCAGGGACTGGTTTCATGGAAGACCATTTTTCTGTGGACCGGATTGGTGGATGATTTTGGGATGATTCAAGCACATGACATTTATTGTGCACTTTACTTCTATTATTATTACATTGTAATATATAATGAGATAATTCTACAACTCACCATCATTGTAGAGCCAGTGGGAGCTCTGAGCTTGTTTTCCTGTAACTAGACAGTCCCATCTGGGAGTAATGGGAGACAGTGACAGATCATCAGGCATTAGATTTTCATAAGGAGCGTGGAACCTGGATCCGACGCATGCGCAGTTCACAATAGGGTTCACGCTCCTATGAGAATCTAATGGTGCCACTGATCTGACGGGAGGAGGAGCTCAGGCGGTGATGCGAGGGATGGGGAGCGACTGTAAAGACAGATGAGGTTTCCCTCACTTGCCGCTCCCTTCCTGCTGTGCAGCCTGGTTTTGTTTGTTTGTTTGTTTTTGTTTTGTTTTGGACATGGAGTCTCGCTCTGTCGCCCAGGCTGGTGTGCAGTGGCGCCATCTCAGCTCACTGCAAGCTCCGCCTCCCGGGTTTATGCCATTCTCCTGCCTCAGCCTCCCAAGTAGCTGGGACTACAGGCGCCCACCACCATGCACGGCTAATTTTTTGTATTTTTTAGTAGAGACGGGGTTTTGCCATGTTAGCCAGGATGGTCTTGATCTCTTGACCTCGTGATCCGCCCGCCTCGGCCTCCCAAAGTGCTGGGATTACAGGCGTGAGCCACCGCGCCTGGCCTGTGCCCCCTGGTTTCTAACAGGCCTGGGACTGGTACTGGTGCATGGCCCGCAGGCTGAGGACCCCTGGTGTCCAGGGCCTGAAAACACTTGCTTAGAAATGAAGAAAAGTCAGCAGTGAGCCCCAGAAGCCAGGCAGGAGAGGAGGCTCAGGAGGGAGGGAAGGATCAGCTCTCAAACCTCCTGGAGAGTTGAAGAAAAATAAACACTAAAAAGTGTCCCTTGGATTTAGTAACAGTGAAGTCCTTTGTGCTTCCATAAGGATCATTTCGATCAAGCGATAAGGAAACAGCCCAGTGGTGTGCTGGTACATGTTTAACAACGGGCTCTTGGGGTGACGTTGGGAGGAGGGAGAAATACAGATGAAGCTTCGCTCGTTTTCTTCCTGCTCACCACTTCTGTGCAGCTCGTTCCTAACCAGAGGTTGGGGATGCCTGGTTTACATGACATAAACGAATGGGATAACTTCCACCTTTGCCTTCACGGTGGTTATGCTGGACGAACCGTTTCTCCCCTCAGTTTAATCTCCTGCACCATCATTTCTGACCTGTTATCTGCAGCTGTCACGGAAGTTTGCCCAAGGTGACCTCTCTGGTGTCAGCGATTGGTTTTAGGTGAAGCTGGTTCTGTGGGACCACGGGCTGATGATGTCCCTGCAGCTGCCAGGTGCCCCGACACCTGACACCTCCGAATCTGCATTCCAGCATTCAGCCCCAGAGGAATGTGTTGCGGGACGTGATGTTCCCTGGCTCGAGGGAGTGTGGGGCAGGCGTGAACGGGGCAGCCACACTCACGGGTCTGGGCTCTGGAGGTGTCGGTGGCACTTTGGGTGGAGCAGGGGAGGCGTGGGTGCCATGCACGTGTGTCTTTAGTTACTGCTATCGGGAGGGTTTTCCTGGGTGCCGTCTCCGAGGGCCTCTGAGTGACAGCAGCTCGCCTGCTCTACCCAGCCCTGGCCGCTCCTGTGAAGCCTTGCTTGGGCCTGGGCAATCACTTGCAGGTTCTTTCCGTCCTGCCTGAGGACATTGTTTTGGGTGTGATAAGTGTACTGAAATGGTGAGACCGTTCTTGGAACTGTCATTAAAGCCAGCTGCTTGCAGGGTGCCGGGACAAGGTTATTCTGCTGCCCGGGGCTGTTAGGTCCTGTGGTGTGGAGGGGGAATTGGGGGACCGGCTCCTCAGCTTAATGGGAAGACAGGATAGTGATATGGGAGAAGTATTCTGACAGAGGGCGGACAGAGGGAGGGCGTTGAGAAAAAGTAGCAGAACATTATTACTTTCTTAGTGTGATAGAGTTAGGGCAGTCTCACCGATATTCACTCTATAGTGAAATTATTCACTCTCTAATGAAAAGGAAAACTACAAAGAGGCCGGGTGCGGCGGCTCATGCCTGTAATCCCAGCACTTTGGGAGGCCGAGGCAGGCTGATCACCTGAGGTCAGTTCAAGACCAGCCTGGCCAACGTGGTGAAACCCTGTCTTTACTAAAAATACAAAAATTAGCCAGGTGTGGTGGCACATGCGTGTAATCGCAGCTACTCAGGAGGCTGAGGCAGGAGAATCGCTTGAACCCGGGAGGCAGAGGTTGCAATGAGCCAAAAAGAAAAAAGAAAAACCACAGAGAAATGGTAAATGTTAGAGCGTGATAGATATCCTAAATACCCTGATTTGGTGATGACATACTGTACGCACACATCAGAATATCACACATGCCCCATAAATATGTCCAACTATTAGGTATCCGTAAAAAATTGTTCTTAAAACATTAATGGAACAAAGTGATTTCCAGAAATAAACTCATGTTTAGGTGGGAATTTCTATGAAGGAAAATAAGGAAAATGGTTCTGTGCAGATGCTGGGATTTGAGACATGCTGATTTCTGTGTTTTTGCCAGAATCACCTGGCCCCATGCTCACTTGGTTGTAACTGCATCACTGGAGGGTAAGAGAGTGTGTGTGTGTGTGCGCGCGTGTGTGTGTGCAGGTGTTTGAAGACGGAACCTCAGGCTTTGCTAGGAAATCCCTGGGAACATTGGCTGTGCTGTTCTGGTGTGTAACTGATGGTGATTAATTGAGTTCATCGGGCTGGATGTGGTGGTCTTCACACCAGTGACAGGGGTTGAACCAGGTGATAGTGCTTCTGCCAGGAGCACTAACCCTTTTTTGTTATTAGAAAATGACTGCTGCCTCATAGGCCAAGGTCATTCAAAAAATATTTTTGGAGGTGATGCAAAAATAAGGAAATGTATATATTTTTCTGTTGTGAGGGGATGGGTGGGTGGGAATTTCCTTGTATGAAAGAAAATTCTACCAGAATAAAAGATCCTGTAAGTCAGCCCTTGGTGTCCTGTTGAGCTGCAGGCAGTGGGCAGGCTGTACCTGCCTTTCCTCACCTACGAAGTGGGGAAGTACTTCCCAGTATCGCCGAGAGGATGAGCTGAAATCATGAGTGTTTCCTTCAGAGTCTGGCACAGGGAGGCCGGCCCCGGTTGCTAATTGTTGATAAAGTCATTAAAAGCTCTGTAGCAATGATTCTTAGTCTCCTTCTGTTTAAAGAATATCTTTTTTTTGTTTGAGACAGAGTCTCACTCTGTCATCCAGGCTGGAGTTCAGGGGTGCCATCTCGGTCACTGCAGCCTCCGTCTCCCAGGTTCAAGCGATTCTCCTGCCTCAGCCTCCCAAGTAGCTGGGATTACAGGCACCACCACCACGTCTGGCTAATTTTTTATTTTTAGTAGAGATGGGGTTTCACCATGTTGGCCAGGCTGATCTCAAACTCCTGACCTCAAGTGATCCGCCTGCCTCAGCCTCCCAAAATGCTGAGATTACAGGTGTGAGCCATCGTGCCTGGCCTGTTTAATGCCTTTCTGACTGGAGGCTTAATTTTTTTCTGTTTTTCACAGGGTGTCTTTGAGAGGATGACAGTGGGAAGCCCCTACCATGGCTGTTGCGGTTGCAGGCCCAGCTCCTTCCACTTTGGGGCTGCCCTTCACGGTGCCAGGTTTGTGGCAGAGCCTGAGCAGCCATCATGGTGAAATTCTGCTATTCCTGCCGTGAACAGAGAAATCAAACCGTGGGGTTGTGCTTACTAGGAAACTGGAGTAACACTTCTTCTCAAAAAAAAAAAAAAAAAAAAAAAGAAAAGAAAAAAAAAAAGAAAAGGCTGGGTGCAGTGGCTCATACCTGCCATCCGCTCACATGCTTTTGGGAAGCTCATGTGGGAGGCTTGAGCCCAGGAGTTTAAGACTAGCCTGGGCAATATAGTGAGACCCTGTCTCTACAAAAAATTAGCTAGATGCAGTGGCACACACCTGTAATCCCAGCTACTTGGGAGGTGGAGGTGGGAGGATTGCCTGAGGTCAAGAGTTACAGACCAGCCTGGGCAACACAGTGAGACCTCATCTCAGATGAAATGAAGTGAAACTGTAGTAACAAAAATGCACACACAGCCACTGTGTGACGGTCACAATATCACATGGTGACACTGACCATTTAAGGGCCACAGGACCCAGGGGCAGATCCTCACCACCCCAAGGAGTCATTTGTGGGCTCCTAGCCACACCTGCATGTCTGAGCCTCCGGACTGGTAGCTTGAGGTCCCCTGAGCTGTACACAAGGACGGCTGCTCCTGTTGCTGTAGGTGACTCTCCGTCATTACTTTCTTGGTACAGGATTGTTCATCTTTGGTGCCGATTTTAAAGCCACTCTCCCTCTGTCTCTGGCTGATGGTGGATGCCCGGCTTTCCTGGCTCTGCTCCTGTTCCTGGCAGGTTCAGGGTGCTTTTATTCGTGGATGAAACCCTCGCACACTTGCTTTCTGTATTCTTGTTGATAACACGGCATTGTGGCATGTTCAGTGAGCCATGTAGGCGAATCTTTTCATGACACAGTTTCTAGAAACAACCTTCCGTGGTCTGCGGTCTGTCCCTTGGGCTACCCCAGGACAGGTCCTGCTGGTGTGTCCTGTAAGAAGTGGTGGCGTGGCTAGCGAATGATTTCTATAAGGGTTGAGGAGCACAGACTGAAGCGTGAGACTGGGCAGGGTTACCTTTGGGGTACTCACAGGGGTCCTGGGGAGATGTGGCCAGCATCAGCAGCCTCCCATCTTTCAGCATGCTGGGGCAGGAAGGAAACTTCCATGATCACTGAGTACATGTTCTTAACCTTTTAACATTGTCTGAAACATTAGGTGGAAGCTGTGCATCTTCTCAGAAGAAAATGCATGTATACACACATACCTGCAATTTTCTTTCTTTTTCTTTTTTTTTTTTTTTGAGACAGAGTCTCACTCTGTCACCCAGGCTGGAGTGCAGTGGCACAATCTCAGCTCACTGTGACCTCCACCTCCTGGGTTCAAGCGATTCTGCCGCCTCAGCCTCCCAAGTAGCTGGGATTACAGGTGTGCGCCACCACACCTGGCTAATTTTTGTATTTTTAGTAGGGATGGGGTTTCACTGTGTTGACCAGGCTGGTCTCGAACTCCTGACCTCCGGTGATCTGCCTGCTTCAGCCTCCCAAAGTGCTGGGATTACAGGCGTGAGCCACTGTGCCCTGCCTGTGTATCTGTTTTTAGTTATCTAGGTTATGTGGGGTGGGAGTAAGTGGATTGCAGCTGAGCCGCCACAGGGAGGTCACAGTGGATTTCTGTTGGAAGCCTCTCCTCTCACCTGAGATTTAGGAGGACAAATGGAAGGTGCATGTTGCTTTAAAATGTGGGGATGCTGTTGGACGGAGGTGAGGGGAAATACGCTGGTGGATGAAGGAAGAGCACAGGACGTTTCTCCTGGGACTTGAGACCTGGGTTAATATGGTGAACATCTCTTGAGCGCAGTGCTGGTGGAGGGGGAAATACTGAGCCTGCTGTGGTTCCCAAAGGAGTCTTGAAAAGCCCAGCACGTTTGGGTGTCTCCCGTCTGACAGGTGTTGTGCCATTATTGACAAGAAAAAAATCTTAGCCATTTATAGCACAGTCCATCAGAGGAAGAGAAATGCTAGAAGAAGCTTAAATTTAGTTATAGAGCCAGATTATCTGTGGCGGATTATCTATGAAAAATGCTGAATCCCAAGCCAGGTTCTCTTGGTATATTTTTGGTACACAGCTTATTTTTAGCTATTTTTCTTTATCACGTGGTGTGTACTTAGGAAATGCATGCTAATTTTTAATATTAGTGTTACATACACACACACAGATATTTATTTTAGGAAATCATAGGTCGGAAGATAAGTCTGATGCCCCCACCCCTGCGTTTCAGTTTAGTGCATCATAAAGCCAGGTATTTTTATGTCCATTTCCTATTTGCTTTTGCCTGGAACTTTCTTTTTTTAGTTTTTTGAGACAGAGTCTCACTTTGTTGCCCAGGCTGGAGTGCAGTGGGGCGATCTTGGCTCACTGCAACCTCTGCTTTCTGGGTTCAAGCGATTCTCCTGCCTCAGCCTCCCGAGTAGCTGGGACTACAGGCGTGTGCCACCACACCTGGCTAATTTTTTTTTAATTTTTAGTAGAAGCGGGGTTTTTCCATGTTGGCCAGGCTGGTCTCAAACTCCTGACCTCAGGTGATCTGCCCTCCTCGGCCTGCCAAGGGGCTGGGATTACAGGCTTGAGCCACTGTGCCCAGCCTGGCCTTGAATTTTCGTGTGACTTTTCACCATGATTGGTTTGTTTGACTAAGAACTGAGTATCTCATTGTTTCGGATTTGAGATCTAGTAATACAGCTGATTGTAAACGAGATCACTGTGGTCAGAGTGGCTCAAACATGGACTTTCTTCTCATGGAAAACCTTTTTATTGTGAATTAAAAACACCACTCTCAAAATCCTTCGATTAAAAAGAAAGGTGGACTGTGAACTTCTGGGCTATGAATTTGTGGGCTGTAAACTTAGAATCTGGTTATTCCAGGTGAATTCTGAAGCAAGCACATCTTGTCATTCTTGTGAATTTCTCAGAACAAAAAAAAAAATACAAATGGTAAAGCCCGTACCATTTGTGAAAAAGGAAATGGCTTCAATTTACTTGCTTTTTAAAAAAATTTTCAGATTCAGGTGAACATCTGTTTCTTCTAATGGGTGTGTGTGCAAATGACCTTATAATAATGCAGGATATAGTGATAGCCATTGGAGTGGGTCTTTAGAATGAGCTAAATGTTATCAAGTGATGTTTCCAGTTAGTTATAACCATGATATGCCTTTTCCGATGATCCAAGACACTTCTGTTTTGATAGGTCAGTTTTTTCCAGTTTTTAAAAAATGTAACTGGATTTTTAAATTCGATGACTTTTTTCTCATAAATGGCACAAAACATTTAGCTCTCTGAGAAATGCAGAATCGCAGAATGGCTCATGTTTGTATATTGTTCATTTAACTTTCGACGTCCTTTGGAAAGTTGAGGATTAAACAGCTGGACAATTTGAAAGAACGAAAAGACTCCAACATGTGACACTAATAGACTCAGGAAGGAAGAATGTCCAACAGAAGTCATTGTTGCCTGTTGAGGATTTCGTGGGTGAAAGATTAAAAAATTGGAAATACATATTTACCTACTGTTGGTAAAACTTTTTTTTCTCAAATATTCCTTTATATGTTTTTTTTTTTTCTTCTTGAGACAGAGTCTCACTCTGTCACCCAGGCTGGAGTGCAGTGGCGCTATCTCAGCTCACTACAACCTATACCTCCTGGATTCAAGCCGTCGTCCCACCTCAGCCTCCTGAGTAGCTGGGGCTACTTGGGTGTGCCACCATGCCCTCTATTTTTTTTTTTTTTTGGTAGAGATGGGGTTTCACCATGTTGCCCGGACTGGTCTTGAATTCTTGAGCTTAAGCAGTCCTCCTGCCTCGGCCTCCCAAAGTCCTGGGATCACAAGCATTAGCCTACCATACCTAGCCTATGTGTGTGTTTTCTTAAATGTTCCGTGGTTCTCTAAGGGATGTAGACAGATGTATTCTCAGTAAATTACCTTGGTTGCTAATGTCTTTATGAAGTTGGTGTTTGGTTTTTAAACCTGAGACACTTAAACTTTAATGATTATATCAGTTAGGGTGAAGATTGCCTGCAAGTCATAGAACTATGACTGCAAATAACTGCGGTCAAACCAGGGTAGGGGCTGTTTCTCTCTAGGGTCGGTGTGGCTCTTCATGGCGTCTGGGACCCGGGCTGTTTCTGTCTTGTTGCTCTGTCTTATGTGGCTTGATTGTGTGGTCCTAAATGGGGGCATCCGCATCCCAGACAGCAGAATGGAGGAGAGGACACAGAAGACGGGGCCAGAGCTGATGTCAATGAAGAGAGACTTGATGGGCAGTAATGTCCAAGCAAAGGTGGAACTATGGCCTCCATTCTGAGGGAGGTGGGTCTAGCCCCAAACCAGGGGCCTTATGCCCTAGAAGAGGGAATAGCCGGTGAAGAACAGCTTGGAGTCTCTGTGACAATACCTAACTTTCGTTAGAAATACAACAGAAACAACCCATTGCTAACAGCATGTATTTATTCATTTAAATTGTATTTTAATTTTAGTTCTGGGGTGCATGCGCAAGATGTGCAGGTTTGTTATATAGAGAAATGTGTGCCCTGGCGGTTTGCTGCACCTGTCAACCCATCACTTAGATATGAAGCCCGGCGTGCATTAGCTCTTTTCCCTAATGCTCTCCTTCCCCCCGCAGCCAGTCCCGACAGGCGCCAGCGTGTGTTTTCCTCCCTGTGTCTGTGTGTTCTCATTGTTCAGCTCCCACTTATAAGTGAGAACATGCGGTGTTTGGTTTCCTGTTACTGCGTTAGTTTGCTGAGGGTAATGGCTTCCAGCTCCGTTCGTGTCCCTGCAAAGGACATGATCTCGCTCCTTTTTGTGGCTGTGTAGTATTCCATGGTGTATATGTACCACATTTTCTTTATCCAGTCTCTCACTGATGGGCATTTGGGTTGATTCCATGTATTTTGTTAACAGCATTTAAAAACAAGTTGAGCCGGGCACGGTGGCTCATGCCTGTAATCTCAGCATTTTGGGAGGCCGAGGCGGGTGGATCACAAGGTCAAGAGATTGAGACCATCTTGGCCAACATGGTGAAATCCCGTCTCTACTAAAAATACAAAAATTAACAGGATGTGGTAGTGTGTGCCTGTAGTCCCAGCTACTCAGGAGGCTGAGGCAGGAGAATCGCTTGAACCTGGGAGGAGGAAGGTGCAGTGAGCTGAGATTGTGCCACTCTACGTCAGCCTGGTGACAGAGCAAGACTCCATCTCAAAAAAAAAAAAGGTTGAATTTCTTTTTATGGTTATGATGGGCTTAAATTCTACTAGGTTTAAGATTTGGTGTGTGTTCCCTTACAGCAATACCTAACATAAACTTTACCTGTTTAAAATTATTAAATGCAACTACTCAAACTCTAATATATTTTATTTTAATTTTATGTCTGTATGCCAAATGTCTGGGCTTGAAAAGTCCAATTTTACAAAAGCCTGATTCATGAAAATTGACTAAACTTCAGCCTTGGAAGCAGCAAGAAAGTACAAATTAGGTGATTAGATTGGAAAGTCCAGAGGCTGGGGACAGTAGATGAAAGGTGTTGTAGGAAGATACTTATTTGGGTGGGATGGAGAAGCGTATTAGTCTATTTTCATACTGCTATGAAGAAATACCTGAGACTGGATAGTTTATAAAGAAAAAAAGGTTTAATGGACTCACAGTTCCACATGGCTGGGGAGGCCTCACAGTCATGGCGGAAGGCGAATGGGGGGAGCAAAGGCACATCTTCCATGGCACCAGGCAAGAGAGCGTGTGCAGGGAAACTGCCCCGTATAAAACCATCAGATCTCATGAGACTTACTCACTATCATGAGAACAGCACGGGAAAAACCCACCCTCATGATTCAGTTACCTCCCAGCGGGTCCTTCCCATGACACATGGGGATTATGGGAGCTATAATTCAAGATGAGATTTGGGTGAGGACACAACCAAACCATATGAGAAAGGGCGGCAGGAAAGAGGGAAACAGATGAAGGAAGAATGTGAGGGTGATTAGAAACAGTAGAGACTTAGTGTGGACCTGGGGCTCCAAGCCGAGGGCCTGAGCCGGACGGAAAGAGCTCATTTGTTCTGTGACTGTGATCTTAGAGTGGGCACCTGGCACCAGGAGAACGAGGGAGAAGAATTCTGCGTTATCCAGTAGGTAAGGCCTTAGGGCAGGAGTAGGTGGGTTTGGCACAGAGAGAGGTATTCAGGAACTCTTTGCTAAGATATGGCTGAATCCCACATCCACTGATGTGTTCGATTTTCGGCCGGGATAAAGCTTGGATTCTAAAGAAAAGGAGGAGCACTTCAGGAAGTGTTGAGTTAGCTCTCATCACTGGATGTCATTAGGGAAGGGCTAGGCCACAGCTGCTTGAAGAGTGGAGGTGAAATTGAAAAGAAACTCTGGCTTCCAGAGGGAGCTGGGTGGTGGGGAGTGATGGGGAAGCAGACCTCCAAGGTGAGAGAGGATGGAAAAGTAGCTAATCTTCAGACCTCGGAGCTCCAAGATATCATCAAAGTCGTCGTTGCCATTGAACTCTGTACTTCTTTACATTCAGACTGGTTGGGGGTACAATTTAGTACTTTGCAGATGAAGAGGTAATGACGAGAAGCAATAATAATATTGCCTTGCTTTGTCTATAGAGCTGTTTCTTCCATAGAATGTCATCTCATTAAGGATTTCTGTTCATTTACACAATAGAATTTAGGCAGCAGATACTCATGCACAATTTTAGCAGTGGGTAAATCAAGGCATAGATTGCAAATGGGTCATACCTGAAATCTACTCGCTTGGCTTGTAGATTACAGCTTTTTTTTTTTTTTTTGCATCCATATTGAACTTAGTGCTTTAAAGTTGTGTATGCTATTTGCTGATTAATGAGCTAGAAGCAAGAGGAATGGAAATGAGACCAGGAAAATAAAGGCTTCCTGGGCAGTTCTTTCCTATGTGGTCTTTTTATCAATCTCAGTACTCAGAGGCTGAACTGATGAGTTCACTTAGGGTGACCACTAACCTCCGTAAGATGCGGATGGACAGTCTTGGGTCTCATTTCATTGCCGGGAGCGGATCCCTCTTTTCTCATTCTGGTAAGAATCCTGCTTTGTCTCTGCTGCCCACAATCCATATCTACATGCATATTTCATGATTTTCTTACCTTCCAGTTCCTTCTGAAAAAAAAATCAAATGAAAAAAGAAAGATGTGTCAGAACCGAAAGCAGAAATAAACACTTTGATGTGGCTGGCCCTGAGGCGTCAGGATTGATTTCCCCCCAGATCCGAATGTTTTCCAAGGAGGCTCGGTGTCTGGGAGGTGGCACACCAGGGTTTTTTGATAGGATTTGGCTGGAAGCACACAAAGGAGGGCTATTTTTCTGCTTTTCTCCAACACAAGGGTTTGAGAGAGGAGGGATTTTCACCTTAGAGCAGACCAAGCAGCGAAGAACTTAAGGTCGTTGGTTGGTTGTCTGCCCTTAGCTGCTTTGAGGAAAGTCTTTCACAAGAGATTGGTGGGAGTTAGCGGCCCCGTTACATAACAGGGTGTCTCTGCCAAGCAGAATTCTGGGACCTTACCATAGCTCTGGGAGAGATTGACACTGGCCATGGTCTATTCAAGGAGAGGGAATTACAGGAAGAGGACCAGTCCACGGATCGTTTAGGACCGTGACAGCACCAGGATGCTCCAAGAAGGCATAGTCTGTGGCTCTGTGAAGTATTTGGAGTTAGAAGAAAGCTGTCTGGGCCACATGTGGTGGCTGTCGCCTGTAATCCCAGCACTCTGGGAGGCCGAGGTGGGCAGATCACTTGAGGTCAGGAGTTCAAGACCAGCCTGGCCAACATGGTGAAACCCCGTCTCTACTAAAAATACAAAAATTAGCTGGGCATAGTGGAGGGTGCCTGTAATCCCAGCTACTTGGGAGGCTGAGGCAAGAGAATCGCTTGAACCTCGGAGGTGGAGGTTGCAGTGAGCTGAGATCGTGCCACTGCACGCCCCCATGGGCAACAAGAACAAGACTCTGTTTCAAAGACACAAAACAAAAACAAAAACAAATCCCCCCAAAAAACCTCTGTCTGACTTGTTTCTTTGTCTCCTGGGTCAGAATTAGTCCCTTTGGGGACCTGGCTCACCTCTTCTCAGACCTCACTGAGCCTAGAGGTCAGTGAGACACAGCATTGCCCAGGGTGAATCTGCTCTGGTGGTGACAGGCAGCCAGCACCGGGAACCTCTCCCTGCGGGCATGGAGGGGTCTTTGCTGCCATTGCCGGGGCTGGGTGGCGTGCCATTCCAGAGATTGAGAATTCTCCTGGAAAAGTAAGAAGTTGAGGTATACAGTAGAAAAGATCAGATTCTGAAGCCTGACCCCACCCTTTGCCTTGTGACCTTGGACGAGTCACTGAACCTTTCTGGGCTTCAGTTTAGATAAGATTATCCAGCTAAAGAGGCTTGGGCATTCTGCCAATTTGTCCTTGAATCAACCTTCCTTTTATTAGACACCAAGTGTGGATTCTTTGCAAGGGACTTAGCAGTGAAGTACACAGGTATGTTGTACGCCTCTTATTTGTTGATTAAAAATGACATGATCACATTCTCTTGTTAGCCTGAAGACTGTGCTGTTATTAACTGCCTATTGTGTGAACACTTTCGCGTAGATTGCTTCAATGCAACCTCACAATAACCTCCTGTGGTTGGCGTTATATTTCCTCTTACAGATGAAGAAAGTGAAGCTTCCAGAGGCAGCGTGCCAAAGACCTCTGGGCTAATCATGGGCATATCTGGCACCCAGATCCCTGTCCCCCTGACTCCAAACCCCATTCCCTTTCCCATACTCCACCTTGCCCTCAACTCAATCCATTCTGCTCACAAAGCAATGATGGAAAACACAGGGAAAGGGGAAGTCAGTAGTCCCAGCCTAAGTGGGTCATAGCAGTTTCCTGTTTATTTTAGTTATTTTTTTTCCCCATAAATAGTGCCCTAGGGGCAGAATTTACTTAGCCTTCACATTTTTATTCAGCCCTTGTATATTCAGAGCGCTGTGCACTGGCTGAAACGCACTAAGAGGTGCAGAGATTGAGAAATTCTGGTGCTAGTTTATCGTCTGGTAAGGGGCGGGGGGGACTTCAGGTGTGCAGAAGCCTCAGCTCACCTGGGGCATGAGTGCCTGTGCTCAGCGCTGTTCCGCAGGATTGCCGTGTCATGTGCCATTCATGTGTTCGTTCCTTCCAGGTATTTACATAGTGTCTGTTGTATGCACGGCTCTGTGCTAGGTGCTTGGAGGAAATGAAAAGAGAAGAAGAACATGGACTCTGTTCACCAGGAATTCCTGGCTTATCTGCGGAGATAAGCATGTTCCAGCAGTTCTCGACTGAGAGTGATTTTTTCCCCATCAGGGGACATTTGGTGACATCTGGAAACATTTGGGGGTTGTGTGTGCCGCTTCTAGTGTCTGTGGGTGGAGATCAGGGATGTTGCTAAACACCCCTCAGTGCATAGCACAGCCTCCCCACCCTAAAGCATTATCCAACCCGAGTGTCAGGGGTGCCTGGGTTGAGAACTGTGGTATGTCTCAAGGGTATGGTCCCCCAAAAGCCATCTGATGCTCTTGGGGCAGTGTGTGGAGTTGCTGAGGTGACAGTGCTGCTGTGACCTCCATGGAGGGGTGGCGGCAGAACGGAATGGAAGCGCTCGGAGCTGCAGGCTCTGGGGAGAGTCAGGGAAGCCTGGACTGTGCTGGGCTGGGATAGAACTGAGGCAGCTGCAGGGAGGGCAGGCAGCCGCCAGGGCAGGCACAGGCTCAGGGTCAGGAACGAGTGTGGAGCCGGTGGCATGGTGAGGAGGGCCTGTCATAGGGCAGAGGGCTCTGTGCCGGGAGCAGCAGGCAGTCTGGACCGAAGGAATGGGGCACATCGCAGACTCTGGACTGAGTGATGCTGTGATGGATGCAGAGCTTTAGGAAGGTCCTCAATGGTGCTGGGCAAGATGGGGCAGAGAAAGGCCAATCCAAAGGAAGGAGACCCCAGCCAGGGAATGGAAAATCAGGCAGTGATGTATCGTGCAAGCTGGAGGGAACATTGCCAATGCTGGCCTGTTTCTCAGGTTACCAGTGAGAAAATCAGGTGTGGGGAGATGAGGTGTCTCGGCTCATGGGCAGCACCGGGTTCAAGGCAGGTCCTGGACCACAGGACCCGGCCCCTACTGACCAGCATCCCATGGGAAGCCTCAGCCTGTCCTCTCAGCCGCTCCACAAGGCAGACACCATCATTTACCTCCACATACAGAGGAGAGGACACACACTGCCACCTGCCCTAGGCCTTGTCCTGGAAGTAGCAGTGCCAGGCTTTAGCCCGGGTCCTCAGACACCGGGATGCTTGCTCCTTAGTCATGGCTACTCTCGTTCCAGGTACAAGGCTGCTCAGCCTGCCCCAGGCTGGCAGTGGGAGTGTAGAGAGGGTGAAGCCAGAGCGTTGGGGAGGAGGTGTGTGTAGGACCCGTTGCCTGGCTGGGAGTCGAGTCCCATGGTGTGCCTGCGACCCTGGAAGGTCTGTTACTTGCCATGTTCACTTTCTCCTTGGAGCCCATCTTCACTGCAGGGTGCAGTTCACTGCCTTTGCCAGTCCAGTGTTGCCTTTGCGATGGTGGTGTCTCCAGGTTCTCCCCCTTGGCACAGGCTTCGTCCGTTGTGCACTGTTGCCCCTTCAGTGTATTAGCATGCACGTGTGTACATGCATGGGTGTGTGTGTGCATGTGTGCATATTTGTATATATGTGTATATGCATATGTATATGTGTGTGTGCCTATGCATGCATGTGCCTACGTGTGTGTGCATATACATATGCCCACATATGTGCATGTGTATGGATGTGCATGTGTGTATATTTGTGTATACATGTATGTATTTGTGCATATGTGTGCGTATGTATGCATGTGTGTGCCTATGTGTGTATGCCTAGACGTGCACATATGTAAATATATGTGCATGTATGTGTATGCATGTGTTTATGTTTATGCATGTGTGTATATGCGTATATATGTACGTGTGTATGCATATATGTGGGTAGACATGTAAGTCTGTGTGTGTTGTGTGTGTGCACTTTTGCCACTGGGATTTTGGGAGGAGCATTTGCTCCTTGCCCTGCCCGATGTGGCCAGGTGGCTGCATGTAATATATTTAAATGCATTCAACGAGATGCATGAACCAAAAACTCCTGGTCGCTGGGTTTACAGCTGAGTAGCAGGTCCCCTCTTGGTGTGTGTCACAGCTGTCTGGCAGCCTAAGCTACTTTTAACAAGGGAGGAGAGCGCAGGTGAGGTAAGAGGACGGAAGAAGGGAGAGCAGAGAAGTGGGCTGTGAGAGAGGAGGGAGTGGGCAAGAGCGGGCTCCTGGGGAGAGGGGCGGGACGTTTGTGAGTGGAGATCTTATCACAGAAAATTCCGGTTGGCCCAGACCTAGCCAGCTGACTCTACCCTTATGAATGAATACATGTGATGAGAGGATTGACTGCAGGTGACGGCTGGCTCGGGGTTTTTTTTTGTGATTTTTAACAAAATCATTTTCCCCCTTTTCCATGATGACTGGGCCAACTTTTCAGAGTTAGGTCCATGGGCCCCTGCAAGATAGTGTATAGGATGGAAGATCAGGTTCGAGTATTTTCTCTTGGAGTCCTGCTTTGTGCTGGTATTAAAGTTACAGTGTTAAAAAGTTCGAGTTCTTAGGCAGGGAATATACCAGACTTAGGATAGTGGGTTTTCCTCAAGGAGACTTAGTTCCTTTCTGGGGGCCTCAGCTGGATTTCATATGGATAACAGTCCCACAGGGCACCTGCTTTCCCGGGTCCACTGAGACGTAGATTTCTCCAGTAGAGACCTTGAGCATATTAGCCAAAGAGTTGGGTGCTTGTATTAGTCAAGCTGCTCCAGTAAACATAAACAGAACCAGTAAGATGTGTGTGTGTGTGTGTGATGTATGTAATATGTTCTCAAAAAGTGGATCAGTCTTCTAAATGTCACAAATATGTTCCAAATACACATTTTACACACACGCATGCATGCATACACACACACACACACACACACACACACACACACACACACACACACACACACACACACACATCTGGGAGCTGGAGACCCAGGAAAGCCAGTAGTGTAATTCAGTCCAAGTCCAGAAGCCGGAGAACTGGGGGGATTTGGAGGAGGTGTTGGTCATGGTGTGAGTCCCAGAGTCCAAAGACCCAAGAATCAGGAGCACCAGTGTCCGAGGTCAGGAGGCTGAAGAAGAGAAAGTGAAGTCGCCCACACTTCCTCTGCCTTTTCATTCCATCCAGGTCCTCAGTGGATTAGGTGATGCCTTTCCACATCGGTGAGGGTGAACCTTCTTGACTCACTAGCAATTCAAATGGTCATCTCTTCCAGAAACATTCTCATAGACACATCCCGAAATGATGCTTTACCAGCTTTTTGGGAACCTCTTAACCCGGTTAGGTTGACATGAAATTAACCATCATGGTGTTCAACCTAGAAAGGCTGAATTTGAGATTCCCTGGGAACATGTCAAGACCCACTTTGTACCTTTAAGCCACTTTGTACCTTTCTCTTACTACCTCCTGGGACAGGGCTTCTCTCAGGTTTTCCGCTGAGTTCTGCAGTGCACACAGCCTCGGGTTCCATGACCCCTCGCTCTGCTTTCTTGCCCCCTCTGATGCTCTCCTGAGGTGTGGGCCCAGATCCCTTGCAGGCAGCGTCTGAAGCGTTGCTACTTAGGAACTCTCAACTGAAAGAACATTGGTAGCAACAAAGCAACGCTTCGAAGCACAGGCTGCCACTGATTCTTGCTGCTGACTGACAGCAGGGCAGTCAGGCACCATCATCATTTTGTTTTCGTTCTTGGCATTTTCCTCCCTGTATTGCTGTTTATGTTGGAGGTGCTCCGTGATCATTGTTAACCCCATGCTGTCCTGATAGATGCAGAAGCAGTGTGAGCAGTCTAAGAGAAAAGAGGCGTGCGGTTGTAGAGGAGCGAAGTGACACTTGGAGGCCACGTTGGCCATGTGTGTTAAGAACAGATGGCTCCCGGGAGTCTTCAAGAATTGCACTTGTTTGTAGGTAGAGGAGCTTGTTGACCTCTTTTCTCTCAAGGATGCCAAGGAAATGAAAATTCCTCTGCAAAACTCGTTGTTGGATAGGAATATAGAGACCCTTAGGCCTGCACTATAATTTTAAAGGCAGTAAAATGGGTATAGAAAGCCTCTCAAAGGAAGATCAGAAGCTTCCCAGTGTGACCAGTGTCAGTGCTGCTTCTCACTCAGAGCTCAGGCCCTCCTTTCTGGAGGGTTCTTTCCTGGGCAGTTGGTCCATCCGGCTCCTTGCTTGGTCTGCAAAATGAGCTTAGATTGTGCTCATTACAAGCAGTGTCTCTCCTTTATTGCTTGTCTGGCACATTTGCACAACAAAGAATAAATAATATTGAAAGCAAATGGCCCAGCCCTCGAATCTGTTTTCTGAGAATTTAATTACGCTTCTCAGAGCAGTCAGATCTCTTCTTTGTGGCTTTATTGCTGTTTGGTCTTTATTAGGGCCAGGACTTGATGCTCTAGCGTGTACCAGATGCTAAAGAAGCCAAGGAGGGCTGATTCAATACACAAATGATTTCGGACAGCTGCCATCTTCCTCCTCCTCCCTTGTTCCAGCCCTCTGCACATCACATGTCAATGGAAATCTACCATTTAGAATTCATCCTTTTGAATGAGAGTCATAGATAAGATGGAAGGAGAATGTAGGTTGATTCCAGGCTCCACCAAGTCCTAGATGTGTGAAGATGGCAAGTCAGTTAACTTCCTGAGCCTTTATTTTCCCGTCCATGTGATGGATGTATGATGTCTGTTCAGCTTGTTTCCTGAGGTTGCTGTGAGGATCAGAAAAGATAGTGTATGAGGCTGGGCAAGGTGGCTCACGCCTGTAATCCGAGCACTTTGGGAGGCCGAGGTGGGAGGATCACTTGAGGCCAAGGAGTTCGAGACCAGCCTGGCCAACATGGCGAAACCCCGTCTCTACTAAAAATACAAAAACTAGCCGAGTGGGATGCCACGTGCCTGTAATTCCAGCTACTCAGGAGGCTGAGGCTGGAGAATTGCTTCAACCTGGGAGACGGAGTTTGCAGTAAGCTGATTGTGCCGCTGCATTCCAGCCTGAGCAACAAAGTGAGACTCTCTCAAAAAGAAAAGATAATGAATTAGACCATTGTTGGGAAATGTAAGTTTCTCTACACACTGTAAAGGAGTAAAGGGAAGATCTGGGCTCTCTCTTTCTTTTTTCTTTTTTTGAGATGGAATCTTGCTCTGTTGCCCAGGCTGGAGTGCAGTGGTGCGATCTTGGCTCACTGCAAGCTCCACCACCCGGGTTCACGCCATTCTCCTGCCTCAGCCTCCCGAGTAGCTGGGACTATAGGCGCCCGCCCCCACGCCCGGCTAATTTTTTGTATTTTTAGTAGAGACAGGGTTTTACCTTGTTAGTCAGGATGGTCTCAATCTCCTGACCTTGTGATCCACCCGCCTCGGCCTCCCAAAGTGCTGGGATTACAGGCGTGAGCCACCGCGCCCTGCCTGAGCTCTCTCTTTCATGTGCACCCAGCAGTTGGTGTCCCCAAGCCCTAGGGTAGGACCTGCCGACCTCAGGTCACTTCGTGTCCTTGGTTCCTAGCATGATGCTCCATGAATGTGTATGGAATTAATGAAAAAGGAGCAAGAATATGGACTCTTAATATTTCCCATATAAATATAGAACTGAGAACAGTTTTCAAATTAACTGCAGCAATTAATAGAGGAAATGATGTATTGGGTTGTTCGTTGAAATGCTGAGCAGCTCATTAAAAAATGTAAAGATAGGCAAGGATGAATTTCTGAAAAGTTTGGAGAAGTTTGCAGCTACTGTGCGAACACGACCTGGACTTTTCTTGCAGTCCTCTTTCCCTGTGACCCTTTATTCCCATGGGTCATGTGCAAAATGTATCTCACAAGCTAATACACAGAGTGGAGAAACACAAAGAGGCTAAAAAAGCTCTTGAAGTCTGGGACCTAGTGGCAACAGGTTTCTTATATAAGCTTGGTGCCTGCAGGCTACAGGTTGTTGCTTAGAGGATTCTGTCCTTAGAAACAGGGAACCGGCCAACAGCAGGGAAACACCCTTTTTCTTTTTAATTTCTGTTAATCAGATAGGGGAGTACATTCTGTCAAAGGGGAATTTCACCTCCTAGTTTCTTCTGCTAATTTCCCTGTAATATCAGGAAATCCTATTGTTCCTTTTTTGGGAATGACAGAGGGCGAGTGGGTGAACTAGTAGATTGATTTAGGCCCAGCAACTGCGCCCCTCTGTGTCGGTTTTGGCTGAGGGCCACCCGGAAGAAAGGATGCTTTTTCACATTGCACAGAGGTACTGCAGATGGGCTTGTGGTGGGTTTGTGTTTCTCAAAAACACCAGCCCGGTCCCTCCCCTGTTTCTCAGCTGGGCCCTTCCCATGGGTCCCGATTCTTTATTTTCCCTCGTGTTCATTCCCAGCTGACTGCCTTGCATAATGCTTTTGTCTTTCTCTGTCCCCAGTGGTGGGGAATTTTGGTCCTTGCTTCTTTCCTGTGTCTGTGGCTGCTTCTCGGGGTTGTGTTCTAGAACTCACCCCCTCTTCTCTCATCCCTTTCTTCCCCAAGCCTCTGCACACTGTCCAGGCCACACTGTTCCCAGACCTTAGAATGCCTTGGGGAGCTTGTGAAATGCAGAGTCCTGGGTCCTGTCCCCGGCGTGTTGATGTGGCAGGCTTGGGGCAGGACTGAGATGCTGGTGTTTTTAACAAGCATCCCGAGACACTTGGAGAAACAGCTGTAGGAAGGCGATTCCCAAATCCAGATGCTGCCTGTTCTCAGGGAGAAATCCTGCTTTCCGGCTCCGTGCTGTGTATGTCCTTGGCACCTCAGATGAATCCTTCTGAAAGTAAATGCATCGCTATTCACAAAGGCCAAAAGGTGGAAACAACTCAAATTTCCGTTGATGGATGAAAGAGCAACAAAATGTGGTCTTTCCCTACAGTGGAATACTATGCAGCCTTGCAAAAGAAGGAAATTCTGACCCACGCTGCTGCATGGGTGAAACTTGAGAATGCGCTAAGCGAAACAGGCCAGACGCAAAGGACAAATGTCCTATGATTCCACTTACTGAGGTACCCAGAATAGACAACTTCACAGAAGGAACAGTGGTGGTTACCAGGAACTGGGGGGAAGGGAAATGGGGACTTCTTGCTAGTGGGCACAGAGTTTCCATTTGGGGAGGTAAAAAAATTCTGGAGGTGGATGGTGGTGATGCTTTTACAACAATGTGAATACCCGGTACCACTGAACTGTACCTGAAAATGGTAAAAACGGTAAATTTCATGTGACATATATTTTATCACAGTTTTTTAAAAAAGCAAACACATGGGTCTCCTCCCTTTCTCCCTTCCCAGCTAAACTCCCCATCCTGCATCCTGAGGCCTCGCTGCAGTTCACATAACCCTGAGAAAGCTGAGGGGAGGGCTTGGGGGACCCACTTGACTTATTTTTTGCATTTAAGCTGAAAGTCATGAAAACGCGGTGTCCTTCTTTCCTGGACTCTCTGGAAGAAGATGAAAGGAAACCAGGTTCATAAGCCACATGGACACTCCTGGAAAATTCTCTGACCTGTTCCCCAAATCTTTTCTTCTTCCGTTTGTCCTGTTTGTTGACGGAACTCTGCTGGGAAGGACCGAGGACTGGGCTGGGGTTCTGCTGGTGTAAATCACCTTGGAGAGGGGATGTGGGGAGAGTCCCGGACCATTCACAGCTGATTGCATTTTGTCTTGTGCAGAGGGAGCAGCAGGTGCCCAGACAGAGAGGTCAGGGGAGAACCTTCCTCTGGATAATTGCATGACTTTCCCTTTAGCAGCCGCCAGTGGGAAGGAGCCCCAGGCAGAGGCTTGTCACCTGGCTTTGGTGAGGTCTGATCTCTACCCTGCTCCGGGCTTCTAATACAGCCATTCTGTGACATGGAACCCAGCTCTTGTTTGAAAAGCCACTAGAGACCAGATTTGGCCAAACCAGTGTTTCATCATTCCATAAGCTGGCCTGGAATGCCACCTTCCTCTTAGCTGTGAATGTGCTTGTCTGGACACGGGTGGAACGATGCCACTCTTTTCTGCCAGAACCTTGAGGTTTTAGAATGTGACTTCTAGGACTTCTAGGCTGGGTTCAGTGGCTCACGCCTGTAACCCCAGCACTTTGGGAGGCCAAGGCAGATGGCTCACTTGAGCCCAGGAGTTCAAGACCAGCCTGGGAAACATGGTGAAACCCCATTTCTACAAAAACAAAACAAAACGAATATCTGGGTGTGGTGGTGCATGCCTGTCATCTTAGCTACTCAGGAAGCTGAGGTGGGAGAATGGATTGAGCCCGGGAGGTTGAGGCTGCAGTGAGCCGTAATTGCACCACTGCACTCCAGTCTAGGTGACAGAAGGAGACTGTTTCAAAAAGAGTGTGACTTCTAAGTGGTCCTTGTCTGAAACCAGACTCTAGTGAAGTCCTGGTGTTCTACGTAACACATGGTAGCAATTTCTCAGTTCACCCAGGACTTCATTGGTGATTGTGACTCAAAAGTAGCCACGTGGCACTGGGTGAATTTCACGAAGGCCTGAGTTAAACAGACTCCTGGGCTGGGCGCCTGTTTCCTATGTGGGCTGTGATCACTGAAAACAAGATTCTGAGGTGTTACCTGCTTTCATTACCGTAGGAAGGAAAGTCAGGCTTTCAGCCATAAATCATGCAGGCAAATAAGAACCAAACTCAGACTTCAGTATCAATGAATGTGCCCTGTGGGCCCTTAGCTTAAGATACCCCACTGTTCAGTTTAAGAGGGTTTGGGGTGGCTCCCACCTACAATCCCAGCACTTTGGGAAACTAAGGCAGGTGGATCATTTGAGACCAGGAGTTCGAGACCAGCCTGGCCAACAGAGCAAAACCTTGTCTCCACTAAAAAATACAAAAATTAGCTGGGCGTGGTAGCACATACCTGTAATCTGAGTTACTTGGGAGGCTGTGGCAGGAGAATTGCTTGAACCCCGGAGGCGGAGGTTGCAGTGAGCCGAGATTATGCCACTGCCCTCCAGCCTGGGTGACAGAGCAATACTCCATCTAAAACATAATAATAATAAAAAAAGGGTGTAGCCATGTGGGCATTTTGAAGCCAGTTCCAAAGCTGTCTAAAGATCTTGTCGAATCATTTCCTTTTACCTACAACACAAATACTCCTTCAACAACAAGCATATCTGAGAACTGAATATATTTTCACTACCTTGGCTGCACGTAAGTGAGGCAGAATAGGATTGTTTGCCAAGGGGACTTGTGGTCTTGCTGCCAGTGCCACCTCTGGGGCCCCCTCCAAATTAAGTGCTTCCCAAGAGTCACCAATGACAGGAGATTTCATTCTGGCCACTCCTGAATGAATCACAGGAGTGGCTTCTGCAGGATGTGGTGGGGACACAAATGTACAAGCGTGGCATTTTCCGGATTCCTGTGAATTCATTCTGTAGGGAAGACAGTGCCAGTGCATGCAAATGAATGCAGATCGACAAGCCTGGAAAAGCCTTTATTCAGCAGAGCACACACAATTGATTTCTCATTTCTTCAAGGCGGTCCCTGCTCTGCCAAGAAATGGAGACTGGAGGAGGGAAAGGACTCGGCTCTGGGAGGCTGCGCAAAAGATTCAGATTGTCCAGCGGGGCGGTTTGACCTCCACTTTTCATTCTTGCAGCGCTGACACAGGATGCGGAATTTTAGTTTGCATTCGGTGGTCTGCTTTGCTGTAAATATGCTCCCATTTTTCTTCACTGGTATCTGCCTCACTCCCAATTTAGTATGCTCCGGGTGGCGGGGAATCTGGGGTTGGGCATCGGAACGTCTCTTCCTCTGCCTTTATGGATTATCATGCAGATGTGGGAGTCAGCTCAGTTACTGATGACCTGGTAGGCCTGGAGGCCATTTGCAACTGTGGCTGCAAGTTGGAATCTCCTGGGGGAACTTTAAAAAATAAATATACAAGGCCAGGCGCAGTGCTTATCCCAGCACTTTGGGAGGTTGAGGCTGGACAATCTCTTGAGCCCAGCAATTTGAGACCAGCCTGGGCAACATAGAGAAACCCTGTCTACAAAAAAAAAAAGTAAACAAATTGGTCGGGTGTGGTGGTGTGTGCTTGTTGTGGTCCCAGCTACTTGGGAGGCTAAGGCAGGAGGATCGCTGAAGCCCAGGACGTTGAGGCTGTAGTGAGTGGTGATCGCTCCACCACACTCCAGCCTGGGCAACACAGTGAGACCCTGTCTCAAAAAAAAAAAAAAAAAAAAAAGCACGTATCTGGGTCCTACTCCAATCCAGTTGGATCAGAATCTTTGGGTGATGCCCAGACATTGTTTGTTTGTTTGCTTTAAATCAGTCCTTTGGGTGATTCAAATGTATCGCAGTATGCAGAACCCACGGGCCACCCAGAAGGATCGGCTCTGCTGGATAGACACAGAGACTTTCTTCCCACTACAGCGATCATGACGATGAACCGTACAACCTCTCGCCAAGCCAGAGGCGTCTGCAGCAGTGGGGAGAACGTGCCCGTCTTGTGAACTTGGAGCTCTCTGGCTCCGTGCCGTGAAGAAGCTGAATGAGTTCACCCACGGAGTGTGTTTTGACTCTCAGTTTCTTCATCTGTGCAATGGGTGTAAAGATAACCTGCCTGGTGTTCCTCATAGAGCTGCCGGAAACGAGAAATGAAACCAGATGTGTTTGGAAAAGCAACTGGAAAATGTAACCAGGCACTACGCTAAAGAGACCTCTGCTGTACCCTGGCGTATTAGAGGTGACAGAAAGCCCGGTGCCTGGCGACTTTAGCATGAAAGCACAAATAAATATCAAAATGTGTCAGCTCATCAAAACATTTATAAAACCCCTTCCAAAAGAGGTACCGGAATAAACGGAGCTGCGCTTACACAGGACCTGGAATTTTAGGAATTCTGATTGATTTGGGAGAAGTTAAAGCAGTAGAAAGCACTGCCTTACATTGTTACCAGTTTCAGACAACCCCCGAGGCTCCGTCACCAGCACAAACCTGCTTTATTAATTATTAGTATTATTTTTTTGAGACGGAGTCTTGCTCTGTCACCCAGGCTGGAGTGCAGTGGCGCGATCTCGGCTCACTGCAACCTCCGCCTCCCGGATTCAAGCGATTTTCCTGCCTCAGCAGCTGCCTGTTGGGAGACTCGGAGCTCATTACTGAAGCATTACTAAATGTGGCATGTCTTTATTTTCATAGATAAGGCTTCACTTTGGCTTCCAGGAATTAGACTCCATGGTGGCTACGGGGGCATCGTTTTCTGATTTCCAGGTGCCCCTTTGTAGATGTCATCAAGCCTGCAAGTGTGGCACAGTGGATGGTCAATCTGTGTGTTTTGTCCAGCCAAGGAGAGAGATTGTGCTCATAAAAGCTCACTAAAGCTGGGACGGGTGTTTGCTTATTTCCAAAGGAAGAAAGGTTCCTGGTCCAGGTGATTTCAGCACGTTCTGAGACCGCAGCGGGGAAAGCAAGCCGACCACGTGGGGCTAATATTGACAGTTCCTGTAATAGATGGACCGGAGCGAGCACACATTGTTTAACTTTGCCTCAGCTGTTTTCTTTGTTCGAGCAGTATTAACAGCACACACCTGGAGGAACACGGCGGCTGGGGATGGTGGTGTCTTTCTGTCTCGAGCAGCAGAGGTTTGGATTGACTGCCCAGGCCAGCTCAGAAGAGGAAATTCTGATGGGGACCCGTCTTTGTCATATTCCCTAAATCAAGTGTTTCTGGCTGCAGCTGCCTAGCCAGGTGTTTTGCTGGCTTTATTGCCTGGCCTTTTATTTGTCTGCCTCTTGACCAACAAGAGGCCTTCCTGAATGCGCTCCACGAGATGTGTTAGGATGGGGAGTGAGGACACAGCCACCCTGGACATTGGCAGCTCTGGGGAAGGTATGATGACAGGCTTTTGAGTTCTTTGGACAGACCGTAAATGAATCGTGTGGGTCTGTGGGGAATGAAGCAACGCTATTGTAAACCTGTGGGCTTTTCAGCTTTCGGTGCTGAACCCATAGTTGGTCAAGTCATACAATGTGCAGTGGGCCTATCAAGTAAGGCCTGTTATGAATATGTGAGCTTCTTGAGGGCAGAACCCTTGACTTTATCAAAAGTACTTAATTAGGCCAGGCATGGTGGTTCATGCCTGTAATCCCAGCACTTTGGAGGCCGAGGCAGGCGGATTGCTTGAGTCCAGGAGTTTGAGACCAGCCTGGGCCACATGGTGAAACTACGTCCTACAAAAATCCAAAAAAGAAAAATAAAAAAAAAACGAGCCAGACGTGGTGGCGTGCACCTGTGGCCCCAGGTACTCAGGCGGCTGACTTGGGAGGATCACTTGAGCCTGGGAGGTCGAGGCTGCCGTGGGTCATGATCATGCCACTATACTTCATTCTGGGTGACAGAGCGAGCCCCCGTCTAAAACAAAAGCGAAGTAAAAAACAATGTAATTAGTGTTTGCTGAACTGACAATGCATTATCCTGCGTTTAGAGTGAATTCAGAACTCAAAAGTAGCGAAAGCGCAAGTGATGGATGTGGCTGTATCTCTACATTAATCTGTGTTCACTTCAAACATTTATGCCTCTCTGTTCGCTTGACTGCAGCGGTGGGCTGTGCTGGATACCACTAGGATTATGAATGATGCCATCTGCACACAGGCATTTGTCACTGCCCCCCTGGAGAGAACAGAGTTTCCCTGACTTGCTATGATGAGGTGATGGCATAATGGATCTGAAAGTGCTTTTCAACTGGAGTGCAGCGTGGCAGTGGTGAGATTTCATTAATGTGAATGCTCATAGCAACCAGCTGTTTTATCTCGCTGCTTCCACTATGAGGCAAGAGGGTGATGGAACACATTATAGATTGCTAGCACACGGCTAACCCTGCACACACATATATTGCTTATAATATCATACTACTTATTATTATACAAATTTGGTAGCAATTCAGGTCTCCTTTGGGCCACGTTTGGAAGGGTGTGCATCAAGTAAATAAAAATTTCTAAGGTACCGCAAAGCACTCACCACCACAATGATGAAAAGAATAATGTCCCTTCAGTTCTAGCCTAAATGCTACACACTGCCCTGTGGGCTCACTCTAGTGAATTCAATTCCCAAAATGACATTTTTATCTGTAAAAAAGCATTATTTCCTCTTTACAGATAAGGCCTAAAGTCAAGAAGTATGTGGAGCAGGCAGGATTTCAGCTCGCAGGTTGTCCTTGCCTCAAAGTCTGTATTATTAATAATTACGTTTTAGTGACAGCTTAGTTCCGTGGGTTCCCTGGTGTAGGTTTTACAGGGTACCAAGCTAGCATAGGCTTCAGTCAAAGCTGTCTTGCAACTTGAGAGAAGAAATGATCTTATTCGCTTTCCCCACTGAATAAGAAGTGTCTAATACAACGTGTGGTACATAGCTAGTGCCATGTATTTACTGGTGTATGTTTATAGCCTTTATTTTATTTTATTTTATTGTGTTTTATTTTATTTTTGAGACCAAGTCTCACTCTGTTGCCCAGGCTGGAGCTCAGTGGCACGATCTCGGCTCACTGCAACCTCCACCTCCCGGGTTCAAGTGATTCTCCTGCCTCAGCCTCCTGACTAGCTGGGACTACAGGTGTACACCACCACACCTGGCTATTTTTTTTTTTTTTGTATTTTTAGTAGAGATGGGGTTTCACCATGTTGGCCAGGCTGGTCTCAAACTCCTGACCTCAGGTGATCCACCCTTCTCGGCCTCCCAAAGTACTGGGATTATAGCATGAGCCACCACAGCTGGCCTAGCCTTTCTTTTTTAAAAAAGTTTTTAAATATATACACAGTAAAAATGACTCTTATGGCGTGCAGTCTGAATTGTGACACAGGCATGGAATCATGTTTTCATCACCACAATCAAGAGAACATTCCCAGAACTTCTCCAGATTCCCCTGTGTTACTCCTTTGCAGTCCAACTCTCTGTCCAGCCCTAAGCTTTGGCAGCCTTTCTCTATAGTTCTCTTTGCCTGTGGTTTTCCTTTTCTAGAATGTAATACTCTTACAGTATACAGCTTCTTTCTCTTAGCATATTTCATTGGCAATTCATCCATGTTGTTGCATGTATCAACATTTTGTTCCTTTTCGTTGCTGAGTGGTAAGCCATCGTATCATGGCCAAGGGTTTGTCTCACTGTTTGCCAGTTGAAGGACTTTGGGGTTGTTTCCAGGTGTTTTTTTTTTGTTTTGCTTTTTGAGACAGAATCTCGCTCTGTCGCCCGGTCTGGAGTGCAGTGGCACGATCTTGGCTCACTGCAACCAACGCCTCCCAGGTACAAGCAATTCTCTGCCTCAGCCTCCTGAGTAGCTGGGATTACAGACGTGCAGCACCACGCCTGGCTGATTTTGGTATTTTTAGTAGAGATGGGGTTTCACCATCCTGGCCAGGCTGGTCTTGAATCCCTGACCTCGTGATCTATGCACCTCGGCCTCCCAAAGTGCTGGGATTACAGGTGTGAGCCTCCACGCCCGGCCTCCAGTTTTAATGATTACGAATATAGCTCTTATAAGCATTTGCATATAGGTTTCTATGTGAACATGTATTTTCATTTATCTTGCATAAATACATAGCTAGGAGTGGGATTGCTGGGTCATATGTATTTATTGAACCTTATCAGAAATTGCTAAACTGTTTTCCAAAGCATCTATGCCATTTTATATTTGCACCAGCAGTGTATCATGATGCTCTTGCTCTATGTTCTTGTTAGCTCTTGTTATTGTCAGTTTTGAAAACATTCTAGTCAAATTAATAGACATGTGGTAATATCTCACTATGGTTTGAATTTTCCATTCCCTAGTAACTAATGAGTTTGAGCATCTTTTCATCTGCCTGTTTGCCATCTGTGTATCTTTAACGGAGTGTTTGTTCAAATCATTTACCCATGTTTAAAAGCCACGTTGTTTTTCTTGTTGAATTTTGAGAGTTCTTTGTAGACATTGCCTTTCTATATAAATGTTAGGACTATCTTGTCAACTTCTACAGCAAACTTGCTGAGATTTGGATTGGGATTGCCTTGAATCTGTACATCAACTTTGGAAAAATTAGTGTCTTTGTAGTATTGACCTTCCAGTTCATAGACATGATCTATCCATTTATTTTTGTTTTCTTTGATTTCTTTAATCAGTGTTTTATAGTTTTCAGCATATTATACTGTATGTACTTCATTAGAGTAATGTTTACGCCCGAGCATTTTATTTTTGCAGCTGTCGTGAATAGTATTATTTTTTAAATTTTTATTTCCAGTTGTTCATTGCTAGTATATAGAAACATAGTTGGTTTTTACGTGTATCCTGTGACCTTGCTAAACTCACTTAATAGTTCTAGATGCTTTTTTTAGGTCAATTCTTTGAGATTTTTAAAAACATAAAAGCATGTTATCTGCCAATAGAGACATAGTTATATTTTGTCCTTTTCAATCTGTATGCCTTGCTTTCTTGTCCTCGCTAGGACTTTTGATTGTAACGTTGAATAGGACATAGGACTGATGAGAGAGCAGGCATCCTTCTTTACCTTATTCCTGACCTGAACAGAAACCATTCAGGCTTTTACCCTAAAGTATGATGTTAGCTGTAGGAATTTTGTAGATCCTCTTTATCAAGTTAAGGAAGTTTGCTTTCTATTTCTAGTTTGCTGAAATTGTTTTAAGTCTTACGTGGATATTGAATATTATGGAATACTTCTTATGCATCTGTTGAGATGTCCTATGGTTTTTCTTAGTCTGTTAAAATGGCAGATGATATCAGTTGATTTTTGAATGTTGAACCCGCTTTGTATTCTTGAGATGCATATCACATCGTTGTGGGTTTTTTTTTTTTTTTTTTATTGCTGGATCCCGTTTGGTAACAGTTAAGAAGTTTTGTGTCTGTGCTTTTGGGGAATATTGGTACTATTTTATATTCCTACCAACAGTGTATAACTTTTAATATCTTTGTCTGATTTTGATATCAAAGAAATCCTTGACTTACAAATGAGTTGCAAAGTATTTCCTTCTCTTCTGTTTTCTAGAAGAAATGGTGTAAAATTGGTAGTATTTTTTACTTAAATTCTTGGTGCAATTCATCAGTGAAATTACTTGAACCTTCAGTTTTCTTTTTTGGAAGTACTTTACAGACTCCATTTCTTTCCTAGATAGAGTAGTATATCCAGATTACCTGTTTTTTCCTGAGTGGTAGTTTTGATCTATTAAAGAACTGGTCTTTTTCATCTAAGTTACACAAAGCTAAGCATTAGCAGACTGAAGCCCACAGGCCAGCCACCTCTTTTTGTGAATAAAGTTTTATTGGAACACAGCCATGCCTGTTCATTTGCTTATTGTCCATGGCTATCTTTGCACTATAATGGCAGACTGGAATAGTTATGACAGAGACCATGTGACCAACAAATTTTAAATATTTGCTGTTTGCCCATTATAAAAATACTTGTTCACATCTGATCTGAGTTGTCACATACTGGGGCTTAGGGTTGTTCATAATGTTCTTTTATCAGCCCTTTAATGTCTATAGGGTCTGTAGTGATATCTCTTCATTCATTCTTAAAATTGGTAATTTGTGTTCTCTTTTTAAAATCAGCTTGGCTAGAGGTTTATCAGTTTTATATATCTTTTTAAAGAGACAGCTTTTGGTATGATTGATTTGCTCTATGGTTTTTCTGTTTTCAATTTCATTGATTCCTGCTCTTATCCTTATATGTTCTTTCCTTCTGCCAAATTTAGGTTTAATTTGCTCTTATTTTTCTAGTTTCTTGAAGTGAAATGTTATATGTTTGATTTTAGTTCTTATTTCTAATATAAGCATTTAATGTCATACATTTCTCTCCAAGCTACATTCCAAAAATTTTTGGTATGTTGTATTTTTGCTTCAGTTAATTCAAGATGTTTTCTAACTTGCCTGTCTTTGACTTATGGACGATTTAGAAGTGAGTTGTTTGCTTTCCAAATATTTGAGAATATTCTACATAATCTGATACTGATTTCTGGTTTAAGTAAATGACAGTCAGATAACTTTGTGATTTTATTTTTTTTTAATTTAAAGTTTGTTTTATGATAAAGTTTGATTTATATATGTAGTATATCTTGTTGAATGTTCCATGTGTACTTAAAAAGACTTTGTGTTTTGCCATTAGTGAGTAGAGTGTAAATTAGGTAAAAGCATAGTATCATTCAGGACTTCTGCATCCCTGCCAATTTTCTGTCTGCTTATTCTATTTGTTACCGAGAAAGGGGTGCTGAAATAACCATCCAAGTATAATGTTGGATGTGTCCTATTTTTCTTTCAGTTATTGCCTCATATATTTTGAAGCCCTGTTTTTAGATAGGTACACATTTAATATTGTTACTTCTTTGTGGTGAATTTATTCTTTTATCATTATATGACAGCCCTCTTTTTCATGGATGTCCTTGTTCTGAAGTTTACTTTGTCTATTCATATTCTTTTTTTGTTTTGTTTTGTTTTTTTGTTTTTTGTTTTTTGTTTTTGAGACGGAGTCTGGCTCTGTCGCCCAGGCTGGAGTGCAGTGGCGCGATCTCGGCTCACTGCAAGCTCCGCCTCCCGGGTTTGCGTCATTCTCCTGCCTCAGCCTCCCGAGTAGCTGGGACTACAGGCGCCCGCCACCTCGTCCGGCTAGTTTTTTTGTATTTTTTTTTAGTAGAGACGAGGTTTCACCATGTTAGCCAGCATGGTCTCGATTTCCTGACCTCGTGATCCGCCCGATTCGGCCTCCCAAAGTGCTGGGATTACAGGCTTGAGCCACCGCGCCCGGCCAATATTCATTTTTCTTTGGTTAGTATGCATGATACTTCTTCTCCCATCCTTTTAACTGACCTTATATATATCATTATATTTATAGGTGTTTCTTATAGATAGCATATATTTGGACTGTAGCTTTTTGAAATCCAGTCTAATAATCTGTATGCTTTTACTGATATATTTGAACCATTTACATTTACTCTAATTATTAGAGTAAATAGTGGGCCTACTATTTTATTAGTTGCTTTGTGTTGATCTCTTCTGTTTTTTTTTTCTCTCTTCACCCTTTTGCTGCCTTCTTTTGTGTTATATGATATATTTAATATTCAATTTAAACTTTTTCTCTGACTCTGTCTACTGACTCTTTCTTTTTTTGTGTTTGTGTGTGTGTTTTTTAGGGATTTATATAATGCCTACCACTTCACAGCCTTTAAGACAGTATTTTATCACTTGAAGAAAATCTGAAATTAAGATAGCATTTTATCACTTGAAGAAAATCTAAAAGTCCTATAACCAAATAGACTTGTTTACTGTCTCCTCTTCATAGTTTTTATATTTATTACATCTACATACATAAAGCATCATTTTAATTTTTGCTTTCAACAGTCATTCTAATTATAAAGAAGTTAAGCAGAGACAAATTATCTGTCATATTTATCCAGATATTTATCATTTCTTTAGCTCTCTCTTTATTCTTAAAGTTCCAAGTTTTCTTTTCCCATCATTTTCCTTCAACCTGAAGGATTTCCTTTAGCATTTATTTTAGAGAACATTTTCTGCTGATAAAGTCTTTTTCTCCCTCTTTTTTCCTTCACTGAGAATGTCTTTATTACCCCTTTATTTCCAAATGGTATTTTATTGGATATAGACTTTCATTGGATAGAATTTAAAATCTTTAAGGATTTTTTTCCCGTTGTCTTCTGGCTTCCATCGTTCATGATGAGAAATTGGACTCATTTGCGTCGCATTTTCCTATAGAGGGGTCATGTGTTGATTTTCTCCGGCTAGTCTCAAGATTGTTTTTCTTTATTTTTGATTTTTGGCAGTTTCATTATTGTGTGGGTGTTCTTTTCTTTGAGTTTATTTTGCTTGGGATTTGATGAACTTCTATAAGGAAGTTTTCAGCCATTCTTTCTTTAAATATTTTTTTCTGTACCAATCTCTTTCTGTTTCTTCACTCATTGTTTGACTGCAGTGACGTGAATATTAGATCTTTTGATATTGTCCCAGATATCTTTAAGCTCTCTTCACCTATTGTTCATTTTATTTTCTCTACGAGATCATTCTGTCTTCCAGTTTGAGTCTTTTTGCTGTCATCTACATTTTGTTGTTTTTACCCATCTAGTGAATTTTTTTAAAAATTTCAATTATTGTACATTTCAAGTCTAAAATTCCAATTTTTTCCAAAAGTTTTACTTCTAAAAATGTCTGTCTTTTCATTCATTTCAACAGTGTTCCCACTTACTTAGGGAGCTGCTTTACAGTGGTGTCTGGTAATTCCAACATCTGAATCGTGTGGGGGTTGGCATCTATTGATTGTGTCTTTCCTGTTTGTTTAGTATGATAAATAATTTTGGATTGTATCCTGTGTATTTTGTTTGTTTGTTTGTGTTTTTTTTGAGATAGGGTCTTGCTCTGTTGCCCAGGCTGGAATGCAGTGGCGTGACCTCTGCTCACTGCAACCTCCGCTTCTCAGGTTCAGGCAATTCTCTTGCCTCAGCCTCCCAAGTAGCTGGGATTACAGGTACCTACCACCATGCCTGGCTAATTTTTGTGTTTTTAGTAGAGATGGGGTTTCACCATGTTGGCCAAGCTGGTCTCAGACTCCTTCCTGACCTCCAGTGATCTGCCCGCCTTGGCCTCCCAAAGTGCTGGGATTACAGGTGTGAGCCACTGCGCCTGGCCCTGTATCCTATGCATTTTAAACATTATATTGTGAGATTCTGAATCTTGTTAAAATCTACTGGAAAAAGTTGAAAATTTTTTCCTTTCCTTTGCCTTTTGTTTTCTTTAAAAAGCAGATAGTCAACCGAATCAGGCTCAGAGGGCAAGTCTGCCCTGCCTTTTGTGAGTGGTGGTAATGGTATCAGTTTAGTTTTCAAAGCCTTTGCTACGCTGTTTGTATCTGCCCCACATACACACTTTTCAGGAGTTAGTATGGGACTTGCGTGGTTCTTTAAGTTGTAGTTTAATTCTCAAAGCCCTGTTTCTTTGGGTGTGTTTTATGCATGAGCATTTCCTGGGTGAGCCTGGGACTTGTGCTGGTGCATACACAGATTTATAGGATCTCTTTTTTTGAACTCTCTTCTCTCTGGGATTTCTTTCACACCCTCGATCTCGGGGGTCCTTTTTCCCAGGTCTCTTCCCAGCAGATGGATATGTCTGAGAGCTTTACCCTCCCACACCACATACGTGATTTTGCTATTTTGCAGTTCTTCATAACTGGGGCTGGCCTCAGAGCAAAGCAAGAGAAAAGGAAGATAAAAATAATCAGAGGCCGGGTGTGGTGGCTCCAGCCTGTAATCCCAGCACTTTGGGAGGCTGAGGTAGGCAGATTGCCTGAGCCCAGGAGTTTAAGACCAGCCTAGGCAATGTGGCGAAACCCCATCTTTACTGAAAATACAAAAATTAGCCAGGTGTGGTGGTGCATGCCTGTTGTCCCAGCTACTTGGGAGGCTGAGGCAGGAGGATTGATTGAGCCTGGAAGGTTGAGGCTGTAGTGAGCCATGATCATATCATTGAGCAAAACCCTATCTCAAAAAAAAAAAAAAAAATCAGAACCTCACCTCTAGTCCCAGCTACTCAGAAGGCCGAGGTGGGAGGATCGACTGAGCCCAGGAGTTTGAGAGCAGCCTAGGCAATGTAGCAAGACCCCATTTCTCAAAAATAAATAAACAAATAAAATCTCCCTTACACTTTCTAGACCATAGAACCCTTTTATTCCCACTTTCGTTGACCAGGGAGAAGGGTTATTTCTTGGGATTTTAGGGGCTTATATTGCCTAGCAGTAGTGTAACCTCATGACTAGGGCTGGCCTTAGAGCAGGGCAGGTAGAAAGTAAGAGAGAAAAAAAAAAAAAATACCTGGGCTCTTCCACCTGACTCTACACTTTCAGGGACTGCTTGTCTCAGTCCTCTGGCCAGAAAAAGGGGATTTTTCTTGGAATTTTGGTGTCTTCTTCTAGGGTGCAGTTCCTTGACTTGACTTGCTTTTTTATTTTATTTTATTTTAATTAATTAATTTATTTATTTATTTATTTTGAGAGGGAGTCTTGCTCTGTTGCTCAGGCGGGAGTGCAGTGGTGTGATCTTGGCTCACTGCAAGCTCTGCCTCCCAGGTTCAAGTGATTCTCTTGCCACAGCCTCCTGAGTAACTGGGACTACAGGTGTGCGCCACCACGCCTGGCTAATTTTTTTGTTTGTTTGTTTGTATTTTTAGTAGAGTCAGGGTTTCACCATGTTGGTCAGACCAGTCTGCAACTCCTGACCTCAAATGATCCACCTGTCTCGGCCTCCCAAATTGCTGAGATTATAGGCGTGAGCCACTGCACCCGGCTTTGACTTGCTTTTGGATCAAAGTCAAGAGATAAAGGAGGAAAATTAATCCAGGAAACTTACCAATGGATATTTCTTCCACTTTTGACTTCTTTCTCAGTCTGTCTGATACTATTTCCTTTGCAGAACCTCAAGGAGTTGGTTTTTGTATTCTGTGCAGAAATTTAACCTGTAATTAGTGGGCGGCATGGGTTTAGTGGGCTTGCTCCCTCTCGGCTGGTCCTGCATGTCGTATGTCCCCGCTATTTAGAACAAATAGTAGCATAATATTTTTTGGCGCTTGATTTTTAAAAACTTTTTTATTTGGCCGTTAGTAGCAACGACAAGTCAAATAACAGTTATCTAATTCTTACTAAGGGCCAGGCATTGTTCTCAGCATTATCCTTATAGTAACCCATTTAATCATCACAATAACCCTATTAGGTGGGTGGTGTTAGTCACATTTTAGAGATGATGTTACCTCCTTGGAGGAATTAAGTCATTTGCCAGGGTCACATAGCTACTTAGTCAAGGAATGATCTAGGTTGTATGGCTCAGAAGTCCACAGACATAACTACAATGATACAATAAGAGGAAGCATGTTAATATCTTAACACTTGACTGTCACATATTAGCACATGCTAGCTAGAAAAGTGCCTCAGCGATAAATGTACAAGTCACTTTCAGAATGAAGTGCCTGGTTAGTGCCTCACATTGATCATCCTAAAGTAAGAATCATATTCATTCTGCATGTAGGAAATCTGAGAAAATTCAGGTGGCTTGCGGAAGAGGTGCCAATAGAATTCTATAGTACAGACAAGCGTGATTTCAGTGACTGCTGCCGTCCTTTCTGGAAGGTGTGGTACATTTGTAGGCAGCAAATCTTGGAATAGTAGAATCATAGGCGATCAGAGTTGGAAGAGACTCACGGGGTCTAAGCCCACCTCCTGATTTTAACAATCACACCCCTCATGGGTAGGGAGGCACCATGTCAAAGGTAAAATGATTTGTGAGTGTCAGGTGTTATAGATAAGGAAACAGCTCTAGACAGGTAAAGTGATGAAATCCTCACTTTTTTTTTTTTTTTCTTTTTGGAGACAGGGTTCCTTTCTGTCACCCAGGCTGGACTGCAGTGATACGATCATGGTTCGTTGCAACCTCAAACTCCTAGGCTCAAACAATCCTCCTGCTTAAGCCTCCTGAGTAGCTGGGACTACAGGTGCATGCCGTTACACCTGGCTAATTTTCTTATTTTTTGTAGAGATAGTGTCTCACCTTGTTGCCGAAGCTGGTCTTGAACTCCTGGACTTGATAATGTCTCCCCTCGTTGCCCAGGCTGGTCTTGAACTCTTGGTCTCAAGCAGTCCGCCCGTCTTGGCCTCCCGAAGTGCTGAGGTTACAGGTGTGAGCCCCTGTGCTTGCTCTCTGATCTTCACTCTCGTCGTCATAGCTGCATTTGTAAGGCACAGATGTCCCAAGCGCCCTGCAAGGCACATCTCTGATGTTAAAATCACCCTGCAAAGTAGGTAGCATAATTCTCAGTTTTTTCATAAGAGGGAACAAATACTCAGAGAGGGTGGACCGCCTTCCCAACCAGGGTGGCGCACTGGGGTCAGGGTTCATGGATTCTTCTTTACTGAGGACGTCTTACCTGTGGGTACCTGCCATGTGCGAATGGTATGTGTAATCACCATGGAGTGTCTTGTCCACATTGGCACAGTTTTCTGGGTGCAAAGGGGCACTAGGAATAATTATACTGGGATTGTCCTGGCAAATTGGGACAAAGGGGCTCCCCTCCCTATGAGTCTGTATTTCTGGATGGCATGATTTCTATTGACCATGAGTTTGCTTGATTTAGATGACATACGTGCTGTAGACGGCTGGTGCTCGTGAGTCTTTAGCAGCGGGTCTGTGAGTCTGTTTTCTCAGGTCATAGAGATGAACCACACAGCGCCGGGTAGTCCGTTACTCCGTGTACAGTGGCCACACACAAATTTTGCTCGTGCTGGCTGAGCAAGAAAGTCTCTTTTAAGCAAATGTAATTTAAAAATACAAGTGCTGGGAAAAGTCATGAAGAAAGCCCTTAAGGCAGTATATATTATAATGAATTTTTTTTCCACGGCTAGATACCCATGAGCCTTTCAGGATGAAAATGATTAAATATGGGCAAGAATAGATAAGAAGCCTTTTTTCCCCATATGACACTGGGATGAATGTGGATCTCTTGTCATGTGCTTCATGGAGGTAAGGTTTTGGAAATGGAAATAAATGTGGATTTTCTCTTATAAACTCATGAAAAAGACATTAAGCCAACTGGCCACCCCGTATGAAGCTCGATGGTGTGCCCGTGATATACGTAAGCACACAGTGTTTACTGTGATTCTAAGGGAGGGAATAGTATCCCTGCTCTGTGTAAGCGGAAGCTGCCATTCAGGGTAGTTAAGTCATTTCCCAAATCTGCACAGCTGATGAGCTCTGGTGTTGGGATTTGGATCAAGGTCTGGCCGGCTCCCAAGGCCACGCATTCCTCAGCGCTGCCCCCGCTGAACCCGGAGGCTGTTGGCATCAGCACAGGAACGCAGTGAGGCTGCTCCCTTCAGACTGTGAGTGGAGAGCCCTAGACAAGCTGAACTCTCAGATGGACATGAATATCTTGTTTGGGGAAAGCACGGGACTGAATTACCTCAGTGTTGTAAGCAACTGGGTCTTAGGCAAGCCATTCTTCCTTTCTGGGCCTCAGTTTCCTTTTCTGGGAAGTGAGGTGGTTGAATTTCATGATCTCTGAGTCATCCAGGTCTGACAGTTGGTAATCTTCCCATTCAACATGGTAGGTATTTTGGTGGGAACAGACAGCTCGGTAATTGACATGTTAATAGTTTTGGTTTGTGTAGTCTAACCAATGGAGAAGCGCGGAAGTCCTGTTGTGTGTTTTGTGGGGTCTTGGAGAATTGACGGGGGTTCCAGGAAAGTCTTCCCATGGCCTCGGGGTCTGGGGAGGCAGCAGTTCCCCTAATTTCTGCCAAGAACTAGTTTTGCAGTTTACTTTTTTAGACCCCTTTCTTTCTGTTTCATCATTAAAATGGGAGACTGAGGTAATCAGAAGTTGCAATTAGGCCGGGTGCGGTGGCTCACACCTGTAATCCCAGCACTTTGGGAGGCCGACGTTGGAGGATCACTTGAGGTCAGGAGTTCGAGACCAGCCTGGCCAACATGGTGAAACCCCGTCTCTACTAAAAATACAAAAATTAGCCGGGTGTGGTGGCAGGTGCCTGTAATCCCAGCTACTCGGGAGGCTGAGGCAGGAGAATTGTTTGAACCCCGGGAGGTGGAGGTTGCAGTGAGCTGAGATTGTGCCACTGCACTCCAGCCTGGGTGACAGGTGAGACTCTGCCTCAAAAAAGAAAAAACAAGAAAAAAAAGGTTGACATTATTAATTTGAGCGCAGGCTTCAAGGACCCTACATGTGAGGCTTCTCCTGTAGAAAATAAAACAGGCAGCAGATGCCTTCACGAAGTTTTTATTCTCATCATTATTCCTGCTTTGAGCATTCACAGAGAGTCCATCACAGTTTGATTATGACGTGCTGATAACTTGTTTGTCTTCAGAAATATATATTAAGGACCTAGTTAGGCACACAACAAGGCTGGCTCCAAGAGGCTTCCCAGAGTGCATTCATCCCCCTTCTCCCCTGTCCTGAAATGAGATAGTGGTTGCCAGGGACACATGGAAATTACCAACGTCAGAAGGTTCTAGTGCCTGGAGCTTACTATGTGCATCACATTTGCTTAAACAAACTGTCTGTGAACAAAGTCCAATTATTTGGAACCAAGTTACTGATGATAAACATAATGATTACAGCGTCTACCATCGTGAACCGCCACGGAGCAGGAGAGACTCCAATCATCGCAGTGGAACGGATCCAAACCACGCCTCCCATTTTGCACAGAAAGAGCGTGGGATGGTGCTCACTCCTTCGAGACCCAACTTACATGCTCCAGTGAGAAATACAAACTGCAAACTAATTATCACTGAGGAAATAAGACGGAAAACTGCCCTCTCCTGACATTGCCTGGCCTTTCTCTGTTTTCTAAGCAATAATGTTCTCATCCAGTTCTCTCCGGGTTGGTCACAAACTGAAAAATTGCTTTTGCTGGTCCTCTTACCTGGGTGGTTGATATGGCAAATAACTGCTAAATGATGAGGCCAGGGAATTGACAGTAAAGTCGAAGGAGATTTTCTGTCTCTAATTACAAAGATTTATAATCTAGGATCAGAGAATTCTCTCGTAGTAAATTTCTAACAGGTCCCTTACCCGGCTCTTCCCAATAAAGGCTTATTAGAAATACTACACAGGGGAGAGTTTTGGCTAGCCTAGCCCATCATTTCCAGTTGACAGCCCTCTCCCTGGGTAGGTTATTGAGCAATTAAATCATTGCTATAACAGAAAAAAATCTCATTTTTTTCATTTATAATTAGAAAAATTTATAATTGGAAACTGTAATTTCCAATTTATAATTTTCTTAATTTGGGACTTTGTCTCCATTCCTTTACTCAACAGATTCATATTGACCACTTGGCCAAAAGATTCCTGTTTATCTTTTTATTTTCAAGACTGACCTTTCTGGAAATCAGTGTATCAAAGAGGTATTTGCATTCCTGTGTTAGTTGCAGCACTGTTCACAGTAGCCAAGGTTTGGAAGTGACTTAAATGTCTGTCGGCAGATGGATGGATAACGAAAATGCGGTACCTATGCACAGTGGAGTAGTATTCAGCCATGAAAAGAATGCGATCCCGTCATTTTCCACAACGTGGATGGAACTGGAGATCATTGTGTTAAGTGAAATAAGCCAGGCACAGAAAGACAAACATCGCATGTTCTCACCTATTTGTGGGATCTAAAAAGCAAAACAGTCGAACTCATGAAGGTAGAGAGTAGGTGGATGGCTTCTAGAGACTGGGAAAGGTTGGAGAGGGGCGTAGGTGGGAAGTGGGGATGGTTAATTGGTACAACAAATAGAAAGAATGAATAAGACTGTTTGATGGCACAACAGGGTGACTACAGTCAATAATAATTGTACATTTCAAAACAACTAAAAGACTATAATTGCATTGTTTGTAACACAAAGGGTAATTGCTTGAGGGGATGGATACCCCATTCTCCATGATGGGATTATTACGCATTGCGTGTCGGTATCAAAACGTCTCATGCACTCTGTAAATATATACACCTACTATGTCTCCACAAAAATTAAACATTAAAAACATGTTGAAAGACTGCCCGTTCCAACTGCGCCGCTTTGTGTATTGGCAGTGGTTGGTGTTCCTCTGCACTGAATCAGCTTTCCCTTGCCTCGTTCATCTGGCTGTGAGATTATCTGAATGGAAGGAGGTGGCTCGTACATCACTCCAAGTACCATCTCCTGGTTATCATTCCATAATGTGCTGCCGTCCTCCTTCGCAGACTGACCCGATCATGAGTTTACCCTTTTTCCTGCCATAAACTTGTGATCTGTTTACTTTCCAGTCTGTACTGTTTTCTGCTTCATGGAAAGTGTTAGATACCAAGTTTTTGTGCTTTTTGAGTCTTTAGTGCCATTATGATAATGACTTTGTGTTATCATGAGCCACCCACCTCCCACTACTCTTCAAATGACACAGCCCCTCCGGTCTAACCGGGTCATCTTTGTGGCCACTTTATTTTTAAAGAGGCAAAATTGGCTGATAGTAACAGAAAACTTGGGAGGAGCAGTTAGTGTTCTGACATGGCATAAATAGATTATGGGTTTATTATTTCATGTAAAATAATTTTAAAAATCGGGTCTGCAAGGCTAGTATGGTGGCTCTGTAAAGATACAAGAAACCCTAGGTTCTTTCTGTTTATTTCTGGTCCATCACCGTTAGAAACTTCATCCTCAGGGTCACAAGCTGACTGCTGGAGATCCAGCCATCACATTCTTATTCCAGGACATCTCCTGGGCAAGGGACAAAAGAATCTGCCAGATAGCTGAATCAACCCCTTTGCAGGAGTTCTTCTGCAAGCCTCACGGGGTGGCTTGGCTGGAGTCCCACTGGCTGCCTCCAGCTGGAAGGGAATTTTGGGGATTGTACTTCTGTAATTTGGTGCAATAGGCCAATGTTAGCTCTTGTAACAAACCAACCTCCACATCCATCCATCCATCCATCCATCCATCCATCCATCCATCCATCCATCCATCTATCTATCTATCTATCTATCTATCTATCTATCTATCTATCTATTATCTATCTATCTATCTATCTATCTATCTATCTATCTATCTATTAACCAATCATGGAGTCTCACTTTGTCACCCAGGTTGGAGTGCAGTGGCGCGATCTCAGCTCACTGCAACTGCCTCCCAGGTTCAAGTGATTCTCCTGCCTCAGCTTCCCCAGCTGGGATTATAGGCGCCCACCACCATGTCCAGCTAATTTTTATTTTTTTTAGGTGGAGTCTTGCTCTGTCACCTAGGCTGGAGTGCAGTGGCAAGATCTTGGCTCACTGCTGCCTCTACATCCCGGGTTTAAGCAATTCTCCTGTCTCAGCCTCCCGAGTAGCTGGAATACAGGCATGTGCCACCACGCCCGGCTAAGTTTTGTATTTTTAGTAGAGACAGGCTTTCACCATATTGGCCAGACTGGTCTCGAACTCCTGACCTTGGGTGATCCGCCCACCTCGGCCTCCCAAAGTGCTGAGATTATAGACATGAGCCACCGCGCCTGGCCAAACCTCCACATTTTAATGGCTTAACAAAATAAGCCATTATTTTTCTCTTGTCAGGGATTAGTGCGGATTTTCCTGGTTGGCAGTAGTTCTTCCGCGTGGGGACTGAGACCTAAGCTCCTTGTATCTTGTGCACTGTCCTCCTCCAGGACCTTGGAGTCCTCTGCGTTTAGCAGGCAGGTGGTGAACTAGAGTGGTGAGTCATGTGTGAGAGGTGTTTGTGGGCCAGCCTAGAAGTGCCCATGTCATTCATTTAGGCTCCATTGGCAGAGCCCAGTCATGTGACCACAGATAACTGCAAGGTTGGGAACTAGAGTCTAGCTCTGTGCCTGGGAAGAGAAGGAAACCGGTTTGGTGAGCAGCTAGCCACTGGCCACATTGTTGCCCTGGTGACATCAGGATCCTGTTAGCTGGAAAAGCATTAAGATAAGCTGAGACACAGGAAGTGAGGCACAGTCGCTGCTACAGCCCATCGCGTGCACCTGCTTGCCTTGCCTGTGGGGACTCTGCCTGCTCTCAGTTACCCACCCACCACAGGGCCCTTTGCACATCTGTGCACAGCCAGGCCAGGCCCCGTCTCTCCCAGCTCTGTCTGCTAACACCAGCTCTGGCTCCAACCTCTTAGGATACTACCAGATTTCACTCTCGGTTCTGAAGCGACTTGTTTTTATTTGTTCGGTGTTTTCTGGGTCTTTTTTTTTCCTCCCCTAAGTGTATAAGAGCAGGGACTTTATTCCCTTCTTCCATCGCCATTAGTGGTTAACTCTACCCCATTAAGTGGTGATTCCTCCTCATGAGAATGGCCAATAAGTCCTCCATGAAATCAGCTCCAAGAAATAATGGGGCCAGGAGTGAAGTAAAGTTATTAAAACTGCCTGGCCAGCATCCAGAAGCCGTTCTTAGTACCCCTGGGCCTCCTTAGTTAGGTTCTAACACAGTGTTGGTCCTGTACTCTGCAAACATGGACAGGTTTACTCTGGACAACTCCCGCTCCTGAAAGATGACTCAAATGTGGCTACTTTGTGAAGGTTTGGTGCTTAATTTTGGCCTGCAAAGTTGAGTTCTCTTGCCTCTGAGTTCTTGTAATGTTTTGTGAATAGTTTCGTGGTAGGGTCTGTTGCCTTATCCATGCGGTTACTGTTTACTCACCGCGCTAAGTAGCGAGGGTAGATTTTTCATCTTCTCACTGAATCTCTTCATAACCCCATGGAGTTGTGGTGGTACCATCTGCATTTCACAGATGAGGACACAGGCTCAGAGGGGATAAGTACCTTGCCCTGGGCTTCACAGTGTGGCTGTTAACTGCTGTGCTGGGATGCTATACATAAACCTGGACTTTCCACAGGGAGCTGGGACCTATGGTCTCCTTCCATGTGTGTCCTCCCAACTCTGCAGTTTCCTGAAGGCACTATTATGTTTTATGCCTTTGGTTAATTTTTTGAAAATCATGAAAGATTCCAGATTTACCAAAAAGTGTAGAAAAATCAGTGAACAGATTACCATGTACCCACCACCCAGATTGAGCAAATGTTAATTAACATTTTGCCATCTTTGCTTCAGATTTCTGAAAAAAAAAAAAAAGTTATGCATCCAGCCATATTTCATGTCTTTTTTGTTTATTTTAATTTTTGTTTTTTTGAGATGGAGTCTCTGTCTCTTAGACTGGAGCGCAGTGGCGTGATCTTGGCTCACTGCAACCTCCACCTCCTGAGTTCAAGCCATTCTCCTACCTTAGCCTCCAGAGTAGCTGGGATTACAGGTGCACACAACCACACCCAGATAATTTTTGTATTTTTAGTAGAGATGGGGTTTTACCATGTTGACCAGACCGGCCTTGATCTCCTGAGCTCAGGTGATCCACCTACCTTGGCCTCCCACAGTGCTGGGATTACAGGCATGAGCCACTGCGCCTGACCTTCAAACCATTGTAACCCCTCTTTTCTCTCCAGAGGCAACCTTTACTTTAAGCGGGTGGTGTATCCTGATTGTGTTTGTACTTTCACTACCTGTGTATGTATTATATACCCAAACAGTGTAGTGGTTAGTGTTGGTTTGTGTGTATTCTATAGATTGATATAAATTATGTTTTCCAGGTTTATTTCTGTTAATGCATGTAGATGTCATCAGTTAGTTAAACTGCTACAGAGTATTCTGCTGAATGAGGGACTGTCTTAGCTAGCCATGTAATATTCCATAGTACAGATGTACCATTAAACTCTTACTAGGAATCTCTGTTGTTTTCATTGTTTTTCACTTCTTGATTTTTTTTTTTTTTTTTTTTTTTTTTTTTGAGACGGAGTCTCACTTTGTTGCCAGGCTGGAGTGCAGTGGCGCCATCTCGGCACATTGTAACCTCCACCTCCCAGGTTCAAGCGATTCTCCTGCCTCAGCCTCCAGAGTAGCTGGGATTACAGGCATGCGCCACCACGCCTGGTTAATTTTTGTATTTTCAGTAGAGATGGGGTTTCACCATGTTGGTCAGACTGGTCTCGAACTCCTGACCTCGTGATTTGTCTGCCTCAGTCACCCAAAATGCTGGGACTACAGGTGTGAGCCACCACGCCCGACCTGTTTTTCACTTCTTATAGAGTTGCAATAAACATCTTTCTTTATACATATACCATTATATAATGCTTTTATTTCTTTTTTTTTCTTTTCTTTTTTTATTTTTTGAGACAGAGTCTTGCTCTGTTGCCCAGGCTGGAGTGCAGTGGTGTGATCTCAGCTCACTGCAACCTCCACCTCCCGGGATCAAGTGATTCTCCTGCCTCAACCTCCCAAACAGCTGGGATTACACATGGGTACCACCATGCCTGGCTAGTTTTTGTATTTTTAGTAGAGACAGGGTTTTGCCATGTTGGCCAGGCTGGTCTTGAACTCCTGACCTCAAGTGATTCGCCTGCCTTGACCTCTTAAAGTGCTAGGATTACAGGTGTGAGCCACCGCGCCCAGCTTAATGCTTTTATTTGTATAGAAGAGTTCTTAAAATGTAATGTAACAGGCATAGCCAGATTAGTTTCCCAAAATGTTGTAGCAGTTTATACTTAGCAGCTCTCCCACATCACTTTACCTTTTCCCAACCTGCTGAGAAGAAATTTGCCTTGCCGAGGTTTTGTTCAGCATTTTGGCGACTGCTAGTGAGCTTTGAGCATCAGTTAATATGCGTGTTGGCCATTCTGTGAATTGTATGTCTGTATCCTTCCCCGCATCTGCAGGCCCACCCAGACCATGTCTGCTGGGCATGATTTCTGTGCACAGTGAGTGCCCCTGGAGTTGTGCACATGGCTGTGTTAGTGGGAAGCCCTTGACGTAACAGGGCTATCATCTCTTTATTAATATTTTACTAACAGGAGTTGAATATTTTCCCCTTTCCCCTGAGACTTTTGAGTTTTGCATCTTGCTTAAGAAGATTAACCTATGTATGCCTTCTAATTCTTTTCCCCTAAAATGTTCCAACGTTTTCGTTGTATTTTTTTTTAATTTAGAAATGTAATCAACCTGAATTCTTCAAGAAACCCAGATTATCTTTCTGTGTAATTAAGCATGGCCAAGGCATTGGAACTGACTGACTAAATATCACTTGCTCGGAGGCCGTATCAAAAGCTCGGCCAAAGGACAGTGGCATGACTTGTGTTCCATCTTTTCCTTTTTAAAATGTACTCTCTGATCTTTTCTGTTCCGCGCACTGTGAGGCCTGTGGAAAGGGGAAGGCGCTGTCAGCCACTAGCTGGGAACACACAGGGAAAGTAGACCCGCTTAGTTGAGATTATGCTGGACTTGGTATTTTTGTTTTAAAATCCAGTAAAGAAACATGGTCTGTATCATTGCCTGTGACATTTACCCTCAGGAAAGATGCCAGGACTGAAGCATCCTGGAGGCTGACAGGTGATCTCTTTAGCTCTGTGACCCTCGCGTTTATAAGAGGTGAGACGTGGTGATTTGTTCCTGCAGGTGAAGGTAAGGGAACAGTGAGTGGAGAAAGGGAGATCATTTTGCTGCTGCTTGTGAGATGTATCTGATTGAACGGTGGAAACGATCTGTGTATCCGGTTTTTAGGTTTAAGACTTTTCAGAAGCGTTGAAGTGTATGGCACGTGGGACAGTGTTAAATCACATTAGTATTACATTTCTGTGCGTGTGGTTTAGATACATTTCCAGAACGTTTTGCTGACATATGCATTGGCTTGCCATGATGAGGATGGAGGGCCAGTTCCAGGAAGGGCCCGAGGAGGTACAGGGTGCAGGCCAGTTGCTGGGTGTCCAGCAGACTAGTGATTCGATGAAGAAGAACATTAGTATTCTCCCTGCAGCCAGCGCTGTGCAGAAAGCAAACATGCAGACCGTGCGTGGTTAAGGCTTTCCCCACTGGGAGGGTCTCAGGGCAGGTCAGGAGCTCTCCCTGGCAGCTTTCATCTAAAGTGGTGGGCGGGAGGGCAGTGGAACTCATGTCCATTTTGCAGGTGGCAAAACTGAGGCAAAAAAAAAAAAAAAAAAGGAAGAGTGTAGGCAGCCTCATGGGAGAATTGAGACAAGAACAACAGGCCTTTTCGTAGCTTAGTGAGGAACTTTGACTAAATCACTATCAAGTCCACTTTTTTGTTTTTTAAGATGGAGTTTTACTCTTTTTGCCCAGGCTGGAGAGCAATGGTATGATCTTGGCTCACTGCAATCTCAGCCTCGTGGGTTCAAGTGATTCTCCTGCTTCAGTTTCCTGAGTAGCTGGGATTACAGGCACGTGCCACCAAGCGTGGCTAATTCTATATTTTTAGTAGAGATGGGGTTTCATCATGTTGGCCAGGCTGGTCTCGAACTCCTGACCTCAGGTGATCCGCCCACCTTGGCCTCCCAAAGTGTTGGGATTACAGGCGTGAGTCCGCTTTTTAAGGGTGTTCAAGAAAAAAGTGATCCAGTGATACTTGCTAAAGCATGGTAAGGAAGACTTCATTTAGGACGATGGTGATAGGGACCGTTGCAGGGGAATCTTGCAGTGTGGGAGAGAGATCGGGCTCAACTCTGAAAACAGGAGATTTATAATGCCCAGGAGCAGAGCTGCGTGGGGGTGGTCAGTGGATGGAAGATTACTAAGAAGAACATCAGAGGAAAGGGGAATTCTGGCTAAACCCACCTAACAGGACTCTTGCTGAATACAGGCCAAGGTGATCAAGTATCACCTTGGGGGTTTTGGAGGATGACGACCCTCATCAGATCTCAGGGGGGCTCAGATGTCCAAGGTGGTGGAGGCTTCTTGCTAAACTGAGTTAGCAGGGTTCTTGTTGAAACTGAATTTTATAAGGAAGGGCACAGATGGGCCTAGGAGAAAGTTCGGGAGCCTGATTGACATCTGGTCATTATTAATTTAGCTGGAATTATGACATTTGTGTTGCCTATATGGGCTGGCTTTTTTGTGTTTGTTTTTACCTGTCACACAGAAGAAATGCGTGTCCTACGACTTGTGGATTTGCACATCTCTCAGAAGAAAATTGTCAAGTCTTTGCCACGGCCCACAGGCCCTAAAGCCCTGTAGGGATCTTGTGAACCCCATTTTCTCTCTCTTCACACAGCCTCCTGCTCTTCTGTAACCAGAGCCTTGCCAACCCAAAAGGCCTTACGTTTGTGCTTTTGTCTCCCTGGTAGAGGCTTCTACATGCGCCTGGAGTTCTCTCCTCATTCCGTTCGATTCTCAGCAGAGAGACCTGCCCTGGTTACGCGTCTGTAATTGTACAAAAATGCTATCTGTATGTCCATCTATAAATTTATTCATCTGTTTATCTCTATCATCTATTTGTCTGTCCATCCATCCATCCGTCCATCCATCCACCTACCCACCCATCATCCATCTGTCCGTCCATCCATCCACCCACCCACCCATGATCCATCTGTCCGTCCGTCCATCCATCCATCCATCCATCTATCTCACCCATCCCATCCATCCATCCATCCATCCATCCATCCATCCATCCATCCATCCAGTCCATCCGTCCATGCATCCATCCATGCATCCATCCATCCATGCATCCATGCTTCCATCCATCCATCCATCCATCCATCCATCCATCCATCCATCTCACCCACCCATTCATCTACCCATTCATCCATCCATCCATTCATTTATCCATCCATCCATCCATCCATCCATCCATCCATCCATCCATCCATCCATCCATTTCATCCACCCATTCTTTCATTCATCCATCCACCCACCCACCCACCATCTGGCACCCCACAACAGATTGATTAATCTGTGTGTACATGATTGAACAGCAATTAAAGCGTTTTACCATGGCACTAAAGCCTAGGAAGTATGAACTTTTCTTTCTGCTGGAATGTTAATGTGATTATGTTGTAGGGAATGGGAGAAACTGTCAACTATACTTGAAGATTAAGTTGGCTCTGTGAGTCAGGAAGTGAATAAAGAGAGATGGTTGCCATTTCGGAGGAGAAGAAATTAGCAAGTGGGGCAACGTAAGGGTCAGTCTTGCATCTGTGGACTTTGGTCAGTCAGTATTTGCACTTTGGAAAACAGAGAAAACTAGGATGTAGAATTTTAAGATGTCAAGGCAATTAGATGAGTGCCTAATTCTACAAAGAGTGGTTTAGGAACAGAACCAAAAGTCCAACTTAACAATTCTTCCACTCTCCCCTAATAGAGAGTCTGGGTTCATGGAAGTAGGAGGGAAGAAAATCTCTGTCTTCAGCCCTTGGGGTTGAAGTGGGCAATTGCTGTCAGAAACTGAGAAGGAAGAGAATGTCACTGGGGTTTCCTAGGAGAGGTCTCTGGTTAAGAAAATTTCAATGGATTTGTCTATCCGTTGTAGCCCATTTTGGATGAGAATTTAGACAGTATTTTGGGGGAGGGGCATATGGGAAGAAAACCACCGCACCGCCCTCACTCTTGTTACTCTTTCTAAATTGTAAAATTATACCCAGTGAGGAGGCATGGTTTAAAAATGAAAGAGCGTGACTTTGGCATCAAACTAGGGTTACAATGTCAGTTTAGTGCCATATTAGCAAAATTTTCGCCTTTTTCAACCTTAGTTTTCTCAGCTGTAAGATGGCCATAATAATGTTATCATGCAGGGTTATTATTAGAATTGGGAAGTAGTTGGCAAATAGTTTTTTAAAAATAAGCTTATGCTCATTTAGACTTGGGAGGCTGAGGCAGGAGGATGGCTTGAGCTCAGGAATGTGAGGTTATAGGGAGCTGTGACCATGCCACTGCACTCCAGCCTGCATGACAGGACAAGACCCTGTCTCTCAAAAAAATTATATACAGTTTTTAATGAGCAGTATTGATGATGGTGATGATGATGACGATGATGATGGTAATGGTGATCGTGATGATGGCGATGATGATGATGATGACTGTGATGACGATGATGATGGGGATGATAACTGCGATGATGGTGGTGATGATGGTGGTGATGGAGATGATGGTGATAGTGATGATGATGGTGATGATGACTATGATGATGGCGATGACTGATGGTGATGGTGATGATGGCAATGATGGTGATGATGATGGTGATAGTGATGGTGGCAGTGATGACAAGGATGATGATGATGGTGATAACTCTGATGACTGTGATGATGGTGGTGAAAATGATGATGATAATGACTGTGGTGATGGTGATGATGATGAAGATGATGGTGATTGTGATGGTGATGATGGTGATGATGATGGAGATGATGGTGATGATGGTGATGATGGTGATGATGATGGTGATGATGGAGGTGATGATGGTGATGGTGATTGTGATGGTGATGATGGAGATAATGGTGATGATGGTGGTGATGATGGTGATGATGGAGATGACGATGGTGATGATGATGGTGATGATGGTGATGGTGATGATGGTGATGATGGAGATGATGGTGATAGCGATGATGATGGTGATGATGACTATGATGATGGCGATGATGACTGACGATGGTGATGGCAACGATGGTGATGATGATGGTGATGGTGATGGTGGCAGTGATGGAGATGATGGTGATAACTATGATGATGACTGTGATGATGGCGGTGAAAATGATAATGACTGGTGATGGCGATGATGATGATGATGGTGATGGTGATAATGACTGTGATGATGATGGTGATGATGATCATAATGATGATGATGATTATTTAGGTTAGGGAAGCTTCATTCTTTGCACAATAACCTGTTTTCTCGGGGAAAGGATTTGTTCTCTGTGCTCCAACTTTATATATATGTAAGGAAGCACAGAATAGTTTGCATCTTTTTTTTTTTTTTTTTTGAGGCAGAGTCTCGCTCTGTGGCCCAGGCTGGAGTGCAGTGGCCGGATCTCAGCTCACTGCAAGCTCCGCCTCCCGGGTTCACGCCATTCTCCTGCCTCAGCCTCCCGAGTAGCTGGGACTACAGGCGCCCGCCACCTCGCCCGGCTAGATTTTTGTATTTTTTAGTAGAGACGGGGTTTCACCGTGTTAGCCAGGATGGTCTTGATCTCCTGACCTCGTGATCCGCCCGTCTCGGCCTCCCAAAGTGCTGGGATTACAGGCTTGAGCCACCGCGCCCAGCAATAGTTTGCATCTTGACCAAATTCTCTTAACAGCCTTGTTTGTTAAATTGCCCAAGGTGCAGCTCAGTGATCAAAAGACATGCAGGGTGTTTCGGGCTAGTGTAGGGAGATCCAGCCAGTTATGAAGCAAACACTTGCTAGAGCAAGAAATTTTTAAAGGAAAAATAGAGAAGGTATTTTTTATATCATTCAGTAGCATAAATGAAAATGTAGATCATAAATGAATTTTCTGCCTGGCAGAGGCATACCACGTTGTTAGGGAGGATGCTTACCTGTTTCTGTTCAAAAGGATGTCAGAGAACACAAAAATTATCTAAAACACATTTGATGGGATTGAGAATACTACATATCAGTTGGCTCTGTTTGTTTCTGTCATTTATTCAAGGCCTCGTGCCTTCTCACTGCTGGCTGCACTGTGTGGACGCTGTTCATCTGATGTTCAAAATGTCCACAGTGTGGTCCCAGGGTACCTTGCCAGCAGCAGCATTTCATCAACTCGTCACACCGGAGTCAAAATCCCTCCAGACACTAGCTTTGAGATTTAGACAACTTCTTGAACCTTGATGAGTTCAATTTCCACATCTGTAAAATAGGGATAATTAATGGGAATATAAAATACACAATGTTCTGCATCTTTGTTTTTGCATTTAACAGTATATCTTGGGAATAATTCTGTATTATACATGTAAATCTACTTAATTATTTTACATGACTGCATAGTACTCCATTGTATTTTTTTTTTTTTTTTTTTTTTTTGCTTTTCACTAATAACATTTATTTTAGGGAAATACAAATGAAAGCCACAACGAGATACTACTATACACCCACTAGAATGGCTCAAATTAAAAAGACCAATACCACTAAATCATGGTAAGCATATGGAACAATGTAAACTTTCATGCATTGCTAGTAGGAGTGTAAAATGGCGTAACAATTTTTGAAAACTGTTTGTTTCTTATAAATAAACACACATTTATTGCATGACCTAGCCATTGCATTTGTAGGCATTAATACAGGAAAAATGAAAAACATATTCATTAAAGAGATGCGTGCAAGAATATTCATAGCTAATTGATTCGTAACAGTGCAAAACTGAACCCCAGTGTCCATCAACTGGTGAATAAACAGTTGTGGTATATTCATACAACAGAATACTTCTAATCAAATAGCAACAAACTGCTTACACTATAGCATGGATCAGTCACAGAAGCTTATGTTAAATGAAAGAAGCCAGACACACAAGAGTGTATACTGTAAAATTTGCTTTATATGAAGTTCAAGAAAGCAGGCAAAACTAATCTACAGAGATAGAATTTTGAACCGGGGTTGCTCTGAGAGGCTGGGGATTGATTGGGAGTTGCCATGATGGGATATATAGATATAGATATAGATATAGATATAGATCTTTGTTGTTGTTGTTTGTTTGTTTTTGAGACGGAGTCTGACTCTGTTACCCAGCCTGGAGTACAATGGCGTGATCTCAGCTCACTACAGCCTCCGCCTCCTGGGTTCAAAAGATTCTCCTGCCTCAGCGCCCCCAAGTAGCTGGGATTACAGGCAAGCACCACAATGCCCAGATAATTTTTGTACCTTAAGCACAGACGGGATTTCACCATGTTGGCCAGGCTGGTCTCGAACTCCTGATCCAGTGATCCGCCCACCTTGGCCTCCCAAAGTGCTGCGATTACAGACGTGAGCTACCACACCCAGTCTATGTATTTTTATATATATATGATAAAAATATTTATGTGACAGCTTTTTTACCTGATAATAATTAACCTGTTTTGAACACTTACCTTAACAAGGTGCAACTCTTGGCACTTGACATGTTTTATCCCCTGTAACCCTTACAGCAATCCAGAAATACTCCCTTTTAACCAGCAGAAAGAGGCGAATTAATGTCCCTGCATTTATTAGCTTAAAGTGGCAAAGCCAAGAGTTGAACCCAAGATTCAGGTCCTAGAAGCCAAGCTCTTAACCACTGTCCCATTCTACTACTATCCCAGAGCTCTTATATTGTTTCTCTAGAGACGACAACCATCCCAAGAAGACCAAGTAATTGAAATAATGCCTGAAAAGCAGCAGGTCAACATCCTGCTAGACTGTTGACTGTACTAGAAAAAATTCTAGGAATAATGAGCAAATGAAGATTTCCAAGATTCTGTGAAGGCCACAATTTGGCAGGATCACTGTGCATGCTCAGTCCCCATTGACCACTACTGAAAATCCACTCTCAAGTCAAGGGTCAGTTACACAGGCTTTTAGACAGATCCCAAGAACATACCATTCTACCTTTGTAGATAACCCTCAATTGTACAAAGTAACTGTAGCCTTAAAGAAAAAAATGAAGATTTGAGGCCAGGCACAGTGGTTTACGCCTTATTTATCTATTTATTTGTTTATTTTTAGAAATAGGATCTCACTGTGTTGCCCAGACTGGAGGGCAGTGGTGCAATCATAGCTCATTGCAGCCTTGAACTTCTGGGCTCAAGTGATCCTCCTGCCTCAGCCTCTCAAGTAGCTGGGACTACAGGCGCACACCACCACGCTCAGCTAAGTTTTTATTTATTTATTTTTGTAGAGACAGGGTCGCTGCTAAGGGTGGTCTCAAAACTCCTGGCCTCAAGCAATCCTCCTGCCTTGGTCTCCCAAAGTGTTGGGATTACAGGCATGAGCCACCACGCCTGGCCTCCATTGTTTTTTTAGATTGTAACTTACTTAACCAGTCCCCTATTAATGGATATTTAGAATTTTTCCAGTGTTCTGCTATTTCAAACTTTTATTGATTGTTTTAAGCCAGAATATTGATTTTTTTTTACACAGACACAGCCAAATGTCCCTTAAATGTAGTAATTATTTTACCTATAAGGACTCTGTGTTTTTTTATGGAATAGCTTGAAGCATACTTAAAGTGTATTGATGTGTGTTTAGTTAGCAGGGAGCTTAAAAGAATTTTCCTTTAAGTTACTTGTTGAGACATCTGCCCTGAATGAGAATGAAAATAAGCTCAAAAGAGTGCCTAAAGTCAGAGGATCTGGCGAGTGGGAATGGCTGGATGAGGGATGGCCTGTTGGGATTAATCATGAACATTCTGTCCCATCGCCACTTCACCATTCAGGTTTTGCCCACCATGTGACAATGGGGCTATGCGGCTGGCATTAGGAGCATGTTGGATTTTTGTAGCAGCCAGAGGGCAGAACATGAGCATTTGCTAGGTCTGGTTCCCTCACCATCAGGGATGGGAGTGAGAAGGGGGAGTTCGCCTCTGAAGAGCCACCTCTGCAGGGAGAAATCTGTCTCCAGCAGGAGATCTGGGAAGACCACAGTGAGAAGTGCTGGCGAAGAGGTCCGCACAGGTGATGAAGAAAGAGAGTATCCCGGCGGTTGCAGTTTCATCCAAGTCAGTACCTTTGTCATCCATGGAAAATATACCCTGGCAACAAATGCATGCATGGCCCACATGGACACTTTATTTGCCCTTGAGTGTTGCCAGCTTTTTACGCTGTAGCTATAAGGAGATTTTGTAATCTCAAAAGAAACTGAATATTTTTTTAAGAGACAGGGTCTCACTCTGTCACACTGTAGGCTGGAGTGCAATGGTGTGATCATAGCTCATTGTAACTTTGAACTCCTGGGCTCAAGCGATCCACCCACCTCAGCCTCCCAAGGAGATAGGACTACAGGCGTGTGCAACTACACCTAGCCGATTTTTTCTTTTTCTTTTTTTTTTGTAGAGTTGGGGGTCTCGCTATGTTGTCCAGGCTGGTCTCCAACTCCTGGCCTCAAGTGATCCTCCTGCCTTGGCCTCTCAAACTGTTGGGATTACAGGCATGAGCCACCGTATCTGGCCTGAATATTTTATTCTGCCTCCGTCTCCAAAAAGCAGGCTTCCATGGATGCTCCCTGTTGGTATAAGAAAAAAAAAATGATTGACTCACTTCGGTTCCATATCAACCTTTAACAAATGGCATGAAAAGAGCAGAGATAAAACGTGGGAGCCTGTCAGAGAAGTGAAGGAGGAAAGCAAGGAGTGCTATTAAACGAAGCGTGTTTTTAAGAGTGTGGCAGTAAGCTTTCACGTGGAATTTATTTGTCTTCTGCATTTGGATCAGTGAGGCTGTGAACAGCAAAGATTTAGTGCCACAGAAACACCTGCAGAAACCAAAGATGTCACAAGCAATGATTGTGTCAGCATTTTGATGTGTTCTCCCTGTGACAAGTATTGTCATAACCTAGACCTGCCCTGGTGGCAGTTTCAGACATAGGATTGTACTCAGAATGAAAACTGATCTGGACAAAAATTAAGCTAATCGTGTGGGTATTTAAGAATGCCTCATCATGGTTCTTGAAGCTATTATGCAGGGTTGCTTATCATTGAGGAATTTACCAGTTAAAGAGGAAGACGAAAATTTTTCAGTGAGAAAGCGTAGCTGTTTTGAAGGATTCTCTCTGTTCCTAAGCATCTACTTGCTAAAGTTAAGGATATGTTTCTAATTTGAACTGGTTGGTCAGGCACCAGTCCTAGTTAATAAGAACCCGAGTTAGAGTTTTTTTGTTTTTGTTTTTGTTTTTTTAAGGAATAGAATTTTAATACTTTTAGCTTAAGCATTAGCATAAACAAATGTAAGGCTTACTATGTAATTGTCAGGTGGAGAGCTTTAAAAGATACATTTTAATGAATAGACATTGTATCTAAGTTGGATATCCATGTTCTTGGACACATTTGTTCTTCAGGCATGTGAAAGCGAGTCTTTTTGCTGTGTTTGCTTGGCAGAACTTTATTTTCCAGATTGGGCCTGGCTTTTCTTAGGTCAATGTGCTGAATTAGCACTACAAAATGTCATTAGTGGTGTGCGATTTAGTAAAGATTTTTAGCTGAAGATTCTATCAGAAGGAGTTAATGTCACTTCTAAAATTGCCAAATTTCTGCTGGGAGAGTTGCGTAGACATTGAACATTGAGACCATTTACTTCACTACTGTCATTCCTTCCTTCCCTCCTTCCCTCCCTCCCTCCCTCCCTCCTTCCCTCCCTCCCTCCCTCCCTCCTTCCCTCCCTCCCTCCTTCCTCTTTCCCTCCGTCCTTCCCTCCCTCCCTCCTTCCCTCCCTCCCTCCCTCCTTCCCTCCCTCCCTCCCTCCTTCCCTCCCTCCCTCCCTCCTTCCCTCCCTCCCTCCTTCCTCTTTCCCTCCGTCCTTCCCTCCCTCCCTCCTTCCCTCCTTCCCTCCTTCCCTGCTTCCCCCCTTCTTTCCTTCCCTCCTTCCCTCCTTCCCCCCTTCCCCCCTTCCTTCCTTCCTTCTCTCTTTTTCTTTTTGATGGAGTCTCGCTCTGTGACCCAGGCTGGAGTGCAGTGATGTGATTTCAGCTCACTGCAACCTCCGCTGCCGGGGTTCAAGCAGTTCTCCTGCCTCAGCCTTATGAGTAGCTAGGATTACAGGCATGTGCCACTATGCCCGGCTAATTTTTGTATTCTTGGAGACGGGGTTTCACCATGTTGGTCAGGCTGGTCTCAAACTCCTGACCTTGTGATTCACCCACCTTGGCACCCGAAAAGTACTGGGATTACAGGCGTGAGTCACTGCGCCCAGCCGACTTCACTACTGTTATGATCCATTCAGATTCTCTGGGGTCTGTAAGGGTTAGGGTTAGCAAACAGGTTTTTCCGTTTGAAGAGTTGATTCTAATCTGGAACAATAGGTCTAAAAGGCACCTGTCTACTTCCTAGACGGTCTCAAGCCAAGTACCACCAATTTCCTCCCTCCCTCCCTCCCTCCCTCCCTCCCTCCCTCCCTCCCTCCCTCCCTCCCTCCCTTCCTTCCTTCCTTCCTTCCTTCCTTCCTTCCTTCCTTCCTTCCTTCCTTCCTTCCTTCCTTCCTTCCTTCCTGTCTCTCTTTGTCACCCTGGAGTGCAGTGGTGCAGTCATGGCTTACTGCAGTCTCAGCCACCCAGCCCAAGTGATCCTCCTACCTCAGCTTCCTGAGTAGCTGGGACCATAGGCACGCACCACCATGGCCAGATCATTTTTGAATTTTTTTTGGTAAAGATGGGGTTTTATCCTGTTGTCCAGGCTGGTCTGGAACTCCTAGTCTTAAGTGATCCTCCTGCCTTGGCCTCCCAAAGTGCTGGGATTACAGACATGAGCCATGGCACCCCAGCTTTTCAGTGTTTTAAAACCAGCCTTTAATATTGTGCTGACGTGACACTGGGGAAAATAATATGATTAGTAGAAAAGAACATTTTAATTTATGGTCAGAGGCCAGGGGGTAACGTCTACAGACCCAGTTACACAGTCTGGTAAGGGCAGTAGGCTGGAAGCGATGCTGTTCATCAAGTTAATAACACAGTCAGTCTGATTTGTATGTAGAATGACTAAAAAGCATAGAAAGGCAAAGAGCCAATAATAGCTACACTAAGCTAATAGGGCACATCATTTCAGTATCATCTGATTATTTCTTGGTCTAATTTGGGATGGATATAATTTCACCCAGTGGTTGGTTTAGTGAACTGTCATGAATCAAAAAGACAGCTCCCGAATTCCTGATTCTCATTAAAAGTCAGAGGAGTCCTTTCCAGGTTTCAGCAGTTCCGTTTGACCAACAGTTTTGGAGCACCTAAAATGTGCAAGTCACAGCAGATTGGTCGGAGGCTACAATTTTTGACCATTTTGTGATTAAATTGCTCTTGTCCGAGAAAAGAATTTATTTTAAAATAATGTGCACTTATTTATTTATTTATTTATTATTTATTTATTTTTGAGACTGAGTCTCACTCTGTCGCCCAGGCTGGAGTGCAGCAGCATGACCTCGGTTTACTGCAACAACTTCCGCCTCCCGGGTTCGAGCCATTCCCCTGCCTCAGCCTCCCGAGTAGCTGGGACTACAGGCGCCCGCCACCACTCCTGGCTCATTTTTGTATTTTAGGTAGAGACGGGGTTTCACCGTGTTGGCCAGGCTGATCTTGAACTCCTCATCTCAGATGATCTGCCCTCCTCGGCATTCCCAAGTATTGGGATTACAGGTGTGAGCCTCCACACCCAGCTATTATTGTTTTTTTTTGTTTTTTGGGTTTTTTTTTTTGCTCTTTTTGAGACAGAGTCTTGCTCTGCCACCCAGGCTGGAGTGCAGTGGCGCGATCTTGGCTTACTGCAACCTCTGCCTCCTGGGTTCAAGTGATTCTCCTGTCTCAGCCTCCCGAGTTGCTGTGATTACAGGTGCCCACCACCACGCCCGGCTAATTTTTGTATTTTTTCAGTAAAGACGGGTTTCGCCATGGTGGCCAGGCTGATCTCAAACTCCTGACCTCATGTGATCTACCCGCCTTGGCCTCCCAAAGTGCTAGGATTACAGGTGTTAGCCTCCCACGCCTGGCTGTTGCCCGATTATTCTTAACAACCTTAGGTTAAAGATGAAAGGTATTAGAAACTGGAAAAGACTATGAGAAACTGGGATAGAAACAGATTTCTTGTTTCCATTTTTTACAATAATAATTGGTAGTGAGGAGGGAGTTAGCCAGCGTATCTCTGGGCTTGGCTTGGTTCTGAGTTCTGGGCCCAGCATAAGCTAAAGGTCTGGAGTTGAGACGACTGGAGTCGGAATGATTCTGATAATTTTTTAACTACAGGTAAGCACATGCCTATCTATAGCACAGGAGAAGGGTAAAAAACCAGTTCACAAGTCCTTAAATGTCTGTTTTTAGCCAAGGTATCCTTAGGGCACATGCATTTTGTGTTGCTTTTTCAGGGAACTCAGGAAGAACATTCCCAGATCCCAGGTCCACTTCTTTTCTTTGCCCTGTCACTCACTGGTCGCTTGGACCTCAGATCATTTCACTCAGAGAGGACTGGGTATACATTTAACAGCATGGAGAGCCAACCATCGTAACACCACAGTCCATTGAAACTGACTAGATAAAGCAAAGCAAAACAGCTTTTATTTTCCAGAGCCATCATTTATGAAGTTAAAAGTCTAAGTAGCCATTTAGAATTCTTTCATCACTATGGAAAATGGGATGGTTTCCTTTAGTCTTGGAAATTTGGTTCTCAAAAGATTATTTCCTCGCAGGCACCTGGCTTATAATCAGGATGAGCTGCCTGTGGGTGATGATTTGATTTTCTTTGAAATGTGGGGAAAAGGAGGAAGGATTCAACTTTTGCAATTTGTACAGCCTATCATCAGGTGAAGAAAACATTTAGCATTTCAAGATTAAATTTTTATTTGACCTTTCCAGTAATTTATCACAGAGATTCCTTTTTGATGGAAATTTTGTGTTTTTTAAATAGAATAATGGCTTTCTTTATCATTCAAATAAATGTCTTGTCACAACTTGAAAAAATGCAGTTTTTGAAACACTGAAATTTTTATTTCTCCCACAGTTATGCATTTTCTAAAGTCCTTTCATCTGTATAAAAATCTGCTGTTTCTTTTTACCAAATTTTACTTATTCAACAAGGATGAAGGTTTATAGGGAGAAAATATCATAAATTAACAAATTTAAGACTTTTTCTAGTCAAAACAAACAGTGATCTCTGGATTATTCAACTGTATAATATTACTTAAGCATTCAGGCATGTAAGTGCATGTTTTAAAATAAATCAGGAGGGACTCAAATAATTTTTATGCCTCAAGAGAAACCTTTGAGGTTCTTTCTGCACAGGCTTGCATAGAAACTTAGAGAAACATATTATGGAGGAGAAAAGAGATAGTACTGTTTTCTAGTACTAGTGTTGAGTGGATAGTGCTAGTGCTGAGTGGATGGTACTAGTGTTGAGTGGATAGTGCTAGCGTTGAGTGGATGGTACTAGTGTTGAGTGGATAGTGCTAGTGCTGAGTGGATGGTACTAGTGTTGAGTGGATAGTGCTAGCGTTGAGTGGATGGTACTAGTGTTGAGTGGATAGTGCTAGTGTTGAGTGGATGGTACTAGTGTTGAGTGGATAGTACTGGTGTTGAGTAGAAGGTCATTAGGATACATTACTTACTTTGCAGATCTACAGCACAGGAGAAGAGTGAAGAGCCTGATGGGGAATCAGAGGAGAGCCCCCATTAATGGTCATCATCAGAAGTGTCTTGGGCACCAGTTGACACAAGTATTATTAGGTCTAGAGACACAGAAACAGAATACATGCACCTCCTATTCTCGTATAGGAAGCATGTTAAGGACTGTAATGGGATGTGCACATGGGAAAGGTAATGTACGTTTAAGCCACATTTTTCAGAAGGAGAGCATCATTCTGCCTGGGTGAGAAGCAATTGAGAAAACCTTAAGAGAGGAGGAAATAAGAGGTCAAGGTGGGCAGATCACTTGAGGTCAGGAGTTCGAGACCAGCCTGATCAACATGGTGAAAACTCGTCTCTACTAAAAAAAAAAAAAAAAAAAAAAAGCTAGCTGGGCATGGTGGTGTGCGCCTGTAGTCTTAGCTATTCAGGAGACTGAGTCAGGAGAATAGCTTGAACCCCAGAGGCGGGGGTTGCAGTGAGCTGAGATGACGCCGCAGCACTCCAGCCTGGGTGACAGAGTAAGACTCTGTCTCACAGTAAAAAACAAAAAAGGAAAAAGGAGGAAATATACCATCTGGGCCTTTGAAAAATACTTGGAATTGGCTGGGCGCAGTGGCTCACACCTATAATCCCAGCACTTTGGGAGGCCGAGGCGGGCAGATCATGAGGTCAGGAGATCGAGACCATCCTGGCCAACATGGTGAAACCCCGTCTCTACTAAAAATACAAAAATTAGCCTGGCGTGGTGGCATGGGCCTGTAATCCCAGCTACTCGGGAGGCTGAGGCAGGAGAATTGCTTGAACCAGGGATTCGGAGGTTACAGTGAGCCACGATAGCACCACTGTACTCCAGCCTGGGTGACAGAGCGAGACTCTGTCTCAAAAAAAAAAAAAAAAAAAAAAGAAAAGAAAGAAAAAGGCATGGAATTTTACCAAGCAGAAAGGAAAAGGAATGAATGACATTCAGGGAAGGAGGGGATGGGCAGAACTTGAACAAAGGCCAGTGGTGTGAAAGGCCATTGTGTGTTCAGGAAACTGCCTGTTGAGTGGTGTGGTTGGGTTGAGGTGACTTGTATATGGTGGGGAGTGTTTGTGTTGGGGACAGTGGCTATAGTGGCAGATAAGCCTGCAAAGTTGTGGTCAGGTTTAGAAAAGCTTCGAGTGGCATGGGTAACTTGCAAAGGGATTTGAACTTGATCCCATAGACACGAAACCTCAACGATTTAAGGAGGGTAATGACATAATCAAATCTTATTTCCAGAAGAGTAATTTCAGTAACAGGAGGTAGCAGGTAGCAGTGGGCTCGCTGGGGGCTACGGGACCAGGAAGGAGTGGGTGGAGGTATTGCAGAATCGAGAGAAGGAGGACATGAACCAGAGGAACAGTGAAGGGATGGAGGAACAGGCGGGCGTTTGAGACTCTTGTCTCAAGCGGAAGACCTGAACGTACTTGGCGATGGAAATGACAGAGACAGAGAGCAGTAAAGTAGACAGGTTTTAGGCCGCATTACTGATTAGTAGAAATGAAAGAGAGAAGTTTTGGGGTAAAGATAACTGTGTTTCACTTTGGTTATCGTGCTCTTGAGAGGCTGGGAAGGGCCTTTGTGAGCGGAGAAGGTAAGGTTTGCACATGAGAGAGATTAAAATGTGGATGAAGCTTAGGAGACCATCAAAGGACAGAGGGGGCTGAGACTATGGAAACAGCTGAGATTTCCATGGGGAAGATACAGACTAGGAAGAAGGAAGGGTTGCAAATGAACCCTTGGGGGCCCATTGATGTTTGAAGGGAGGAAGAGGAGATGGAGATGGAGAGGAAATGGACATAGAGGCAGAAGGAGAGGACTATGCTGTAGAACCAAGAAGCAAAGAATTTTAGGAAGAAGGTCAAGGCAAAAACCAGTAGGATGAGCAGTGAGAGGAAGCCATTGGGTTTAGCAACTGGGAGACCCCTGGGGGGCCCTGCCCACGAGGGTCCAGTCAAGTGGTGGTGGAGGAAGAAGGCGGACTGCAGAGAGAAGAGTGGGGCACGGGCTCCAGGCCAGTGACAGCTGTGCCCAGACAATTTTAAGTTGCCAGCATGATTCGGTCTGGCTGGAGTGCCCCATCGTTCAGCTTTAAATGCACAATGCTTATGTTTTACAGCCTATAGACTGCAACCTGCTTTGACCTCTTTGTATTTTTTAAAACTTTGTCACTCTGTCCCTGCTTTTGTTCCTTGGAATTTATGTTCTTGGGTTGCAGGAAGTCTTTATAGGTTTTCAGATCATTTTCCTTGCTGTAGCCTTTCTTGTCACAAGGACACCCCCCTCCTCTCTCTCTCTCTCTCTCTCTCACACACACACACACACACACACAGACACACACACACACACCACTGTGTTATATAATATCATAGAAAGTGCTCAAACTGTTCATTCATGAGCTTTGTGTTTGATGTTTCTAATTAAATTTCCTGGAACAGGGGAAGTGTCTTCAAGTGATTTCTGTTTATTGTGGGAACAGTAACAGTTTATGGTAATCTTATATCCCTTAAGAAGGCCAGAGAACTTTGTCTTTCGAAAGCTTAAAGCAGGTAAATGCACATTGTTTGGCTAAATGATAAAGCAGGTGGATTTGCGGGCTTGGAGCGATGGCAGCTCATCTGACAACAGGGTCTTCTAACCCCCTCCATCCCTGTCACCTGCAGTGCTTGCCAAGCACACGCCCTGGTAGCCATGGGTATCAGCCCGGCATGACTCATTGAGAAAGGACCTCGGAGAGAATAGGAAACCGAGTTCTATTTTTTGCCCTTTACCACTTGTGTGATGGGACTCAGTATCCTCATCTGTAAAATGGAGATGGCAGTAACTTCTCGTCTGCTTCATGGGGTTGCTGTAAGGAGTGGATTCACTCATATATGCCAGAGTCCTTTGTAAATATCAAGTTGCTCACTCCAGCTGGCACCCTACAGTTGATAAATTTTTTTCTCCTTTAGGGAGGTATTTAGTGAAAAGGTCTATCTAGTTTTTCCAATGTATCCGTCCTCAGGCAACATCATTGATTAGAAGCAAGCAGACCTTTTATGTTTATCTTTTTATTGCAGTGAAATATACATAACATAAACTTTACCACTTTAACCTCTTTGGGGGGTGGGGTGTGGGGTGCGGCGGGGGACAAGGTCTTGCTCTATGGCCCAGGCTGAAGTACAGTCCCGTGATCATGGCTCACTGCAGCCTTGACCTCCCGGGCCCAAGTGATCCTCCTACCTTAGCCTCCCAAGTAGCTGGTATGACAGGTGTATATCACCGTACTTGGCTAATTTTTAAATTTTTTGTAGAGACAGGGTTTCACTGTGGTGCCCAGGCTGGTCTCGAACTCCTGGGCTCAAGCGATCCTCCCACCTCAGCCTCCCAAAGTGCTGGGATTATAAGCATGAGCTACTGTGCCCGGCCTATTTTAACCATTTGACAGAGTACAGTTTGGTGGCATCAAGTATATTCACATCGTTGTGCAACCATCAACCCCATCCATCTCCAGACCTTTTTTTTTCTTTTTTTTTTTTTTTTTTTGAGACAGAGTCTCGCTCTGTCATTGAGGCTGTAGTGCATAGGCGTGATCTCAGCTCACTGCAGCCTCCGCCTCCAGGACCCAAGTGGTTCTCCCACCTCAGCCTCCTGAGTAGCTGGGACTACAGACATGTGCCACCACACACTGCTAATTTTTATATTTTTAGTAGAGACGGGGTTTCACCATATTGGCCAGGCTGGTCTCAAATGACCTCAAGTGATCTGCCTGCCTTGGCCTCCCAAAGTGCTGGGATTACAGGCATGAGCCACCATGCCTGGCCTCCAGATCCTTTTCATCTTCCCAAACGGAAACTCTGTCCCCATTAAACAGAACTCCCCATTGCCTTCTCCCCCTAGTCCCTAGCAACCACAGTTCTACTTTCTTCCTTTATGAATTTGATGACTTTGGACACCTCCTGTAAGTAGAATCATACAGTATTTGGCTTTTTGTATCTGGTTTATTTCCTTTAGCATAAATGTCCTCAGAGTTCATCCGTGTTCCAGCATGGGTCAGAATTCCATTGCTGTTTGTGGCTATTTACTGTTATATGTGTAGACCAGATTTTATCCATTTGTCCCCCAGTGGATGCAAGGGTTGTTGCCACCTCGTGGCTGTTGTGAATAATGCCGCTGTGACTGTGGCTGTCGACCCCCCTGTTCATTCCCCGCTTTCACTTCTGGGTATAGACCTAGGCGTGGAGTTGCATGCTGACTTGCATTCGCAGAGAATGGGACTGGAAACTTGGCTCCGTGACTCTACTCAGGATCTTCTGATGGAGACTCCTTGGTGTGTGGTGTCAAGCCTGGGCTGTTTAGCATGCCGCTGTCCTGCCTTCCCCATAGGGGGCCACATAGCCCATCGCCACCTAGCCAGGGACAAAGGCAGAAAAACCCTAGCTCCACGGGCACTACTGCCTCGCCGTGTTGTCAGCTTCCTGCCGTGGCAGTGCTGGCTCTGAGGAGACCCCTTGGTCCCTTCCTCAATCTCTTGTCCCTCGGGCTGAGTCCTGCGGCAACCTCACTTCTCACTCCATTTCCTCCAAGCAAGGAAATGCTTTTCTCTTATAGGCTACCAAGGGTCCGATTGAGCAGGGTGTCCCCTCTGTGTGGGCCGTGGTCATTTCTGATCACAGGGATTCTGTAGAGGAAGGAGCACCTGTGGATGGAGAGTGGAGCGAGGGGCAGCCCAGGAGGAGAGGGACCTGATCGCCGTTCCCAGCCCAAGCCCTTGTCCGTGGTCACTGCTGCCAAAGGGCTTTTCCACCTTCCGGAAAATGGACTTAGTAAATCCAACAAACTAAGGAACATTGGGGTGTCATCAGCATTAGGGACTCAAGTGGCCAACAGGGAAACTGACTGACTGACTGAATGAATGAATGAATGAAGTATCTGGTATTAAACGACGTGGCCGGGCACAGTGGCTCAAGCCTGTAATCCCAGCACTTTGGGAGGCCGAGATGGGTGGATCACGAGGTCAGGAGATCGAGACTATCCTGAGTAACACGGTGAAACCCCGTGTCTACTAAAAACACACACACAAAAAACTGGCCGGGTGAGGTGGCAGGTGCCTATAGTCGCAGCTACTAGGGAGGCTGAGGCAGGAGAATGGCATAAACCCGGGAGGCGGAGCTTGCAGTGAGCTGAGATCCGGCCACTGCACTCCAGTGTGGGTGAGACTCCTTCTCAAAAAAAAAAAAAAAAAAAAGAAAGAAAAAAGAAAAAAAAAAAAAACCACCCGTGGTGCTTGAACCTTGGTCTTTCCCCAGTGATTTTTCTCATACTCTAACATAGTTCTTGTTCTACCTCCCAGAGGGTAGTGAGGGGGAACACGTACCTCCTCATTCAGGGTCTTGGCCCACCTAAGAACTCTGTGAGGTGCAGCCACCTGTCTCCCCCTGGCTTAGCGATGAGTGAGGAGGGATGGGCCATGGGCTCAGGGGCCGTCTCTGGAATTGTTATGATTTGAGTTTCCTGGACAAAAGCCATTGGCCATGGCCGGTGTCACTGGGAATGCCTGACTCCGTGTATCCCTCTGTGATAAACCTGTGCTTGGTCTTTATCTGTTTATATTTAATGATGATTGTTCTGGCAGGTTCTAGAAGGTTTGGCTTCTGGGATGTAGTGTTTTGAGGGGAGAATCCTACGGATGAATCATTTGTGGATTTGGGCAGAAGATCCTGCTTCTGATCTTTTTCATCTGGGATATTTTGTGGAAGGACTATGTTCTGCCCCTTGGGTTTGTATAATTTCAAACAGACCTTGAAGCTATAGACAAGCTTGTCTCATGAGCATTCATGGGCCGGTGGGAGCGCTGTCCTGAGGTTAACTGCAGTGAGTGGAAGTGAATTCCTCTCGCTGGATAGGATTTTTAAACATGCATTTACCTTCCCTTGGATTGTGACAGAGTGTGCGTTGCTGTCAGGAGGCCAAGGAGAGGAGGAGGAAGGGCGTTCCCTCTGTGCAGGAATCTCTTTGACAGTGACTAAAGTAGGGGTTCCCAACCCCTAGGCCGCAGACCAATACTGGTAGGGTATGTGGCCTGTTAGGAACTTTGCCACACAGCAAGAGGTGAGCAGCGGGCAAGCAAGCACAGCGTCATCTGTACTTAACAGCCACTCCCTGTTGTTCTCGTTACCGCCTGAGCTCCGCCTCCTGTCAGATCAGCAGCGGCACTGGATTCTCATAGGAGCATGAACCCTGTTGTGAACTGTGCACACGAGGGATCCAGGTTCCACGCTCCTTATGAGAATCTCATGCCTGATGAACTGTCACTGTCTCCCATCACCCCCAGATGGGACTGTCTAGTTACAGGAAAACAAGCTCAGGGCTCCCACGGATTCTGCATTATGGCAAGTTGTAGAATTATTTCATTATACATTCGTGTGTAATAATAATAGAAATAAAGTGGCTGGGCATGGTGGTTCACACCTATAATCCCAGCACTTTGGGAGTTCGAGGCGAGTGAATCACTTGAGGTCGGGACTTCGAGAGCAGCCTGGGTAACATGGTGAAACCCCATCTCTACTAAAAATACAAAAATTAGCCAGGAGCGGTGGTGGACACCTGTAATCCCAGCTCCTTAGGAAGCTGAAGCAGGAGAATCGCTTGAACCTGGGAGGCAGAGGTTGCAGTGAGCCAAGATTGTGCCACTGCACTCCAGCCTGGGCAAGAGAGCCAGACTCCGTCTCAAAAAAATGAAATAAAGTGCACAAGAAATGTAATGCACTTGAGTCATCCCCAAACCACCCTGCTCTCCCGGGTCCATGGGAAAACTGGTTTCCATGAAGCTGGTCCCTGATGCCAAAAAGGTTGGGGACCATTGGACTGAAGAAGGTAATGCCTGAAGCCCTGGCATTGCCATAACACTGGGGCTTCCAGTGGTTTCTCTGGACACAGGAACGTTGGTTTCTTGAAGCAGGAGTTGAAAGTCTCGGGACAGAGGATGACTCGGTGGGCTCTGGTACGTCCCTGTGCACAGAGCTGGGATCTGGAGGATCTGGGGATGACGGAGGAGCCTGTTCCATGCCAGGGTTATTAGTGGAGTTCTGCATGCAGGGCTGGCTTGCCGTCAGTGAAGGAGCTGGTCCCGGGGTGCTGGCTCTGGGGCTCCCTGATCACAAGGGGCTCCTCCAGAGAAATGGACTCTCCAGCCCCAGATGTCCTGGTTTTAGTTTGTTGCTCTGCCGTTGCAGAGTGAAATGTGTATTTTCAGGCAGGACAGTCTTCCCCAGTCCATGGCCCTTGTTTGTTAGTTTCTTTGGTTTAAAAAGGATTCAAGCCGGGCGCGGTGGCTCAAGCCTGTAATCCCAGCACTTTGGGAGGCCGAGACGGGCGGATCACGAGGTCAGGAGATCGAGACCATCCTGGCTAACACGGTGAAACCCCGTCTCTACTAAAAAATACAAAAAAATTAGCCGGGCGAGGTGGCGGGCGCCTGTAGTCCCAGCTACTCGGGAGGCTGAGGCAGGAGAATGGCGTAAACCCGGGAGGCGGAGCTTGCAGTGAGCCGAGATAGCGCCACTGCACTCCAGCCTGGGCGACAGAGCGAGACTCCGTCTAAAAAAAAAAAAAAAAAAAAAAAGGATTCAAGCTGCTTGGTGAGCGCTTGTACCCTCGGACCAATTAATGACCCTGTGTCTGGGCCACCTACAACACTGCTCACACTGCGTCATATCCTTACCCAGCTGGGAGAAGGAGTCCAGTGTTTGCAGAGCGCTCTGAAATTTCCTCTAGATGAAAAAGCCTGTGAGGACCTGGGGGTTTTAGTGTGACTTTCTGGTCCGTGTGGAGGTGCGGAGAGCTGACACTGGCAGAAGGATCCAGTCCTTTTCTGTAGAAGAAACCTCTTGTGGGCTCCAAAGTGACGCCACTGTGCTCTGCAGCAGGTGGTACCGGGAGGTGGCCTCACCATGTCGACCTCCACATCCACATGTCCCTTTGCAGGAAAGCATGCTTGCCCCTGTGTACTTCTTTTTTAAAAAAATTATTATTATTATTATTATTTTTTGAGACAGAGTCTTGCTCTGTCGCCCAGGCTAGAGTGCAGTGGCACGATCTCGGCTCACTGCAACCTCTGCCTCCCGAGTTCAAGCGATTCTCCTGCCTCAGCCTCCCAAGTAGCTGGGATGACAGGTGTGTGCCACCCCGCCTGGCTAATTTTTTGTATTGTTAGTAGAGACGGGGTTTCACCATGTTGACCAAACTGGTCTTGAACTCCTGACCTCAGGTGATCCGCCTGCCTCAGCCTCCCAAAGTGCTGGGATTACAGGCGTGAGCCACTGTGCCTGGCCGCCCCTGTGTATTTGTTTGCACGAAGATGTTTGGCAAGGAGCCATGGTGGATAAAAGTAACAGTAATGCTTACAATTAAGCCGTCGTTATTGTTTACTTAAACTTTGGTGGTAGGGTGAATAGAGCTATTGCAAAACCAGACTCCTGCATCTAAGTGTTCTTTTTTTCCCTCTTTGTTCACAGCGGGGCCTTTTCGGAAGTGGTTTTAGCTGAAGAGAAGGCAACTGGCAAGCTCTTTGCCGTGAAGTGTATCCCTAAGAAGGCGCTGAAGGGCAAGGAAAGCAGCATAGAGAATGAGATAGCTGTCCTGAGAAAGTAAGTGCTGGAGGGCAGCCCTCCTCCCTTCCTCCTCTCCTCCCCTCCTCCCTCCTCCCCTCCCCAACACCTCCCCTCCTCCCTTCCCCACCTCCTGGCCCCTGTGTCCTGCAGGATGCCTGCCCCGGAGGCAGACTTTCCTCGGGGGCAGAGGGGCCCCCAGAGGACTCTGCAAATGATAACCCACTTTCAAAGCACTTTTCCCATAGATCTCTCGTGTCTTATAACATTCACGGCCATGGTTGGAAGTAGTTCTCAATTCCAAAGAGCACAGCTGTCAGGCAGACTTGCTTGGGAACCGAGACCCTGCCACTCACGATATCCGAGTGACCGTGGGCCGGCTACGGAGCCCTGAGTCTCCTCTGTAAAATGGAGTTACTGGCATCTCCTTGGCAGGGTGTTGTAGGGATTTGGTAAGATGCTGCTTACTACGTTTTTGTGAAGGGCTCACTGCGGCACTCACCACGTAGTAAGTGCTCAGTAAAGGTCTGTGCTGTTGCCACCGCTATGAGTACTGTTGTTGTTGTTGTTGTTGTTGTTGTTACTGTTTTATTTATGATAAGGTGATAAAGCTCATAAAATACAGTCATGTGTCCAAAGCCTTGCAGCTCCAGGGTGGCAGAGCCTGGAATACCAACCCGGCCAGTGGTACTTCCACATGCTCCGATGGTTTCTCCCATTCTCTGCCACAGACGTGGCACCTGGCACCCAGCAGGCTGCATGGAGTTCACTGTTTCAGTGCTTACCTCTTCATTTCTTTCTTTATTTCCTTTCTTTCCCTCCCTCCCTCCCGCTTTCCTTTCCTTTCTCTCTCTTTCTTTGTTTCTTTCTTCCTTTCTTTCTCCTTCCTTCCCTCCCTCCTTCCCTCCCTCCCTCCTTCCTTCCTTCCTTTCTTTCTTTCTTTCTTTCTTTCTTTCTTTCTTTCTTTCTTTCTTTCTTTCTTTCTTTCTTTCTTTCTTTCTTTCTTTCTTTTCTTTCTTTCTTTTTCTTTCTTTCTTTCTTTCTTTCTTTCTTTCTTTCTTTCTTTCTTTCTTTCTCTCTCTCTCTCTCTCTCTCTTTCTTTCTTTCTTTCTTTCTTTCTTTTCTCTCTCTCTCTCTTTCTTTCTTTCTTCTCCTTCCTACCCTCCCTCCCTCCCTCCCTTCCCCTCCCTCCCTGCCTCCCTTCTCCTCCCTCCCTTCCTTCCTTCCTCCCTTCCCTTCCTTCCTCCCTCCCTCCTTCCGTACTTGTTGACAGAGTCTCGCTCTGTTGCCCAGGATGGAGTACAATGGCGCAATCTTGGCTCACTGCAACTTCTACCTCCTGGATTCAGGTGATTCTCCCACCTCAGCCTCCCAAGTAGCTGGGATTACAGGCATCTGCCATCATGCCCAGCTAATTTTTGTATTTTTGTAGAGACGAGGTTTCACCATGTTGGCCAGGCTGGTCTTGAACTCCTGACCTCAGGTGATCTGCCCGCCTCGGCCTCCCAAAGTGCTGAGATAACAGGCATGAGCCACTGTGCCTGGCCAAGATTTTCATTTATTTCTATTACACACGGGGAGTGAAAATATAAGAAAGTCCCCTCTTGTATAATGGCACACATAGAACCATTCATTTTTTCTTGTTTTCTCCAGGCAGGATCTTGCTCTGTTGCCCTGTCTGGAGTGCAATGGCATAATCTTGGCTCACTGCAACCTCAACTCCTGGGCTCAAGTGATTTTCCCACCTCTGGCTCCTGAGTAGCTGGGACTGTAGGCACATGCTATCATGCCTGGCTAATTAAAAAACATTTTTTTTTGTTTGTTTTAGAGATGGAGGACTCACTGTGTTGCTCAGGCTGGTCTTGAACTCCTGGCCTCAAGCGGTCCTCCCACCGCAGCCTCCCAGATTGCTGGGATTACAGGCATCAGCCATGGCGCCTGGCTCCCAGAACCATTCTGATGTGTCTGGATGCACCCCAACGATGTTCTTTCATGGGTGTGGTGTCCGCACCGTTCCCCACACTGCCATGATTAAGCCATTGCCCTGTAATGTCAAAAGGTTTGGGGGAGTAAGCCCTTATGTAGTACCTGATTTTGCATGTTTGGAGTGTGTCTGAGCAGGGTGCTACGGAAATTTGTAAGAGTTGCTATGAATAAAAGATGTTCGAAATATCCTTGAAATTTTTGGGGTTTGGAATCAGCACATAGCAAGAATCTCTGTACCAATAAGCAAAGCAGAACGAGAACAAGTCTTCTAGAGCCTCAACACAAAATATCACGCTCCTCACATTCTTTCTGAATGAACATCTTACCCACTTCTCTCTTACTGGGACCAGCAGTGTCCACCGAACAAATAATGGGCCATTATTTGTACAAACCCAGCAGTGCTGAGAGGGCCAGGACAGTCGATCTGTAGTCTTCTGACCTTTGTGAACCTCCCAGAAGAAGCTACAGCATGCGTGATAAGTGTTTGAGAACCAACAGGTCTCTATAACATTGTAGCCTAAGCGGTTTGCTTATTTGTTTGGTAGTTGGACTGTTTCTAGGTGCTCTGGATTGTCTATTAGGAACCCAGTGAGTTTCAGGTTGTCCTGAGGAGGATTGCAGGAGATGATTGTATGGAAGAGAATCTGGGAAAACAAATTAGGTACATTAGCATCTAGCAGGAAAACATGATGTTAATGAGACCTTTATTTAAATTGCTCATTTTCCAATATGAAATCAGTACTTGGAGAAGAAGTTGTTTGCTGGTGACATTAAGTTGCAGGCATATTACAGATATTTGACACTGTAGATGGAATTCCGGGTGGGCCCAGAGCCTTCCAAAGGTTTTACGTTGGGCGCAGGAGCTGTCTGCTGAGGATTGAGAATGGTGACTGTATTTTTGTGTGACTCCCTTAGGGCTGAGAAGTCCAAAAGCGGAGGAAGTCAGTTTCATTTTTTAGCGTTATTTTTCATTTGCATGAGCAGAGGCCATGGAGGTAGGCTTTATAAGCCAGTCCTGTTGATGCTGTGGATGGTCTGTTTTAATTGTCCTCACCCTGTGCCTCACTCAAATAATCACTTCCAGGGAGAGGGCATTGAAAAACCGAGGAGGGCTGGAGGGCTGGAATAACTTGTGATGGTTTCTCAGTATCCGCTGCTGGAGTGCCTGGAAGCCTGACCCGTCTTTTAGGAGTCAAGAACAAAGAAGTGCTTTCTCCAGGGATAAGAAGGTGATCGATAATATCTCCCGCACTGACTTTTTTTTTTTTTTTTTTTTTGGTCCTCTGCAAATGATTTACATGTGGAATAAGAGGCAGATCCACATCACGAGCAGCTGAAAGCAACGTCAATGAGCTAGAAAGAAAACAGTTTGAAAGCACTCAGAATGTTGTCATGGAGACATTCATTCATTTAACAAATATTTGTTAAATTCTCACTGTGCAGCAGGCAGCACTGGTGGGCGCTGAGTGTAAAAGATAAGGTGCTCTCCTTGCCCTCTGGGAGCTCATAGTTTTGTCACTAAGTACGTGCAGTGGCATTGCAGATGCTGCGTAGGAGCGTGACCAGGGCCTGGAGGGTAGGGGTGCCCTCTTCTTCCTTTGGGGTGGGATGGGAGGAGAGGGTTCACGGAGGAGGAGGGCCCGGACAATGGGCATGGTTTGCAGGGTCGGAAACACAGAGGGACATTCCATCCATAAGTGGCAGCCCAGACAGAGGTCAGGACATGGGAGACAGAAAGGCTGGTGTGCCGGGGAGCTCTCCAGGGCAAAGGGTTCAGGGGGAGGCCTGGAGACACTAAGGTTGGAGAGGTGGGATTGTGGAGGGCCTTGTGTACCCACTTTGAACTTCATCCTCTAGACCCTGGGGAACCATTGGAGGGTTTTAATGAAAGGAGCAACATGATCCAGATTAATTTTTGGAGATTATTGTGGCAGGACTGAGAAGAATGGACTGGGGGGGCCAGGACTCAATGTATGTAGGGAGAATAGTGAGGAGGCCATTGGAAGAATCTGGTGGAGAAATGAAGACGTAACACATGAATGCAGAAGCTCTGGACTTGAGATGGAAGAAACAGGTATGAGGGTGTGAACGCAGTGGAATCTGTAGGACTCAGGAATTTGGAAGGAATGGGGAGAGCAGGGAGGGAGAAGGAGGATTCCAGGAGGGCTGCCAGGTTTCTGACATGGATGCCTGGGTGAGTGATGACCCCGTTCACTGAGATCAGAAATAACAGAGCAGGAGGGCTGCCAGGTTTCTGACATGGATGCCTGGGTGAGTGATGACCCCATTCACTGAGATCAGAAATACCAGAGCAGGAGGGCAAGTGGAGAGTCCTGATCTAGACATGCTGAACTTGGGGGCTGGGGAGATGTCCCGGTAGAGAGGTCCAGTTAACTGTCCAGGTCTGGAACTCAACTGTGATCTGGACTTGCTGAATGGTAAAGTTTTTCAGACACAGCATATAAGAAAAAAGTCCTGGCCAGGCGCGGTGGCTCACGCCTGTAATCCTAGCACTTTGGGAGGCCGAGGCAGGTGGATCACGAGGTCAGGAGATCAAGACCATCCTGGCTAATACGGTGAAACCCTGTCTCTGCTAAAAATACAAAAAAAAAAAAAAAAAAAATTAGCCGGGCGTGGTGGCGGGCGCCTGTAGTCCCAGCTACTCGGGAGACTGAGGCAGGAGAACGGTGTGAACCTGGGAGGCGGAGCTTGCTGTGAGCCCAGATCACACCACTGCACTCCAGCCTGGGCGACAGAGCGAGACTCCATCTCAAAAAAAGAAAACAGAAAAAAGTCTTTTGATGATTTTCATGACTAAGTCATTGTAGACGGGATCCCAAATAGACTGCCTTAAATTCCACCGTCTTTGGTGATTTCCACACTACTTTTGCTTATTTCCTGACCATTTGTTTATTTCCACACTATTTGTGTTTGTTTCCTGGCCGTTTGTTTATTTCCACGCTATTTTCCTTGGAAGTAGGCCCATTTGAATCCTAGCTGCTGGACCACCGGGGAACTGCTAAGCCGGCACATTGAAAAGACTGCCTGTCCCCCTTTATGCTGAGCTTGTTGTAGGCTGAGAAATTTATTTATTTCACTGGACTGAAGTAATGTAGCTAACATGTCCTTAAGGATGTCTTTGTACTTGCTCTGGAAATTGTTCCAAAATGAATTTTCTACTTGATCAGTAGATACTCAACGAAACTCAGAGGGAAACATTCAGATAAACATGGAGGTAGGCTGTTGCTATGCAGCTGTGAGGACCGGCAGCCTCGCTCTGGCATCAGCGGCCGCATCTAGAAAATTCAGCACAAGCTGCTCCAGACAGAACGGTTAGCTGTGATCCCACAACAGAGTATTGTATGCAGTATGGAATAGAACATCATTGGTATTATTCTCCTCAGGCTGGATTACAGAGTTTATGATTTCTGTGGCATTATTTATTTCGAGGGCAGGCACTGCCCAAATCTGATTTCAAAACTTGACCAGTGCAGTGGCTCATGCCTGTAAACCGGCACTTTGGGAGGCTGCTGTGGATGGATCACTTGAGGTCAAGAGCTTGAGACCAGCCTGGCCAACGTGGTGAAACCACATCTCTATTCAAACTACAAAAATTAGCCGAATGTGGTGGCACACATCTGTAATCCCAGCTACTCGGGAGGCTGAGGCAGGAGAATTGCTTGAACCCGGGAGGTGGAGGTTGCAGTGAGCCGAGATTGCGCCATTGCACTCCAGCCTGGGCAACAAGAGCAAAACTCCGTCTCAAATAATAATAATAATAATAATAATTTCAAGGCAGCACTTAAAGTACTTTTGCAGGAGTAGAAAGGCAAATATATCAACAGTCTGCATTTAAATGAGTGATGAAGAGAGAGGGGCATGCATAGATTGGAAAGTGGGGGCTGAGAGAAGCAAAGCAGCTATGTCTAGAGCAGCCCATTTACTAATAGTTGGGAAAACTCAGGCTCAGTTTGGTGGAAGGGATACTGTCTGAATGAAACATGGCACCAGAATTCAACATGCTGTTCTGATGGCTTCTTTGTAGACTGCAGAGATTGTCTTGCCTTGGGGAAGAGACCCTGGCTGGAACTGATTTGAATTGGCATGTTTTCGTCTATCTGGGTACACTGGGGAGTCTCAGATGATGGTCTCTGCCTCTTTCTCTCCCCATCAGTGTGTCTGAGCCCTGGCTGCACTTTAAAATCACCTAGGAAGCTCTTAAGATCATACTGATGGGCCGGGCACAGTGAGTGGCTTGTGCTTGTAATTGCAGCATTTTAGGAGGCTGAGGCAGGAGGATTGTCTGAGGCCAGGAGTTCGAGACCAGCCTGGGCAACATAGTGAGACTCTGTCTCTACAAAAAAAAATTTAAAAACTAGTCCGGTGTGGTGGTTGCCAGTAGTCCCGGCTACTCTGGAGGCTGAGGTGGGAGGATTGCTTGAGCCCAGAAGTTTGAGGCTGTACTCCAGTTTGGGTGACAGACTGAGACGCCATCTCTTAAAAAAAAAAAGAAAAAGAAAAAAATTATACTGATGCCCAGGCCCCATCCAAGACCAATTGAGTCAGAATTGGAGGTAATGGCAGGTGATGGAAAATTGAAAAAGCATCTCCCCCAAACCCCACCTACTGATCCCAACACATAATCAGTGCGATGTCAGAGCCACCCGTCTCCAGCCCTTGCCCCCTGGTTTCACCTGCTAGGGTGGGGCTGCTCTGTGTGATGACCATGGGTGTGGGCGGATGTGTCCAGATGTGTCCACAGGCAGAAACCCATGCCAGGCAATGTTTCCTTCAGGGCAGAGGCTTCATTGAGAGGAGCAAACTCAGATATGCTGCCTTGGAAGAGCCTAGTTTTGTTATGAGATTGGTGAATTGACTTGAGTCCATCATCCCATCGTTGAGGAGCAGGCACCAGCCACTGACCGGGCTCAGGAGCGCGAACCTCACTTCTCAAAGGTGGCTGAAGAAGTATGGGCAGTCGTGGCAGTGCCAGGCCTTGAGAGGCTGGGGTAGGGTGTGGTCGAGCCAGCACACTGCGGTGCCAAGCACATCAGAAGAGGGTCAGGACTGCTAAAGGCAGCAGGTGACAAAGCCCAGGATGCTGGGCTGGCATCCCTGAAATCCCTGGGGTCAAGGTCAGGATGGATGGCAGGACGTGTGGCAGGAGAGTGAGTTGGCATCTCTGTCGTGGGAAGGGGAGAGCCTCCTCCTCCAGTTACCTGAAGGCAGACACCTTCCTCTCAGTGTGGACCAGAGGGAGGGCAGCTTCTGCAACCAAAGAAAACAACTGCTTTGGGATTAAGGAACAGCCTCCGGAGAAAGGCTTTGACATGGATGAACTCTGGAAATGTAGCCTGCCCCTGCTCCTGCGGCTTTGTTCTGAAGGGAGGCTGGCCCTGTTCACTTGTTTAAATCACTGCCAAGTGCCAGTCTGTGTGTGTTAGAGAAACTGACACTTGAATAGAAATTCATTGATTGGGGGCCAGGCGCGGTGTGTCACGCCTGTAATCCCAGCACTTTGGGAGGCCAAGGCGGGCGGATCACTTGAGGTCAGGAGTTCGAGACCAGCCTGGCCAATGTGGTGAAACCCCGTCTCTACTAAAAATACAAAAATTAGCCGGCCATGGTGGTGGGCACCTGTAATCCCAGCTACTTGGGAGGCTGACAGGAGAATTGCTTGAACGCAGGAGTTGGAAGTTGCAGTAAGCCAAGATCGCACCACTGCACTCTAGCCTGGGCGACAAGAGGGAAACTCCATCTCAAAAAAAAAGAAAAGAAATCCATTGATTGGGGCTGAAGATAACCACTTTTCCAATGACTGAAAATGACTAAGCTGGTAAAGCTAGTACTTGAATTTCTCAGGCACCAATACAGCTTTTTAAGGATCAATCTGACCTGCTTAGAAGGCGCTGTTCTAAAAGACAGAGAGTTCCTCTCTGGAAAGCTTGCATTGGAATGGAGGACACAAGCAGGAAATGTGAAAAGTAATGGTTGAAAGCCTTGCTTATGGTGACACATAGGGAGGCAGGTGTATATCTTACGATTCTAGACTCTCGGATACCTTGGGAAACCGTATTGAAAGTGACCTTGATTTCTTCTTCTTCTTCTTTTTTTCTTTTGAGACGGAGTCTCGCTCTGTCGCCCAGGCTGGAGTAGAGTGGCGCAATCTTGGCTGACTGTAAGCTCTGCCTCCTGGGTTCATGCCATTCTCCTGCCTCAGCCTCCGGAGTAGCTGAGACTGCAGGTTCCCACCACCACGTCCAGCTAATTGTTTTGTACTTTGTTAGTAGAGACGGGGTTTCACCGTGTTAGCCAGGATGGTCTTGAGCTCCTGACCTTGTGATCCGCCTTCCTCAGCCTCCCAAAGTGCTGGGATTATAGGCGTAAGCCACTGTGCCAGGCTGTTACCTTGATTTCAAATAAAACCAGGCAATCCCCATGAAACAGGCTTTGAGGGATGCAGTAAGTTATTTACTGATGGTGGTGGTGGTGGTGGTGGTGGTGTGTGTGGTTAAAGCCAAAATCTTGCCAAGCTTTGGGCATGCATATGTGAGCCTGTCTGCTGAATGAGCTAAGGCTTTCTGGAATCTTAAACAATGCACCCCGGACCTGTGAAAACCAGGCTCTGTGAAAGCCATTAATGATCGAGAAGAGTTGACATTGACAGGTCTTCCATAATGATGGCTCTTCCGTAGCAGTTCAGAGTCCTGCCTTATTTAGTGTACTCCCTCCTTTTTGCTCCATATCTATGCTTTCTTATCCTGGGAGCCATGCTGAGCTTCCTTCTAAGTCCGGAGGCTTCCCCTGCCTGGTTGGCAGTAAACTCACCTTCGTTTCTGACCACCGTTTGGTGATCGTTGTTTATTTCATCGTAACTGTGTATGTCTGTAAGAGGAAACAGAAGTGGTCTAATGCTAGTGCCACTTTCTAGCCAAGAGGTAATATATTTGGTCCTTCCAGTGACTTTCTCATGGTGTTTTGTCCGTTGCAAAAATCAAGGACGTTTTACTTTTGATGTGAGATCCAGAATCAATGCATTTCTGTTAATTTCTTAGACATTGCTTATAGTACTCCCTGAATTGAAGGAAAAGACAACTGGCCATATCCCATACTACAAAACAAGGAATTGAACCTATTTTGAGTAGGCATGTTGGTTATCTCTCCAGGGTCCACGTATCTCTGGGGCCTCTTCCTGCCTAGGGTTTCTACTTCCCAAATAGTGCACTAAGTGTGGCTCTTGTGGAAGTTAGTGTCTTATTCCATTTTCTGTTGCTATAACATGATACTTTGATACTAGGTAATTTACAAAGGAAACAGAGTTCTTTAGCTCACAGTTCTGCAGGCTGAGAAGTCCAAGATCGGGTGGCTGCCTCTGGTGAGGATTTTGTGCTGCTTTATGGCATATGGCAGAAAAGCAGAAGGGCAAGTGAGTGTGTGCCAAGAGAGGGGAGGTGACGAGAACACCCCGCCTTATAACAACCTGCTCTTGTTAGTGCTAACCTAGTCCCATGAGAGCTGCATTCACTCCTTCATGACAGCAGATGCCTCATGACCAAAACAATTCCCAGCACTGCTGGATTGAGGATTTGCGTTTCCAACACATGAAGTGTCGGAGGACACGCTCAAAGCATGGCAGTTTCCCTTTCTTTAGTTCCTTCTCCCACAGCACTGTGCAAATGAGTATTTAAATGCGTGTCTGATAATCACCCTTACTACCTTAATTCCAGAAAGTCCCCTGCTTGATAGGATCCAAACTCTTTTGCAAACGAGCCCCCCACTTTGTGATCTACCTCTTTAGTTTTCATCTTCCCACCCTTCACCCATGTTTCAGTTGAGTTGTCCTGAAAAGAGCAGATAATTGCTTCTCCCCACCGCCCCCCGCCCCGCATCCTTCCTGCTGCAGTTCGACACACACCTCCTTTGGGACATGTCCCTTGATTTCCTGTCTGGACGGGTCCTTCCCTCTGAGATTCCACGGCACCAAGGTTTGCTTCTGTCACTCCTGACTGTGCCGTGGGATCTCTGCTGCTCTAGACTGTGGACTTCCTGAATCTAGCCCTGAACTAAAGGCAACATGGTGGGAATGGAGGCAAGGATTAGGGGAACTCAGGTAAAATTAAGGAGGTTAGAAACCCTGGGACTGGGTGCTGAATAGGCAAAGAAGGTTTGGTGGAAGGGAGGAGTCTATGCTGACTGCCAGTTCTCTCTGGCTTTGGTGACTGTATTAGTCCTCCAAAGAAACAGAAGCAATAGGATATATATATAGATATATAGAAAGATTTATTGTGAGGGATTGGCTCCTGTCATTCTGGAGGCTGAGAAGTTCCACAGTCTGCCATCTGCAAACTGGAGACGCAGGAAAGCAATGATTTGGTCCAAGGCCAAAGACCTGGGAACCAGGGGAGCCGACCTCCAAGGGCAGGAGATGGATGTCCTGGCTCCAGGAGAGAGAAAAACCAGGTTAGTGGCATGCGCCTGTAGCCACAGCTACCTGGGAGGCTGAGGTGGGAGGATCACTTGAGTCCAGGAATCGAGGCTGCAGTGAGCCGTGATCATACACTGCACACCAGTCTGGGCAACAGAGTAAGACTCTGTCTCTGAAAAAAAAGAAAAAAAAAAAAAAAAAGGAAGAGGAACAAATTGATTCTTCCTCTGCCTTTTTGTTCTATTCTGGCTCTCGGTGGATTTGAACATACCCGCTTTACACGGGTGAGGATAATCTTTCTACTCAGTCGGCTGATTCAGATGCTAATCTCTTCCAGAAATTCCCTCACAGATACACCAGAAATACTCTTTTACTGGCTGTCTGGATATCCTTTAGGCCGGTCAAGTTCACACATAAAATTATCCGTTACATTGACCAAGCGGATGACAGGTTCCTCAATCAATATGGGGCATTCCAGAAGAGGCGGAAGGTTTGAGAGAGAGAGAGAGAGAGAGAGAGAGAGAGAGAGAGAGAGAGGGAGAGAGGGAGAGAGGGAGAGGAGAGAATTCTTTTATGGCAACAGAGTATACTTAAATCTGGTCTGACCTCTCCTGCCACTTTGTGTACTATGTATATTACTCTGTAGATATTTAGAGTAGTTGAAAAAAACAATGTGTTTCATCACACTTTTAAAACCAGTGTTGCATCTTTGCATGTTTATTTCCTTGTGCCATCTCTGTCATCTAATCTGGATATTTACATGGGAGTTCAGCTCATACTTGGTGGCTTAAATTCCTCGAATAATATATCTTGGTAGATCTTTTCCCTTTCTTCTGTAAACTTATTTAGCTAATGATTTATACAAATTCCACTTAAATGATTTCAAGAACAGTCTATCTAGATATCTATCTATATAGATATCTCTCTTTCTCTCATAGGCTAATATTTTTAAAAAGTCAGAATAGCTTACATTGGAGAACCACACTAATGAAAGATTAAATGCGAGTAGGCCTGAGATAGACTAGGATGGCAGATATAGAAAAAGAAATAGACACCAAAGATTCATTTTTTTTTTTTCTGTTAAGCTTTAGGTTGCGTCCATTGTGTCTTCTATGTGGTTTTGGCATGATTCATATGGCAAATGAATTATTTTAGTGAAGCTTTATTTATGACTTACTGTGTATTTTAAATTATATGTAATTTGATTAACAAATTTCATTTCACATATGTGAAGTCCAGGGCTATCGTTTGAGTAGTTTGAAGAGTTGTTTACTGTTTTAAAGCTATGTAACTCTTTTTCTCAAAGCTTAAAATTGAGGTCTGAGGCTCTGATGATTGGTCTGAAGGCAGGTTTGGGGGAAGAAATTTTTTCTAAAGTAATAGTTGGATAGAATTTGGTAAATGGATTAATATCCATTTTTTAGTTATTTGCATTTTTTCTTTTATGAATATTTAAAAAACAGTTTTGACTATATGATGTGGATAAGTAGGAGGTATCACTTGGGATACAAACACATACAAGGGTATCTCTTAAGAAATACAGTGCCGTAATAGATGTGGTGTTTTTGGTTCTTATTGAAAGCTGTAGAACTGATGAACTAAGTATATACACACGTAAGTGTACTGTATGTAGGTGTGTAAATAAATATGCAGATACACACATTGTAAATATGTCTTGGAGGCCAATCACAGTGTCTCATGCCTGTAGTCCCAAAACTTTGGGAGGCTGAGATAGAAGAACCATTTGAGGCAAGGAGTTTAAGACCAGCCTGGACAATATAGCAAGACCCTGTCTCTATGAAAAATCAAAGAAAATTAGCCTGGAGTGGTGGCACGTGCCTGTAGTCCCAGCTACTCAGGAGGCTGAGGCTGGAGGATCGCTTGAGTCCAGGAGTTTGAGGCTTTAGTGAGCTCTGACTGTGCCACTGCACATCAGCCTGGGTGATAGAGCAAGACCCTGAAAATGAATAAATACATACATACATCTCAGGTTTTTAAATTTTTTTTTTTTTTAATTTTGAGATGGCGTCTCACCCCGTCGCTCAGGCTAGAGTGCAGTGGCGCAATCTTGGCCCATTGCAACCTCTTGCCTCCCAGGTTCAAGTGATTCTCCTGCCTCAGCCTCCCAAGTAGCTGGGTTTACAGGTGTCTGCCACCAGGCCTGGCTAGTTTTTGTACTTTTAGTAGAGACGGGGTTTCACCATGTTGGCCAGACTGGTTTTGAACTCCTGACCTCAGGTGATCCACCCGCCTCGGCCTCCCAAAGTGCTGGAATTATAGGCGTGAGCCACCGCGCCTGGCCACATCTCAGTTTTTTATGTCTTTTTATTGAAGAACAAAATGTACTTTTGCTTCTTTTAGTAAATGTACCTTCAAGGCTTTTAAAAACAGCCTTCTTCCTGTGTCATGATTTAGAAACTAGTGACTTCTACAAGCATTGTTTTATTTAATCGTCACCATAAACCTATAAAGTGGATATTATGATTGACATTTCACAGATAAGGAACTTGGACTTATTTAAGACATTTTTTAGGGGCCACATAACTAGTAGTATGCGGAGAGGAAGTTACCCAGGTCTGTGTGTCTCTTTCCACTATGATTTGACCCATCTGCTGTCTCTGTGCTCTCTTGTGAAGAACGGGGCCACTTCTCCTTGATACAGGCAATAGCCGACTCTATGTAGGAGGTGTTCATGAATGGTGAAAGAATAAATCCGTAACTGTGACTTCTCAGCTAATAGAAAGGCAGGATGCAGTGTGATGAAGTCATGAAAATCAGCTCGTCTAAGTTTGCATCAGACTCCTGTTCTTAGAAGCTACTTGACCTTGGGCAAGTCGTTTGAACTCTGAGCCCCCATTTGCAGGATGATGGGGATGATGATAATATCTGCCTCCAATAGTCGTTGTAGAGATCAAACAGTCAATGTGTGCCTGGCACATAGTGTGGGCTCTTCAAATGTTGGCTGTGTACATTATTATTATGTGTAAGGAACATCTTGCTAAACAGTGGGAATAGGGGGAAGGTTCCTTCCCAGAAGCCGTATCACGCAAGTGTCGCCTCCCTAAGGCCCCCTGTTGAAGCCTAAGGGAGTCCTTCTTGAAATAGGAAACCGAGGCAGCAGTGAGGAGGTGGCCAGCCTTCTTCCAGGGGCGAGGCTGCCGCTGTCATAGACCAACCCTGCTGCAGAGTTGCCAAGGATACATCAGTTTCACCATTTTTCTTGCTGACAAAACTCCTGTGAAAACTCTTGCTTTCCTTGGTTCTCTTACCGTCTGCTTCTCTTAATGTTAGAGTCACCAGAGCATTAGAACTAGAAAAGGAACTTAGACATCTTGGTCCAGTTCTCTTGACTTTCAGATGAGGAAAGAGGTGCAGAGAGGTAAAGTGATTGCCCGAGGTCATGGAGCTAAGCCAGGCAGACGCCGAGCCAGAAGGATGGTTTCTAGCCTCCAAATTCAGAACTCTTTCCACATAACCATACGTGGACAGCGTCTTCCAGGAGAATGCAGGAAAGTAGCTCTTCCTTATCTTGTAGAGGTCCTTGGTATGTTGTACAGGACTGAAGAATCTACTGCAGTAGGTTGGCCAGATTCCACAATGGGATATTGACTCTAGTGTCAGAAATTCCCCTGGTGATGTCAGTTAGATGTGCCGTTCTTTCTGACTTCCCCTCCCTAGCAGCGGTGCAGTGTTTCTTCGAGCTGCTGGGATTGCAGTCGTATTCTGCTCCAGGCTGTCTCCGGTGCCCGGTATTCACTAGAACGGCGCTCAGAGGCCTGCCCCCAAGCCTGCAATACAGGTGGAACGCTGGAGAAGCTTTGCTCTCATCTCAGGTGTGTCTGACGATTCTGGCGCAGTGTGCCAGTGTCTTGGGAATACAGTGAAGCTACTACTTCTCAGAAGTGCAGGGGGAAGAAGCCAGTTACAGATTGTGGAATGATCTAGAAAATATGGAAAATGCTACTCTGGCTTGAGTTCATAATCCAGAAAGACCTTTTCCATCCTCTCCATCAGCTGCAGGCCTGAGAGCTGTGCTGTTCCTTCTCTGTCCTGTTTGATCCTTTGCTCTCTCTGTAGTTTTCCAAGATGTTCTAGAAAAAAAGGGAGGAAGCTTTCCCATGTACCATCATGGACAACAGAGTGAGTTTGGGGGGCATCATCCCCCGGGGTGGCATAGAGTAGGGAAGGCAGGGATGGGGCAGCCGATGAGCTGAAAACCATCTAGAGATGTTCATGGTTTGGGGGATAAGCCAACCTGTCCAAGAGGCCGTGGCTGCTTCCTCCATGACTCATTTCTCTACATGTGTGCACACATTTTTCTAGGTAGAAAAGTAAACTTGCAGAAAGAAGTTTTTACTCAGGTGTTTGCTGTTCTTTCTAATGAGTTCTCGCTGGGTTTTAGAGCCAAGTGATAATGCAGCTATTTTCTTTAAAATAGTTTGAATTGTGTATTCACAAATCCACACCTGATTCTCTGTGAGTGTGTGGTTTCTTTTTGTTGATGTTGTCGTTGTTTGTTTAATCCTGGTAGGACCTCGTCCAGGACAAAGCCACTTGATATAGCAACAGGGTGGGCAGCCCTAAAGCATGGCAGAGTGTACATCTCAGAGAGTGCCTTGAATTTCGAGCTTGAATCAGAATGGTCGGTATACCTGGGATTATGTTAAAACTTAGGAGGCAAATCTGTCTGTGGGCCCCATTTTTGATGGGTTCCATGTTCTGTTGGATTCAGAACATGGCACATTGTAGGTGGGGGCCACTTTTACTGAGTTTTCCTTTAAATATGTCTATAGAGTGGTTACAAGTTTGATTTGTTCTGGAACCCACTGTCAGTTAGGCCTGCCCGCCCTCCCACCTTGCCTGCCTGCCTGCCTTCCTTCCTTCCCTCCGTTCCCTCCTCTCCCTTCCCCCTTTGCCCCCTTCCTCCCTCCCTCCCTCCCTTCCTTCCTTCCTTTCTTCCTTCCTTCCCTCCTCTCCCTTCTTCCCTTCCTTCCTTCCTTCCTTGCCCGCCCGCCCTCCCTCCCTTCCTTCCTTCCTCCCTTCCTTCCTTCCTTCCTTCTTTCCTTTCTTCCTTCCTTCCTTCTTTCCTTTCTTCCTTTCCTCCCCTCCCTCCCTCCCTCCCTCCCTCCCTCCCTCCCTCCCTCCCTTCCTTCCTTCCTTCCTTCCTTCCTTCCTTCCTTCCTTCCTTCCCTCTCTCCCTCCCTCCCCCCTCTCTCTCTCCCTCTCTCCTTCCTCTTTCTCTCTACTTTTCTTTCATTTTCTCTCTTTCTCTCCTCTTCCTTCATTCCCTCCCTCCCCTCATCTTTCTTCCTGGTTGCAGAGCAGGGCTAACGCCTAGGCAGTGTGCCCAGATCAGCCTCTTTGTCAATTTTCTTTCTTTCTTTTTTTTTAATTCATCTTTTTTTTGTTTTGTTTTGAGTGCTTCTTTTCTTAAAACTTTGGAGAAGATTGTGGGAACAGATCAGCAAGCTACTTTTGAACCACAAGCAGAATCTATGAATGAGCTGCTTATTGAAATAATTTCCTACAGATATACGTCCAGTAGTGTGGACTTTCTGAAACAGTCAACTAAGTAAGTGATACAGTGTTTCCTTACACAGATATGGGTGCTTTTCCTCCTGTAGGCAATTTGTTTTGGGAATAATCGCCATTATTATTAAGCCCATTATTATTGTTATTCAGTTAATATAACTTTTTCAAAAAGGTAATATGCCTCTTTAAAAGGCGATTTAGAGTGGGACGGTTTTTTCTTCTGTATAAATATCACTGTGTCGAGGAGCGTAATATAAACTTCCAAATGGAAACTGTTCTGAAGAAACTACTTACTCAAGAAATATCCCTGAATATTTCCACAGGATTGTTGCTGAGTCCGATGAACAGATGGTCTACGAGGCAATGAAACTTTTCAGGGTGTATGTTTCAGACTCCTGTCATCTCTGTACTCAATCGTTCAATTAGTGTGGACATTTAATTTCCTTTTTTGGTAGCAAACAACAGTCACTTAATTGCATACATTGTAGTTATTTTAAAGAAAACAACAGTCATATCAACATGTCGCTTTAGAATTTTTCATAGTCTTTTTTGGAATGGCATCCTGTACATGGATGACAGAAAATCTTGTCATTTTGAACTCTGTGTACTCGGCATACAGGTCCGATTGAAATTCATCTTTTCTACTACTCTTAAAAATTGTGTGGTGAACATACGATAGAATAAAAAATACTTACGAAGATATTACACAGCTTACCTAGGAAAAGGAATATTTTTAAGGGCTTGACACCAGTGTGTCCCATGGCAGTAATGACCTTGTCACCTAAGTGCATGTGGCAGTGACCCTCCCATAGGTTCAAGATTCTACAAGTACTTGAAATAACTCTTTTTAAAAAAATTTTATAACTCAGACTTTTAAATAATTTAGATTTGTCATCTTCGAATTACTCTGAATCCAAGAGCGCTTAAATCTGTGTAAGAAGGTTGCATCACACCTCCAAGGTAATTGATATTTTTGTAGATGCCTTTAATTTTTTTTCCTCCTCTTCATTTACCTCTTTAAGATCCATGAGGGGCTGGGCACGGTGGCTTACGCCTGTAATCCCAGCACTTTGGGAGGCCAAGATGGGCGGATCACCTGAGGTCAGGAGTTCGAGACCAGCCTGGCCAACATGGTGAAACCCCATCTCTATTAAAAATACAAAAATTAGCCGGGCACGGTGGCAGGCGCCTGTAATCCCAGCTACTCAGGAGGCTGAGGCAGGAGAATCGTTTGAACCTAGGAGGCGGAAGTGAGCTGAGATCGCACCATCGCACTCCAGCCTGGGTGACAACAGCACAACTGCATCTCAAAAAAACAAAAACAAACAAACAAAACAAAACAAAATCCATGAAGACAGTGACACTTTGGGAGGCTGAGGAGGGCAGATCACTTGAGGCCAGGAGTTCAACACCAGCCTGGCCAACATGGCAAAACCCTGTCTCTACTTAAAAAAAAAAAAAAAAAATTAGCCAGGCGTGGTGGAGCATGCCTGTGGTTCCAGCTACTCAGGAGGCTGAGGCAGGAGAATAGCTTGAACCCAGAGGTGGAGGTTGCAGTGAGCCGAGATTACACCACTCTACTCCAGCCTGGGTGACAAAGTGAGGCTTCATGTCAATTAAAAAAAAAAAAAAAAAAGATCCTTGAGGACAGGAGTGGGCACTGTTGTAGGTCTCGCATCTGGCTGTTTTTCCATCACCTCCTTCCCCAAAATGCAGCTGTTCCCCACTGATGTGGCCTCAGTGTTGGGGTCTAGTCTTTTGGGCCCCTTGCTACTCCGAGTGTGGTCCTTAGACCAGCAGCAGCAGCATCACCTGGGAGCGGATTAGAAATGCTCTCAGGCCCCGCTGCAAACCCACTGAATCAGAGTGTGTGTGGAAGCTGGATCTCCCAGTGATGCGTTTGCGTATTTACCTGTGAAAGGCACTGGTCTAGGAATCCTTGCTTCAGAAGTCCAGGATACCCTTGCTACCCGTTCTGTTCCCTGGTAGCATCAGTGTTGCCTCCATTGTAACACTGTCTCCATAACAAGTAACGGTCTGTTTACTTGTCTTTCTTTCCCAGCAAACTTAAAGCTCCCTGTAGGTACGGATGCTGCCTGAGCTCCAAATGGGTTTCTAGTGTCTGGCAAAGTCCTTGCTACATTGTGGGTGTTTGATATCTCTTGGGAGGAGTCAGATTGTGCTGTTTTCACAAGAGGAAAGATTAAGGAAAACAACAGGTATTCCCTTCCCTCTAAAAAAATAAAAATGCTTTATTTTATAGAATTGCCAAGTACTTTAGATAGTTAACATAAGCACGTGTATCCTAACAAAAAGCTTTTGCGAGTAGTAAATATGTATTCATTTCAGTGATAGAAACCAGCACCCAAAAACAACAACAAAAAAATCTGATAGAATACATGAAATCCCAAGCAGAATTGGTGCCAAATTTTCAATTTTGTTGTCACTTCTTCTCATATGGGAAGTGTAAGATTCTTGATAATGGTCTGACTCTGTGTCCCCACCCAAATCCCATCTCGAATTGTAATCCCCACGTGTCAAGGGAGGGACCTGGCGGGAGGTGATTGGATCATGGGGGTGGCTCCCCTGTGCTGTTCTCACAATAGGGAGGGAGTTCTCACAAGATCTGATGGTTTAAAGGTGGCACTTCCTCTTTAACTCTCACTCTCTCCTGCCACCATGTAAGATGCCTTCTTCCCTTTCACCTTCCACCATCATTGTAAGGTTTCTGAGGCCTTTTCAGCCATAAGGAACTGAGTTAATTAAACCTCTTTTGTTTATAAATAACCCAGTCTCAGGTAGTTTTTTTTTTTTTTTTTTCTTCCTGGAATGCAGTCGTGCTCTGTCACCCAGGCTGGAGTGCAGTGGTGCAATCTCAGCTCATTGCAGCCTCTGCCTTCTGGGTTCAAGTGATTCTCCTGCCTCAGCCTCCCAAGGAGCTGGGACTGCAGGCATGCACCACCATGCCTGGCTAATTTTTGTATTTTTAGTAGAGACAGGGTTTCGCCATGTTGGCCAGGCTGGTCTCGAACTCCTGACCTCAGGTGATCCACCTGCCTTGGCCTTGCAAAGTGCTGGGATTACAGGTATGAGCTACCATGCCTGGCCTGAAGTAGTATCTTTATAGCAGTGTGAGAAGGGACTAATACAACTCTTTTAAAATACAGATCATAGCAGGGCAAGATGTGTGAATGGTAACCAGAGACCTACTCCTATTGTTGAAAACGTTCTGGCTGGGATTTGTCTTCACAGCTTCTCCAGAGTTTTAAACATAAGAAGACGCTATTAATGGCTCCAAAGTTGCCATGAGTAAACTACCTTCTGGAAAGAAGCTGGCACTGTTTTGAGCTGAATGAACAGATTTCACTTCTTGAGCCTTATTAATGACTTAGACACGCTTTTAAAAATGAGTCAAACCCCATCCATGCCTCAAGGAGCTGAGAATTGATATTGGGGGGGTGGGGGTTCCAAGTATACCTTGTAACTGTGCGAGAAAGCAGCCTTAGGACTCTGTAGGAGGGGAGTAGGTGCTTGCAGGGGGTTCAGAAGAGGTACCCATCATAGCCATCTGGCAAATCAGAAGAAGGTGGCATTGGAGGAACTCGAAGACCAAGTGGGCTTTTCCTGGGTGGAGGCAGGAAAAAAGGGCAACAGTTTAGTGGGTGGAACAGCTAGAACAGGTACAGAGATAAAGATGAAAAGTGTTTGAGAAGGTGCGACAGGAAGGATGGGGTGCAGGGAACCGAGGGCAAAGCATGGAGGTGCCTATTCTTGGGCTGGGCGTGGTGGTTCACACCTGTAATGATAGTGATGGGGTTCTCAAGAGATCTGATGGTTTAAAGGTGGCACTTCCTCCTTAGCTCTCTCTCTCTGTCTCTCCTGCCACCATGTAAGACGTGCCTTGCTTCCCTTTGTACTTCATCCTGAAATCATCACAATCTAGGGGTTTGTACTTCATTTGCTAGGCCAAGGGGTAACCATTGAAAAGATTTTTGCATCGCAAAGGATTGCGGAGGAATGCTGGGAAGATGAGGGATGATTCCTGTAGTGGTGTGTGGGATGGGGATGGACTAGGCAGTTGCAGAATAGAGACCAGTTGGCCACCTGGCATCTGATTGTGAGTGTCCTGGCTGGAGGGGAGGGGCCCCAGGCAAGCCAATTGATCTTTTTTTTAAAGGCTTAATTTTTAGAGATAGCATCTTGCTCTCTCGCCCAGGCTGGAGTGCAGGGGCGAGATCACAGTTCACTGTAGCCTCCAACTCCTGGGCTTAAGTGATTCTCTTGTCTCAGCCTCTGGAATGGCTGGGACTACAGGCATGCCACCATGCATGGCTAATTTTAAAATTTTTTTGTAGAGATGGAGTCTCAGTATGTTGCCCAGGCTGGTCTTGAACTCTTGGGCTCAAGCCATCCTCCCGCTTTTCTTCCCAAAATGCTGGATTGCAGGTGTGAACCACCATGCCCAACCCAAGCAGGTTGACCCTGCTGGATACATTGAGAAGGAAGAATCAGCAGAGCCCTGCGAGTCATAGGAGGTCAACAGGAGGGAGGCAAGTGTTTAAAGTCTCATTTAATTTTTTTTTTTTTTTTTTTTTTGGTGAAACAGAGTCTTGTTCTGTCGCCTGGGCTGGAGTGCAGTGGTGTAATCTCAGCTTACTGCAACCTCCGCTTCCTAGGTTCAAGCGATGCTCATGCCTCAGCCTCCCAAGTAGCTGAGATTACAGGCGCAGACCACCATGCCTGGCTAATTTTTGTATTTTTTAGTAGAGATGGGGTTTCGCTGTGTTGCCCAGGCTGGTCTCGAACTCCTGGCCTCAAGTGATCCACCTGCCTTGGCTTCCTAAAGTGCTGGGATTGCAGGTGTGAGCCACTGCACCTGGCCTGGGATTCTTTCTTACCTCCTTTGCTGACTTCTTCCTCCTTGTATTAGTCTGTTCTCACACTGCTATAAAGAACTACCTGAGACTGGGTAGCTTATAAGAAAAGAGGTTTCATTGGCTCATGGTTCTGCAGGCTGTACTGGAAGCATCGAGGCTTCTGCTTCTGGGGCCGCCTCAGGATGCTTCCGGTCATGGTGGAAGGAGGAGTAAAGTGTCTCCCCTGCCCCTCAGTAGCAAGAGGGCGAGTGAGGGAGGAGGTGCTGCACACTTCTAACAACCGGATCTCACGAGAACTCACTATCAGGAGACCAGCACCAGTGGCGGGGTGCGAAACCATTCATGAGAAACCGCCCCCCATGGTCCAGTCACCTCCCGCCAGGCCCCTTCTCCAACACTGGGGACCACACTCCAACATGAGATTTGGTGGGGACACAGAGCCAAACCATATCACTCCTATTTCTTTCTTCTTTCCTTCTCTTTTCTCTTTCTCTTTTCTTTTCTTTTTTTGAGATGGAGTCTCACTCTGTTGCCCAGGCTGGAGTGTAGTGGCACAATCTTGGCTCACTGCAACCTCTGCTGCCCGGGTTCAAGCGATTCTCCTGCCTCAGTCTCCCGAGTAGCTGAGATTACAGGTGCCTGCCACCGTGCCTGGCTAAATTTTGTATTTTTGGTAGAGACGGGGTTTCACCATCTTGGCCAGGTTGGTCTTGAGCTCCTGACCTTGTGATCCACGCGTCTTGGCCTCCCAAAGTGCTGGGATTACAGGTGTGAACCACTGCACCCGGCCATCACTCCTGTTTCTTAGCTGGGGACATTTAAAGCAATTTGATACCCTGTCTCCTTTGCTTTCCAAATGTCCATCTGTGGAATCCACCTTGATCTGTCTCTCACTTTAATTTGGAGGATGTCCAGGGCAAAATCTCCAGCCTTCATGTCTCTCTAAAGCAGTGATCTCCAAAGTGGGTAGACAAGACGGTCCATTGGGATGCAGAAAAAAAATGTTAACACTCCTACTTATAATTTGATCTTTTAGAATGAGGATGAAGTTAAGAATCATGAGTATTGTTTTGGATTGACAGTTTGTCAGGCAGACAGCCACAAGCCTGTGAGTCATTCCCAGGGACCTGTGAACTCCCCCAGAATTCTTGCTCCTCTGCCTTGAGCTTGAGAAGACAGTGGTGGTTTGCATGTGGCTGGTTAAGTGGATTTGTGAGTTATATGCCCTGGTGTTACCTAAACCAACCTTCACAAAATAGAGCAGGAATTTCAGAAGATTCCTGGAAGGAAACCATGGCTTGAAGGTAATATTGAAAATGCAAGCGCAAGCACACAACAGGATAATGAAAGAGCTCAGATTTCTACTCCTGGGAGTTCTTTGTCAGTCGTGTTACAAGGATAAAACAATTTAGTAACAATACAAATACAAGTGAAATATTCAGTTTCATTGATCTCACTTAAAGTACTCTCTTATTCATAACATTTTTCTAGTGAAAGCAAAAATGTGAATTACATTGTTCCTAAGTAAAATACAGTTTATTTATGTTGTTTCTTTGATCGAATTATTTAAAGTTTTAAGGCTGTGTAAGTTTTACATTTACATAAGATATGAGTGCAGTGGTATCTCCGTGATAATTTATAAGTCAATGTATCCATATTGGGGGTTTTGTACCTGAGTGTTTTGTACTGAAGGGGGCACATAATTAACACAGTTTGGAGACTCTTATTCTAGAGCAGTGGTCCCCAACCCTCTTGGCACCAGGGATTGGCTACATCAATGACAGTTTTTCCACTGACTGGGAGAGGGGGAGGATGATGATATCAGGATGATTCATGTGCACTACATTTGTTGTGTACTTTATTTTTATTATTATTACATTATAATATATAATGAAATAATTATATGACTCACCATAATGTAGCATCAGTGGGAGCCCTGAGCTTGTTTTCCTGTAACTAGATGGTCCTACTTGGGGGTGATGGGAGATGGTGACAGATCATCAGGCATTAGATTTTCGTAAGGAGCACACAACCTAGGTTCCTCGCATACACAGTTCACAATAGGGTTCACGCTCCTATGAGAATCTGTTGCCACCAATGATCTGACAAGAGGTGGAGCTGAGGCAGGAATGCTCACTTGCCTGCCACTCACCTTCCTGGTGTGCGGCCCGGTTCCACAGCCTGGTACCCCTGTTCTAGAGACTCGGCTCTGTATTTCTAGAGCTTTGTAGACAAATCCATGCTAGTGTCTGGCTTGGTCCTGTGCATGTCAGCCAGTGAGCACGCCTACATGCCGTCTGTCTCAGAATGAAGAGCTGGGGTGTCTGGCAGAAAAGGAACCACATCTCTGTGAGTGACACAGAGCCCCAAAACCCAGCCTGGGGAAAGGGGCCGAGAGAGGCCCTGGAACCAGCTCCAGAACTCTTTTACATGCATCTTGGTTTCTTGCACGAACTGAGGATGCCTTTGTTAATATGTGCCAGGCTGAGGCACTTGCAGGAGGTGACGGCCACCTTGACTCTGCATGCTGAAGCCCTCCTGTCACTCACCCGTGTATACTGTGGTCCCCCGGCCCATAACACAAGCCAGGACAAGCCCAGGGGAGGTCCCTGGACACACTGCCAAAATTCCTGGTTGGTTCTGTATGTGCCCTTGCTGGGTTCCCAGCCCAGTTCCAGCTCTAGGCTTGCAGGTCTCTCACTAGGACCCACGCCTCCAGCCCTTTGGTGGATCAACACCTGCCACCTCCAGTTCTGAATCTGACCTCTCCCTCTAGGCCTCCAGCCTGGATCTACCCAGTTCTGGATTCAGATCGTTAAGAGGCACAAAGCACTGAAACATTGCCTTTCTTCTTTATTTAAAGAACTAAATTAAACATTTTAAACCATATAATAAGTGTAAAGAGACCCAACAAAGTTCTGTTTCTGCCATTATTACTATGTCATGGCTATTTCAGAATGATCAAATAGGAGATTTTTTTTTTTTCTCCGAAAAGTCTCCCTCTTTTGTGGTCCCTATTTTGCTTCTAAGCCACCAGTTCTCGACTGGTCCATTCTCTCTTCCTGCTATAGATTATCTTAGGGGTTCTATTCATGAGACTTCTGGAGACCTAACCCCTATCCCGGCCAATGCCCTGAAACAGCGAATGATGCTTGGCTGACATCATTAACTCAGCCCCTCAAAGATTATGCCCATTTTCCTCCTTCCCCACCCACGTGGTGTCCTCCTTGTTACCTTTGCAAATGTCGTTACCAGGATGCCAGTTATCTACATAAAAAATCAAAGATGGAATCTTCACCTATTCATCCAATCATCCATCCAGTCAACAAATTGATATTCAATGCTAACAGTAATGTCGGCTAACATTTATTAGGCAAGCACAGCTGCCAGCTTTTATATTTGCATTATCTTATATCCTCACAGCAATTCTGCAAGGAAGGTATTGTGATAGTCTACTTTTTATTTATTTATTTTTAGACAGGGTCTTGCACTATTGCCCAGGCTGGAGTGTAGTGGCACCATCATGTCTCACTGCAACCTCGACCTCCCGGGCCCAAGCGATCCTCCCACCTCAGCCTTCCAAGTAGCTGGGACTACAGGCATGCTCCAACTTGCCTGGCGAATATTTTAAAAAATGCTTTGTAGGGCCGGGCACAGTGGCTCATGCCTATAATCCCAGCACTTTGGGAGGCTTAGGTGGGCGGATAACCTGAGGTCAGGAGTTCGAGACCAGCCTGACCAACTGGAGAAACCCCATCTCCACTAAAAATACAAAATTAGCCGGGCGTGATGGCTCATGCCTGTAATCCCAGCTACTCGGGAGGCTGAGGCATGAGAATCGCTTGAACCTGGGAGGTAGAGGTTGCTGTGAGCCGAGATCGCGCCATTGCACTCCAGCCTGGGCAACAAGAGCGAAACTCCATCTCAAAAAAAAAAAAATGTTTTGTAGAGATGAGTCGTAGTCTCCCTATGTCGCCCAGTCTGGTCTTGAACTTCTGGGCTCCAGCGATACTCCTGTCTCAGTTTCCCAAAGTGCTGGGATTACGAGTATGAGCCACTGCACCGAGACTGATGACCCACTTTTAACAGATGAGAAACCTGACCATCGCAGAGGTGAGGTAATTTCCACAGGGCCACCCAGGGAGTGAGTGACCTAGTGGAAGTTACCTTACCTCTGTGATGATTTGCACCAGTTCAGTTTGACTTTAGAGACTGCAAGCTGAAGCTCTACTCTTTGTTGACTGTTTTCAGGTGCTATGTGAATACAGTGGGTAGAGATGAATAGCACATGAGCCCTGCGCTGGGGAATGTGCGGTCTAGTGGGTGCCCAGAGGCACGAGCAGAAGACAGCAGCCCTTTGAGAAGTGCCATATGCTTCAGGGGCATAGGGGAGTGTGCCTGCCCCACGGAAGGGGCTTTCACTGAGAAACTCTTAAACTGAGCCTCAAAGACAAGAAACAATTGGCTGGGTGGGTGTGGGAGAGTGAGGAGTCCTGGGAAGGAGCCTGAGTGAGGCTGTGGGGGTGGAACGGCATGGTATGAGCAGGGAACAGCGTTGTGGCTGATGCAGGATGAGGGGAGCATTCCGCTTCTGGTTCCACTTCCCGGGTCTGCAGTTACAGAGTCCGGCACAGCACACCTCACGTCTTTCCCTTCCTTTCCTTTCCTTCTTCTGAATCCTGTGTTGGGCCCCCTGGCCTTATCTCTGGACAATTACAGCAGCCTTTTCTCTCCACTTCTCATCCATCATGTATTACTCAAGCCAATTTAATCATGTAACTTTCTTTGATCATCTTGTTCTCTCCATTAAAGAGTGGCTCTCCATTGCCTATGGAATGTGGTCAGACCACTGAGTCCGGAGCTCCAGGCCTTCTGTATTTGGGGGTCAGTCTGCGTTTCCTGATGGATCTTTCATGACATTGTCTGTCTCCTCCCACTGGAGCAAACAAAAAGAACTTTCTCCTCTCTCCATCTACTGCTCTTTTTCCCTGCACCCTTTTCTTTCCCTATGTGTCAAAAATCTTGACCCATCTCTCAGGCTCACTCCAGTGTTACCCAAACATGAAGCCTTCCGGACCAGACCAGTCACAGTTGTCTCTTCGTGCTCTTAGATGCCTTCACTGTCATGGGGGACCGAGGGCTGCACCACCCTTGTCATGGTTCACACTCCTTAAAGCGAGAGGTTGGGTCTCTTCTCTGGATCCGTCTCCATGAGTTCCCACCAAGATAGGTTGGAGATTCACGGAGTGGCTCTGAGTTTGAAAAGGGCCTGTAAACCTCCTTGTTGCCCTGGCTCAGGTGGAATTCTTTAGAAAAGTGTCTGCTCTGAGCCGGGGTGGAATCCTTTAGAAAAGTGTCTGCTCTAAGCTTTTTCCCCTGGCCTCCCCTTGGGCGTTTTTCCTTCCGCAGAAAACCCAGTGATGCCATCTCCTCTGGGGAGGAAAGTATTGTTTTGTGGAACCTCTCAGGGTCTTTGGGCACAGCCAGTATTCCCTGGTGAGGGATTTCCTAAAGGTTTAGTCATTCAGACCTGGCTGTGTGAGCCAGATCTTTCCTGTCTCGAGATAATTCTTAAGGCTACGATTTGCTCGTCAACATCGTCTGTAACAAACATCTGTTTGACTAACAGATGTTTAGGAATTGGGCATCTAGGCTGTGCCAATGTATTTGGACTAAAATATGCCCCTCCCTCCCTCCCTCCCTCCCTCCTTCCCTCCCTCCCTCCCTCCTTCCTTCCCTCCCTCCTTCCCTGCCTTACCTCCCTCCCTCATTCTCCTCCCTCCCTCCCCCCTCCCTCCCCCTCCCTCCCCCCTCCCTCCCCTCCTCCCTTCCCCTCCCTCCCTCCCTCCCTTCCCCTCCCTTCCTCCTTCCCTCCCTCCCTCCCTCCTTCCCTGCCTCCCTCCCTCCTTCCCTGCCTTACCTCCCTCCCTCATTCCCCTCCCTCCCTCCCTCCTTTCCTTCCTTCCTTTCCCTCCCTCCCTCCCTCCCTCCTTTCCTTCCTTCCTTCCTTTTTTTTAAAATATAGCTTTAAGGGGAGACTGGAGCCTGCTGTTTCTGGCCCCTGGTCTCCCAGGTGACAGTATTTGGTGTACAAAGCTAGTGACTCTGCAATTGTTGAATTAGCTACAGATTAACTCCTCTGAGAACTTGGTTTCAGATGAGAGTAGAACATGTACTTTGTATGCAGAAGTCTTACTGTTCAAACAGGACTTATTAACTAGAACAAGCTTCACTTTGTACTTGAAAAATGCAATGTAAATCATAAAAGATTGTACCATTTAAGCCCCACTAAAAAGAGAAAAGCAAAAGTCACAGAGAGCCACATCGTGTTCATATGAACACCAGCCTAAGAAGAATGTGGGAGTGTGTGGAGAGAGTCCTATGGGGAACCCCAGTAATGGCCAGTGGTGGGAAATTAGGTTCTGGGAAATTTGTGTGTTGTTTGGAAAAGTATAATTTTACCTGGAGAAATTGAACAACTGACATTAGCTAACTATATATATTTATTATTGTATTGCATGGCCAGCATTCTGTGGGGGCATTGTGCTTTTTTTTCTTTATTTTTTCTTTTCATAGGTTTGGGGGAACAGGTGGTATTTTGCTACATGAATAAATTCTCTAGTGGTGATTTCTGAGATCTTTTTTGGTGCGCTCATCATCTGAGCAGTGTACACTGTACCCACTGTGCAGTCTTTTATCCCTTACCCATCCCCACCCTTTCCCCCAAGTCCCCAAAGTCCATTGTGTCATTCTTATGCCTTTGCATCCTCATAGCTTAGCTCCCACTTATGAGTGAGAACATATGATGTTTGGTTTTCCATTCCTGAGTTACTTCACTTAGTATGATGGTCTCCAGTTCCATCCAGGTTGCTGCAAATGCCATTATTTCATTCCTTTTTATGGCTGAGTAGTATGCCATGGTATATATATACCACAATTTCTTTATCCACTTGTTGATTGATGGGCATTTGGGCTGGTTCCATATTTTTCCAATTGTGAATTGTGCTGCTGTAAATATGCATGTGCAAGTGTCTTTTTTTTTTTTTTTTTTTTTGTATAATAACTTCTTTTCCTCTGGGTAGATATCCAGTAGTGGGATTGCTGGATCAAACAGTAAAACTACTTTTAGTTCTTCAAGGAATCTCCACACTGTTTTCCATAGTGGTTGTACTAGGTTTACATTTCCACCAGCAGTGTAGAAGTGCTCCCTTTTCACCACATCCCCACCAACATCTATTGTTTTTTGATTTTTTGATTATGGCCATTCTTGCAGCAGTGAAGTGGTATCACATTGTGGTTTTGATTTACATTTCCCCGATCATTAATGATGTTGAGCATTTTTTTCCTATGTTTGTTGGCCATTTGTATACCTTCTTTTGAAAATTGTCTATTCACGTCCTTAGCCCACTTTTTGATGGGATTTTTTGTTTGTTTGTTTTTCTTGCTGATTTGTTTGAGATCCTTGTAGATTCTGGATGTTAGTCCTTTGTCAGGTGTATGGATGGTGAAGATTTTCTCCCCCTCTGAGGGTTGTCTGTTTACTCTGCTGATTATTTCTTTTACTGAGGAGAAGCTTTTTAGTTTAATTAAGTCCCATCTATTTATCTTTGTTTTTGTTGCATTTGCTTTTGGGTTCTTGGTCATGAAGTCTTTGCGTAAGCCAATGTCTAGAATGGTTTTTTTGATGTTATTTTCTAGAATTTTTATGGTTTCAGGTCTTAGATGTAAGTTCTTGATCCATCTTGAGTTGCTTTTTGTATAAGGCGAATGATGAGGATCTAGTTTCACTCTTCTCCATGTGGCTAACCAGTTATCCTAGAGCATTTGTTCATTTGTTGAGTAGGCTGTCCTTTCCCTACTTTATGTTTTTGTTTGCTTTGTTGAAGATCAGTGGCTATAAGTATTTGGCTTTATTTCTGGGTTCTCTATTCTGTTTCATTGGTCTGTGTGCCTATTTTTATACCAGTACCATGCTGTTTTGGTGACTCTGGCCTTATAGTATAGTTTGAAGTTGGGTAAAATGATACTTCCAGATTTATTCCTTTTCCTTAGTCTTGCTTTGGCTATGTGGACTGTTTTTTGGTGCCATATGAATTTTAGGATTGTTTTTCTAGTTCTGTGAATAATGATGGTGGTATTTTGATGGGAATTGCATGCTTTTGGCAGTATGATAATTTTCATAATATTGATTCTACCTATCCATGAGCATGGGGATGTTTCCATTTGTTTGTGTCATCTACGATTTCTTTCAGCAGTGTTTCGTAGTTTTTCTTGTGGAAGTCTTTTACCTCCTTGGTTAGGTATATTCCCAAATACTTTATTTTTTTGCAGCTATTGTAAAAGGGGTTGAATTCTTGATTTGATTCTCAGCTTGGTCACTATTGGTGTATAGCAGAGCTACTGATTTGTGTACATTAATTTCATATCCCGGAACTTTGCTGAATTCATTTATCAGAAGTATGCTTTTTAATTTTACGTTCTTGAAGGATTCGAACCATAATCCATCTCTTTTACTTTATAGTGAAGACAGTGAGCCCCAGGGAAATTAAACACCCACTGTTGACCACAAAGTCATTGGCTGAGCTGGGATCAGCGCATGGTACTCCAGGACACAGAAGTCCTAGATGAAATTTAAGTTGGATAAAAACAATTTTTTTTTGCTGGGCACAGTGGCTCACGCCTGTAATTTTTTTTTGCTGGGCACAGTGGCTCACGCCTGTAATCCCAGCACTTTGAGAGGCCAAGGCTGGAGGATCACTGGAGCCCAGGAGTTCAAGACCAGCCTAGGCAACATGGCAAGACTCCCATCTGTGAAAGAGCGAGAACTTGTCTCAAAAACAAAACAAAAATGAAAAAACTCAACAATTTGTTATCGGGGAGAATTATCTAGTATTGGAATGAGGAACTATAGTGTCTTGTCTGGAGAACTTGGAAAATACGTCTGTACGGGGACAGTTGTATCTCTCTCTAGAGAAGGCAATGGATGGGCTGATTTCTCAAGCTCTTCTGCTGGGATGGTTCCAATGATATGATTTTGGTTTTTCCTTAGTGTGTGATGTAAAAGAAATTGTCCTGGCAAACATATGGTTTGATACTCGTCATTGTTAAAATAGCATATCCCATTTTTAGTCAGCTATGTTTTAGGATAAACAGCAAAGATGATGCTTTTTTCCGATAGGAAAATCCCTTAAATTTGATCAGACGTTGTCAATGAGTGAATAGGGTTGAGTGTCCCTGTGTGTTTCTGCCACACTCTGTGCTTTGGCCTTGCTCATTCAGGTAGCATTTCCCCTTTGAGGTTTCTTTGGTTTTGTGTGTATTTTGTTGTTGTTGTTGTTATTGTTGTTTTGTTTTTTTTTTTTTTTGTTTTTTTGAGATGGATTCTCACTCTGTTGTCAAGCTGGAGTGCAGTGGCACGATCTCGGCTCACTGCAACCTCCGCCTCCTGGGTTCAAGCAATTCTCCTGCCTCAGCCTCCCGAGTAGTTGGGATTACAGGTGTGCACCACCATGTCTGGCTAATTTTGTATTTTTAGTAGAGATGGAGTTTCACCCTGTTGGCCAGGATGGTCTCAATCTCCTGACCTCGTGATCCCCCTGCCTCGGCCTCCCAAAGTGCTAGGATTACAGGTGTGAGCCACTGTGCCCGGCTGTGTTTTAATCTTTCTGAGGCCTGTGTGAGTGTAATTGTACTAGCCAGATTTAGGATAATCAGGACATGATGATAGCCAAGTTGTCTGTCAGCTCTCTAGGATGGTTTTTATGTGTCTTCAGTATAAACAGTTTCTTTACCCTGGGAGCACCTATATTTCTTTTCGTCTTTGCATGCTTAGAGAGCAGGAAGTTGAACTTGATTATCCCAGGTTCTGGTTAGTGTCTTGTGAGTGCAGATTCTTGAAGTGATGCCTGAACCGTAAGTATGTAACTGACAAGCTAACAAGGGTATATTAATTTTATTTGGAAAAGTAGCAATACATTTTAAGTGATAATTAAGGATAAGTAAAATGTGATTCTCTAGGAAGAGAAAATTGGATTTCCTCACTAAAGCCATTGAGGCCATTGTCTGAGAAGTAGGCCATAAATGTGTGATGACTCAGAGGAGGAGAGAGAATGACCTTGCTGGTGATGATGGTGATAATGGTCATAGCATGTTCTGCTTGTTGTCTACACATATTTCTGTTACTGTGCATATTTATTCCCAGACTTTATAATAACACAAAGAGGTGGGTATCGAGTCTCCAATTTACTGAAGAGGGATCTGAGACTCAGAAAGGCCCAGTAGGCCGGGTGTGGTGGCTCTTGCCTGTAATCCCAGCACTTTGGGAAGCCAAGGCAGGCAGATGGCTTGGGTCCTGAAGTTTGAGACCAGCCTGGGCAACATGGCAAAACCACAGCTCTACAAAAAATACAAAAATTAGCCAGGCGTGGTGGCACGCATTTGTGGTCCCAACTATTAGGGAGGCTGAGGTGGGAGGATAGCTTGAGCCCGGGAGGTCAAAGCTGCAGTGAGCAGTGATCATGCTACTGCACTCCAGCCTGGGTGACAGAGCAAGACCTTGTCTCAAAGAAAAAATAAAAAAAACAAAGAAAGAAAAAGAAAGGCCCAGTAGCTTGCCAAAACTGAAATTTAAATCGAGGTTTCTTGAATTGAAGCCTTGTTTTGGAATATCACTTTGCTTCCTAATACAAACATGCTTTACAATTCCTGCATTTAAAAAAGCTAGCCAGCAAGGGTATCACACATAGATTTAAAAGACTACCAGGAACACTTGAACTGCTGGGCAGCTAGGTTTTGTCCTGTTCACGTCAGTCATTAGGCTGGGAGCTGATGTTCAGATCCAATGTGTTCCCTCCCCTACAAAGAGGTCCACTGGGGATAAGCCCCCACTGAGAAATTCTTCACAACTCAGCCAGGCTTCTTGGAACTAACTGGAGATTTAAGCTGGTGGTTCCTGAAATTTAAGGTCATCAGAACCACCCAGAGGGCTTGTGAAAATGCAGATTACTGGGCCCCGTCCCCAGATGCTGGGGCCTGAGACTCTGCATTTCTGGCACTCAGTGATACCACGCCTACTGGTCTGGAGGCCACACATTGAAAAATACGGATTTAAGCTGCCTCCGCCTGGGGTCTCCATTCTGACTCTGCAGCTGTTTCTCAAATGCAATGACCAAGTACAGTTTCTCTGAGGGCTCAGCCGAGACCTGTGTATTTGTCCATTTTCATACTGCTGATAAAAATACACCTGAGACTGGATAATTTATAAAGAAAAAGAGGTTTAATGGACTTACAGTTCCATATGGCTGGAGAGGCCTCACAATCATGGCAGAAGGCGAATGGCACATCTTACATGGCGGTAGATGAGAGAGAATGAGAACCAAGCAAAAGGGGATTTCCCCTATAAAACCGTTAGATCTTACTCAGTACCATGAGAACAGTATGGAGGAAACCGCTCCCATGATTCAGTTATCTCCCGCCGGGTCCCTCCCACAACACACGGGAATTATGGGAGCTACAATTCAAGATGAGATTGGGTGGGGACACAGGCAAACCATATCAATCACTAAAGCCAGTCTTCAGTGACCTGCTGTCTCCATCCTTCGGACGCTCCGTGGAGGCTTCTGGACACAGCATCTGTGCTGCTCAGGGCCGTTCCTCTTCTCATTGGCTGACGTGCTCTGTGGCATCTGTCACAAGTTTTAATTGAAGGTCAGCAGTGGCAGGTAAGCCACCAACATCATCAGCTTCTTTCAGCCTTTTGGAACAAGAGCGAAATTGGCCAAGGTCACTGCTATGACAAAGGGTTGCTTGGATGGAGCCCTTCTGAGCGCGGGTATTTATGCATCCAAACATTTATGGAAGCCCCACCGTGAATTAATAGCACGATGGCTTTCTCCCACCAAACCTGGAGAAAGTCTTCCAGATATTTTTGGAAAATATTTTGAATATTTCCAAATATTTTATTTTTAAAATTGTTTCTATTCTGTTTCTTAGTAATAGCAGTCTAACACAAAGCTATAGCATTTCTGTCATCACTCAAGAGAGTCGATTCCAATCCACTGAAGCTGAAGACATCTGGCCTCCTCAGCTGTCATCCCAGATACTTGGGTGGCTGAGGCAGGAGAATCACTTGAACCTGGGAGGCAGAGGTTGCAGTGAGCCAAGATCACACCACTGCACTCCAGCCTGGGCGACAGAGCAAGACTTCATCTCAAAAAAAAAAATTGAAGAAGGGAGATGGATGCATACACGAAAGGTTTGCTTCATCTGATTAGGAAATCTACTCCCTTGTTAAAAACAATACCCATTCTCCAAAACTAGTACCGAGAGAAGATCCAGGCTTAGCCTGAACCACAGCCCACCTGCAGCCCTGAGAGTAAGTTGCTATGTTCTGTGCTGCAGACAATCATCACCCTTCTGCTGCCCCCTCTCCAGACCCAGGCTGTTGCTCAACTCTTTTGTCTGTTGTTAAAATCATTTCATGAAAGAAAAAAAAATTAACATCATAAAAAAGACTGGATGGATGTAATCTCATAAAAAAGAGCAGTCTTTTAATAAATAAATGAAAACAAACCTCCAGATCCCTCATGTCCCATACTTATTTTTTTTTATTTCATCACTGGCAGGTGAGAACTTGTCTGGCCTGGGAGTGGCTTTGGAGAAGTGCTTTTCTAGGTTGCTTCTCCTGCTGATAAGGACCATGACTCAAGGGAAGGCTGCTCTGAAAGGAGAATGGGGACCATGGTTTTGTTTTCTTGGTTACCTCGCACTTGGGGCGTCTTCCCATTAGCGGTTTTGACTTGATTCACTCTGGGCTTGAGGCTCCTCCTTGGTAAGTTGGATGATTGGAAATGATCTCTGAGTCCCAGGCTCTGGTTTTATGGGTTCCACGGGTTCCTTTCCTTTTAAGGGAAAACAAACTTCTCTGCAATGTTAAGAGAGGTTGTGATAGTAAATAGCTGAAAATTAATAAGCAGTGACTGAGGAGTAGCCAGCCCACGATCGCTTTCCTAAAATACGCTCTGACTCCCAAAATAAGCAGGCACAAACAACGGTGTGTAGCCCCTCTCATCATATCCTGCATACAAAATTCGGGGAGACTTGGAGCTCAAGACGCATTGACCTCTTACTTGTCTCCATTTGTTCTGGGTTAGGTGATGGATCCACAGTGACTTAGCAACTTTGATGACAGCCGGGGCTTCTGGAGACTGGCTGCATATTAAAACCACCTGGGCCTATTCCAGATGGATTAAATCAGACTCTCTGGGACTGGGGTCCGTACATCATTAAAAAAAAAAAAGTCTCCCCAGGTGGCTTCCTATGCAACCAGAGTTGAGATTTATTGGACCAGACTAACAAACACAGCTGGAAGAAGAGGGCAGAGAGGACTCCTTAGGATGTGCAGATGGAGTGGCTCGTTTAGGCTGCAGTGGAATTCCTTTTCTTCTTGTAATAAAACAACTCCTATTTACATACCATTTTAGAAAAATATTTTCCCCCTTCTCTTATTTGAAGCTCAAGAGAGAATAATTGAGTTTGCCTTAGCATCTCTTTTGATTTGTTTTTTTAGATGTATGACCTGTCACCAGTAAACCCAGAGAGATAAATTAGGGAATGGCTGTGCTATAGAAAGCACTTACTGATTATTAAAGATTCTGCCTTCAAGCTCTTTTAAATAGTGCCTTTCTCTCGGTGATTTGGATTTAAAAATTTAAGGATATATTTACATGCAGCTTTGCGGGAGCACATGAATATTAAGTGAAGTAGTGCCTAGCTAAGTTGTGTTGAAATGAGTTGGTAGATCGTAGATAATATAAAGTAAGTGAATATTTCCAAGGGAGTGGAAAAATTTGGATGGCTCAGTAATTATGGAAATTGGCAGGGCATTTGGGGACCCCAGCTGCTCTTTGTCCCTTTGTCCCATAAATGGGTGACAGTTTGCAAGGCACGGAGCTCTGCCAGATGTTTGCGATAGTGGTTGGGTGGGGAGAATTTCATAGCTGGCTTGGCCACAGGAAGATGACGAGCTTGTTAAGAATAATGATCGGACACCCTGCATATTCGCTGACTGCATGCTTAGCAAATTTGCAAACTAGCTTCATCCCTAAGGGCTTTTAGTCACAGAATTTAAATAAGAGGCACACCCATGAGAGTTTGCTGGAAAACAAAGAGAAACCCTGCTCTCAGTAAGTGCTTGCTAATTGTTTGGGGATTTGTGACAAATAGGAAGCAAATATTGAGTTGGTACTTGGGTGATTTCTTTCTTTTTCGTTTTTGCGAACTGACCTGAAGCCTTGGTCTCCAGGAACTTTGTGTTCCTGGCAGGCAGATCTCCTGCCCCAGCACCTGCACATGCTCAGCGCTCTCCCCCGTCCTGCATCAAACTCGAGAGAGTTGTGTCAATTTAAAGCGCATGTACACACACACACACGTGCACACACACACGTATAAGCACATACATATATATGTGCTTGTATATATACACATATATGTATATATGTGTATATGTATATATATAACATGCCCCTATATATACATGTATACACATACACATATATAAAAAAATACACATTATATACATATTTACATGCGTATATATAAAGGGACACATATACACACACATATGTGTGTGTATATATATAAAACGTGCCCCTATGTATACATGTATACACATACACATATAAAAATACATGTTACATACATATATACATATATACATACATATATATAAACAGAAATACACACAGACGTGTGTGTGTGTGTGTGTGTATGTGTGTATTTGAGACAGGGTCTTGCCCTGTCTCCCAGGCTGGAGTACAGTGGTGCTATCTCAGCTCACTGCAGCCTCCATCTCCCAGGCTCAAGCCATCTTCGTGTCTCCCAGGCTCAATCCATCCGAGTAGCTGGGACCACAGGTGCACAGCATAATGCCTGGGTAACATTTTTTTTTTTTTTTTTTTTTTGTAGAGATGAGGTTTCACCATGTTGCCCAGGCTGGGCTCAAACTCCTGAGCTCAAATGACCTTCCCGCTTTGGCCTCCCGAAGTGCTGGGATTACAGGCGTGAACCACCGCACACAGCCTATATAATTTTTAAAATAGGGAACAGATTGTGCAAACATACAACATGTGACCCAGAATGGTTTGTTGTCTAAAAGAGGCTGACCACCTCGATGTGGCTGGAGGTGGTCTCAAAACCAAGCCCGCGGGCCATGGTTGAGCTTCACTGACCATGAGTGCTTTGCCTTTTGTGATTTGCATGCCTTTCTCTTAAATGAGAGCAAATGTAAGCATTTTTGGATGATACCAGCAGAGCTGCAGAAATGAAAGAGCAGCTCCCCAGCCAGGAATGAGCAAGTAACAACTCTTCCCTGGCCGTTTGCTTGCCAGTGAAAATGTCTCATGTTCAGAAACTGCTTCTCTTAAAAATCAGCTCCTCCAGCACTGGGAGTAGCTTCAGATAGGGGTGGGCAGGGGGCGCAGGAAGTAGTAATTTTCAGCATGTACCACTTCCTAGGAACAGAGACTTTAAAGAAAATCAGCTTCCTTGGAACATTTGTCCTCCTTCATTGCAGTTCTTTAGTAATTTCTGAGTCTGGGATTTTTCTGAACAGAACATCTTGTGAAATACAGAGTTGCTGGTATTCTGACATAAACCCTCTTTTTAAATGCCCTTTGCAGTAGGGACCTGCTAGGGTAACTCTGATGTGCCAAACCTCAGAGCCAAGGGGAAAGAACAGGAGCAAATGACGCTGAAAGCAAGCTCAAGTTCTTTGCCAATTATAATATGCTAAAAAGCACAACCGCAAGCTGATCCTTCTCGAGAGCCCTTAGGGAGGCTGTGCAGCCTGTACAGACCATTTGCCATTTTCTCCAGCACTTTCTGTCTCATTTTAGGTCACTGAATACTTTATTTCTTGCTGCGGAGTTAATTATGCACGTCTTTACCTCTCAACTGGAGTTCTTTAGGGCTGGGTCTCAGACTTTTATTTTTCATTTTTAGAGGTAGTATCTCACTCTGTCTCCCAGGCTGGAGTGCAGTTGTACCATCACAGCTCACTGCAGCGTCGACCTCCTGGGCTCAAGCGATCCTCCTCCCTCAGCCTTCCCAGTAGCTCGGACTGCAGGTGCACGTCACCATGCCTGGCTACTTTTTAAGTGTTTGCAGAGATGGGTCTACAAAAATCTAGCTATGTTGCCCAGGCCGATCTTGAACTCCTGGCCTCAAGTGATCCTCCCGCCTCGGCCTCACAGAACGTTGGTATCACAGGCGTGAGCCACTGTGCCTGGCCCTGGGTCTCAGGTTTTCTGCTTTCCCCTTAGCACCTAGGAGAGTACTTTATTCATAGTTACTGTTCCATAATTACTGTTGAATGAATGCACTTGAACAAAACACGATGTGATTTGTTTCGTTTTCCAGATCAGCTTATAATGAATTCTGTGTGTCTAACTGGGCAGACATAAAGCTGCCGCCTGTAGAATAAAAGAGCCATCCATGATTAGAATCATAGAAGCAGAAAATTTTAGAACTACAAAGGACTTGAGATGTTAATTCAGTCTATTTGTTTTGGAGATGAACAATTAGAGTTCACGGAGATCAAGTGACACGCCCAAGGTGGAAGAGCTGGTGACACATGGACCAGCCGTCCACATACTTAGACAATAACTGCTTCCATGAGAGCTGACGTTGCTGACAATTGTTGTAGCTACCTACTGTGGTGCATTTCAATTTCATCAATCTTTATGCCTCCGATTTTCCTTGGGGAATATAGGTAACCGATTTTTAATTTTATCTTCTCTGATTTTGTGGCTCATTCGTTTCTTTGTTTTTCCTCTGCTTTCTAAAATTTCTTATGCCACTTTCAAGAAAGCTGACTGGAACAGTCTGTTCTCCCCGTGTTAGACACAGAGGGGTTGGGGACAGAGATTGATGATTCTAGTGGGCAATGGCCAGATCTTATATAAAAGTGGAGTTCTGACTTCCCATCTGCAGCCGCCAGTCCAGGAAACCAACCAATAACCCCTGTAGCAATTGGCCCGGCATGCCCAGGATTTGATCAATTACTGGCAGCTGCCCTAATTTTTGTCGTGACTTCCAACTTAGGACCAAACAGAGAAGGCCAAATACTCTCCCCTAACCGATCACCCGGATGGGCTGCTTTCGTTATCCCCCTACGGCACCCGCCAACAGCCACCACCACCCAGAGCCTTCCCTTCTTTCTACTACAAAGTGTCATACTTCTCGGCCTGCCTTTGAGTCTCTACCGAACGCAGGTGACTTGACTCTGAATAAATAGCTTTGGCTTCCCTCATTTTGGTGGGCTTCACTTATTTCCACGTAGGAAAAGACCCAGGAAGAAGGCCAGCCCTGCTCACTTTACTGTTCTCTCTGTTTATGTTCATGTAGACAGCTCTACATCTAAATACTGGATTTTTGTTTGTTTGTTTGTTTTGAGATGGAGTCTCACCCTGTCACCCAGGCTGGAGTTTAGTGGCAGGATCTCGGCTCACTGCAACCTCTGCCTCCCGGGTTCAAGTGCTTCTCCTGCCTCAGCCTCCCTAGTAGCTAGGAATACAGGCGCGGACCACCCTGCCTGGCTAATTTTTTATATTTTTAGTGGAGACGGGGTTTCACCATGTTGGCCAGGATGATCTTGAACTCCTGACCTTGTGATTCACCCCTCCTTGGCCTCCCAAAGTGTTAGGATTACAGGTGCGGGCCACCGCACATGGCCATTTTTTTGTGTGTGTGTGCCAATTTGTCTTTTCTTAATTTTAAAAAGAAATATGAAAATGCCCCTGTCGATTGCTTGGCTGAAATTGACCTGCGCTCTGTTGGTGGCGTTCTCCAGACCTGGTCACCCGAGACAGGAAAGGAGGTTGGGCCGGCTTGGAGTCCGCACCTGAGCGTTTTCTAAATGCTCGTAAAACTTTCATTTCATTATCTCCCTGCAATCTCCCAAGGAGGAGGAAGTCAGGCACCTTCTATCTTTCTCCTTTCCGGAATCCATTCTTTTTTCTTATTTTGAAGATGAGGATTTTTCTTATTTTCCAGTATTTCTCAATATAGATAGAAAGTCTGAAAAATTAAGTTTCATGATTTGCCAGCCAAAGGTATTTTTCTTTTAAATGTCAATAATGAACTTTAATTAAAGTGATGACATTGTCTTGTTTTAGAGACTGTTTTATGTGTCAGTAAGAAATGACATGGCCAGCATGATATTTAGAGGGGTAGGGGACAGGGATTTAGGCCTCCCCAAGTGTCTGTCAGCCCACCAACCCCCCATTCTCTGATGTCCCCAGCTGATGTTTTCTCAATTTTAGGTGAAGGCGCCGCAGATGCAGTCTCATGCCCCTTATTTCCAAACATACTGAAATCACAAGTCCCTTTGGTATAAAAGAATTAATGTACGTGAAGTGCTCCGAACACAGCCACAGCCTGGTCCATAGTAATTGTTCAATGCCGGCCCACTGCTACTGTTTCTCCTGTGGCTACTAATACTAACACTACTCATTATTAGGCAGAAATCCTGTAGCAGCTACTTTCTCTCAGTCATGTTTGCCTTAGTCCTTAGAATCCTTTAATATGCCAGTTTCCTTTCTAAGAGTCCTCTGCTTAAAATCTCTCTTGTTCTCTCCTTTTCCTGGCTCCCTCCTCTTCATCTTTCAGATACCTCTTAAATGTCACTTTCTCGGGGAAGTCTTCCTAAACTCTAGTCCGAATTAGGGTTCCTATTTTCCTCTTTCAGACCAGGGATCAGTGAATGTTTTCTATAAGGGATCCAACAGTAAATGTTTTAGACTTTGCAGGCCACATAGGCGACTACTCAACTCTGATGTAGTCTAAAAGCAGCCAGAGATGATATGTAAATGAATGTGTGGGCTGAGTTCCAATAAAACTTTGTACCAGTTGTAGTTTAACGAACCTGTTTTAGAGCACTCTTTACTTTTTCTGCACAGTGTGATTATGTGATTACGTGATGATCAATCTCCCTCTGGACTGAAGCTTCTTAAAGATAAGACCCAAGGCCTTGTGCACTGGCTCATGCCTGTAATCCCAGCACTTTGGGAGGCCAAGGTGGGTGGATCACTTGAGGTCAGGAGTTTAAGACCAGTCTGGTCAACATGGTGAAACCCTGTCTCTACTGAAAATACAAAAATTAGCCAGGCATGGTGGTGGGCGCCTGTAATCCCAGCTACTCGGGAGGCTGAGGCATGAGAATCTGTTGAACCCGGGAGGCAGAGGTTGCGATGAGCCGAGATTGCGCCATTGCACTCCAGCCTGGGCAATAAGAGCGAAACTCCATCTCAAAAAATAAACAAACAAAAATCAGAATTCACCACTATAAACTTCATCCTGTTTAACCAAAAACCACTTGTACCCCAAAATCTATTGGAATTTTTTTAAATTAATAAATTGTGAATAAACAAAATACCATCCCTCGTGACCTGTGGCCTTTATTCTTCCTCTCCTCTCCACTAAATCTAGTTCTTTCTGGACTTACCTGTCCTCCCAAGTTTGGACTTACCTGTCCTCCCAAGTTTGGGCCACTCAACTTGTAATGTCTGCCCTTGGTCAGGCAGTTTTTGTGCTGGATTGGAAGTTGCGTTGCCTTCTTCTCTAATTAAAACACGGCCAAGCGCGGTGGCTCACGCCTGTAATCTCAGTACTTTGGGAGGCCAAGGTGGTGGATCACTTGAGGTCAGGAGTTTGAGACCAGCCTGACCAAAGTGGTGAAACCCCGTCTCTACTAAATATAAAAAATTAGCCTGGTGTGGTGGCACATGCCTGTAATCCCAGCTATTTGGGAGGCCGAGGCAGGAGAATCACTTGAGCCTTGGAGTCTGAGGTTGCAGTGAGCCAAGATTGTGCCGTTGCACTCTAGCCTGGACAACAAGGCGAGACTCCATCTTAAAGACACAATCATGGGAGTGAAGTTCTGTCATTATAAGAGGTGAGCTCAGCTTAAGAGCATAATGACATTCACATTACAGGGAGGAACACTGGACATGTCAAATTCTCATTGCTGTGATTTGGGGAAAGAAAAAATAACAGCCACCACCTAGCAACCCTACCGTATCTCAAGATGTGGTAATTTCTCTTATACAAAACAAGTTTGTTTTGTTCGATCACATTTAAGCCTATAGGTGTGATCCTTGTTTTTATAGGCAGCTAATTTTGAAGTGACATTTTGGGACGGGTTAATTTCACTTGTATTTTTCTTGCTTTTTGAATGCCTTGCAGTTGAGCCTGTCAGTGCTTGGCCTCCACCAGAGCCAAGAGTCAGACAGAATGTGGAACCACCCACCAAGTGGGCCAATGACAATGGGCTCTGCGTGTCTGTCCCTTCTCATTTCCTGCTGTAAACTTTCAGGGAGTCAGTGAACTCAAGCGTTTCTGTCAGATATAGAAACATTTCCCATGGTTGGAAAGTTAAAGGCTAGTTTAGGTTACAGGCAGTTTTTTCTGCTGGAAAATACATAGTTTTCAGACACTTCCTTATGTGGTAATAAACAAAAACAAAATCAAGAAACTGTTTCCCGGAGGTTGAACGTGTGGTTCTCATCCCCTCGGCCTCCTCCGGTGTTCAAGTCCCAGGAAGTGGTTGATTTAGGCGGGGCAGCCACGTTGCAGCCAGGCCCAGGCTGCAGGAAGGAATGGAGTATATAGGTCAGCGTCTGCTTGAGGAAAGCAGAAATGATTCCAGCGTGTTTAAGCACAGGGTGATGAGAATTTCAAGTGCTGACACAGACAATGAAAGGCTGGGAAGGAGACTCACTCCATGCTGAGGTTCCAGGAATGATCTTCAAGGTGATTCTGGGGAAGACCGAGTGTGGTGCCTCATGCCTGTAATCCCAACACTCTGGGAAGTCGAAGAGGGCAGATCATCTGAGGTCAGGAGTTCAAGACCATCCTGGCCGACATGGTGAAACTCCGTCTCTACTAAAAATACAAAAATTAGCGAGACGTGGTGGCACATGCCTTCAATCCCAGCTACTCTGGAGGTTGAGGCAGGAGAATTGCTTGCATCTGGGAGGCGGAGGTTGTGGTGAGCCGAGATCACACCATTGCACTCCAGCCTGGGCGACAAGAGTGAAACCCCATCTAAAATAAAAAAAGGTGGTTTTAGGAGAGATTCTCTTTTTGCTAAAGCTAGGAACTTGAGGAATTATCAGAATGTGGGCAGTCACTAAGATGCTGCTGGCTTGTGGAATACACCTTCCCCTGATTCTAGACTCATGAACTTGGGTCTGGTCCCTGGGGCCTTTGCATCTGAGATGGGGTGATTGGTCCCGGCCCATCTTGAATGTGTTGATTGTACCTTTGCATTTGCATTTTGTAAGTCAAGTCCAATGTGCGTGCTCTGGGCCATGGCTCTTCTGTCTATAGGTGGTTCCATCCCCTACCCCTTGACCATGTTTCCAGGGTGAGTGTTCAGCTGCCCACTTTCTGGTCCCACCCAGAGACCACTGCCACCTGAGGAAGCGTGACATTAGATAGCAAATTTAAAAAATATCGTGACAGGCAAATAAAGAGACCACAGAAGAAAGGGGACAGTATTTCTTCCTGGTTTTTGAACAAGGTGCCTGGCATTTCTGTTTTGCATGGGGCTGTGAAAGCTGTGTAGCCAACTCTGAACGCATCTCATCGCTTCCTACTGTGATAGCAGCTTCTGCCTTCCCTCCTTTTCATCGCTAGGTCTTTGCCTAGAGGAGAGTCGGGCCACACATGGAATCCAGCTACAGGGGAGTCTGGGATTGGAGTTGTTTGGGTTTTGTCTTCTGGCAAGCAGTAAGACACACTAAAAGGGGTGGAGATGAGAGAGCTCATCAGTCCTAAAAAGGGACACAGCCCAGGAAGGCCCAAGAAGGGGAAGCAAGAAGTGAGGAGAGTGTGGGCGTTTGGAGGAGGGGTTGAGTTGATCCGCCTTTAAAAGAAAAACTGTAGACAAAATAAATGTTGTAGAATTTATTTGAGCATTAAAGGATTCATGAATTGGGCAGCACTCACGACCAGAAGAGGTTCAGAGATCTAGACTTTAGCAGCATGAGCAATGGGCTTCTATAGGCTGAACTTGGCAGCAAAGTAAAGCATTTATTTGATTGGCTCCAGCTAGCAGTTTGCCTTATTTGGGTATGATCTGGTGGGAGGTCCCCAGTTAGAGGTTAGTTGGCAGTTTCTGATTGGTCAGGCTTACATTTCACTTTACCGTTTATATTGGGCTTCAGTTGGCTTACCTAGGAACCCAAGGTTCTGGAGTCATCTTAGCCTAGTGGCTTCCCAGTTAGATATTTTTAACACCCCAAATCTGTTAGTTTGAGCTACTCCTAGTACTGATTTCTAGGTAGAGAGTCCATCTGAAACCTGTAGATGACAGGTGCTCAAACTTAGGGAGCACTGGAGGAGCTTGTCTAAAATCAAGGTTTCTGGGTCCCTACCCTCAAAGATTTGGATGCTGCCTAAATCCCATGGTGGGGTCTAGAATTTAAATGGATAGGTTCCTCTGGAGATACTGTGTTCACTGTGCTTCTGATCACTAGTGTTACTCCTCCTGGTCTCCAGTCCCCCTTTCCCACCCACATTTTTTTTTTAGACCTGGTCATTTTTTTCCCCCTTTTCTGCATTTTTCTTGTGGTTGTTTCAGGTGTCTTTATCAACATTCCCACTGGTTTAGAGATTGCAAGCAAAATTCCTCTCTTTGCTTCGAACACTCTAGTGAAACCTAGAATACTCAAGGTAAATGCTAAGATGAGGCTGTTCAGTTATCTCTGGAGCTCAGGGTCTAATTCATCCAACGTTTATCGAGCCCCTTCAAAGCACCCATCATTGGGGATGGAAAATGAAAGATACACAGCTCCTGCCCTGTAGGAGCATGTGGCCTTGTAGGGGAAGCTTAGCACTTCTGCCTCACTAGGTTTAAGCAGTTGGAGGAGCAGCATCTATTTGGAAAGAAGAAAAACGCTTTTGAAAAGTGCACTTGGTCTGTACGGTGGCTGCTCTTTGATTTCCTGAATGCAAGGGGTTGAACCGAACACACGATGCCCTCCATGGTTGGGGAAGCATCCATCACCCCCTTGGGAACGGAAACTTGACATCGAACTTCCAGGAATTGAGGCCAGGACCTTCTTGAGGCACTGTCTTGTGGTTCAGTTCTGCCTGCCCGGAGTCATTGGCCTTCGGGGCTGACCGTTTCGTCGCTGACTCCCACAGACACGCTGACCATCTGGAGGCTAAAGGATCTTTCTTCCTAGGAGGTCCCTCATGATAGGGTCTCTGAAGCCTCTACCATGGAAGGGAATGGTTGGGATTAGACCCTATGCAGAGGCACGTGCCTTTTCGTAGAGGGGCACATCCATGGCCCAGTTGTTCCCTCATTAAGGGCAATGGGGGAAGCTGGTTCCTTCTTGTGGATTGTAGCCTTCCAGACTTTAACTCCTTGCTTTATTCAGATCCTTGGCCAGGTCTTCTGTACTGGTCTCCTGGGCCACCCATCGGGCTGTCTTCACTTCCTACCATCAGCTGTTCACTCTGTCCAAAGATGAAGCAGCCCTGTATTTGCTGATGTGAGCTGCTTCCTTTATTTATGCTCTCACCGGATCTCTGGGAGGTGTACTCTACCATCAGAACACTCGGAGACAGTTATCTGGACATAAAGTGTTGGTGCTGGCATCGTTATCAAATAATAACAGAAAACACATCAGCACCAAGTGCATCTATCCCTGTGCTAGATGAGATAAGGAAAAAACACATGCACAGTCCTGTCTTTGAAGAGCTGACATTAAAATGGACGATGCCATGAAACACACACATTTGTAAGTTACAGACATCCTCCTATGCAAGCACTCTAGTCACGTTTGTTTGGTAAAGGATAATCACTTATTAGCTTCAGAAAGAACTCATTCATGCCTTGATTTTCAGTGTTGCCACAGGAAAGCAATAGCAGAACCTGGGTCCCTGCTGTGAAAATGAAAGTACTTAAGGATGTTCAATTGCTTTTCTGTTATTCATGTGCATCCATGGTAGGACATCATGGCAGAGCAGCTGCTCAGAGCGGGTGATTACGTGTGGGTTCCCGCTTCAGCCTGGGATTGTTTCATTATCTACAGCTGTTCTCCAGCATGGTAAAATTCGGATGATGTCGATAATTTTCCCATAAGGGGCTCTCAAGATACATCAGTTTGTGCTATCTAGAGTAGTTTAAACTACTGTTTCTTGAGTACTTACTATGTACTGGGCAACATTTTCCATATCTCAGGAAGCAGTCTCATTTTCAAAGGAGAATGGAATCCGTTTCAGGTCACACCACTTCCTGCAGATTCAGGACACCACACAGATATTTTAAAACGCTGGGTGCTCCTTTCGAATTTGCCAGTCTGACAAGATGCTTGTCATAGAGCACCGCTGTCTGGGCTACAGGGATGCAGAAAGGACCGAAGGTCTGAAGGGAGGGGAAGGGTTCTGTGCTGGTGGGTTCCTGGAAAAGCCTTTACTTTGAGGTTGTCCATTGAGCTTGTGTAACCTGGAGGGGTAGAAGCAAAATTAAATGAACACGGATCAACCTTTTAACGCGTATCTTGCAAATAACATGCTCCTGGCTCTATGTGCAATGCCTGGATATAACAAATCTATTTTTACGAAGCCTACAAAGACCAAAATACCTCGATGTGTGTGATGTGATGTAATCTCTGCATTTGGGGTGGGAGGTGAGTAGGGAAACTACTTTGGAATTAGCACGAATGTACACAATTCTGGGTAATGATACACGAGAATGCTCAGGTATTCATAGAATTCAGACAGGGCGTGTGATCTGCCCAGGATTTAGGAAAGACCTTAGGTGTTTCTGGGAATTGTATGTTCATGTGTTCCTACAACCAATAACTAGCATATAATGATCATCATTATTTATTGAACAGTTATGCTGACTTAGTATCTTTTTTTGGGTTACTTGGAGCAGTCACTCTGTTTTCTTGAGTTGTAAACTTACGGTGAAGGTTTTGGGTTAAAGAGTTGTAATGGAAGTGATTCCCTGCTGCATCTTATTTTGAGAGTCGAGGGGAGAAATTCGGTCCATTCATTGAGGTGGGGTGCGCCTGCCTGTAGGTTCTGGTGGAATAAGGTGTCTCCTGGAGCTGGAGGGGTGGGGTGGGGTGGATGAAGGAAGCATCTGGTTCGCTGGATCCTGGAAGGTTTTGTGACCTCATCGTGCCCACCTGGCATCACAGAGTAGGCAGTGCAGTGCCTCACAGGAGAAACCCTCTGGGCTGAGACAGACATAAAGTAAGAAGAAAAGAGCCAGTCTTTGGTTCAGCAATGCATTCTTGTTGGTTTCTTATTGTCTCCTTTTAGACAAACCTATTCGTGGTAGAAACACAGCAATGCGAACACGATCGGGAGAAGGGGAGGACCAGTCCTACCACTTTGGCCTTTGTGTCCTCTGTGAAGAGATGCTGGTGTTTTATGAGCATTTGTGAGCTCCTGGCATTTGGGTCATAGTACCCCTGCGCATCGGTATTCATGACTTTCCCACATGGGCCTCAGAGGAGGGCTTGCAGCCTCCCCAGTGCCCGCTTCTGGGGATGAGAAGAATTGCAGAATTGTATAAATCCCTTATCATCAGCTAGAGGATTGTTAAATGCACACATTAAGGCAAAAAAGCCTGCTATCAACAATTGGCTTTATTTTTTAAGAAAATACAGCAGAACAAGCAAGATGTGGTGGTGTGTTCCTGTATTCCCAGCTACTCAGGAGGCTGAGGCAGGAGGATCACTTGAGCTCAGGAGTTGGAGGCTGCAGTGAGCTATGATTGTGCCACTGCACTCCAGTCTGGGCAGCAGAGTGGGACCTTGGCTCAAAGTAAAGAGAGAGAGGGAAGGAGGGTGGGAAGACAGAAATAGAACAATAGAAGTTTGTAAAAATACCCAAACTGGAAGAAAGAAAAAACAGGAGAGATGCTCAAGGATATTTGACTCCAGCTCCCTGCTTCTTACATGGGAAGCTGGGTGGGTCCCCCGTTTCTAGTTCGGCATTCCCTTTGAGACCTCCTCAACTCAAGGGGGACTTCAGAAACAATGGAATGAAACAATAGGCCCTACATTTTCACTCAGAGCTCATGCTTTCTGTTGCCAGGCAGAACCTAGAAAGAGTTCCTACTCTGTAACCCACTCACACTTGGTTTGTTTTCACAAAATATAGAGGGGTCAGTGAACGCGTGTTTTGATTCCAAGGAAATTCCAAGCGCCTTGGTTTAGCAAATGTCGATTTGGTGACATGTCACTTTTCCTTTTTAGCAACCAAAAAGTCCGATAATGAAAGAAGTTTCTCTTTAATTTACTTAACCCTGCAAAATGTTTGCTCAGATTTTTTGTTTGTTTGTTTTGTATCAATGTAAGGAGTACAAGTACAGTTTTGTTATGTGGATATATTGCCTGATGGTGAATTCTGGGTTCTTAGTGTAACCATCACCCGAATAGTGTACATTGTACCCATTAAGTAATTTCTCCTACCTCATCCCCTCCCATTCTTCTACACTTCTAAGCCTCTAATGTCTGTTACTTCATTCTGTATGTTAACCTGTACACATTATTTAGCTCCCACTTGTGGGTGAGAACATGTGGTATTTAGCTTTCTGTTTCTGAGTTGTTTCACTTAACATAATGGCCTCCACTTCCACCCATGTTGCTGCAAACGACATGACTTCATTCTTTTTTATGGCTGAATAGTATTCCTTAGTATGCATGTACCACATTTTCTTGGTCCAATCTTCTTTTGATGGATGTTTAGGGTGATTCCCTGTCTTTGCAGTTGTGGGTGGTGCTGTGGTAGACATGAGTGCAGGTATCTTTTTGATATAATCATTTCTTTCCTTTGGGTAGACACCCAGTAGTCAGATTGCTGGATACAATTATAGTGTTGTTTTTTTTTTTTTCTCTCAGAGATTAAGTCTTTTTGGTGTGAGCTTCTATTTACAAGCATTCCAGGTCCTGTAAATAATGTGCGCAAGTTTTCATTGCACAGTAAATTTGGTTTCACTCAGTCTTGCCTGTATCTTATGTGATGGACAAGCATGACGTGAAAATACGTGACCTGAGCTCTCTAGTTCCCATGACCTGGCAGGTGTGTGGCCTGCCACATCACCTGGTATAAGTCTGTCATAGACTTATATGAGAGTCTCAACTCATTTCTTTTTTGAGACGGAGTCTTGCTCTGTTGTCCAGGCTGGAGTGCAATGGCACAATTTCGGCTCACTGCAACCTCCGCCTCCCGGATTCAAGTGATTCTCCAGTCTCCTGAGTAGCTGGGATTGTAGGCACCCACCACCACGCCCAGCTGATTTTTGTATTTTTAATAGAGATAGGGTTTCACCTTGTTGGCCAAGCTGGTCTTGAACTCCTAACTTCGTGATCCGCCCGCCTCGGCCTTCCAAAGTTCTGGGATTACAGACATGAGCCATCGTGCCCAGCCTCAGTTCATTTCTCAAAGAGACAAATTCTAAACACAGTGGCAAGTCCTCAGCAGGGCTTTCTTCTCACCCACAGAATCATCTGAGCCTCAGGAGCTCATTTCAGCCCAGCTGGTGTGCATTAGGTACCTGTGCACAAGGCAGCTGAGCTCCTAGGAGGAAACAGGAAGAAGCCCTCTCTACCTGTGTGGCCTGCCCAGGGAAAGGCATCCTGTGGCAGGGGCCCGTTCTGGAACCACTCATAGGAGGTGGGACTTCAGAATCTTCCAGAACAAGGGGAATGCCTGTCTTATGATTTGAAACATCTCCCCCGATGGTTCTGTCTGCCTTCCTCATACTCCCCGAAGAACTGCGGTCTTACAAGACCACTACTGAGCCTATCTGAGGCCAAGTTTGATTACCGGGAAGTAATTCAGGAAAGCCCTGTATAAACTCTTTTTTTTTTTTTTTTTTTTTGAGACGGAGTCTCGCTCTGTCACCCGGGCTGGAGTGCAATGGCCAGATCTCAGCTCACTGCAAGCTCCGCCTCCTGGGTTTACGCCATTCTCCTGCCTCAGCCTCCCGAGTAGCTGGGACTACAGGCGCCTGCCACCTCGCCTGGCTAGTTTTTTGTATTTTTTAGTAGAGATGGGGTTTCACTGCTCTAGCCAGGATGGTCTCGATCTCCTGACCTCGTGATCCGCCCGTCTCGGCCTCCCAAAGTGCTGGGATTACAGGCTTGAGCCACCGCGCCCGGCCTATAAACTCATTTTATATCTCCACTCACAATCTTTTATTGTATTTTATCTGTTTATTTTTGTAGAGACAGGGTCTCACTATGTTGCCCAGGCTGGTCTCAAACTCCTGGCCTCAAGTGATCCTCCCACTTTGGCCTCCCAAAGTGCTGGGATGACAAGGATGAGCCACAGCGCCCGATCTCCACTCACAGCCTCTCATTTCACATTCATAGGTGGTCTACGGATAGCAGGAAGTCTCTCACCGAGGACTTTTCCAACCCTGAGAAGATGCAAACAACAACCTGAAGAAAGAAAGATTCCTGGGGGACAGGAGCTATCTTTGTAGGAGCGGGTGCCATTTGGGACAGAGCACAGGGCTTGGGAACATTCTGAATTAGAGAAGAGAGGGGGCAGCTTCACCCCTCCTGGGCAGCAGGTCCATTTTATCTGGTGTCAATTCCTGACACCCCAGAAGTGCCTCTATTTAGAGAGAGGTCAGCATAAAAGGCGATGGCTATTCTTTAAGCACTTAGGAAATGTTTGTTTGGGGAGGACCTGCATCGTTTCGGGTCTATGATGGCACTGGGCCTGCAGAGACGCGTGGAGGCTCCTCTGCCTGCGCACTCCGCCTCTGTGTGGGAAGTGGAAGATGAGGACGTCTGAGCAAAGACCAGTGGTGGTCTTTGATCTGGACCCACAGTGACTCCCATCGGCATCGCATGTCTTTCTAACTGCTTATGATTATGATGATTATTTTATTTTTTGAGACAGTCTCGCTCTGTTGCCCAAGCTGGAGTGCAGTGGTGCGATCTTGGCTCACGGCAACCTCTGCCTCCCGAGTTCAAGTGATTCTTCTGCCTCAGCCTCCTGAGTAGCTGGGATTACAGACACATGTCACTGTGCCTGGCTAATTTTTATATTTTTAGTAGAGACAGAGTTTCGCCATGTTGGCCAGGCTGGTCTCGAACTTATGAGCTCAGTTGATCCACCTCCCACAGTGCTGGGATTACAAGCGTGAGCCCCTGTGCCTGGCCTCTCGCTGCTTGTTAATGTTTCCTGATACGTTTCCTGCAGTGACCTCAAGTCCGCGTTCCGGATTTCTCCTCCCCGCCCAGACTGGCTCTGCCTGCTGCGTCCTGCTGAGACACCAGTTGCGCAGTGCCTAAAGCCAGGAACCTGGGCCTCCTTCCAGGTCACCCCCCCGCCTCCCACCCTGACCCACGCACGCCTGTCCTTGATCATTATATCATATGACTCCAGCCTCTGAAATGTGACTTGTGTGTCATTACCTCTCCAGAACCCATGATCACTGTCACCTTTTACTTCTGCTATTGTAATAGGTCCTTACCTGGCCTTCTCACCTGCCTTCATCCAGTCCGTCCTGCGCTATTGGACGGAGTGGAACCTCGGGGTGAAAACACGGCTCCAGGGCAGCCATGAGAAGGGTGCAGAAGGCAGTCAGCCCGCAGCTGGATTCGCACCTGCTGGGGATCAGTCTCCCCTCTTTCCCGCTTGACCCATTCCTCCAATCACACGCCTCCCTTAGTACAACTCTTTGCTTCCCTTGCTTTTTCTCCAGGATAAGGAACAAGCTCCTTAACATCACACCTCAAACCAGTCACGAAGGGGCCTGAGGTGATCTTTGCCGTTTCATCTTTCCCCCATCTCCAGCTCTGAAACACACCTGTCACTCTCTAGCTGTGACTTCCTACGACTTACCATATTCCTTAGAAACGCTGCGCACCCGGACGTCTCTGGGACTTTGCAGCACCTGCCTGAGCTGAGGATGCTCTTGTCCACCTGAAAAATCCGTGCCTGCTTCATAGCCAGCCACTGTGCCAGTGGCCATATCCCTAGGCAGGGCTGGCCTGCTCCTTCTCTGCACTCCAATAGTAGTTAAGTGCCTCTGTCACACTGTGATCGCTCCTGTCACCTTCCATCATAGATACTTATTTATCCGTCTGCGTCTCAGACAGAAGTGAGCCTCTGGAGGCCTGGGACCCGTTCTTATGTGTCTCTAGAATTCTTAGCACCCAGCCAAGCCTGTGCCTGGTACAGAATCATTGCTCATTGTGAATGAATGTCATAGAACACAGCAAAGCAGGCAGGGAGATGGGGGGGGCGCAAACAGTTCAGGTACAAATTCCAAGGATGGTGGAAGTTGGGCACAGGGAGTGGTACAAGTGCCAGCGTCTTTGAAGCTGACAGGTGTTAATAAGGAATCAGATAAACAGAGAAAAAAATGCGGTGAATCTGACTTCTTAGCAGAAGTGTTTGGCTGTGTTGGCCCGTGGGAAGCTGAACTTTTGTGGCACTGGAGATGCCATCAGGGTGTGTGGCTTCGCTGGAGAACTTTCCAGAAGTACTTATTTGATGCTATTCAGAGTTTCAGAAACTTGAGGGCTACCTTTAATGATCTCCAATGGACTCATTCCCAAGAACAGTAGTAATTTACCACCTGCAAGTTGTAGGGAGTTGCTTCAAATGAGCATTTGTAGGGAGTTGCTTCAAATGTTTCAGGTTGCAGTTGACTTTGGAACGTATATCCATCATGTCATGTGTCTGGGGCATACGATTCCCTATAGTTTCTGGGATCTCCCAAAATAGGAGGAAGGAGTGACTACCTGGGTAGTATGAGGCATCTTTAAACTTAGTCGACCAAAGCACCCTTTTCCTGGAGACTAGTGTGCCATGGAACCTCACTTTGGGAAATGCAGATCCAGTGCAATCCTTTTTTTTTTTGAAACGGAGTCTCACTCTGTCGCTGAGGCTAGAATGCAGTGTCGCAATCTCTGCTCACTGCAACCTCTGCCTCCTGGGTTCATGTGATTCTCCTGCCTCAGCCTCCCAAGTAGCTGGGACTACAGGCACCTGCCACCACTCCTGGCTAATTTTTTGTATTTTTGGTAGAGACAGGGTTTCACCATGTTATACAGGACGGTCTCGATCTCCTGACCTCGTGATCTGCCCACCTCGGTCTCCCAAAGTGCTGGGATTACAGGTGTGAGCCACTGTGCCGGGTACCAGTGCAATACTTTTATTTTACAGAGAGAAGAACAGGCCTAGCCCAGTGAAGGCCATGAGGCTAGGAAGGTCTGGCTCCCAGGTCAGGGCACCTCCCTGTGACCATATGGCTTCTGATGTATCGTGTGATGGTGGATAGAAACCATTCAAGTGTGTGTGTGTGTCAAAGAGAGAGACAGACATATATACACCCCTTGGCCAGAACTTCACTGCTGTGGCAGGTAGTATTTGCATCCGTGCCATCTTCCAAAAGCATTCGGCCCCGGCCGCCCACCCTTGCCCAGCACCTGGTGATTCCAGGCCTCTCAGGGGCCCACTCTGACCGTCGGTGTCTCTTCCCACCCTCTTCCCTGTGATCCAAGCCGAAGTTCTGCCGTGCAGTTTCTGCCCACTCACTTCAGAGACACAATACAAAACAGTTCTCAGGAGTGAGCAGGTGACAGTTGGGGAGGAAGGAGGGGAGCCCTGGGGGTTGTGGTGCCACTGGCAGCCCCAGATAACACGGCCTGCATTGCGCAGCTCTGCCTCGGCCCTGGGCTGCCCTTGGACAGGGCCACTGGATGCCACTTGCCTCTCTTTCCCTTTGGCAAAGAGGCCTCAGAAACAGGACTTATTAGGAAACCAAAAGTAAACAGCTCAGCCTCTCCCCAGGGCCCGTGGAGCCTGTTGTCCCGGATGGAAGGGGTTGGTGCCAGCGGCTGCCTAGATGATCTGTGGGGCACGTTCGGGGTGGAGGGGGCTGGGAGCCGCGGGGCAGAATTTGGCAGTGAGAGAAGCACTGCAGAGGTCATCGTAGGCCTGACTTCTGGGGCACATCGTCAGATTGAGGTCGGGGAAAAGGCAAAACTGCAAGCGCCTTCCTCATGCTTGCTTCACAGCCGTGCAGCTTGGAGCTGAAAGCAGCCAGAATAGCCACTTCCTTTGAGTTAACGCAGGTGCCGTCCTCCTCCTGTGAGCCGCGGCTGCTCACGGGACCACAGGGGAGGGACCGCGGGGCCTCTGAATCAGACATCACTTTCTTCTCTGCCCCATGGGCCCCTCACACACAGCACCTAGGGACAGACGGTTCAGGAGTCAGAGACGGGGATGCCAGGCGACCCCGGCACGGAGTCGGTCACGCACGTTTCCTCCACTGTCCTGACCTGCCCACTTCCTCCTAACCCATTTGGCTGAGCTGATACTGATGTTCTTAAGACAGCAAAAATCAGTCAGTGGGGCTCGGGCTCTGAGATCTGCCTAATATTTGTGGGAACCACAGATGGGCCTCCCAGGGCAGGGCTCAGAATGGATGGCCGGGATTTTAACTCGTGGTTTCCTGATGGTTTGGGAAGGACGTGTGAAACATCCTCCTCTGTGGAGTCTCCCTTCGCCCCACCCCTAGAACCAGGGGGTGCACATTTCCCTCCTGCCGTATGTATAATCAGGGTTCCCATGCGTTGATCCCTGTGGCGTCTCAGGCACCACGCCCAACTCTGAAGTCTGTATGTGCCCTCTAATCACTCGGAGGATGCTGGGGATTGGATATGATCATTCACAAGGTGTAGATGAGAAACCTGAGGCTTGTCTTGCCTGTGTTCTCCAGCAAGGAAGTGACAGATAATTTTTTTTGTTTTTTGGAGATGGAGTCTCGCTGTGTCACCAGGCTGGAGTGCAGTGGCATAGTGTCGGCTCACTGAAACCTCCGCCTCCTGGGTTCAAGTGATTCTCCTGCCTCCGCCTCCTGAGTAGCTGGGACTACAGGCGTCCGCCACCATACTCAGCTAATTTTTGTATTTTTAGTAGAGACAGGGTTTCACCATGTTGGCCAGGATGGTCTCGAGCTCTTGACCTCGTGATCCACCTGCCTTGGCCTCCCATAGTGCTGGGATTACAGGCACGAGCCACGGCGCCTGGCCCAGAAGTGACAGATAATTTAAGCCCAGTTCCATCTCTCTCGTCCACACGTGCAGCGCCTTGCCAGTGGAGAAAATGCCCATGTATGCTTCTTTCCCTTCCTGCCTTCCTCCCTTTCTTCTTTCCTTCCTTTCCAACTGGGCTTTAAAGCCAGGTAGAAATCTATCATCTGCCTGTCTCATTTTGTGTGTTAGGGAGGCTAATCCAGGGTTTACTGTATGACTGTATGAGAACCTCCTAGTAAAGTATCTGACAGCATCGCTGTAAAGGATAAATTGGTCATGAGAGGTGTTGTGGGTTCTAGTGAGAGAAATCAGAAAACCACCTAGGCCATTTAGTGAGCATTAATTTTCCAATAACATCTCCCTGCACTGTTCACATCCCTGAGCGGGTTCCGTGTCTGTCTGCTGAAGAAGCGGAAGCATAAACCTTCTGGGAGTTCCTGCACCCTTTAATTGCCTGGAGGATCTAAAACAAGTAACAGCTTTGAAGATGGTTCAAATGTATCCTGGAACTTTCCCACCCAGACGCCAAGATGCTTTTGCCTTTAAAACTAATAAGGCACTTGGTGCAGTGGATCACACTTGTAATCCCAGCACTCTGGGAGGCTCCGGTGGGAGGATCACTTGAGTTTAGGAGTTCCAGACCAGCCTGAGCAACGTGGTAAAACCTTATCTCTACAAAACATACAAAAATTAGCCAACTGTGATGGCAAGCGCCGGTAGTCCCAGGTACTTGAGAGGCTGAGGCTGGAGGATCACTTGAGCCTGGGAGGTGGAGGCCGCAGTGAGCCATGATCATGCTACTGCACTCCACCCTAGGTGACAGAGAGAGACCCTGTCTCTCAAATAATAAGTAAGTAAATAAAATAAAAGAAAGAAAAGAAAACAGAAGCCCAAATCCAGAAGGTACTTACTATTTTTATATTTTTGGGAAAGTGAGATTGATTGATTGATTGATTGATTGATTTTGAGACGGAGTCTCGCTCTGTTGCCCAGGCTGGAGTGCAGTGGTGCGATCTTGGCTCACTGCAAGCTCCACCTCCTGAGTTCACGCCATTCTCCTGCCTCAGCCTCCCGAGTAGCTGGGACTATAGGTGCCCGCCACAATGCCCAGCTAACTCTTTGTGTTTTAGTAGAGACGGGGTTTCACCGTGTTAGCCAGGATGGTCTCAATTTCCTGACCTCGTGATGTGCCCACCTTGGCCTCCCAGAGTGCTGGGATTACAGGCGTGAGCCACCGTGCCTGGCCAAAAGTGAGATTTAATAAAAACAGATTCATCAAAGAAAATGTACAGACATGAAGGGAACTATTAACCTATTTACATGGTTTAGGTCAGGCGTGGTGGCTCACACCTGTAATCCTAGCAGTTTGGGAGGCCGAGGTGGGTGGATCACTTGAGGTCATGAGTTTGAGACCAGCCTGGCCAACATGGCGGAACCCCATCTCTATTAAAAATACAAAAATTAGCAGGCATGTTAGCGCACACCTGTAATCTCTGCTACTCGGGAGGCTGAGGCAGGAGAATCACTTGAACCTGGGAGGCGGAAGGTACAGTGAGCCGAGACTGTGCCATTGTACTCCAGCCTGGGCAACAGGAGTGAAACTCTGTCTCAAAAAAAACAAAAAACAAGAAACAACAACCAAAAAAACCAACCATATTTATGTGGTTTAAAGTGTTTAGCTGTGTGTGGAGAGATTTCAGACTGTCAGGTTTTAAGTAGCAGCTTTTCTTCTTCCATGATGCATTAATATTTGTCCCTCAAGCAGTAGCAGGAGGGAACCAGAGGCTGTGTTCTACAATACAAAATCTAGCCCCATGGCCCTGAAAAATGGCCTCTGCAGAGAACCGCCACTACGGGTGAGCAAGATGTTTAAAGTGAGCTGGAATTAGGAACTATCTTATTTCTTCACTGAATATAATAAACAAGGACTTGTATTGAATCTGAAGAACACCAGGTTTTATAAAATCCCCCGTCTCTCCTCTCTTTACTTTTTACTTCAAACATGTTAGATTGTGTTCTGGAGATACACAAACTAGAAAGGGCATTGTAGGAAATGGTTAAGTACGTTGGCCCTTCGGCATTCTTGTTGGTCTGTGTAAACATGGGTGGGTTATTTCAGCCCTGCCAGTGTCAGGAATCTCGTGGGAGAAATCATAGGGGTGGTGTAGGAGTAAATAGAATAATCTATGTAAAGCTCTTGGAATGGTGCCGGGCAGATGGTGCGTGCTGGTAGCAGCTGTTTGTCACTATTGTTTTGCTTATTGTTGCTGTAATTCCAAGTTCTTGCCTTCCAGGTTCTGGTCTTCCTGCCAAGGGGCCATGCATGTGCATAGATACTCAACTGTGATGGATATAAAGGGTACTGTAAAAACGGGCACTACCCAGACCACATGGGTCAGGGAGGGCTTCCTGGAGGAAGTGATGACCCAGCCTTGTCTCAAAGGACACGTTCAGTGACCAAAGAGAGCTGTGGGGAACACGAACATTTCAGGGCCTGTTGGGGTAAGGCGACTGTGTAGAGCAGTGCTCCTCAATCTTTTGGACGCCAGGACCAGATTCATGGATGACAATTTTTCCATGGATGGGGTGTGGGGAAATGGTTTCGAGATGATTCCAGCGCATTATATTTACTGTGCACTTTATTTCTATTATTATTACATTGGAATACATAATAAAATAATTCTACCACTTATAGTGTAGAGCCAGTGGGAGCCCTGAGCTTGTTTTCCTGCAACTAGACAGTCCCATTTGGGGGTGATGGGAGACAGTGACAGATCATCAGGCATGAGATTCTCATAAGGAACGCGCAACCCGGATCCCTGGCATGCGCAGTTTTCAATACTGTTCACGCTCCTATGAGACTCTAATGCCACCACTGATCTGACAGGAGGCGGAGCTCAGGCGGTGATGCGAGCGATGGGGAGCGGCTGTGAATACAGATGAAGCTTTGCTCGCTTGCTGCTTCCATCCTGCTGTGCAACCTGGTTTCTAACAGGCCCCAGAGTGGTACTAGCGCATGGCCCGCAGGCTGAGGACTCCTGAGAACCTATGCTTAGAAATGAAGAAAAGTCAGCAGAGAGCCCTAAAAGCCAGGCAGGAGAGGAGGTTCAAGAGGGAGAGAAGGATCAGCTCTCCAACCTCCTGGAGAATTTAAGAAAAATAAAAAATGTCCCTTGGATTTAGTGACAGTGAAGTCATTTGTGCTTCCATAAGGATCATTTCAATCAAGCGGTAGAGAAACAGCCCAGTGGTGTGCTGGTAAGTGTTTAACAACGGGCTCTTGGGGAGGCGTTGGGAGGAAGAAGAGGTCCTGATCTGTAGCATTTACCCATTTCCATGGTGTAAAGACTGTCCACGTGACTAAAGCCACCAATCGAAGTCACCGAATCCAGATTAGGAAGGGATGTTCATAGACCATGTTCCAGCTGTCTCCAGAGCGTGCCTGAAATAGCCCGATCTCCACAGTCATGGCGGCGGCCAGGTGACAAGGCAGGGATGGGCGGGTAGCTTGATGTTTCAAGTTCGTAAACTTTCTGTGTCATTCATTTAAACAGCATGGTAGTGTATCTGCTGTCCTCTGCGGCATCTCGATGCTGACATTTGTCCCTCGCCTCCTTTCTGTCGGCACATTCTGATTCTATGGTGTTGTCTCCTCCCCATTCTCAGCAGCTGTCTCTGCTTCCATCTGCTTCTCAGAAAAACCCACCATGTTACCGTGAAGAAGCTGACATCCGCCTTGCCCCGTAGTAAATATATAATGGGATGTCAAGAACAGAACGGAAGGCTTTGAGCTTACAGCCTCGTGGGGTTTATCACTGCCACAGTTCAAGGCAGAAGGTGTCCTGACCAAGTGATAGGAGTGCTCGGGTCCACTTGTCAGGGACAGTCTTCACAGTGGAAGGTGACTTTTCCTCTCTGGGCCACCCCGATGGGTGATCTGACTTTAGGCTCAAAAAGCAACCTTTTGGTCTTAATCTGGCTCCTCAAGTAGAATTCCCTTACTCGAATGAAAATACATGTACTTTCCAGCCTAACCTGACTTTTCCTGTCTTATTGTTGGTGAAAGGTTTCTATTCAAGATTATGTATGCATTGACTTTCTGGCTAATACATCAGTGTTCTGTGAGTTTAGTTGACAGGACTGGAGACCCAAGAACCCCTTAAGGGAAAAGGTAATAGCAGCAAACACTTAAATAACCCTCAGTATATACCAGGCATCCTTTTTTTTTTTTTTTTTTTTTTTTTTTGAGACGGAGTCTCGCTGTGTCACCCAGGCTGGAGTGCAGTGGCCGGATCTCAGCTCACTGCAAGCTCTGCCTCCCGGGTTTTTACGCCATTCTCCTGCCTCAGCCTCCCGAGTAGCCGGGACTACAGGCGCCCGCCACCTCGCCCGGCTAGTTTTTTGTATTTTTTAGTAGAGACGGGGTTTCACCGTGTTAGCCAGGATGGTCTCGAACTCCTGACCTCATGATCCGCCCGTCTCGGCCTCCCAAAGTGCTGGGATTACAGGCTTGAGCCACCGCGCCCGGCCTATACCAGGCATTCTTAGGAGTACTTTATGTATTCAACCGTGTAACAAACCTGTGAGCTGTCCATTTTATTGATGAAGAAACTGAGGCACAGAGATGTTTAGTGCTTTGTCCAAGGTCGCATGAGAGAGTGTCAGAACTGAGTTCTGAATGTAGGCCTTCGGGGTTCTGGAGTCTGTTTCCTAATCACCACCTTCTGCTGGTTCCTACCTGGCGAGCCCCAGAGATGAGAATGAGACCCTGGACCCGCGGACCCCATCAAAGTACAGACAACCCGGGAGACTCCACCTCCACTACTAAACACAGGCCCTGTGCCTATCCCTGGAAGGAAGGGATGCATCAGAAGCCATCCTAGAGCCTCCAAGAGCCCCCTTCCATGCTGACATCCTGACATTCCCAACCCTGCAACTCCTCTACCCTCTCCTGGTTTCTTTGGTTTCCAGGGACTAATCCAGGCATTTTCCAGCTCCAGATCTGCTTCCAGGTGAGGAAGCTCCCCCTGGGCCTGAGAAGACATCTCTGGTTGGGAGGAGCTCTGCTGTGTGGTACTTGCCTGCCCACTGAATGAAACCTGTCCCCTTTGTACCCCCAGTTCCCTGAATGTTTCAGAATGCCTTTTTTTTTTTTTTTTTTTTTTTGAGACAGAGTGTCATTCTGTCACCCAGGCTGGAGTGCAGGGGCGCAATCTCGGCTTACCGCAATCTCCGCCTCCCGGATTCAAGTGATTCTCCTGCCTCAGCCTCCCAAGTAGCTGGGATTACAGATGCGTGCCTCCACGCCCGGCTAATTTTTTGTATTTTTAGTAGAGATGGAGTTTCACCATGTTGACCAAGCTGGTCTCGAACTCCTGACCTCAGGTGATCCACCCGCCTTGGCCTCCCAAAGTGCTGGGATTACAGGCGTGAGCCACCGCACCCAGAATGTCGTTCAAGTTTTATTTTTGCCCCAGGTAATCCTACTAATGCCTTATTTCTCCACTTCATGAAGCATTTCATTTCTGAAGCCAGTCCATTAAGGGGCTAATAAAAAGGGAACTTGCTGGACACAGTAGATAAAATAAAAAGCACTCCCTCTTAAGATGCTCCTCCCTGGCTCTGCAGTGCTGTGTGAGAAGAGAAATGAGGCATTTGCTTTCTGTCCTGTCTTTCTCTGGGACCTTAAGGGAATGCTGCTGTGGGTTGTTTCAGAGCTTCCATTTCCAAAACTCCGGCCTGGAACGAAGGTCTACGAGGCACCTTCAAGGGTTATAGAGAGACTTTGTGGAAGCACAGAAATAACTTTGGAGGGGGAGAGGTTTCATATTCTCAGGCATGTTTACACATCTGTTGTCCCAAACGGGGCTTTAATTAATTAATTAATTACTTTTATTTTTTTAGAGGCAGTGTCTCACTCTCTTGCCCAGGCTGGAGTGCAGTGGCATGATCATAACTCACTGCATCCTCGAACTGCTGGGCTTAAGAAATCTTCCTGCCTCAGCCTCCCAAATAGCTGGGATTAAGGCATGAACCACCATGCCTGACGTCAGATTGGGTTTTGATACTGTGGGTTTAATGGTGTCCTGATGTGCCAGGAAGTTGACAGGATCAGGGCAAGAGTCAGTTGGATTTCCCCCAGCTGTTCCTAGTAGAGGAAGAAGACCTTTGCAAAGAGAGAAGGTCGGTCCTGGATGGGTGTGCAGGTCGCATACGCCTCTCCCGGTGCAGCTTGGTTGGGCAGGTCAGTCTGAGCACGTGTGTGATCATCTACATAAGGAATAGCTGGAACCATATGTTCTTCAAAACACCTAGAGACCTAAAAGTTCCATGATTTTGTTGACAGCGTAAAATTCTAATACCTTTTGTTGTTATTATTGTTGCTTTTTTTTTTTTTTTTTTGAGAGGGAGTCTCACTCTGTTGCCCAGGCTGGAGTGCAGTGGCACCATCTCAGCTCACTGCAAGCTCCGCCTCCCGGGTTCAAGCCATTCTCCTGCCTCAGCCTCCCGAGTAGCTGGGACTACAGGTGCCCACCACCACACCTGGCTAATTTTTTGTATTTTTAGTAGAGATGGGGTTTCACCATGTTAGCCAGGATGGTCTCAATCTCCTGACCTCGTGATGCGCCTGCCTCGGCCTCCCGAAGTGCTAGGATTACAGGTGTGAGCCACTGCGCCCAGCCGTATTGTTGCATTTTTTAAAATCCCTCAACTTAGTGTAGTCTTGGCACATGGTGTTATAAAGCAAATACATGACAGGGATCTATCTTTGGAGACTGTATCTTTAAGGAATATGATTGTTAAATAGAATGAGTGTCCGCATCTCTGTCTCAAGACCTGACTAGATGGTGTGTGGAGTGGTGCCTCCGTCCCTCGATCATTGGCAGGAATAAAGGTAGTTGAAGCCAAAGATTGAACCTTCACTTTTCCCTACAGTTGAAGGCTAATTAACTCCAGCCTTGTCCAAGAACTCAATTTATAGCATCCTTAAGCTCTTCTTCTAGCAACCTCAAGACTCCAAGAAACTTTTTAAAAAAGCAAGCTGTTTTCCACAAACAGAAGTTTAGGAATCCACATCCAGAATTTCCACCTTCTAAATTGGCACCTAAGCGTGATAGATGGCTCCCTATAATGGGCAGCTCTTGTTCACGACAGCAGCACGCTAGTGGTAATATCACAGCCTGTGGCATTACATGAGACTGTGACAAGCCATTAAGAAAAAAACAGGCCAGCATTATTGAAATTCCTGATTGCATTTCTATCATCTGAAATATGTGAAGCAGCCTTGTAAACGACAAACTTTTTCTATTTTAAAACTTTGGAACCCATTTCAGCACTCTGTCCATACAGTGGTTGAGAGTTGCAGGAAACATTTTTCTTATCGATATCTACTACTTTGCTCTGTTAGCTTTCCCCCCGCCCCCCCCATCTTTTAGACATGGTCTCTCTCTGTTGCCCAGGCTGGAGTGCAGTGGTGCGATTCCAGTTCATTGCAACCTCTGCCTCCAGGGTTCAAGCGATCCTCCTGCCTCAGCCTCCTGAGTAGCTGGGATTACAGTCAGGCGCCACCATGCCCAGCTAATTTTTGTATTTTTAGTAGAGATGGGGTTTCGCCATGTTGGTCAGGCTGGTCTCGAACTCCTGACCTCAGGTGATCTGCCCACCTCAGCCTCCCAAAGTGCTGGGATTACAGGCACTGTGCCCAGCCTCTGTTAGCTCCTATTCTTCCAAATGGACTGGCTATGACTTTATTATTAAAACAACAATAACAACAAAAGCATTATAAAGTAAATAAAATGAAGAGCCACGAAAGGCATGGTAAGAAGTAATCTTCCCTTGCCTAAACTGTACTGAAGCTGAAGGCGTCAATTGTATTTCATCCCACTGTTATTTCTGTTTACCATTTGTGTATGTGTTTCTACTTGCAATGCTGTAGAATCATTGACTCATAAGAATGTCAGATGAAAGGGTCCTGGACCATCTGGGTGAGCACAGTCTCGACATGGGAATATTATCTGTTGACTCCTAGCTAGACAGAACTATCAGCAGTGGTGCAGTTGCTATCTTCCAAGACAGCACCCTCCATTTGGGGACAACCTAACTATTAGGAAATCCATTTTTGTGTTTGAATCTCTTGCTTTATAAACTTTTCCTGTTGGGACTATGTCATAATGATGACAGTGATGGATAATTTCATGGAGTGCTTCCTGTGAAATACTGTGCTTAGGACTTAAGATAGCACCTCATTTAATCTTTGCAAGAATTTTTCAAGGCAAGCAATAATATCCTGATTGGAGAAAGTGACTTGCCCAGTAAATGTGGGCGTCTGATGGCAGAGACTGTGTAATAATACCATGTTCTGATGCCTCTTGTTTTCTCTGGCCCCTCTTCTTTTTTTTTTTTTTTGAGACTGAGTCTGGCTCTGTCGCCCAGGCTGGAGTGCAGTGGCCGGATCTCAGCTCACTGCAAGCTCCGCCTCCCGGGTTTACGCCATTCTCCTGCCTCAGCCTCCCGAGTAGCTGGGACCACAGGCGCCCGCCACTTCGCCCGGCTAGGTTTTTGTCTTTTTTAGTAGAGATGGGGTTTCACCGTGTTAGCCAGGATGGTCTCGATCTCCTGACCTCGTGATCCGCCCGTCTCGGCCTCCCAAAGTGCTGGGATTACAGGCTTGAGCCACCGCGCCCGGCCTTCTCTGGCCCCTCTTCTATACTCAGTTTCTTAACCCCCTCTCCCAGTCCCATCAGGTATTGTTCCCAGACCCCTGCCTGTCTCTTTCTGATTGTTTTCAGTTTTGTAACATTATTAGAGCTAACTCCCAATACTTTAGATGCGAGCTGATCTTTGTAACAGACAGACAGTGGAACCCTTTCCTGGCTAGTTCTGAACAAAGTGTTCAGTTGGGATCACATTTACTTTTTTTTTTTTTTTTTAAATTTTGAGACAGAATTTCGCTCTTGTTGCCTGGGCTGGAGTGCAGCGGTACGATCTCGGCTCACTGCAACCTCCACCTCCGGGGTGCAGGCGATTCTCCTGCCTTAGCCTCCCGAGTCGCTGGGATTACAGGCGTCTGACACCACGCCTGGCTAATTTTTTATACTTTTAGTAGAGACGGGGTTTCACCATGTTGGCCAGGCTGGTCTTGAACTCCTGACCTCACAATCCGCCTGCCTTGGCTTCCTAAAGGTCTGGGATTACAGGCATGAGCCACCGTGCCCGGCTAGGATCACATTTCCTTTTGTAGGGGCAGAGTTTTGGGTACAGTTGAGTTTTTTCTTTCTTTTTTTTTTTTTTTTTCTTCAAGGTAAGCGATAATATCCCAATTATAAAGGGAAGAAAACTGAGAGGTAGAGAAGAGAGAGTGACTTGGCCAGTAAGCGTGGGAGTCTGATGGCAGAGGCGATGTAATAATACCATGTTCTGCTCATCACCTCCATCACACAATCCCTGTTAACTTACAGCTGCCCCATACTCTACTTTTCTCCTTAGTTATTATTTTTTAACCCAGGACAGGTAGGGTAGGGTGATGTTAAAGGAGCCAGACTGCCTTGATTCTCACACCAGATTTTCTACTTTGTAGCTCTTGTCACCTAGAGCACTGGACCTCTCTGAGTCTCAGTTTCCTTATCTCCAAAATGGGCTTGGCAACAGGAGTTCCCTGTGTGGGTTGTGAGGATTGAATTAATAAATACTGGGAAGCCCTTCACACACACACTGCCGTGTAGCAAGTATTCACTCGGTGTTGTCACTATGCCCTAGCTTTGCTGCTGTTGTGTGCACATGTAATCCAGATTGCTGACAAAAATAGGCGACTGTGGATTGACATTATATACACATTTAAGCAAATGCAACCATATGCATCTCTCTCTTATGAAATTAAAATACTGTACAGTTATATTTTGCATGTGTTCCACATATTGTAATAGCCATAGTTTTATATATTACAAAGTGCTAAATAACTATTCACTTTATGGGGTTGAATGCACAGAAATAGGTGCTCCATACTTGAATGGGCAATTGAAATAATTTTTGAGGGAAATTTTGATGACTGTGTAATAATTGTTGCCTTTCTTGCTGACTTTATATTCTAGCTTCTTTTTAAATTTTGACTAAGTCTGTGTTGAGAGGCCTTGATAAGCCCTTGGAAACCTCCACCCCGCCTACCCCAAATCATCTGGTCACCCCTTAGGGTGCGCCCTCACCCTCCACAAGGCTTATTCACCATGTGCGCTAGGGCTACCAGCTGTTGTTACACAGGGACTCGGATGTGTCTCATATCCTCTGGTTCTTTGAGTACCAGCCATACCAGCTATTGTGTTAGAACCTGCTGACATGGAGTAATCAGCCCCAAGTCTCCATCCTTAGAAGTGTGTGTTCAAAGAATTACAACCCAGTGTGGCCCAGCAAGCACATTACCAGCTAATCAACTCAGCAGGTGCCTGGACCTGGGGCTTCCCAGTGAAGATGACGTTGGAGATGGGCTTACAGGGTTGGGGGACTGGGAGCTGGAGGACTGAGAACCGATTCTGAGGAGGAATGGCAGGCAGAACTCCTGAGAGCTCCAGAGGGTTCCTGAGCAAGGAGTCTCCGGGACCAGGGGATGGGCGGGAGGAGGCAGAATTGGTGGAGTTAGATGAGGGGGCCTCCTGGGCCACCCCTAGGAAGGCAGACCCAGGTCCCTCAGGTGATTGGGAGCCATTGGTAGCTTTCAGCAAGAGGAACTCACTATTTTTGAGTCTCGATTAAGATTTGCTGCATTTTGTATTTCATTTCCATCTGAATAAGAAAATATACTGGAGTAATTAATGTATTCAAGTATAGGTTCTGGAGGGAGGTTGTTCAAATTCTTTGCCCCTCTTTGGAAATGGAACTTAGGAAAGGAGTCTGAGTGTGTGTGTGTACGTGTGTGTAGGTGTGAGTGTGTGCACTTGAGTGTAGGTATGTGTGCATGTGTACATGTAGAGTTGTGTGTGTGTGTGTGTGTATATCGGTGTGCATGCATGTGTGTGCATGTTTGTGTGTAGGTGTGTGTGTATTTGCAAGTGTGTGTATAGGTGTGTGTGGTTTGTAGGTGTCTATATGTATAGGTGTGTGTAGGTGTGTAGGTGTGAGTGCATGTGGGTGTGTATAGTGTGCATAGGTGTGTGCATGTGTGTATAGGAGTGTGTAGTGTGTGGATGTGTGTTGTGTGTGCGTGTGTATAGGTATATGTGTGTGCTCGTGTGTGTATAGGTGTGGGTGTGTGTGCATGTATGTGTGTATAGGTGTATGTGTGTTTGCAAGTGTGTTGGTGTGCATATAGGTGTGTGTGCATGTGTGTGTGGGTGTGCGTGTGTGTTGGTGTGTGTATAGGGGGTGTGTGTGAGTGTGCACATGTGGGTGTATGTATAGTGTGTGCTTGTGTTGGTGTGTATAGGTGTGGGTGTGTGCATGTGTGTTGGTTTATGATAGGCGTGTTTGTGTGTGCCTGTGTTGGTGTATATAGGTGTGCGAGCGTGTGTGTATGTGGGTGTGTATATGTAGGTGTGTGTATAAATGTGTTAGTGCGTGTGTGAATGTATATGTGTGTAGTTTCATATGAGTGTGCACATGTGTGTTTAAAATATGGTTAAAAGTTGGTAAGGAAATAGGAAGAAATGAAATTAGTTTTCCAAGTGTGGGCAGCCTTGAATATTTTAGTCTTATATAATGTTTCAGAATTGATTGAATAACAAAACGAGTTATCTTGGACAGTAATTGGAGTAGCTAACATTTATCGATGCTACAGGGAGACAGACTGTTCTAAACCCTTTACATGAATTACCGCATTAAATCCTCGAATCAGCCTCTCAAGTAGCTACTGTTTTTACCCACCCTTTACGGAAAAATCCAAACGACAGAGAGGTCAAGTATCTTTTTTGTTTTGTTTTGTTTTTTGAGACGGAGTCTCGCTCTGTCGCCCAGGCTGGAGTGCAGGGGCGCGATCTCAGCTCACTGCAAGCTCCGCCTCCCGGGTTCACGCCATTCTCCTGCCTCAGCCTCCCGAGTAGCTGGGACTACAGGCGCCCCAGGCCACGCCCGGCTAGTTTTTTGTATTTTTTAGTAGAGACGGGGTTTCACCGTGTTAGCCAGGATGGTCTCGATCTCCTGACCTCGTGATCCCCCCGTCTCGGCCTCCCAAAGTGCTGGGATTACAGGCTTGAGCCACCGCGCCCGGCCGAGGCCAAGTATCTTCTCACCAGCTGGAGTAGAGGAGGCAGGACCCAGGTGGTCTCTGTCCTGAGTCCATATTTATTATAACTGTTGAATTATCGGACACCCACTTCAGTGGCATTTATTCAGTGAAATGTTTGGGGTGCGGGGAAGGGGTGGTGGTGACCGGAAGTTTAGCCTGGGGATCGCCTTTTCAATATCCCTGTCTCGTCATAAAAATTCAAGGCACATTCTAATCAACTAAGCACTTCACCGGGAACTTCTCGTAAGCAAGGTGAGTGGTAGATTTGTTTTCCTCAAGGATGCAAGCAGCTGATCGAATTGGGAGGAAAGTTATTAGTTGCAAAAGCATTTAAGCTTTGCAGTAAGATGACTAGTGCACCAAAGGAATCGTGACTGTTAAGCCCTGTAGCTGATTAACTGGTGGTATTATTTTATTTTTAAATGTTGTAGTTTTTTCACAACAAACAAAGCAATGTGTATTCCTAGAAGACAAATGAGGAAAAATACATCAGCAAAAAGGGGAAGAACACTCATACAACTCCACTAGCCAGAAATTCCCAGTGTTAACTCCTGGCGTCACTTAGGGTAAATATCCCCATTCGTCTCTTCTTGCCCCCAGAATAAATTAGCAGCAGCTTTTCCTGGAGCAAGGGAACAAGCCACTTGTGTGGTAGGCAGATATGCAGACTGTGATGGCTAGACAGTGAGGCATCCCAGGGCATGGCAGTTGGTATTTTCTGCTTTATGGGAGAGCCTTTCTTCTCTTTAAGGAGAGAAGTAATTTTCTGTCCCACCTGCACCTGTTTTCTGGCCTTGGGACCAAATGTCAAGATCCCGAGTGGCGAGCACGCCCTTCCTTTGGCTTTTCTAGTTGCTGAGATACCTGCCGGGTTATTTTTTTCTCCTCCAGATTGCGTGTCTCTGATTCACCAGTGACACAAATATGGAACAGTCACATAAGACAGAAATGAGGTGGGGAGAAAAAGCATGTCACTGAAATGCTGGTTTCCACTGGTAAGCTCCTTGAAATCCTGATAGAACCTTTTCCACATGAAACGTGAAGTGGTGTGCTTTTCAGAACATTAATTGTATTAAATAGCCAAACAATTGGATTACAGCAGTTTATCTGTACTGATTTTGCATTGCCATTTCAGAATTATCTCTTTAATTGCTACCTCTTCAGTAAGGTTTAGGGTACAATACTGTCACTATTTACATAATCATTTGCATATTTTGTATTAATTCGCATTTGTTTTGGATCTATGTATTGAGAGGTGACTTAATTAGATCCAACGGTTCATGGCTTGTGATCAGCAGCCGATTCAGAGCTTTCTGTTTCTCTCCCTCCTCTTCATTATTTCCTCATTTCCTATTCCTCCCTCCATAGATGTCCACTATAATGGATTGCTAAATCTCTTTGAATACACAGGCATCCTCCTAATTTTTTTTTTCATTTCGTGGTGCATGTATGTGTAATTGTATGTATTTTTAATTTGTATTTTTGATTGTATTTTTAATTTTTGAATGGTATTCTTTGATAGATTTCATTCTATTAGTTAGCACTTTCGGTGCATCCTCTTCCTAACATCTGTCTGTGCTACTTACTCTGTTTAATCTAGTTCATTGTTTATAGCTGCTTTTACCCCATTTTATCTCCATCTCCCTGGTGACGGATGACCGAACTGTCTTGCACTTGTGTGTCCATAAAGAAGATCATGGATGAAAACCCTTGTTCATGCCCCTTCAAAGACTCACGGGGGAATTTTTTGGGAGCCTCATATTCAGAAGAAGACATACAGTTACTTTTCATTTAAGTATCGGGTAATGCTTAATTTCATTAAGCATTGCCAGAATATTTTATTTTTTACTAAGTATTCATTGAGTACTTTCTATTTTCATCACATTAGGCTTGGTGTTTAGAGGGATTCATGAGAGAAAAAAAAGAGACTCTTCTCAAGAAGTTTAAAATTTGCGTAGGAAGAAAGCAACAAAATGAGAGTGTATGGGTAGTAGTAATAATAGTTGCAGTTTATTTGTCATATACCAGTCAGTGACATATATCATCTTAATATGCATAACCCTGTGAGGGTATATTATTAATTCCATTTTACTGTTAAAGAAAAGGCAGTTCAGAGTGGCTAAGTAAATTGCCTAAGTATGCACAGCAAAGATGGTGGCAGTGCTGAGGTTTAAACCCATATTTCTCTTACTCCAAAGTCTCTGCTCTCTCAGTGCTAGGCAGTACTACTACCTGAGATGTCTGCTTTTAAAGAAGCCATTGAATCTTTGCATGTAGCAGGAGCTCAGTAAATACTTTTGAATTACTGGTTGAAATAATCATGGCAAATGCATTTGAGTGCTATCTGCTAAGCTGTTTAAGTACTTTATGTCTACTAAACTGTTCCAATTTCACAGTAATCCTATAAAGTTGGCATTACTCTTATCCCTGTTTTTCTCCTGAGGAAACTAAAGCAGAGAGAGGGTGAATAATGACCAAATTAACACAGAGCTGGATTTTGTTTTTTTTTTTTTTTTTGGAGACAGGGTCTTGCTCTGTTGCCCAGGCTGGAGTGCAGTGGTACAATCATGGCTACTACAGCCTCAACCTGATGGTCTCAAGTAATCCTTCTACCTCAGCCCCTGAGTAGCTGGGACTGCAAATGTGTACCACCATGCCTGGCTAATTTTAGAATTTTTGGTAGAGGAAGGGTTTTACTATGTTGCCCAGACTGGTCTTGAATTCCTGGCCTCAAATGATCCTCCTACTTCAGCCTCCCAAAGTGTTGGGATTATAGGTGTGTGCCACTGTCCCCTGCCTGGATTTTTAAAATTATTAAAAATTACATTTTAATTTCAAGATAATTGTAGGTTCACATGTAATTGTAAGAAACAATATACAGCGAGATCTCACATACCTTTTACCAAGTTTCCCCAGATGGTAACATCTTGCGAAACTGTAGTACAATATTACAACCAGGATATTGACATTGACAGAAGCTTCTGGAATTCCCCATGGTGCTGTTTTGTAGCAAACCCACTTCCCTCCTGGCATGATCTCACCCCCTGCCTAACCTCAGGTAACCTGTAATCTCTTCCCCATTTCTATGGTTTTGTCATTTCAAGAATGTTATATAAATTGAATCACATAATATGTAACCTTTTGGGATCTCCTTTTTCACTCAACTTTCACTGGAGATTTATCTAAGTTGTTGCATGTATCAGTAGTTGTTCTATTTGATAACTGAGAAGTATTCCACAGTTTGGGTGTAACTCTTTGTTTAACCATTCACCAGTTGAAAGACACCTGGTTTGTGTCCAGTTTTTGACTATTAAAAAATAAAGCTGCTATAAACGTCCATGTACAGGTTTTTGTGTGAATATAACTTTTTATTTCTCTGGGATAAATGCCAGGAGTTCAATTGCTAGGTTGTATGGTGATTGCGTGTTCCATTTGTAAAGAAACTGTTTGGCACCGAGTGGCTGTGTCATTTTACATTCCCACCAGTAATGTGTGAGTGATCATTTCTCTGCATTCTCCCCAGGATCTGATGTTGACATCGTTTTGTGATTTTAGCTATTCTCATAGGTGTGTGGTAGTGTCTTATTGGAATATTAATTTGCATTTCCCTGATGACCAATAATGTTGTACATCTTTCCATGTGCCTGCTTGCCATGTGTTTATCTTCTTTGGTGAAATGTCTCTTCATGTCTTTTGCTCGTGTTCTATTTGGGTTGTTCACTTTTTTTGCTATTGAGTTTTGACAGTTCTTTATATAGTCTGAATATTAGTCCCCTGTGGGGTATGTGGTTTGCAGATATTTTCTTCCCCTCTGAGTTTGTCCTTTTGTCCTCTTGATGGGGTCATTCACAGAGCAAAAGTTTCTAATTTTGATGAAGTCCAATTTATCCTTTTTGGAAAAAATGCAGGATGCTTTTGGTTTCAGTTCTAAGAACTCTTTGTCTTGCCTTAGATCCTAAAGATGTTCTCTTATTTTTTCCTGTTTTATACTTCAACTTTTACATTAAACTCCGTGACCCATTTTGAGTTAATTTTTGTATAAGGGGTGAGATTTATACAAACAAAAAGCTTTACTTTTATTGTCTGTTACTCCAATTTGCCTGTTGCTCCAGTTGCTCCAGCACCATGTGTATGAGAGGCTGTCTTTCTCCACTGAATTGCTTCTGCGTCTTTATCAAAACTCATTTGGGCTTGGATATATGGGTTTATTTCTGCGTTCTTTATTCAGTTCCACCAATCTGTGTTCTGTCCCCCTAACAGTACCGCACTGTCTGATTACTGTAGCTATAAATGGGTCCAGTAGTCTTATTCTTCCCACTGTTGTTTTTCAAAGTTGTTTACTTATGTTCTAGTTCCTTTGCCTTTCATATACATTTTAGAATAATCTCGTTTATGGCTACAAAAATTTTTTGATAGGCATTGTGCTAAACCCGTATTATCAGCTTGGTGAGAATTCGCATCTTTACTATGTTGAGTTTTTGAATCCATGAATATAGTATGTCCCTCCACTTATTTAGATATTTGACTTCTTTCATCAGCATTGTGTGGTTTTCATTATGCAAGTCCTATAAATGTTTGCTTAGATTTATGCCTAAGCATGTTATTTATTTTGAATGATTGTAAATGGTATTTTAAATAGTGGTATCCGTGTGTTCATTGCTAGCATACAGGACTTCAGTGGACTTTTGCAAATTGTTCTTGTATCCTGCAACCTTGCTGAACTTACTTTTTAGGTCTAGTTTGTGTGTGTGTGTGTGTGTGTAGATTCCTTGACATTTTTGTGTTATCTTATGAAACCCTGGGTGTTAACCTTCTGTGTTAGATGGCTTTTGCTGACACTGCTCCAGGAGAAGAAGGGAGTGGGTATTGCCTTGTTACTGCCAGGTGGGGTGAAACCCAAGTTTCCCACGAGGCTTCCATGGTCACCTGCCGGGGGAGCTCCTTCCCGCTGTGCAGTGGGCGTAGAATTCTGGCTTCCTCAGTGTCTCCATAGACACTGCATGTGGCAGGGTTAGGCCTTGTTACTAGCCATTAGGGACAGAAGTCTCAGTTTCCTCTTTGGCGTCTTTGACCCCACCGTGGTTGACACCACCAGGCGTGGGGGTCCCCTTGGTACAGCCTTGTGAGGTGGACACCTAGGTCTCTGCTTGGCCCTTGCTGGTGGTGGTGGTGGTGGTGGGGCACATTTTGTTTTTGTGGGATTTGGCTGGAGTTGTGCGGTTGTTGTCTGAAAGTTTGTCTTGCTAGGCTGCCTTCCCCTGGTCACTTGGCTAGAGAGAAAATAGGCTTTTGTGAGGGGCTGTTTTTGGTCTGAGCCCATTGGTGTTTCTGGAATGTCACCTTTTCCAGCTCTGTATCTTGGATACAGGAGGCAGAAAGAAAACTCAGGGTTCTCAGCGCCGGCTTCTTCTTTGAATCCCAAGATCCAAAGAATCTCTCCACCTGGCAGCAGCATCTTACATTTGGTGTGTGTGTGTGCGTGTGTGTGCGCGTGTGTGTGTACATGTGTGTGTGCGTGTGTGTGCGTGCGTGTGTGTATGTGTGTGTGTGTAATGTCCAGAGTTTTCAGTTATACTTAGCAGGAAGAATAGAGAAACATACTTCTACTCCTTTTTGCAAGTGGAGGCAGACAGCTGGATTTTGAGCTCCATGGTTTAGCACGCAGGCCCTTGTCCTTAATCCATGTGCTCTTGGTCCCCCTGAAAGGAGACAGACGCTGCCCTGGAGCGGCCAGGGAGGCTTTGGTGGCATCGGTCAGACCTGAGCTCGTCAGAAAACTTCCCAGCTTTTGAAAAGCTGGGGAAGAAGGGGAATTTTTCTTCCTGAAATAGCCTGAGTAGAGGGGAGGGCGTAGGAGTGAGTAGCGTGTTTGAAAGAACAGGAGAGAACTCGGCCCACAACAATCAAGGCTTGTGTGGGGAACAAGCACTGTGGTGGTAAAGCGCCTTGCTTCAGAGATGAGGAGCCCAAGATGGGAGTCACTCCCCTCCCTCCCTCCCTCCCTCCCATCATCCCTCCCGTCATCTCATCCTTCCCATCCACCCTTCTCTTCGCCCTTCCCTTCGCCCTTCCCTTCCTCCCTCCTCCTCTCTCTCCCTCTCTTCCTCCCTCCTTTCCTTCTCTCCTTCCTCCCTCCCTCCCTTCCTCCCTTCCTGCTTTTCTTCCTTTCTCCCTCCCTCCCTTCCTTCCTTTCTCCCCCCTCAACATTTTCCACATTTATTGGACCACAGAAACTTTCGTCGTGGAATAATAAATAAAATTCTGAGGAACAAACTTAGGGAAACCGCATCATGAAACAAATGGTTGCCATGGAGAACTTGGGCCTTTACTGGTAGCTTAGACTGAGTGACACACATTTTACACGCATGCTCCCTTTTTTCCCCCAAAATAGCATTTTACTTTATTTTGCAAAAGTGATAAATGTTATTTAGAAGCCCTTTTAAATTGCAGTTAAGGGCGGAATGTGGTGGCTCACACCTGTAATCCCAGCACTTTGGGATGCTGAGGCAGCTGGATCACTTGAGATCAGGAGTTCGAGATCAGACTGGCCAACATGGTGAAACCCCATCTCTACTAAAAATACAAAAATTGGCTAGGCGTAGTGGCGCATACCTATAATCCCAGCTATTCGGGAGGCAGAGGGAGGAGAATTGCTTGAACCCAGGTGGCGGAGGTTGCAGTGAGCTGAGATGTCACCACTGCACTCCAGCCTGGGTGACAGATTGAGACTCCGTCTCAAAAAGCAAAACAAAACAAAAAAATTGCAATTAAGGAAAAGACTAAGAATCACCATGATCCAATGTCTTAGAAAAAAAATCATTCTTAGCATTTTGATCTGTATCATGAGTATATCCCCATATGAGTGTGTGTGTGTGTGTAAATTTTCTTATTCTAGTCTGTTTTAGTAAGAACCTGTAATAGATCTACCCTATTAAAATTTTAGATGTGCAATACATTATTATTGACTACAATACAATGTTGTAAGGCTGATCTCTAGAACTTATTCATCTTGCTCAACTAAAACTTTATGATGTTGATTAAGTAACTGCCCAGTTTCCCTCCCCTCAAATCCCTGACAACCGCCTCTCCACTCTTGGATTCTATGAACTGGATTCTTTTAGATACCCTATGTAAGTGGAGTCATACAGTATTTGTCCTTTTGTGACTGGCTAATTTCACTCAGATGATGTCTTCAAGGTTCATCCATGTTGTCACCCTGCAGAATTTCCTTCTTTTTTAAGGGTAAATAGTATTCCACAGTTTACCACATTTTCTTTCATTCATCTGCCCTTGACATTTATGTTACACCTCTTGGCTACTATGAACCTCCTTCCTTTCTTTTTTACTGGGGAGCCTATCTCATTTAGAGAAATACATTTCATTTTGATCCAGGTGAGGCCAATTCGGCTATAGTGAATTGTACTTAGAGGAGAGAGTGACAGAGATGTTTGCTTCCCATTTCTCTTGAACCCTTTAAGCCTTCATTTCTTCATTATACTCCTTTTGCGGTTGTTCTGAAAATTAAAGGCACAGCAGGTAGGGTATCCAGGACCATGCCTACACACAATGGGTTGCCCAGGTTTCCTGGCTGACAGAATCTTCACATACCTATGCCCCATTTAGTTCCTCCTCCTTCTCCTCCTTCTCTTCCTTCTTCTCCTTCCTCCTCCTCCTCCTCCTTTCTCCTCCTCCTCCTCCTTCTCCTCCCTTCTTCCTCTTTTGAAACAGAGTTACCTGACCAGGCATGATGGCTCATGCCTGTAATCCCAGCACTTTGGGAGGCCAACGCGGGCAGATCACCTGAGGTCAGGAGTTAGAGACCAGCCTGGCCAACATGTTACAACCCCGTCTACTAAAAATACAAAATTAACTGGGCGTGGTGGTGCACACCTGTAATCCTAGCTATTTAGGAGGCTGAGGCAGGAGAATTGCTTGAACCTGGGAGGCAGAGGTTGCAGTGAGCTGAGATCGCACCGTTGTGCTACAGCCTGAGTGACAAGAGCGAAACTCCATGTCAAAAACAAAAAAAAAAGAAACAGTTAACCAGGCTGGAGTGCAGTGGCATTATCGTAACTTACAGTAACCTTGAACTCTTGGGTTCAGGTGATCCTCCTGCCTCAGCCTCCTGAGTAGCTAGGATTACAGGCTTGCACCACCACACCTGACTGATTTTTATTTGTATTTTTGTAGAGACAGGGGTATGCTGCCCAGGCTGGTCTCGAACTCCTGGGCTCAAACAATCCACTAGCCTCCGTCTCCCAGAGTGCTGGAATTACAGGCATGAGCCCCCTCGCCCCGCCCCTCTGCCCCATTTCTTACTGTGTAATAGTGTGTGGTTTGCCTCAACTCTCTGGTTCCAGCCACCCTCAGGGAAATCTGTGCAGGGCTTGCTTTTTTAATGTTTGTATTTAGTCAGTTAGATTATAGTAGACTCCATAGATGTCTTCACTTGAAGTTTTAAAAGATTGGTGAAGATTAAATTTGGACATGTCTAGGATAAATGTCACATTACAGTAAATCATGGAAGTCTGGACTTCTGAGGCAAAAGCCATGCACTTGTGTAATATTAGACCTGTAGGATCTGTAGAAAACAGCCAGTTTAATCCCTTGGGTTCGATTTTTCTTGTTTTGTTGATTTTTAATAGGAACATTAATATATATTCATCGTAACAAGTCAGATGACACAAATATATATATCAAAAAATTGTATCTGCTGCACCCTCTCTGTAATCTTTCATTCCTCTCCTCTGAGGTATCTGATGTTAACATTTTGTTTGTAACCAGTCTTTTTTTTTATACTCATAATTCATATGCATATGTGATTAGTTTTCTTCTATTTTAAATGAAAGCTTTGTCATACTCATGACACCAAAACTAGCTTTTTGTACTTAACAATACATCGTGAACATTCTTGTGAGTCTTTTGCATTAATTTAAATTTTAATTTTATTTTTATCAAATCAATATACATAGTTTTAAAAATCAAATAGTGTCACTCGACTTACAATGAAAAAGAGTTCTTTGCTCCATTCCTTCCCAGCTCTTTGATTCTGTCTCCCCAGAGATTCACTTTGAATTCTTTACATTGTGTCTTCTAGTATTCACCAATTTTCTTTCTTTTTTTTTTTTTTTTTTTGAGATGGAGTCTCACTTTGTCTCCTAGGCTGGAGTGCAGTGGTGCGATCTTGGCTCACTGTATGTAACCTTCACCTCTCAGGTTCAAGTGATTCTTCTGCCTCAGCCTCCCAAGCAGCTGGGATTACAGACGCATGCCACAACACCTGGCTAATTTTTTGTATTTTTAGTAGAGACGAAGTTTCACCATGTTGGCCAGGCTGGCCTTGAAATCCTGACCTCAGGTGATCTGCCTGCCTCAGCCTTCCAAAGTGCTGAGATTACCAGTGTGAGTCACCACTCCCATCTTATCATTAAATTTCTTAAAAAATATATTTCTACTAATATTTCTTGATTCACCTGTTTTAGACCATCATCTACTGATGTACTAACTAGAGGATTTAGCTCATTTCTCCAATCAGACACACAGACACACACAGACACACACACACACACGTGTTAACTGGTTAAATCAAAGATCAGCATGTGCATTATTATGACTGTGTAAATAATATTCACAGCAAAATCATAAGATATATTGATTATATTTTCTTGCTTGAACCTCTTTTATTTTCCTTTGTAGTTACTAATTACCTTTGTAAACATTGTAATGACCTCTATGGCTTATAATTTATAGATAAAATATATCTACTTAAAGTACACAGTTGTCTGAATTTTTGGACTGTTACATATTTGCAGATAATCATTACCCTAGTCAAGGTACAGAATTTTTCCATAGCCTCAAAACATTCCTTTGTGTCTCTTATTAGTTAATTCTTTCTACCCACTGTCCAGTCCAACCACTGATCTGATTTTTATCACCATAAATTATTTTTGTCTGTTCTAGACATCATGTAAATGGAATCATAGAGCACAGTTTTGTTTTTTGGTATCTTTCACTCAGCATAATGTTTTTGAGCTTCGTTCATGCTGTTGGCATTGTTCTTTTTCACTGCATGTATGAAATTCCTTTGCATAAATGTAACACGAGGTGTTTATTCATTCACCTGTTGATGAACACAGAAGAAAAACAAGGCTGGGCGCAGTGGCTCACGCCAGTAATCCTGGCATTATGAGAGGCAGAGGCGGGTGGATCACGAGGTCAGGAGATTAAGACCACCCTGGCCAACATGTTGAAACCCCATTTCTACTAAAATAGAAAAAAAATTTAGCTGGGCGTGGTGGCGTGCATCTGTAATCCCAGCTACTCAGGAGGCTGAGGCAGGGGAATCGCTTGAACCCGGGAGGAAGAGGTTGCAGTGAACGGAGATTGTGCCATTGCACACCAGACTGGGCAACAGAGCAAGACTCTGTCTCAGAAAACAAACAAACTAACTGGATTTTTCCCAGTTTTAGGCGATTATGTTAAAGCTGTTACGAACATTTGTATTCAAGTCTTTGTGTAGACCTGTGTTTTCGTTTCGTTCAAGTAAATGTCTAGGAATGGAATTGCTGGGTAATTTGGCACATGTGTGTTTAACTGTTTTCCGATGGGTGTACCATTTCATTCCCTCCAGTAGTATAAGATAGTTCTAGTTGCTCATTAGTTCTTGGTGTCGTTGGTCTTTTAAATTTTAGCCATTCTAGTGTATTCTAGTGTGGTCATGGCTCATTACACATCTGTCTAGTTAATAACTGAATCTGCTATATTCTGGTGTGGTCATGGCTCATTGTGTGTGTTCTAATTAATAACTTTATCTTATTTTTACTTTATCATGGTCTGGCAGTTTTCAGTTTTGAGAAAAATGGAGTGGAAAGTACAGGGAGTTCTCATATACGCCCAACCTAGTTTGCCCTATTATTAACATCTTGAATTAGGGTGGTGCATTTGTTATAATTATAATGAGCCAATGTTGGTATTGATGAGTGGTGCATTTGTTGTCATCGATGAGCTAGAATTGGCACATTATCATTAACTAAAGCCCTTAGTTTACATTAGGGTCCATTCTTTGTGTTGTACATTCTGTGGGTTTTGACAAATATGTGACATGTATCTGCCATCATAGAGGCCTGCAGAATGGTTTCACTGATATACACATCCTGTTTTCCACCTGTTCCTGCCTCCCTTCCCCTTCTCCTTCCAATCTTTGGCTGCCACTGACCTTTTCACCGTCTTCATGGTTTTACCTTTTTATAAGGTCATATAATGGGAATCATACAATACGTAGTCTTTCAAGATTGGCTTCATTCACTTAGAAACGCACAGTTAAGTGGCTTGATAGGTCATTTCTTTTTAGCACTGAATACTAGTCCATTGTCTAGATGTACCCCAGTTTACCTGTTCACCCATTGAGGGACTCTCAGTTGCTTCTAGGTCTGGGCAGTTGTGAATAAAGCTGCTCTAAATGTCTGTGTGTGTTTGTTTAGTGGGGACAGAGACGGGCTGCCAGCATTCTGGGAACTGAGCTTGGGTGAGGAGGGAGCTTTTGTTCAATGGGTTATTTTCTCTGGAGTGCTTTCATCTCCCCTCCCCCGTATGCAGTAATCTTCTTAGAGAGCCAACCTCTGGGCTTGCTTCAGGACAGGAGGGGAATCCGAGGATCCGAAGAGTCCTTTTTAAAGACTGATCCAGTTCTGGTTTTAGCCTTACCTTTTGGTTTCTAAAACTACGGCTTTATGCAATCCACTTTGCACTCGATGTAGTAAAAACACTTCATGCCAAGGTGTTGAAAGGCCAAAATGACAATAAACACATTTACATAAAGATATCATGTGCATCCGGTGAAGCTGCAGAGCTGAAGGTGGGTCCTTTCTTCCAGATTCTTGTGTGTTGTCCCCATGTCGGGGCTGTCAGAATATTACAGGGAACAAAGTCAGAGGCCGCGGTGAGGCTGTTAAGTGAAAAGCTGATAGCGTGGGAGTGTCCTGATTATAGTCATCGCAGACAAGGGCGTGTTCTCCACCTGTGATTTCGTTTCAACCTCTACATTATCTCGCAGAAAAGTGCCAAACTGTAATTCTCACAATATCCAAGCTGATGTTTTTTGGTAGTAAATTTCCTGATAGCATTATAACATTCATTTCTCTGGGCTCAAGCCATTGTTTCCTCGTAGCATCCTCAAAAGCAAGGGGTTCTGGATACAGAAGGAGGCGAACATCCATTAGGACTTTTGAGTGGGTCCTGCCCCTGTGATTATCTTTGAGTGTGTCTGTTGATGCCTCCCAGGGCAGCGAATGAACAGCAGGAGGGGACAGTGATGAGTTCAGTCCAGTGACATATACGATAGATGGCAGTGAATGGAGGCAGGACTGCAGCTCTCTGAGAGATGGTCTGTTCCTGAGAGGCTGAGGTCAGAAGGACAGTGGGGCAGGGAGGCACCTGAGCCTCCTAGGGTGGCCTCTTAGCTTGCTTTTGGGTGTGATTGGACTAGTTGACCTCTGCAGTTCTTTCCAGCCATAACGATGTAGGATACTAAAAATGAAACCCAGTCTCTTCACCCTGATATTTGAAGCCGCTCATAACCTGGTTACTTCTTACCTTTCATGCTCCTTCTTCTTCCCAGCATCTTCTCCCTAGTGAGCGCATCTTTGTCCTCAAGACCTTCTCTCTTTTGTTTCCGCTTGAATTCCCCTGCCCACCACCCACCCCCACTACATATATATTGTGACTTGTTTTCATATCAAAATTCTGCTAAGATTTACTTTCTTTTTCTTTTTCATTCTTTTTTTTTTTTTTTTAAGACAGGGTCTCACTCAGTTGCCCAGGCTGGAGAACAGTGGCATGATCATAGCTCACTGCAGCCTTGAACTCTTGCACTTGAGTAATCCCCCTGCCTCTGTCTCCTGGGTAGCTGGGACTACAGGCACTCACCACTCTACCTAGCTAATTTATTTTATTTTATTTTATTTTATTTTCTAGAGATGAGGTCTCACTATGTTGCCCAGGCTGGTCTTGAATTCCTGGCCTCAAGTGATCCTCCCACCTTGGCCTCGCCTCCCAAAGTGCTGGGATTCCAGGCGTAAGCCACTGCCCCTGGCCCTTTGCTTTCTTTATCTTACCAGTGGAGCTTTCCCTGTGACCTCACGTCCTCTGTACCTCCCTTCTTTGAGTTGCTATTGGACCTACTTCCTGCACTGCACAATGTAGCAACTTGTAAAATGCCGTTTTTAGGGTGGGAGGCAGTGGACTTCAGAGGATGCGTCCAGGGATTAGTGAGTGAGGGACAGGAGGACCAGGATTGCCTTATGATCCTCAGGATTCCACTTCGGTACTTAGTGATGCATTATTTTACGACATAAACACACAAACAGAAGGTAGGAGAAGCTGTCTCGAGGGTGCAGCCTTTCCTCGGAAAGTATGCAGTGATTTAAATGTTCAGAGATTGGCACAGACCCTTTGAATCTATGCACGGCCATTCTCACAGTGATTTTTGTGTGTATAAAATATTGGCCATGAAACTGGGTAATGGAGTTGAGAATAAATACTTTCAGGAGGGTGGTGCTGCCTAGGAAAAAAAGGTTTCAGACTATTGAGTGTGACTAGAAACGGGAAAGTTCTTCAAAGACTCTAAAAAGTCACAATTTCTTACTGTAAGATTGATATCCGCTATTAGTACATGTATGTGTATCCCAAATCAGCTGTCCCAGCTTGCTCCAGCATGCCTAGACAGACCTAGACAAGCCCCAGCCCATAGTGCGTGCCATTCCTTGTTTGGAGATGCTTCCTTAACTATCCCTGGGCAACTTCCTTTTCTTTCTTTGTTCTGTTCTGCTTACCTAATTAAGAAAGTTTTAAACTAATAGCCAATCAGGTAAAGTGTAAAATGTGAGGTCCTATTCCAGCCGGGGGAAACCGGACACAGCAGTAGGGTAGACGCGTCAGGTTATAAATAACTCTGTCTCCTTTGTTCAGTGTGCTCTCGTGGCTGGACAGCTACTGAGTGGCACCCTTTCTGCAGAAAGTAAAGCAGCTCTCCTTGCTGAGAGATCATTTGTTCCCACATTAATCCTTTTTTTTTTTTTTTTTTTGGCGACACCAAAAACTTCATTCCCAACACTTTGAAAAGCCAAGACATGGTCCTTCATCATGTAGGGGCCGTCATTCAGAATTGGGAACAATTCTGATCGTGTAATTACTCCAGGAAAATAAAGCAATGGTGACAGGCTAGAGCTTGAGGAAATGCACTTGCCACTACCTGACAGTTTTTCCAGGAGGCTGCGAACGCATGAGAGCAGACCGTGTTTCCGTCTCTCTTCCCAGCCCTGGCACGCAGGAGGCGCTCAGTGAATATTTGTCGAATGAGTACGTGAACGACCCAAACTCTAACGCACCATGCAAAGGCTGGCTGTTGTCAGTCCAGCTAAACCCATCCCTCTGTGCTGAAGGAAGGCCCTCTTGCTTTGGTTGATGGGCAGCGTCTCTACCTAACCAACGTCTTATTGAACTCGCTACAGGCTTCCTGGTTTTGCAGACTTTATTGCTAAGATTCACATCCCTCCTTGAAATAGCTGCTCCCAAATCTTTCTCTGCCATTTAACAAGTGATTATTTTAGATGAGGGGAGGGGAGTCAGAGACTGTGTATGAGCAGAAACTGGAAATTCAGGGAGCCAGCCATGCAGGATCTAGAGAATGAGGCTTCCAGGTGGGGGAACAGGAATGTCATGGCCCTGAAAGGGCAACAACTTTGGACCCAACTGGAGAACAGCAAGAGGGCCTGTGGCTGGAGCAGAGGGAGGGAGTTGAGTGGCAGAACAGCTGATAGGGTCGGATTCTGGTGGGCCCTTGCAGGCCATTGGAAGGATCCAATGGCAGAATATGACCTTTCAGGATCATTGTCTGATTTAGCTGTTTTCTCATATAGGTATTTGAATCTTACAGAAGCCTGGGGTAAATCAGTCAGGGGTATTTATTCCCATTTTAGAGATGAAGAATATGAAACTCCAAGAGTTTGGAAGGCTGGGACCCAGATGTTTAGACTGCCCATGTGTTGAGTGTCTTGTTTTTGTTTGTTTGTTTGTTTGTTTTTTTAAACAGAGTCTTACTCTGTTGCCCAGGCTGGAGTACAGTGGCACAATCTCAGTTCCCTGCAACCTCCAACTCCCTGGTTCAAGTGATTCTCCTGCCTCAGCCTCCCGAGTAACTGGGATTACAGGCACCCGCCACCACGCCCGGCTAATTTTTGTATTTTTAGTAGAGACGGGGTTTCACCATGTCGGCCAGGTTGGTCTTGATCTCCTGACCTCATGATCCGCCTGCCTCGGCCTCCCAAAGTGCTGGGATTGCAGGCCTGAGCCACGGCGCCCGGCTGAGTGTCCTCTCTTTATGCTGCCTCATGCTGGGGTTGAAATGCGAGTGTTGCCCGACGTGCTGACCCCGTGAGGCCCCAGCAGGCCGCCCCGCAGTGAATCTGCCATTCCTGCTCTGATAGTTACACAGGAGCTGAGTGTGGCGGAGAAGCCATGCATTTGGATATTGCTTTCATCACTGAAGTGTCATGTTTAGTTGTGGCTGCCACACTTTGGGAGAAGATGGGGAAATTGGAGAGGTACCAGAGAGGAGTGAAAAATAGATGAAAGGATGCATTAGTAGTCCCGTGGGAGGAGGTTAATGGAATCCAGACGTTTGTATTTCTTTTTCCCTGAGAAGCAGCATTGAGCGGTGGGGCAACAGTGCTCCTCAAATAACCGAGGTTTCTGACTGGTTCCGCCTCATCTCCACGGAAGATTGAACTGGAGAAGGTCAACTCAAGTGCAGTGACAGTAGAGCACCTGGGCATGATGCCCTTGTTAACAGGGAGCATACTCATATCCCTGAGCAGACCGCTCAGGGTGGCTGTAGACACTCGGTTCCGAGGGCTGCGTGAAAACCGAAGAGTTGCTCCTTTTAAAATTTTTTGAGATAGCATCGCACTCTATTGCCCAGGCTGGAGTGCAGTAGCACAATCATGGCTCACTGCAGCCTCAACCTCCTGGACTCAAGTGATCCACCCACGTCGGCCTCCCCAGTAGCTGGGACCACAGGCACGCACCATCACGCCCAGCTAATTTTTTTTTTTTTTTTTTTTTTTTTGGTAGAGATGGGGTCTGTCTGTGTTTCCCAGGCTGCTCTCGAACTCCTGGGCTCAAGGCATCCTCCCATCTCTGCCTCCCAAAGTGCTGGGATTACAAGCATGAGCCACCTTTCCCAGCCAGGAGTTACTCTTTTTAAAAGGTAGGCACAGGCCTTTGTGAGGGATGCCCTAACGCTTTTGCGGTGGTTTGACTCTCTGAGGCTTTTGTCCACGGAGTTGGAAGCCTGCACGGAAAGAATGTTGCCCGAGTCTGGCAGCACCTGGCTTTAGTCAGAGGATCACCTGAGCTGCTCCAGTCCTCTCTCAGCGGCTCCTGGGGCACTGGGAGGGGGGCTGATGCGCGCTGGCGAGGTTCATAGTGTGCTGGCATCTGCTCACAGGAGTTTTCTCTTTGTCTCTTCAAGAGTGACTTTCAGTCCCATCCTGGGTGAGAACAGCTGTTTTGCATGTTGCTGAGTAATTTCTTTGCAGGTCCTTGTGTCCTAGCATCGTCCTTTCTCACCTGCCTTTATTCTGTTTCATGCTGCACAGTATGGAGTGTGCAGTGATTCACTGGGGAGAGAAGAAAATAAAACCGAAAAGGCCATCTGCTTTGTCAGGAGACACCTCCAAACACAGATGCTCCCTCATCCCCCTACGGCAGCTGTTTTCAGCCACACCTCTGGGCTCAAGCCATCCTCCTGCCTCTGCCCCCAAGTGATCATCCTGTTGTCCCACCCATTGTCCTGTAAGCAGTGGTTCCACAGGGACAGAGCGTGGGCTGGGAGGCTGCTGGAATCATCCCATAGCTTGGTGGTGTGGGGACTAAGGAACTGTTGTTCCCTCTCCAGCTGGAGCCACATCCGTGTTCTGCTGTCAGATGCCATCCATGTAGGGGACACTCCTTCCAGACGGTCCCCCAGAGCTGCCTGGCTGACCTTCCAGCCCAGAGCCGAGTGTCACTGCCAGTCTTGACTTTCTCGTCATGCTGATGTTTTGCAACCTTGTAGCTAGAGTCCGGTGCAGCTGTTCTTCCTGCCGGCCCCTTGGCTTTCACTTCTCTCTGCTGCTGGGAGGCAACACCTCGGGGTTCTCCAAGGGGAGGTCTCACTTTGAATGAGCCTGACATTTTGAGGTTATGATGGTGGCCGGGATTCTGCCCATGTTCAGTGGGACTTGGGTGGCAGCACAAGCAGATGAGGTTTTGTTTTGTTCCATTCTTTGTTTAGTTGTTCACTCATTCCTTCATTTGGCAGGTGCCACATACTGTGCTGGGAGAGAGGACACAGCAGTGACCCAGACAGACAGAGTCTCTGTTTTGATGGGGTGTGTGTTGGCGAGTGGAGGAGCAGGGACAGCAGATGATCAACAAGATAATTTTGGAAGCCGATAGGAGCTGTGGGGAACATGAGAGAGAGGTTGATGTGAGGTGTGGTGGAGGAGGAGGGTTTGGGGGCTCGGGAGGCCTTCCTGTGAGTGGCATAGTAAGAGCCTGGGTATACCGGCCCTGTGGCTGCCCAGGTCTGGCCCGGAATCCGGTTGTGTTGGATGGCACCATTGAGCATCTTCATTTGCTGGGACTTCCCACCCGCTTTTCTTGAGAAACTCACTGCCCTTTTAAGTTGGCTGTTTGTTTCAGTAAACGTAGTCAATGAGGCGTTGAGGCAGTGCAAAACTGTTCAGACGTCACCAATGGGAAGAGGTTAGATATACAGTTGTATTCGTTCACCAATGGCTTGTTGAGTACCCTCTAAGCCCATGGCGCAGTGCAGGAGCTCTTGGATTCAAAGAACTCTGGTCTAGGGGAGGGTGGAGGTATCAGGATTTCTTTAGGAGAGAAGGGACCCACGGGATCTTCTGGGAGGGAAGAGGCCCCCTGCCTTTCAGATCTATCGGTTCATGGCTCTGCAAATGTCAGTAGTTGCTAAAAATGAGGCCTACAGATTTTAATGTGGCAAAATGGATTTTATTTCTGAATGTTAAACCAAGGTGAGGTTAGGAGTAATGATCTGCAGTGCTAAAAGGGGGTTTTTATCTTATGATGATTAATCCTTTTCTTCCTTCCCTTCTAAAAAAATGTGATTCCTGATAAAACCTGATGTTTCACTTTATATTTAAATGATACTCCATTGGGCATTTTATTAGTAACAATTCAGTACTTAAATTGCATATTTCAGTTATAAGAGACGATTCACTAGGCTTGCAAGAAAACTATCCTATTTAAAGTAGGAGAAATCTCCCTCTTGATTACTGTAGAGGTTTCTTCATCTAGACATTTTAAACACTTTCCAAACAGTCCTTGCAGTTTTTCTTTTGTAATTGTGGCAAAATACACATAACATACAATTTACCGTCTTAGCCATTTTTAAGTATCCGGTTCAGTGGCATTAAGTACATTTCACATTGTTATATGATCCTTACCACTGTCTGTCCGCAGAGTTCTTTTCATCTCGTAAAACATCCTTGGAGGTTTTACAGTTTCTCTTCCTAATAGATATGTTTTAGTTAGTTAAGGCGCTATACCAGGTATTTTACACATAATCTGATTGAATTCTCACCATAATCCTATAAGGGGCATATTATATATGTGGTTTTTGTTTTGTTTTGTTTTGTTGAGACAGTATTTTGCTCTGTCATCTAGGCTAGAGTGCGGTGGCGTGATCATAGCTCACCGCGGCCTCGACCCCCGGGGCTCAAGTGATCCCTCCCACTTCAGCTTCCTCAGGAGCTGAGACTACGGGTGTGTGCCACCACACCAGGGTAATTTTTGTATTTTTTGTAGTGACGGGGTCTCATTCTGTTGCCCAGGCTGGCCTCAAACTCCTGGGATCAAACGTTTCTCCCACCTCAGCCTCCCAGAGTGCTGGGATTGCAGGCCTGAGCCACTGTGCCTGGCCTTATATGCAGTTTTTACCAATGAGAAAACAGACTGAGAGGGGTTGAATAACTTGTTTAAAGTTGTACAACCAACAGATGTCAGAATGGGCATTTGGACCCAGCTTTCTCCAAAGCTGAGGCTTTTTCTGTTGTTCCACAGTGATTTTCAGTTAGAAGTTTGGATTCTGGCATCTTGCCTTCTGTCAGTAACTGTTTTCAGCATAGAACAGAATACTGTTCACATCTTCTCCGAATATTGGACGTGCTTCCTGTGCACTTCAGTCTTCTTGCTCAGTAAATCTGAGGAGCCACTGAGCACCAAAAGAACAGGCATCTGAAAAAGCAACTGAGAATTAAGACCATACTTTTTTAAATGTTTTATTTTTATTTTCATTTTTTTGATACAGTCTCTCTGTCATCCAGGCTGGAGTGCAGTGGCTGGATCTCAGCTCACTGCAACCTCCACCTCCTGGGTTCAAGCCATTCTCCTGCCACAGCCTCCCAAGTAGTTGGGATTATAGACGTGCACCACCACGCCCAGCTGATTGTTGTACTTTTAGTAGAGACGGGGTTTTACCATGTTGGCCAGGCTGGTCTCGAACTCCTGGCCTCATGTGATCCACCTGCCTCCGCCTCCCAAAGTGCTGGGATTACAGGTGTGAGCCACTGCACCAGGTCCATACTTTATTTCTGAAGATAATTTGGAAACGTATATTTCTAAAATACGACTCTTGTAGATACTTCTAGAACATTCGGCCTCTCTGGAAAGTCATGAGCTTGTTCTCAGCTCTCACAGAAGGAAGTATGTCGCTTCAGTGTTACAGTTACCTTCCTGCCTGTTGAAGACAGCCTCTGCATCTTTCTTTTATGCAAACGCGTGGACACAGGACATCCATTCACTTCTTTATCTTATCTGTAGCCAGCGGCGTATATAGAGGCAGGTTGCAGAAATGCCAAATATTTTCCAAGGTCCCAGACAGAGTTTCTGGTGGTAGTGCTACTGGATTTGCTAATGTAAAGATGCCCTGATTTTGGGGTGGAGGACAGGGGCGGGAAGTAAGCATACAATTGTGCAAATATTAGTAATCTCTTTTATTCTTAGAAGATACAGTCTGTTGAAGAACATGGTGAGGAATTGGCAGGAAAGCATCCACGATTCCTTTAGCCTTTGTGAGGCTGTGGTGCTATATTGAGGCGGATCACTCAGATGGGAACACCAACCATATGGTGGAGAAGGGAAGGAAATGTGTTCTTTCTCTAGTTTGTCTTGCAAATAAGAAGGAAAGCACTGCAGAGGCACAAGCTGGCTTCTCATCTCAGCAAGCAGAGGAAGGCCACCGATGCCCGGCCTTGTAGCCTCCATCCTGTCCACAGCCCAGCCCGGTAGCCTCACCCTATCCCACCCCGACCTGTGCCTCAGCGACCACAGGCAGCTGAATGGTTGAGGATGGGGGGATTCAGAGACTCTTGTGTTAGGAGGGGCCTCAGAGAAGGGGAGGCCGTCTTCTGGGTTTGCTGGAAGTCCTCTCTTCACCCCAGTAACAGCTCACTGTTTGACTGGGAGTACGATGAAAAGGGCTAGGGAGTGGGAGGGGCCAGCTTCTAGCAGATGTTTCCGTTTGCCTCGTGCGGAACCACAGCTTCCACTGCCTGGTCCTCCCAGATCTCTCTAGCAGCTGGGCATGGTCTGGATAAAGTCCATACTCTAAGCCTGCTTGCTCTTCACGCTGCGGTTCTTGTTCTTTACTGTATCCCTCCACATCTACGCAGCCTCCTCCTCCTCTCCCCATCCTTTTATAATCACACCTCACTAAACCACCTACTGTTCCCATTGCACTGAGCTCTCTGCCACCTCGGGCCTTTTACTGAGGCTGTTCCCTCTGCATGGAGAGCTCTGTTCCCTTCACTCCTCACTCTCTTTCCTTGGATAAATCCTGCTTGTTCTCCCTCTCCATCCGGAAGGCTTCCCTTGGCCCCTGACCCTGGCTAGCCTCTGCCTCTGCGAGCTCCTGCAGCACTGCACCCTCAATTGAATGCCACCTCAGTCAGAATAGCCTGGTGGCTGGAGTCTCCTTAGACAACCTCCTGAGGGTTTTAGTCATCGTCATAGCCCCAGAGTGCAGTCGTGTTTGCTGCAGGGCTGGGCGATTGCATCCCACATGGGCTGTGCAGCCCTCCCTGTCTGCCCCTCACTTTGTGTCATCAAATCCATAAAAGTGGAAGAAGAGTGGGTGCGAGCGAGGCGGTGAGGTTCCCCATCTTCTCTCTGGAAGGGTGGGAAGGCGTTCACCTCCGAAGTCCCCATTGGTGTCCCTATCATTCCCCCACTTCTCTCTGCATCCTTGTCACAGTCAGCGATGGCCCTGCCTGGCTTGCTGTCTTTCTTTCCCTGCTTGGAATCTTGTCTTCATGAGGGCAGGAACCTCATTCCTCTGGTTCCTGCTTTGACTTCAATACATAGCTCATTCCTGGGCTGTGGAAGGTGATCAGGATCTATTTGAATGTGAATGTGAATTCATTCAGTGGGCGGTGATGTACAGGACCTTCCGCCTCAGAAAGAGAAAATCCCCTTTCTGTTTTCCTGCTTTAGCAATATAGAGAAGAAGCTTTTTAAAAAAGACCTAATCAGGCCAGGTGCAGTGGCTCACGCCTGTTAATCCCAGCACTTTGGGAGACCGAGGCAGGTGGATCACTGAGGTCAGGAGTTCAAGACCAGCCTGATCAACATGGTGAAACCCTGTCTCTACTAAAAATACAAAAATTAGCCGGGCATGATGGTGGGCGCCTGTAATCCCAGCTACTCGGGAGGCTGAGGCAGGACAATCGCTTGAACCCAGGAGGCGGAGGGTGCAGTGAGCCAAGATTACGCCATTGCATTCCACCTTGGGCGACAGAGCAAGACTCTGTCTCCAAACAAACAAACCTAATGAGAACCAGAAAGGTCTTTAAGCTCATCCCTGCTTAAGTTTTTTTTTTTAATTTTTCCCCCCAAACCCAAGGAAGCCTCAGGAGAATTTTCGTCGGCATTTTCTCTAGCATGCAATCACGTGTAACCTTGTTTTCAAGGAGAGCCTAATGTTTGCTTACTTTATCATTAACATTTTGTGTTTTGGTATCTATTATTTGTTTAGTGATATTGATTTGCATACCATTGCTTTAATTGCTTGATAATTTAAGCCCTTAGGTGCCTCTCATGATAATGCTTCTGGAAACTGATTGTTATTTAACAAATGACTAAGTGGATATATATTTTTTTATTCGGGAATTCTTTTTGTGTCTCTCGAGTTCAAGGGGGAAGCTTCTATGCACCTGGAATTCTGCGTGAAAACTCTTGGAGCTCTACTAGCACAATTGCTGATTTCTGATAGCACCAGCATCTCACATTCTGTGACTTTAATGAGAGGGAAAAAACTTGTAATGTCATGTTCTACGAAGCTCCCCTTTTGGAAGACAAAAACTGACAGATGTCCTTATTTTTATTCTGCAAAATAGCTCCTTCCTCTCGAAGAATCAGCGCTCCTAGCCCCAGCAATTTCTCCTCTTAGAAAACTCTTTTCATTTGCTTTGCTTGAGAGACTCCAGCTTGGGAGTCTGTTTCTCCAAATTTCTGATTTTGTTTGCTGGCAGCTTGCCCCCACCCCTTCTGGTTCAGCAGAGCTTTGCCCAAGTTGCAGGTTTTGTCAGCAGGAGTGGGGAGGAGAAGGAGTTTAGAATCCCAAAATCCTGGCTCTGTGGTATTCAGCAAGTTAATGAACCACTGTCTGTGCCCAGGTTGCCTCACTGCAAGAATAGGAATTGTAATATCTTTGTCACAGGTAGGCCCTTGAGAAGCTAGCATGGTGCTTTCAACACATTAAGTACTCTGTGTATGTTGTATGGATGGAAATGAGCCTCATTTGGGGATCTTATCTGCAAGCCTATTGAACAAGTCACAGCTATGAAATTTCAGAAGCAAACGGTACTTTATTTTCTCTGTGGAAACCTTGAAGGAAATGGGTAAACAGATACTTTTTTTTTCTTACGTGAGCTCTAAGTAGACTATTTGCATCTCCCTGTAACTAGTAAAAAGAACATTTTACACATTACACAGTCTCAGAGAATATTCCTGACCGAAGCTGTCATCTGTGCTGTGCTGTATGACGTGCTGTGACCGAATTTGCTGTGGGAGGCCTGCCTCAGCCTTTACCCCAGTGAATTCTGCAAACATGATTGTTTTTTTTTTTTCAGTGTGTGGAAACAGGAAATAGATTGGGAATCTCTGCTCTCAACTGCATATTCTAAGCAAATTCTTTCTTTCAAATCAATTATGAAGAATAATTTATCGGTAATTACAGATGGCCTTTGGCTTAAAATACATTTTGTTTGTTTGTTTGTTTGGAGACAGAATCCCACTCTGTTGCCCAGGCTGGAGTGCAGTGGTGCACTCTCGGCTCGCTGCAACCTCCACCTCCCTTGAACTTCCCGGGTTCAAGCGATTCTCCTGCCTCAGCCTCCCGAGTAGTTGGGATTATTGGAATGCGCCACCATACCCTGCTAATTTTTGTATTTTTAGTAGAGATGGGGTTTCACCATTTTGGCCAGGCTTGTCTCAAACACCTGACCTCAGGTGATCCACCTGCCTTGGTCTCCCACAGTGCTGGGATTACCGACATGAGCTACTGTGCCCAGCTTTAAAATACAGTTTTGATAAACTATTTTGACTTTTTAAAAAATTAGTGAATGTTTAAAGTAATAGAAATGTGGCTGGGCATGGTGACTCATGCCTGTAATCCCAGCACTTTAGGAGACTGAGGCAGGAGGATGGCTCGAGCCCAGGAATTCGAGACCACTCTGGGCAATATAATGAGACCCCATCTGTACTAAAAATACAAAAATTAGCTGGGTGTGCTGGTGCGTACCTGTAGCTGGGTGTGCTGGTGCGCACCTGTAGTCCCGGGTGGAAAACTGAGGTGGGAGGAACACCTGAGCCTGGGGAGGTCAAGGCTGCAGTGAGCCATGGTCTTGCCACTGCATTCCAGCCTGGGTGACGGAGTGAGATCCCCATCTCAAAAAAAAAAAAAGCAAAGAAAAGAGAAACATTTAAACTGATGACAAAGTTATGATGGTAAGAAATAAGTTGGTCCTTGACAGATACTAGAAGCGTGTCACTGAAGAGATGAGTGTTCAACACCTTAAGAAAGGGATGCAGGGGGCAGGTGCAGTGGCTCACGTCTGTAATCCCAATACTTTGGGAGGCCGAGTCAGGCAGATCAGTTGAGGCCAGGAATTCGAGACCAACCTGGCCAACATGGTGAGACTCCATCTCTACTAAAAATACAAAAATTAGCAGGGCATGGTGGCGGGCGCCTGTAGTCCCAGCTGCTCGGGAGGCTGAGGCAGGAGAATCGCTTGAACCCAGGAGGCAGAGGTTGCAGTGAGCCAAGATCATGCTACTGCACTCCAGCCAGGGCGACAGAGTGAGACCGTTTCTCAGAAAAAAAAAAAAGAAAGAAAAAAGGAAAGGCCACAGGTTTTTGCTTTTTTACGGGCTAATTAGATTGCTAAATCCAGAAAAATAATGGGCATGCAGTTATATTGAATTTCCAGCAAAAGGCGGCGCAGGTGAAATCTCATGGGCTGTGCAATGCTGCGTCTTGCTGCATTCCTCACATTTGTGTAATAATTATTTGCTGGCCTGTGGATGGGTTCAGAGTGATTTCCTGGAAGTCAGGGCCAAATGCCATTTATTCCAGCACTTTCAGGGCCTGGCATGTAATTGTTCAGTGGATGATTCTTGAATGAACCACTGACTGTCCTTGTAGATGAGAGAGGAAAATAGGGACTAAATAGCGCTGCAATTAAACAGATGGATGATAGCTGAGCAACCACACACCAGGGCTGCTGGGCAGTGGATTGTGGCAGGGTTGGGGGGTGGCGGATAAACCCGAAAGGAAATTTCTTGGAATTTCCCCGGGACTGGGTCAGAACATATTCTTTCCAACATTGAAAGAAAATAGCTTGGATGAACCCATGGAAGACCTGCTTATTAACTTTACATACAGCCAGAAGGTGGATCCAAAAATTTCTACCAATAATGAGAGATACCATAAATGACATTTGATCTAATACTGATTTTTTCCACATTTTTATGCTTTTATTTTAATTTTACCACTCACCCTCTTTTTAGTTTATTTTAGGGTTTGTAATTCTGATTGGGTCTTGACAGTGTAGGAGAATGTTCTAGAGTCATTTCCAGTGAGTGTCAGGGAATATTCTGTGAAGAAAACCTAAAAGTTTTTCCTAGTATACTGTAGATAAAATATATGTAAAAATGATGAGTTAAAAGTAGTCCTGGGAGGATCAGTTACAGACCTTTTTTTTTCTTAAATGACTATGAAAATTGGGGATAACTTCTTTATTGTCCTGACTAAATAACATTTTGGTTTTTTGTTGTTGTTTATTTGTTTGTTTGAGACGAAGTTGTACTCTGTTCCCTGGGCTGGAGTGCAGTGGTGCGATCTCAGCTCACTGCAACCTCCGCCTCCCGGGTTCAAGCAATTCTCCTGCCTCAGCATCCCAAGTAGCTGGGATTACAGGCGTGCACCACCACACCTGGCTAATTTTTTGTATTTTTAGTAGAGATGGGGTTTCACCATGTTGGTCAGGCTGGTCTCGAACTCCTGATCTCATGATTCATCCGCTTCACCCTCCCAAAGTGCTGGGATTACAGGCGTGAGCCATCGTGCCCGGCCACATTTTGTTTGCATGCAGTCTGTGTGAGCTCGCCTTCTTGGGTCCCCAACCCCCAAAACCCCATCTGTTGGCTATTAAGAATGGGGGCCGCACAGCAGGAGGCGAGCGGCAGGTGAGTGAGCGAAGCTGCGTTTGTATTTACAGCCACTCCCCATCCATCACCCACATTCCCACCTGAGCCCCGCTTCCTGTCCGATCAGCGGCGGCCTTAGAGTCTCACTGGAGCGCGAGCCCTGTGGTGAACTGCGCATGCGAGGGATCTAGGTTGCGTGCTCCTGATGAGACTCTAATGCCTGGGGCCGGGAGCAGTGGCTCACGTCTGCAATCCCAGCGCTTTGGGAGGCCGAGCGGGTGGATCACTTGAGGTCAGGAGTTCGAGGCCAGCCTGGCCAACACAGCAAAACCCCATCTCTACTAAAAATACAAAAATTAGCCAGGCATGGTGGTGCACGCCTGTAATCTCAGCTACTTGGGAGGCTGAGGCACGAGAATTGCTTGAACCTGGGAGGCGGAGGTTGCAGTGAGCTGAGATTGAGCTACTACACTCCAGCCTGGGCGACAGAGTGAGACTCTGTCTCCAAAAAAAAAAAAAAAAAAAAGAATCTAATGCGTGATGGTCTGTCACCGTCTCCCATCACCCCCAGATGAGACTGTCTAGTTGCAGGAAAACAAGCTCAGAGCTCCTCCTGATTCTACATGATGGTGAGTTGTAGAATTATTTCATTATACATTACAATGTAATAATAATAGAAATAAAGTGCACGATAAACGTAATGTGCTGGAATCATCCCGAAACTATCTTCCCCTGAGCCCTCTCCTGGTCCATGGAAAAATTATCTTCCGTGAAACTGGTTTCTGGTCCCAGAAATGTTGGGAACCACTGGGCTGTTGGAGTTCCCCGTGAACTTCCCGGCCTGTGGTCCCTCGCACTGTAGCTGTCTGAGTAAAACAAGCAGGGCAGAGTTAGCTCTCTGTTTCCCAACAAAAACAAATGTTCCTTTTTCCATTAATGTGAGTCAAATAAATAAATACAACCTAAACCCAAGGATTATGTCAAGTGACTAAGCCTTTGACACCAAAAGTCAATTCCTTTCATTTTTTGCAACCCATCACAGAACTCACAGCATCTTAAGATGCCATCAAAATTAATCTTTCCTTGCCCACAACGCTTGACCCATATGCTGAAAATCTCCATGCCTCTTCTCAGAGGTTGGCTTTTCTTAGTTTTCTCTCCCTGGTCACTGCACCTGCCGATGCTTAGTTTGTGGTTAGCGCGTTCCTGCTGAGCCGCAAGATCCCCAGCTCTTAGTCATCTGGGCTTTGGAGCTTCCTCTAGAGCTTCAGTAACCTCCAATATGGAGGCTTCCCTCTGCTTCTGAAAGGGCTTCTAGCCTTTTATACTGAATTATACATTTTCCTTACTGGCAGTGCAAGCTGTGATACCTATCTTATGTAACTCCACAGAGAAAATGACTTTCAACATTATTTTTTCATAAGCCATTACAAGTTAATATTAATATCATGTTAATATTCCTATAAAGCTATGTTAAAAGGATCTCTTCTTTATGTCCAAAGAAAGTAGAAATGTGTGTCCGGTGGCTCACTTAGAAATTTCATATTAGGAATAGACAACTAATATACAGAAATCTAAATGGGTTTGTTTGAAGGTTAGGTAACCTTCACGGTGGTTTAAATTTGTGACTTTTTTTTTGCAAAGCAGTTGCTTTCTTAGCATATCTGATCTTTCCCATTTACCTCAGATGTCTTAGAATCACTCCAGAATTCATATCCTCCTCTGCCTTCTTTGTTCTCTTCACATTTTTAAGTGGTTGAATGTTTCCATGAAGTATATGAGGCTCAGTGAACATATTCCCACACTTTGTGCTTGACAGGAGCGATCATTTATCCTCTACTATTTTTAGTCAGGATTAATAATGACATTCATTATTGAGCTATTATTTAAAAATTTTTTTTCTAAGCCCACATTAGAAATACACTTCTATTTTTGTTTATACTTATGGAACAATGTAAGAAGCGTGTAAACGTTTTCACTTGCTGTCTGTATCCATTAGGATGTCTTTGATCATAAGCAACAAAGTACAAAGGTCAAATCAGCTTCAGTGATATGTGGGATTCACTGGTTGATGTATCTGGTCTCCCAGAGATAGAGTGGGCTTACGTTAGAATTGATTCAGTAAAACAACAGTGAGATGAAGAGCTGGGTCTCAGCCCTGATGTTTGCCTGCTCTCCACAGCTTCCGTTACATAGTCACTTCCTTCTTGGGGTCACAAGATGGCTGCCAGTGACGTCCAGACCCATTGCTTTCTTATTTAAGGCTGCTGCCAAGTGCTCTAGTCCTACACAGAGGTAGAGTTAGCGTTCCCCAAAGCACAAGTTGCGTGGGGGCGATGTGGCTCACCAAATGAAAATCAAGAATTTACCAAAGGAGAGAGAGTTGGACGGCTGATGGGCAGCACCGTCATGTCTGCCACACCATCTGAGTATTTAAAAAATAACTTAGCAGCGATGCATCTAAAAATGCTGCCTGTGAGATCAATGTTCCTAAGAAAATGTAAAAGCTTATTTCTCTTCTTTCACCATGAGGCTGTCTGACTTTAAACTATTTTCATACTACTGGAAGAATTTCTGTAATTTCTCATAAATGGCTAGTTTTTTAAGTAACTGAAACATTGTAAATAGTATTTCTGTTTAGAATCTTCTGCTGAACAAAAAATAAATTGCTATGTGAAGAATTACTTACTTTAAAAAATTCTGTCAATCCTTTTTATGCGGAAGCTGGATAAAAACTCGAATCCTTAGCATAGGAGGTAATTTCTGAAGGAAAATATTCTTATAGATGATTTTAAAAGATTTTTCCCTAGAAAGTTATGTTAGCATAACAGTTTCCTGAAATGTTAGCAAGCGTTTTAATATTCTTTCATCTTAATGATTCATGGCTTCTATCTCACTTCTGTGGCTCCAGAGAGAACCCTCTCTGACCACAATTACAAATACAGTAGAAATTTTTTAAAGTCTTGTTACATAGCTTGTATTATTATAATATTACAGAAATAGTAAAAGTTTTTTTTCTGAAAGACAAGTACTCATCTTAAAGAAATGTAGAGAAATATATCCACATTTCATTTCAGAGGCAGTTGATGGGGCCAGAAAGAAGTGAGCTTAAGAATGAGACAGTCATAGGTTTCTAAGATGTGCCACAGAGAGAGCAAACGGTGAGACCTTGAGAATACCGAACCTCCTTGCATCTCAGTTCCTCCTTGTAAAACAGGGGTAATAGCCCCCTCCCCTAGGGTTTCCGGTTGTCCACATAAGATATTGAAATGAAACGTGATTAGCCTGGTATCCTGCTCATACTAAGCTCTAAGTAAATGATAGTTATTACCAAAAACATAGGACTGAACAAGAAAAGAAATAGCAGAATCCAACTCAATTATAAGACATTACTCTATTACCTAAAAACTCTTTATCATTCAGTTGTTGTGTTGCAGTCTTTTAATTTGTTTATTTTTATTTTTAATTGTAATTTTTAAATTTTGTTTGCAGATGGAGTATCACTCTGTCACCCAGGCCGGAGTGCAGTGGCACGATTTCGGCTCACTGCAGTTTCTGCCTCCCGGGCTCAAGCAATTTTCCTACCTCAGCCTCCTGAGTAGCTGGGATTGTAGGCATGTGTCACCATGCCTGGCTAAGTCTTATAGTTTTAGTAGAGATGGGGTTTCACCATGTTGGCCAGGCTGGTCTCAAACTCCTGACCTCAGGTGATCCTCCCGCCTCGGCCTCCCAAATTGCCGGGAATACAGGCATGAACCACTGCACCTGGCCCCCCGGTCTGGTCTTTTACTTTAGAAACACATTACGGTTTTATTAAAAATTTTCTGTATACCAATGCTTTGCAGAAAAGCCATTGTTGTAAAAATATATGTACGTATTTCCATCTATGAATATATATTGAAAGGGAGAGAGGCTGATTTTCAATTAGGTGGGAATTGTTCTGTGTTCCAGAAGAATGTTCCATTCTTAGACCTGGGTAAGAGGAGACCCTGCTTTAGGAGATTCTGTCCTGGCCATGAGCCAGCCATGCCCTTCCCATGGAGTGAGATGTCTGCAGGGTGAAGGACATGGGGCCAAGGACGTATTTCCACCCAGTGCTTGTGGGTGGGTACTTCCCAGAAATTCTTGACCCCAGAAATTCTTCTGAAGGGACTTTGAATGCACTTCTGGGGCTCATATGGACTGCTTCCTGGGTCCCTCCTCCTGAGAGCTGGCAGCACTGCTGGTGGGATGTCCTTAGGCCAAGGCAGGTCTGTGGGCAGGTGTGCAAATGGAGCTTGGATCTGCAGGCCAAAGTTCTGGACAGTCAGAGATAGGATGTGAAGCGCTGAGAAGTCCACTTTCCCCATGACGCCATCTTGAGAAGAGTCCAAGAATTCAAAATTCCAACCTGGTAGGGGACAGAACATTCTTTATTGAATCATTTGTTGTTTTGATTTATAGCTTTATAAAAAAGCTACTTTTTATAGACTAGAAAGACATTATGTTCCAGGACATACAGCCATTGTGACTAGCTAAGAGTTCGTGGAGCACTCACTACATTCTTCATTTACATTCTCCCATCTGTAAGTGAAGGGCTGGCTAGAATATTGGCTTCCAATTTTGCCTAATCATTAGAGTTACTACAGACTTTTAAAAAAGTTCATGATTCCCAGGTTCCCTCTGCCTGGCGATGGGATTTCAGTAGGACTGGGTAAGAGCTGGTAATGGTTGTGTTTTCAGTGTTCTGTGGGGATACTGATGATCAGTAATGGCCACTCTGCTAGATGGACTTCAGTGTCATTCGCTTGCTAGCCATCCATTCATGCATGTATCCGTGCATGCATCCATGCATCTACCATCCATCCATCCATCATCCATCCATCCATCCATCCATCCATCCGTGCGTCCATGCATGCATGCATGCATGCATCCATCCATCTATCCATCCATCCATCCATCCATCCATCCATCCATCCATCCATGCATCCATCCATGCATCCATCCATCCATCCATTCATCCATCCATCCATCCATGCGTCCATGCATCCATCCATCCATCCATGCATCCATGCATCCATCCATCCATCCATTCATTCATCCATCCATCCATCCATCCATGCATCCATCCATCCATGCATCCATCCATCCATCCATCCATCCATCCATCCATCCATCCATGCATCCATGCATCCATGCATCCATCCATGCATCCATCCATCCATGCATCCATCCATCCATCTATCCATCCATCCATGCATCCATCCATCCATGCATCCATCCATCTATCCATCCATCCATCCATCCATCCATCCATCCATCCATGCATCCATCCATGCATCCATCCATCCATACGTCCATACATGCATGCATGCATGCATGCATGCATGCATCCATCCATCCATCCATCCATCCATCCATCTGTCCGTCCATCCATTCGTCCATCCACTTACTTACTTACTTTTTTGAGAGGAAGTTTTGCTCTTTTGTCCAGACTGGAGTGAAGTGGTATGGTCTTAGCTCACTGCAATCTCTGCCCCCCAGATTCAAGTGATTCCCCTGCCTCAGCCTCCCGAGTAGCTGGGATTACAGGTGTGTGCCACCACACCTGGCTAATTTTTGTATTTTTAGTAGAGAAGGGGTTACACTATGTTGGCTAGGCTGGTCTCAAACTCATGACCTCAGGTGTTCCACCCACCTCAGCCTCCCAAAGTGCTGTGATTACAAGTGTCAGCCACCACACCTGGCCTCTCTTTTTATTTAATCTTCACTTCAAAGATCCTTTTTTAGTATGTGTGGAGATCAGGGGCTAGTGTTCATCTGAAGGCATTTTGTATAACAGGCATCTGTTCGAATTTATTTTTTAATTTTTTAGAGACAGGGTCTTGCTCTGTTGCCCAGACTGGAGTGCAGTGGTGCAGTCATAGCCTTGACCTCCTGGGCTCAAGTCATCCACCTGCCTCAGCCTTCTGAGTAGCTGAAACTACAGACACCCTCCACCATGCTCAGCTAATTTTTAAAAATGTTTTTACAGACCAAGTTTTACTATGTTGCCCAGGCTGGTCTTGACCTCCTGGCTTCAAACAGGCCTCTCACTTTGCCTGTTGAGTAACTGGGATGACAGGCACGTACTGCCACATCCAGCAACTCGATATCTTTTACAGTCTGTGCTTTGCCAAGGTGGGGTACACACTAACACAAAGAGGCAGTTTACACAAAGAGTTCATTACCTTGACTCTGCGCTGTGTTGTCAGGTTCCAAGTGTGAGTGAATGTTAACATAGGAAGAAGAGAGCCGGCAGGTAGATGGACATGTGTCTGAAGGAAAGGGGAGGCCAGCTGGCAAATGGCCAGGAGCTGGGTGCGGGAGGAGCCCATGGGAGCTCGATATGGGTTGAGGCCGATCCCCTCTGCATCCACAGAAGTTCCAGCAAGTAGCTGGTGCATTCTGCATTCAAGGTGTTTGTTGTTGAAGAGGAGAACATCTTTCAGACATGTACAGGATATTTCCTGAAGACACAGGTATTCGGTCAATGGTATTCTAATTCTGGAGCTATAGGAATACGCCAAAGAAAGAGACCCCAGATAATGACAGATCATGGTTTGTTTGTTTGTTTGTTTGTTTGTTTTCCTCTGACAGTCTCCCTTTTCTTTAAAAACAAACAAACAAAAATGTTGGTGAAAAGAGTAATGAAGTTGACATTTTGCAGGATGCGTTTTGCCGTCATTACCTCTGAAGAGCTCCTAACTCCAACTCATTCTCCAAGGAGATCTCGGCATTTACACTCTGGTCAAATCGACTTTCTCCACTTGTTCATGATGAAAGAGAAAACTGTCTATGAACTTGTCACTTGGGAAATTAAAAGTGGAGTAAAGTGAAGTTCCAAGTCTCAAGTGACCCCATGAGTGGGAGCAAGAGGGTCAGGGCTCCAAGCAGACTTTCCCAGGAACAATTTCATAGTGTTCAGCTTCGGCATCCCTGCAAGACAAAACACCACCTTTAGTTTTTCTGTAGCTGAAGTTTTACACTTGGCATATTACTTTTTAGTTCCTTTAGCGTAAAACCCGCACAGGTGGCCTTGGTGACAAAGCCCTTCACGGTAGTCCCTCCTCTACCCTTGGAAGGGCTGCCATCCACCTGAGTGTTGTGTTTGGCTGCAGCCCCCTCATGCTTCTCTGCCCTAGCTGATGCGGTTCCCTCTCTCTGACGTGCTCTGTTCCTTTGCCTTCCTGTGCGGGGCTCACCGGTCCAGACCAGAGTGTAGACTGATCCTGGGGTACAGCCCGACCAGCGCACCCAGGGCAGGGCCAGATGCCAGGGCAGGGCTGTGCCTGCATAGCCCTGTGTCTGGCTCTCTGGCAGGACATTGGTCGTGCCGTGTCATGATGTTTACGTACACCTCTGTCTTCTCACACTGGCCTGGGAGCCACCTGGTTTCAGGGACTGTGTTTTATCTATCTTCAGGGCCCTGCTGCCTAGCCTCATGCCTGGCACTCCTGGGTCCCCTCTCTGTTTTATGAAGCCTAGCTTTGTGAGTTTTCTGTGAGCTGTCTGCACACAACATGCCGCGATGCCGCTCAAGGGGCTCTCATGTGCAGTGGACATGGCGAAAGGGCAGCAGGGATCATAACAGACTGTGTCCTCCCTGCCCCTCCCCTGCCCACTCCACTCGCTTCAATCTGCAGTGCAGCTGGAGCCTCCTTGTGCCGCGTTCTCTTGTGATGTCCAAGCGGCTGTTGTATTAAGCAGAGCTTCGATGTGTTTATTTGTTATCAAACACATTAGCTCTGCAGACACTTAGTCCACCAGCAGCATCATCGTTCACCCAATAAGGATTAAAAGAGAGGGGAAAAGGATGCATGGGAGAAAAAAACCCATCAGGGGGTTCATCTCGCCCCACACCCTTACTGTAGGGTCCTTCACCTGCCAGTCTTCCTTCCCCAGATTCAAGTTTGCTTCCCCTAAGGCTCCCTGGATTAACCGTCACACATCCCCACGGGGCTTCATGAGACTGGGAATGAATCTGGACACAGGCTTTTGCCGGCTTTTTAGGAGGCACCGCAGTTTGCTCCCACCTCCACCTTCCTCCCACTGTTTCTTTACCCCTCCACTGTTCTCAGCATCCTCCCCCTGAGATAAATCATTCTGCCAGGTTCTCTGCCTGCCTAGTAAGTTAAACAGTGCTGGCTGTGCCCCCCGAGTCCCACCTGTGATGAGATAGCAACTTCAACACTGTGGGACTTTAAACTGGGCTTAAGGAGGGCGGCCAGACATATATGCCTACGTACAGACAGATTTGTGTGTGCACACATCTCCACCATTGGCACACTGTTGGCTTCTTCCTGATTTTAACACAGCTTTTATTTTATTTATGTTTTTGAAATGGGGTCTCACTCTGTCACCCAGGCTGGAGGGCAGTGGTGCAGTCATGATTCATTGCAGCCTCAACTTCCCAGTCTCAGGCGATCCTCCCACTTTAGCCTCCTGGGTAGCTGGGACCACAGGCATGTGCCACCACACCCAGCTGATTTTTGTGTGTGTGTGTGTGTGTATGTATGTATGTATGTATGTATGTATGTATGTATGTATGTTTTGGAGAGAGAGGATTTCACCATGTTGTCCAGGCTGGTCTCAAACTTCTGGGTTCAAGTGATCCTCCAGCCTTGGCCTTGCAAAGTGCTGGGATTACAGGTGTGAGCCATACTGCCTAGACAACTTCGTTTTTGTTTTTAAAGAAACTGTAAAGAGGCCAAAGATTTAGGACAAAGGAGCTCATTACCATTTTTGGAAATAACTTTTTGAGGGAAGATCTTCCCTTTGTATTTGAAAATGTGTCGGTAATAGTCTTCACTAGTTGGAGTGGGGAATTTTGATTTCACTTTTGAATTGTTGATTACACTGGTTCCCTCCACTCCCTTGCCCCCACCTTTATTCTGTTTGTTTGTTTGTTTACTTTTCTTCACTTTTCAGTGGTAGAGTCTTCTTTAACAATAAATTCTTAGGTAGAACCCAGTACATACACGGTAAGAATTCTAGCATGACTTTATAATTTCAATTTTATAACATTTATTCTAAATTGTGTCAGTGAGAACACACGTTAACATATTGCTGTTCACGTTGGGTATTGATTGCAGTGGGGCCTGGGCAGATTGTATTTCATTACATTTTCCAAGTAGTGGTTGAGAATCTGGAGGAATTGGGGTGAACCAGACGGAAAAAGCACTGGTGACCTTAATGGAATCCAGCCACAGGACTAATATGATCTGATGCTTGGAGGAAAAAATCTTTATGCCTGGCACTGCCTACAAGATACTCAGTGGCCCCTGTGTGATCTCAGCCTGGCCCAGCCCTCCCTGCTCTTTGGCTTGCAGACGGCGGCCACCACCTGGGCACATCGGCTGTGCTGCTGAACGCAGGAGAGCAGCAATGGCCACACTCTGTCTCCCCGGCTACTCTTGGGTCATTGTCAGGGACATTCCATGTGGCTGGATTTCTTCTGGCCCCTCATCCTTCTTGACACAATTGCTTTTGTAAATTCCCTTTAAACTCTGGGATAGAAAACTTTATTAGCCACAACCTATTTGTAATGCCATTCCTGAGAATTTGCAAATAGCCCTGGAGGTCACACTGGGAAGTTTCTTGAGTTGACATCCTTGATCATAATCTTTTATTAGCAGGATATAATAAAAGTATAAGCTCAGACCACGTCAGCATTTAACACTGATCTATCATAAAACTGCAATTTGGAGAGGTGGATGTGTATTACACACCCCTCGTTTAAAAAAAAATCAACGAAGCAAAACATGCTGCTCTTTCTAATTGTGACTCTAATCTCAGTTATGAAGAAATTCATTCTTTCTTAAGAAAGAATACAGTGTCTTAGTTCGTTTTCCATAACTTGTAACAAAATAACTGAAACTGGGTAATTTATAAAGAACCTTTTCTTTATTTCTTACAGCTATGGAGGCTGGGAAGTCCAAGGTGGAGGGGCTGCATCTAATGAGAACCTTCTTGCTGTGGGGGACTCTTTCTGCAGAGTCCTGAGGCATTGTGGGTCATCACATGGCTGGGGGGCTGAGTGTGCTCATATGCTAGCTAGGTCTCCCTTCCTCTTAAAAAACCACCAGCCCACTCCTGTGATGACCCATTAATCCACAAATGGGTTAATCTATTCATAAGGGCAGAACCCTCGCTATTCAGTCACCTCTAAAAGGCCCCACCTCCCGATGCTGCCACATTAGGGATTGCATTTCAATGTGAGTGTTGGCAGAAACAAATATTCAAACCAAAGCACAGAGTTGTTCTTACTATACACACTGATAGAGATGATCAGAAGATAAGATACTATATTTAAAAACACGCATACAATGAACCACAAACACCCTCATTCATTCTCAACATATGAGTACTTGAAAGATGTTTTCTTCCATTGGGATGTGCCTGGTTATCTGAAGTCTGAGTGTGATCTGAGCCAACCATGTGACAGTGTTAATTACTGATGTGCGAAAATTAAAGAACACTCAATTCTGCACCATCATCTCTGAATGTGGGCACTTTCCTAGAATGATGAGGAACATTTTACAGTAAAAGTTCAATCCCCCTAAGTCTGACAGTGAACTGATATTAGATAGTTGTTCAAAACAGACTTCCCTCTCTCTTCTTCGTCTTACTATTTTCATTTCATCTTTTTCTTTTACAATTGGCTTCCCACTTTCTAAGTAAATGTTGCCATACCCCAGTAGCTTTAGTGCGATGCCCAGAATCATTTTGGCCTGTGTTCCTGATGTTTCATTATCTAGTTTGAATAAAAGAGCAGCCCTGGGTCCTCCGATTTCAGTAGGGGGTATTCAGGGCACCTGTTGGCTTGGCGTAGTCATGGGTTTGAGTTGTGAAATATGGACCCTTCCATGTGGGTATCAGCACAGAGAAAGCACAGGACATTAGTGGTAGGAAAGAAAAAAGAAACGATACCTTTCCCCTAGATTCCAGTGCATTATTTTGGTTCCCTTCCACTGACTTATCCTCATACAGATGCAAGTGTTCACAGCTAGAAGCCTCGAAGATGCTTCCTGAATTCAAGCCCAGCATCTTCAGTCTGGGGTACAGAGTATGTGAGGAAGCTGCAGGATACACCCCAGCAGTTCTGTGTCATTAACAGTATTTCATACAGGAATAGCTTCTAAATTCACATTGTAAGCATCCACAGTGAATCTGAAACAAGCTTTCTGAGATTTCCCTTTCTAAGGTGATTTTGGGTGTGTGTGTTCTCACATCAGTGAAGCTAGGAAATCCAAGCTACGAGAGTTAATCTCTGTTCCAAGGTGGATAAGCACCTTAATGTTTTCCAAGACACTTGGTGCTCATTCTCATGTTTAAAATGTCCACAGAAATATATATTACCCTTCGACAAAAAGTTACCAAAAGGTTAAAAGAAGGAAATGATAATATTCCTTTAAATGTGTTAGTGTTTCAAAGCCTTACTAAGAAATAGTAGAACAAATACTACTAATACTACTTGATAAGAAATATTAGTTGCTAATACTATGATACTTGCTAAGAAATGTTATTTTTTCATAGTCTTATCCTGAGAGGAGTAATGGGTTGACCATGTAGCCTTAAATCTTTATCCTTAGGACACCCTGGATCGTACCTTTCAGACTTATTATCAAATAAATGTATTCAACCTAGATAAATTTAAAATGGGCATGGAAGCCATGAAATTACCAACTCTGAAGTATCTAAAGTTGAATCCTTTCCCATGACCTAAGGTTCTCCGTAATTTAGTAATAAATGATTTACCAGTGGTTCTCAAACTTCGCTGCACATTTGAATCATTGGAGAAACTATTGTTATGCCTAGGCCACACCGCAGGCCAGTTAAATCATAATCTCCAGAAGTGGTCCAGTTATTAGTATATTTGGAACTCCTCAGATAATTCTAGCATGTATCTGAGCCTGAGACCCACTGGATTAGGCTATTCTTGCATTGCTATAAAGAAATACCTGGCCAGGTGTGGTGGCTCACGCCTGTAATCCCAGCACTTTGGGAAGCCGAGGTGGGCAGATCATGAAGTCAGGAGATCGAGACCATCCTGGCTAACGTGGTGAAACCACGTCTCTACTAAAAATACAAAAAATTAGCCGGGCGTGGTGGCGGACACCTATAGTCCCAGCTACTTGGGAGGCTGAGGCAGGAGAATGGCATGAACCCGGGAGGCGGAGATTGCAGTAAGCTGAGATCGCACCACTGTACTCCAGCCTGCGCTACAGAGCGAGACTCTGTCTCAAAAAGAAATAACTGAGACTGGGTAATTTGTAAGAAAAGACGTTTAATTGGCTCATGGTTCTGCAGTCTGTACAGGAAGCACCGTGTTTCCTGTACGTGCAGACTGCAGAACCTGCATCTGCTCGGCTTTTAGGGAGACCTCAGGAAACTTACACTCATGGTGGAAGACAGAGGGGGAGCAGGCATGTCACACGGCGAAAGCAGGAACGTGAGAGAGTGGGAGGGGGAGGTGCCACACAAGAAGCCACTGTCCCAAAGACAGCACCGAGTCATGAGGGATCCACCCCCATGACTTGAACACTGCCCTCCAGACCCCACCTTCAAGCACTGTTGATTAAAATTTAAGATGAGATTTGGGCAAGAACAAATATTCAGACCATATCACCCATTCACTGGTAACTTTTCATGGATGGTAACAGAAATAGGAAAGAAATATACAGTCAAATCTTAGAACCTTTTTCCCTACCAGTATGTAGCTTTGGAATGTCTGTAGTCTGTACGACTTTTGGAAGGCGAGAATTAATTGTTCATTCGTTCATTCATTCATTCATTCATTCTTTCTTTCATGAACATTCCTTGAGTATTGGTATGTACCAAGCACTAGATTTTTCACACTGAATTGGACCTAACTTATCTCTCCTTTGGTCTAAAGACCACCAAGCCTCAGCTGGACCTCTAGAACCGTTCTAGACAAGAGCAAATAAATCACTTGGGCATTTCTGTATTGGTCCAGACACTGTCGATGCTGATGTGGGAAAAGGAAAAGCAGGTCTTTTCTGTGTAAACAACTTCATGTCTCAAGCAATTCTGTTCTGTGTCCAGCTGACAAACTTGTCTGTGCAGATGAAGAACCTATTGACGCACAAGTTGTCACCAGGTTCTGTGTAGCAAGGACTATTCCAGACAACACTGAATATGGGCTTAGAATCTAACTTGATGGTTCTCATATATACCTTAGTGCAAGCTGCCTCATTATAAGTTTAGATTCATTGATTGTTAGAGTTGGAAAAGACCTTGGAGACTTTCCGGTCTGGCTGGTTAATTTCTAGACAAGGAAACTGAGACCCAGAAAGGTGGTGTGGCCAGAACGTGGTCATAGGGTCAGAGACAGAACCGGCTCGTTGATGCCCCTCCTGTGGGACCATTACAGGCTCTAGCCCTGCATCCCTACACATATGAGTGCTGGCTATGCCCCCACACTGGGTACCTGCATTGTACTAAGGAGGTCTGGGGTGCTCTTAAGAAAATACCTCAGGACCAGCCTGGGTAAGGTGGTGAAATCCCGTCTCTGCAAAAAGATACCGAAGTTAGCTGGGTGTGGTGGCAAATGCCTGTGGTCCCAGCTACTTGGGAGACTGAGGTGGGAGGATCACTTGAGCCCAGGAGGCCGAGGTTTGCAGTGAACTGAAACCATACCACTGCCCTCCAGCCTGGGTGACAGAGAGACCCTGTCTCAAAGAGAAAACTGCCATTTGTGCACAAGGGTTTTTATTGTCATTTGTTGGTTTATCAGGATTCAAGGAAAAATTCACTTCACAGCGAGTATCAACATGTAGTACTTAATCTTTAAAAAATAACAACAAAACTAGCTTACAGACTTAAGAGCTTAGTTGATTTAGGTATCATAGTCTTGGCTCCTTAGTTGCCCATTGAGTATAGCTCCATCTTCTGGCAGCAAAGAGAGGTGATTTGAAGCTTAGGATTTTGAATTCTGCTCATTTCCTGAAGCGGCCTATTGTCTATAACACAAGATCTCTAACTATACAGTAATATGTTACATATGTGTGTGTGTATATATAACATATTTTTATATAAACACATGTATATAAATGTGGATAGAAAAATAACAAGATGACATATTTCGATGTTCATTTAACAAATGAGGAAGTCAAATCAGAAAGTATTTAACGACTTGTTCAAAGTCTTGTAGTTAGATGTATCAGAGCTAAGATGCAAGCTAATCTCTTGATTGCTTGTGCAATTCCACTAATCAGTATGCATTTCTTTTTGTGTGCACTTTTATGCATATATTTTGGTAAACTTGGTGAACTTTGTTAATGATTTTCATCAAGAACTTTTTAAAAGCACCTTTCTGGCCAGGCACAGTGGTCACGCCTATAATCCCGGCACCTTGGGAGGCTGAGGCAGGCTGATCACGAGGTCAAGAGATTGAGACCATCCTGGTCAACATGGTGAAACCCATCTCTACCAAAAATACAAAACCCGGGTGACAGAACGAGACTCTGTCTCAAAAAAAACAAAGAACTGGGGTGGCCCAGAGGAAAGGTGATTGGTGCTGCAAGCTGTGAGAAACAGCAAAGGGTTCTCAGTGGAGGTGATAGAGCACTGAGTCTTAAAGGATGAATATTTTCATAAGAAGATAGGAGAGTGATGAGCACACTCAGAGAAGAAGGTGTACATGGTTGGGGAGGGCGGGGTGTGCGAGAGCTGCCTGGGTTCAGTAAAATGTTGGTGTGGGGCAGGGGTGGAAGATGATGTGGGATGGGCAAGTAAAGACCAAATGATAGGGGATGGGGGGAGGGAAGTGCTGGGGAGGGAAGGGCATGGTCCGTGCCTAGGACTCCACCCCCAGGCCCGTGCCCACGGAACTAGGTGAGGACAGGCATTTCTGTTTTTGTGCCCAAATGTTGCATTCCCCAAGACTACCCTGGCCCACTATGTCCCCATCCTGTAGCTATAAAAACTCTGAGACCCTAGTGGGCACGCACACAAGTGGCTAGACATCAAGAGGAATGCACCAGCAGACACACAGGCACCAGAAGATGCCATCAGGCCATCAACCGGCAGAACGACGTGGAGTTTGGCTAGGGCAGTCAGAGGAGAGCCCAGCTGCTGGGCAGCACGACTGCAGGAGAAAAACACCTTCCCACTCCATCCCCCTTCTGCCCTCCCCATCCACCTCACCGAGAGCTACCACTCCATAAAAAACTTTGCACTTATTCTCCAAGCCCACGTGTGATCCAGTTTTCCAGTACACCAAGGCAGGAACCCCAGGATACAGAAAGCCCTCTGTCCTTGTGATAAGGCAGAGGATCTAATAGAGCTGATTAACACAAGCCGCTTACAGATGACAAAACTAAAAGAGCACCCTGTAACACACGCCCATGGGGGCTTGTGGAGCAGTAAGCATTCACCCCTAGATTCTGCTATGGGATCGGAGACCCACAACCTGCCCATCTGCATGCTCCCCTAGGGGTATCAACAGCTGGCACTGAGGAAGTGAGCCACTCCCCCTGTCGCACGCCCTGCGAGTGGGATAGGGGAACTTTTCCCATTTCACAAGTAACAAGTGACTTATAAGCCATGCCGTTGTTTGAACTTTCTCCTATACTACAGGGAGCAGGTGGATTTCAAGCTAAGAAGTTTTATCAGTTCTATATTTTGGAGAGATCACTCGGGAGACAGCATGGGAATGGATAGGAAGAGAGTGAGACCAGAGGGAGCTGAGGAGAACAATTAAGTGGTTATAAACTGTGAATGATCGTCTGTGAGATAGGAATAATAATGCCTACTTTATAAGGCTATTGCAGAATGAAATAACACCTGCGAATGTACCTGTTTATTAAAATGAAAGGTATTGCTTTTAATACCATCTGGCCAATATTTCAGTGCCGTCACTGCTCTTGTAACTGACGATATCCCAGTTTTCTCAGCATTATTTCCCACACTGCTTATAATGTGAGAAAACAAGAATTTGACCCTAGTAAGGAGGAAATGATTTTTTTTCAATTTCGAAAAAACATAAATGTTTACTTAGACAAACAGGAGTGTTTGCCAAGACCCCACAATAACCTTCAGATACTTTTGAGGCAATTTCATGCCAGGGAACCATAGCCTCTCTTTTTGTGTGAATAAAATTTCAACTTTCTGGGCTGCTTAGAGTGACAGTGGTGGGTGGTGAAAGACCTAGTCCTCTATGGCCTTTGCCTGTGGAGAGAGGCCTTTCACAGACTAGACTGTGAACCCGGAAGTGCCTGAAAAACGGACCGGAAGCCGATTGCGGCACATTGACGTAAATTCCTCCTTGCACATTGCAGGGCAATCAATGCCTCGCTATCCCCACCTCATCCTCTCTTATAATCAGTTTCACTCTTGTCTCTCCCTTCCGATTATATTTTCTTCCATCCCTTGTCTTCATCTGGCGTCCATAATGTAGGTGGGTCAATGCCCATTACTAGAGAATAGCAATACCAAGGAAAGGGATTTTGTGATCTTTTCCTTCCTCTGAATACCTCATAATTGCTGCCATGGATGCCCTGGAGCTCAGTAAAATGATGGAATGGAAAAAGTGAGAAATGCTGAACTTTTTTTCTCCTCTCCTCTTTTGTGCTTTTCTTTTTCTTTTTCTTTTTTTAAAAATTTTCCACATTTGCCATGGAGTTAAAATTGTAGATCCTTGAACTGGGGAACATGAGGGTGGAGGGGAAGATGTTACTCTCACTCCACAGAAGCACATGTCGTCAGTAGCAGGCTGACCCTTTGGGTCCTGATGTTCCCTTACAAAGCCTGGGGGCTTTGTAACAGGGTCTGCTTGTACATTTGGTATCAGTTATTTTTTATGCATGAATTAATTTGAAAATGTTTTATTGGCTTTTTCTGGAGTTTTCTTGCTTGGCTGTCAGTTACTGTATGGGCAGAAGTCTGCTTCAGTGCCCATGTGCTATTTTCCCATTCAACTTGACTCTCTCTGCCTGGACCCACTTCCCTCTATCCATTTCTGTGCATTATTGGAGATTATGGAGGTTTTCATGTAGGTTACCATATAAACCATTTTCTCTCTGTATATAGATGTGTCAGCTCATGCTTACTTTGGGCCTGGTAAATGGTAAGTGATGAAAGTTAAGTTGAGGTTCTTTTTATCACCTGAAGTTGTTTTCAGTGACATTATTATGGCTTTGAATTATGCACATTTCAGGACATTTTGCTGTTTCAGAGTCAACATCCCTTATGGATGAAGATCCTCTTGGCCATACTTTGGAAAGAGTGTTGACCTCTGGGATTTAACTGTGCAAGTTGACAGAATCTCCATTTTCGATTTGCCTATAACTGACATCTCTGCCTCTTTTCTCTGTTCACTTGATTCTCTTTTTTGATGACACTAGCAGATATGGGCTAAGGAGAGGCTCTTTCTGATTACTCTGGACTTCTCCCTATTCCTTCTGCTTTTCAACATCTCTTTTTCTGGTTCAGTTTGACCTACTAGAATTTCATCTGTTAGGATGTTTACAACCAAGTATCTTGAGCACATCCACTGGATTCAAGATAATTCAAGAAATCTCTGCACCCACAGAAGTGGGTATTATATTGTTAATGATGGCATATTAATACTTTGACTTTAGATGTTATAATTTTATAGAAATAACTGAATTTATATGAGCTCTTGGATATTCTCATAACTTAAGTTATAGCGTAATTGCTTTAACATGGGCTTGGGAGTGAGAATAGACTTAGATTGAATCTCAGCAATGACAATTATGAATTCTGTAATCTTGGAATACTTACTTAGCCTTGTGGGATCTTAGTCTCCTTCCTCATTTTCTCCTCTTTTAAAAATTGAGAAAGTAATACCTACTTCATAGACTTGTTGTTAATAGTAAATGAAATAATTAAAAATACTTAACATAGTCTTAACACATAGTTAACAATAAATGGTATAATACAACAGCAATGTAAGCAAGGCCTAACAAAAGTTATAAAACTAGCTCATCACTAGGTTTAGATTTGTGACATCCCAGGGGACTGAGGAAATTGCACTTATCACAGAAAAGTCACAGCTGAAATGTTTAAGAAAACAATGTAAGAGAGGTTGTCAAAATTCCCAAACATATAAAGGGTAGAAGATGAGCTCTATAGACTGGAAAGCTTGACTTCAATGCACAGCAAAATTCTGGAACAAAAAATTAAGCAGATGGTTTGTGATCATTTAGTAAAGACTGTAGTGGTTGCTAGGAGCTAACATGGGTTTACTAAGAACAAATCTTCCCAAACATCCCATTTCCCTTTTAAATAGTATTATGTGATGTGTAGGGCTGAGGAATTCTACTTCTGCAAAGCATCTAATTGTCTCCTTATGGATGGCATGGTAAAACACAGGCTAGATGATAGTACTGCTAGGTTTGCAGCTAGACAGCAATCGAAGCCAGCTGATTAATGTCATGGTTATCTTGATGGGGTCTCTGGTGGAATACCATGGAGCTCTGACATGTAACCTTCCATTTAAAATTTTAATTAGGAATTTGAATGAAGACACATGGGATGGATATGTACCAAATACACAGATGGCCCAAAGTTGGGAGGGATAATAAGAGCAATAGATGAGTCAATCAGCATTCAGAACACTGCTGATCATCTGAAACGCTGCATGGAATCCAGAATGATTGGATTTAATGAAGCTAAAGGTGAAGACATTAAGCTCTCACAATATCAACCCGAGTAAGAAAGGAGATTGTGTTTGCTAGAAGTTCAAATTAAAATGATCTGGCGATTTAATTGGCCCTAAACTGGATGTTCAGTAATTAACTATGTGCCATGCTCTTTGTTTGGCACTGGGGTGACAGTAGTGAAACAGTAAAAAATCCCTAGCTACCTGGAGTTTGTATTCTGTGTGTGCCAGTGGTTGTGCAGTGGTTCAAAACTACAACAATGAACTTGTTAGGTTTTATTGGTAGAAGTGTAATATCCAGCTCGTGATGGTTACTAGTTCTACTTTCCTTTTTTTTTTGAGACAGAGTTTTGCTCCTGTTGCCCAGGCTGGAGTGCAATGGCACGATCTCGGCTCACTGCAGCCTCCGCCTCCCAGGTTCAAACGATTGTCCTGCCTCAGCCTCCAAGTAGCTGGGATTACAGGCACGTACCACCATGCCCAGCTAATTTTTGTAGTTTTAGTAGGGATGGGGTTTTCACCGTGTTGACCAGGCTGGTCTCGGACTCCTGACATCAAGTGACCTGCCCACCTCGGCCTCCCAGAGTGCTGGGATTACAGCCGTGAGCCACTGTGCCTGGCCTCTACTTTACTATTTAATACCAGATTCATGATACTGTGTTTTATCCTGGGATCGGTATTTCCAGATCTGAATGCTAGAGTCTGGACAAATGAGTGACGATAGAGCAATGAGAAGACTATAAACCATATTGTAGGAAGATTGGTCAGCGATGAGAACACTAAGCAGAGGCATTATGTCCCTCAAATCTGTGCAGGATATGTGGAAAGAAGGTGGAAGCTAGTTCTCTGTTGGTCCTAGGAGTCATTACTAATGACCAGGAAGCTGATCTCTGGTAAACGTGAGACAGACTGCCTGAGAAGTGTTCTAGCTCCAGCCTCTGCATGAGCACCAGGAGGACTGAGGCTGCCTTTCTTGTGTCTCGCTCTCCACCAAATTCAGAGTACCTAGGACCGTGCCTGGTACAGGGCAGGCACCCAACAGATATTTATTGAATGAATGATGAAAAGAGGGAATTGAACATGAAGTGAGCCTTTGCATGGAATAAGGCCCTCAGTTGGTGCTTGTGCCCTAGTCCTCAATGCATGGATAGTCATATGGCATTTTTTGAAAATAACTCATGCACTGAAATAATGTTAAAACTTTACGTTCAGCTTTGCATATTGTAAGGAATGTGAGGGTGGAATAAAGTACCTGAGAACAGATGTGGGAGGCCAGAATAATTTTTTTTAACCACGTTTGAACAGCTCCAAGTTAATTAAACCACTTTTCTTAAGAGACATTAAGAGGCCATTTTTGGATTTATTTGAAATTTCTCAAGTATGCTTATTCAAACATTACTCATTCCAGCTCAACTCCCATCATCTTCTTGAGGCCTTCTTCATAATTCTGACCCATTCAGGGCTTTGCTTTCTGTGAACTTAAAGGCAATTCTACAGATTTTAGCATTTGATTCTTTTCTAATTTCTTCCTGAGTTTCTCTGCCTAGATGATAAGCTTTTTGATAGCAAAACTTTATTTTTTATTTTTCTTTTCTTCCAGACACATAGCAGAAACGCAGCAAATGACAATTGCTTGATTGGTCGATGGAGAGATATTAATAAAGTGTCTTTCCAGCCACTGTGAAACTGCTATTTTGATTGTCCCTGCTGTGTGCAATACTTCTTTGGAACGCTGCAATGAATTAAAAGCAATTTCTAGTCAGCACTCATGTAAGACATAGCGGGTTAAATAGGCTTTAATTCTCTGTCCCTTATATCAAAGGAGGGGACTGTAGTCCTAATTTATTGGGGTCTGCCGCGTTGGCTAGGCAAGTGCTTTGTATAGACTTAATTCTTTGTGTTATTGTTGAATCTGAATGAATGACTGAACTCTGGGACTCAGACAGCCTTCTTGACTCAACCTCCAAGGCAAGCTAGGGCTGCAGGTGCCAATCTCTAAACCCAATTTAGAGATTGAGTGATGTAAGCAGAGTGATTGGATTTAGCACATGAAAATGCAGCTTGCCCAGTTACATCTGAATTTCAGATAAACAACCACGCAGTACTTGGGACGTACTTAAACTGCAGAAGTATTCACCATGTTGCTACAATTCAGATGTAACTGTGTGCCAGGCATTTTCTCTGGCCACTCTTCATATAATCCCATTCCTCCTATTTTTCCAGAAATCTAGGCTCTTCATTAACTCTCAAATGAGCTGGACTAAAAGAAAATGTTTATGACCATGTGATTGATTCTAATGGCAAATTACAACAATTTTTCCAAAAAGGGAAAATCTACATAATGCCTACTTTTTGTGGGCATATTCTTTTAGGTATATCCAGTAGTGATAATGCCATGATTTGTAGCATCTTGATAGTCTCAAGTTAAGCTCTCTCGGTTTCGTTGGTGGCATAGTTTATTTGGTTCATATGCTATATGGCTGATAGTATCTTGCTCAGGCTGTGTAGAAACTATGGCTGACAAATAATTAGACTCTATTCTTTGGAATCAGGTGGAATGTGAATTTAGTATAATCTATTGTTTTAGCTCCTACAAAACAACTGCATTAACTACTACGAGCTATAGAATTCAAAGGAAAGCCTTAGCAGCCTTTGTTAATTATCTTGTTCTCTTTCATCTCAAAAGGAAGGTAATAGTCTTGTTTGCTTTCCACCTTATAAACTTCTTTTTGCAGGGAAGGCATCACACATTTAGGAAAATGGTTTCCCTTTTTCCTAACTAAATAAGGTTTCTTGCTGTTTAGTGGCAACAGCCTTTCAATATCATTCATTCATTCAGCAAGCATTTATTAAGCAGATTTGTGCTAGGCACCAGGAGCAACCAAAATGAATAATGTAGTTCTAGCTTTCAAGAGGGTCACAAGAATCCGCATGTTATGTGCTTGTCTTTAAATGGTTCAGCAGTCATTTCAATGAGAGGCTTATGGTAAGAGCTAATTATCTCCTTGAGTAATGAAATATTTTTTTTTCTGTCCAGTGCTTTAAATAATATCAAGCCTTACATTCTGAGCAGAAACTGCTCTTCATGGATAGTGCCAAGGGCTAGAATTCGGCTGTTTCCTTCTGCCCTGGTTCTTTAGTTAGGACGTAGTTGTTCAGAGTGGGGTCTGCAGGTCAGCAGCACCGGTATCTCCTGGGAGCTGGTTGGAAACGCAGCCTCCAAGGCCCCAACCAAACCTGCTGACTCAGGGCCTGCAGTGGAGCCAGATCCCCAGGCGATTCATTTGCACGTTGAAGTTTGAGCAGCGCTGGTCTAATACGGTATTTCTCCAGCTCCAGTTTGCACGTGTAGATTATCTCAGCATCTTATTACAATACTGATTTCTGGGCTCTGCCCTCAACTTGTATACTCTGTGCTTGTCGTAGGGCCTGAGAATTTGCATTTCTACTAAGCTCTTTGGAGATAGTGGTGCTGCCTGTTTGAGAACCACACTTTGAGTAGCACTGATCTAGTTTGCTTGGGAAGCTGAAGTGACATTTGGTAGTGGGGTGGAGTGGGGGGACATGAACCCCAATGAGGGAGTCAGGTTGGTTTTTTTTCCTTACACTGGACCCGTGAACATGCCAGAGAAACTGTTCCCTAGAACATATATATTCTCCAGTGTCTTACCAGGTCTCCCTGCTCCCTGACATATGCCTGTCATGGGGGACAGATTTTCATATGATTAAGTGGTCAGGCAAGTCCATAATGGCCACTGGGAGACAACACAAGAGGGAACGATTCTGCGCAGCGGCCCAGCCCTCTGAGTTGGGCCCTACAAGATAATAGGATGTGGGCAGGTTTGGCCCGTTTCTGGGATTCACGTGAAGCAACAATAGTTAATCCACTCTTGCTAAACTGTAGGGTATTGAGCCTTAGGAACGAAGAGGAGTGGAGATCAGGGAAGAACTGTTAGGAAATGGGTCTGGAAAAAGTTTGGGGGTAAGATCCTGAAGTCTGAAATGTTTTTGTTCGCGAGTTTGGATTCTGTTTTGTAACTTTTTGCTACAATGCTGTCTGTTCTGAAACGTTTTCCTATCTAAATGTACTTACTATTTTGTGTGTCTATTTTTTTTTTCAGGATTAAGCATGAAAATATTGTTGCCCTGGAAGACATTTATGAAAGCCCAAATCACTTGTACTTGGTCATGCAGCTGTAAGTACCTTGTTTGACTGATGAGTTTTGAACCAATTTGCAAACTCCAATGTCTAAAGCGATCAGGTGGGAAAAGAAATGACTGAAGTGGGCCAGGTAAGGCAGTAGGGAGCAGGCCTGTGGGATAGTAGAGAGGCCCGTATCCAACTAAAGATGGTGGGCTGCCCACAGGAGTCTACAGGCCTCCCTTGAACCAGCCTACAGCTGCTGGGCTGGACTAATAACCTAGAGCCTCAGCAGTGAATGTGATGTTCCTGCTGCAGGATGTCTGTATTGCCTTCTAATATGTCAGGGCCAAATGTGGCTGCCTGAAGACACTTCAGTGGGCCCACTGTAAGGTACACTTTGCTCCTGTCTCTAGGAGAAACTCCCACCCTTGTCATCCTTTCCAGGGATGCCGGGGGAGGGAAGCAGATGGTAACTGTGTATACCCATTTCTTCCCTTGTACTCTTCCTTTGACAGATAAGAGCACATGTGATTGAAAAGGGAATTTGCGCCAGACGTAAGAGAAGTATAATTGGCGTCAGACCATGACATTATCCCCCTCATTAGGTTATTTTTGCTTTCCATTAACACTGGAGATTACTAAAAGAGGGAAGAAATCAGAAAGCCAGATATTCGAATAGAGACTTTACTTGAACTTGTATTTTTAAAAATTTAAACTGAAATTAGCCTCCCTGCCTGCATAAGTGCTTTACTCTAAGCAATATGGTTCCTAGGAATATCCCAGGGCTGCATTGAGTAGAATTAACTGATAGAAACTGTGTCAGAATATTATGCTTTAACCATTACCTGAATGAATAAATGCTGGAACATCATATGATTAAGTTTACCAACTGAGGAGATTTTTGTTGAAGATTAGAATATAGACTTAATTTCATGATTTATTAATGATTTTCAGACTTGGGATTGTCAAGGGTGTGTAGAATTCGTGATTAGGCTCACAATTTCTTTTCCATAGATTCTTATTTTCCTTATGAATGTTTAAACAACACAGTAACTTGGGATCATGTTAGGATGCAAATAAGTGTTCATCGGTGCATTTAGTTAACCTTTCATGATCTTCAAAATATTTTTGTAGGTTATGATATTTTTGTATAAATATTTTAAAGCTGTCTATGCCAGAAGCATATGTATTATTGCTCTCTGTCAAATGGCAGTTCTAGGTGGTGACTAGCAGTTTTAGAGATTTATACGTTATAGTCAGCCGTGGTATAAGTCAAAGAAGTTTTTTGACTGGTTGGTTCCATGTTAACTCGAGTTACCTTTTCTAGTTCCTTGTTCTTTTCTAGTTCCTTGTTCTTCTCTTTGTGTTACAATTTGCTGTATTTCTGGTTTTTCCTAGAGAGCACTAGTTCTCCCCAAATTTGGGAGCATGCCCTAGAAGTTCTTGTGACTTTGCTTTATGCAAAGTATGCTCTATAAAGATGCAAGTGCATCACTTTCTCATCAAATATCATTGCATAATTGGAATATTATGAGATTTCAGTGGCGACCAAATGCCCCGCAAAATGTTAGCTGTGTATTTAAATGTGTGCTTTTTCACTGGTAATGCAAAAACTGCTAATACTCAAATCCAAAGTTATATGGATCTACTTGGTTAAGTTTTGTGTTTGTGGAACTATAACCAAATATCAGTTAAAGCACCTCAAATGTGTCCACCTCGGCTCTGCCTCTTATTAGCCGGGTGAACTGGGGCAAATAACTGGGCTTCTCTGAGTATCAGTTTCCATAATGGGAAAATGGGGATAATATTTTCGTTAGAGGATTATAGTGAGTAGTGAAGGAGAAAAGTGTAGTAAGTAATCTCACAATAATAGGTCTTCAGTATATGTGGTTTCTCTATGGATATCTGTATCATTTCATCACTGTGTCTCTACAGATGGTCTTTAATTTTATAAGGTAATGTTCAAGCTGATTTAGAATTTGCCTTTCTAAGCAACTTGGGGTTGTATACTACCAACAAAAGTTATCGTAAATATGGGTTGACATAAAAACATAAGAATGTCTGGAGCAAAACCAACCTTAGAACAAAGCCTGGAAGTCATATGAGGACACCGCTATCCCTGCCCCTCCCTGAGCTTTTCTGTCAAGGAATTCCTCCCTCTTTTGTGTTACAAAAAAAAAAAAAAAAAAAAAAAAAAAAAAAACAAAAAACAACACCTCATTGGCCCAGCATGGTGGCTCACACCTGTAATCCCCGCACTTTGGGAGGCCAGAGGCAGGCAGATCATTTGAAGTCAGGAGTTCAAGACCAGCTTGGCCAACATGGTGAAACCCCATCTCTACTAAAAATATAAAAATTAGCTGTGCATGGTGTCAGGCACCTGTAGTCGCAGCTACTCAAGAGAAAGAGACTGAGGCAGGAAAATCGTTTGAGCCCGAAAGGCAGAGGTTGCAATGAGCTGAGGTCGTGCCACTGCACTCCAGCCTGGGTGACAGAGCGCAAGACTCTGTCTCGAAACAAAAAACAAAACACCTCATTAATGTGAACCACACTCATTAAGAATTTTTAGTAATTCAGAGAGGAATTAGGGTGGGATTAACTGTTGGGGGGCACTGTATGAGATTTGTCAGGCCAATTAATCACAAAATCCAGTTTAGAGGCAATGAATGTTTGAATTACCTAAGTAAAAAAATTATGCACAGCAGTAAGCAGTTCAGAAGCTGTGTTTACGCAAAAAATTAGATATGCTAATTTTTAAGTGTTAAATTGTATTCTTTTTTCATTGGTTCTCATTACTTTATAAAAATCAACTTTTTGGGGGTATCATTTACATACAAGTTACTGTATCCATTTAAATGGACAATTCAGATGAACATGACAGAATTATACCCATAAAGCCACCACCACAGTCAAGAGACAGAAAATTTCCATGCCACTCAAGACTCCTTGGGCCCCTTTGAAGTCTTCTCTTCCTCATTCATGACCCTAGTCAACCAGTGACCTACTTTACTTACTAGAGGTTATTTTATATTTTATAAAATATCGTATAAATTGACTTATATAGTATATACCCTTTTGTGTCTGGCTTATTTCATTAATTATTATTTTGACATTCATCCATGTAGCATGTCTCAGTGGTTCATTCCTTTTTATTACTGAGTAGTATTCCATTGTTATGAATATTACACATGTTTTAAACTTTTGTATTTATCGACACTTGGGTGGTTTCCAGTTTGGGGACTCTGATGGGTGAAGTTGCTGTGGACATTCATGTACAGGTCTTTGCGTGCATGCATGTTTGAGTAAAGACCTAGGAGTGGAATGAGTGCATCATATGGTAGATATTGTGTTCAACTTTTTAATAAACTGCCTGACAGTTTTCCAAAGTGGTTGTACCATCTTGCCTTCTTTTTTTGGCCAGCAGTATATGTCAGTTCCTGATGCTCTGCATTCTTGCTAGTCCTTGAGATTTTCACTTTTAGCCATGCTAATGGGGTGTAGTGATATCGCAGGGTGGTTTTAATTTGCATTTCTCGATGATGAATCATGTTGATCATCTTTTTATGCCCTGATTGGCCACTTGTATATCTTCTTTTATAAAGTATCTGTTCAGATCTTTCGCTCAGTCTTTATTGGATTATCATCACATTATTGGGTTGAAAGTGTTCTTTATGTAGTCCATAGTTTGTCAGATACACGTAATACGAATATTTTCTTCCATTTTGTAGCTTGCTTTGCTGTTTTTTTTAATGGTTCCTTTTTCAAAAATTCATTGAAATATAATTTACATACTACACAATTCACCCATAAGGTGTACGATGAATTTTTTTTTTTTTTTTTTTTTTTTTTTAGACGGATTCTTGTCATTTTGCCCAGGCGTAGTGCAGTCGCATGATCTTGGCTCACTGCAACCTCTGCCTCCCGGGTTCAAGCAATTCTCCTAGCTCAGCCTCCAGAGTAGCTGGGATTATGGGCACCCGCCACCATGCCCAGCTATTTTTTGTATTTTTTGGTAGAGATGGGGTTTCACCATGTTGGTTAGGCTGGTCTTGAACTCCTGATCTCAGGTGATCCACCCACCTTAGCCTCCCAAAGTGCTGGGATTACAGGCGTGAGCCACCGCACCCGGCCCGAAATGTTTTTTAGTATAGTCACAGGGTTATGCAACCATCACTGCAACCTAATTTTAGGGACATTTTTGTCCCTCTAAAAGAAACCCTATACTCATTAGCAATCACTCTCAATTCCTCACTCCCTCAGTCTCTTGTGACTACTTATTTTTGGTCCCTATGGATTTGCCTATTTTAGACTTTTCATATGAATGGAATTATACAATATGTGATCTTTTCGTGACTGGATTCTCTCTCTCAGCTTATTGATTGCAAGATTAATCCATATTGTGTTGTGTATCAGTACTTCATTCCTTTTTATTACCAAATAATATTTTATTATCTGGATATATCACATTTTGTTTCTCTATTTTTCAGTTGATGGACATTTAGGTTATCTCACTTTTTGGCTAATATGGATAATGATGCAGGCATTTTCATGTACAGGTTTTTTTGTGGACTTGCTTTCATTTCCCTTGGGTATATACCTAGGAGTGAAATTGCCGGGTCGAATGACAGCTCTTGTTTTAACATTCTGAGGAGTCATCAAACTATTTTCCAGAATGACTGTACCATTTTACAATCCCATGAGCAACGTATGGGGATTCCAACTTCTCTACATCCTTATTAACATTTACTCTCTGTCTTTTTGATGATAGCCATCCTGTGGGTGTGAAGTGGCATCTTGAGATTTCGGTTTGTATTTTCCTGATAACTAACGATTTTGAACATCTTTTCCCATGTTAGCCACTTACATATCTTCTTTGGAGATATATAGATATTCAAATCCTTTATCCTTTGTAAAACTGATTTTTCTTTTATTGTTGTATTGTAAGACTGCCTTATATATTTTATATACAAATGTCTTACCAGACATATGATTTGCAAATGTATTCCCCTATTCTGTAGATTGTCTTTGTACTTTCTTGATAGTATCATTTACAGCACAAAAGTTTTTTAACTTTGAGGTGGTCTTGTTTATTTTTTCTTTTGTTGCTTATGTTTTTTGTGTTATACTAAGAAGCAATCACCTAATTCTTTTTATCTTCTTTTTTTTTTTTTTGAGATGGAGTCTCGCTCTGTCGCCCAGGCTGGAGTGCAGTGGTGCAATCTTGGCTTACTGCAAGCTCTGCCTCCCTGGTTCATGCCATTCTCCTGCCTCAGCCTCCTGAGTAACTGGGACTTCAGGGGCCTGCCACCATGCCTGGCTAATTTTTTGTGCTTTTAGTAGAGACGGGTTTCACCATGTTGGCCAGGATGGTCTCGGTCTCCTGACCTCGTGATCCGCCCATCTTGGCCTCCCAAAGTGCTGGGATTACAGGTGTGAGCTACCACACCTGACCACTATCACCTAATTCGTAATGGTACCTTTTGAAAAGGAAAGTGGTGATAATGTTCTTTTTTTTTTTTTTTTTTTTTGGTGGTGATAATGTTCATTTTTTTAATGGCTTGTGCTTTTTGTGTCCTGTGTTAAAAGTCTTTGCCTGTGCAAATAATTTTTTCCTCTGGACATTACATAATTTTAGCTTTTCTTTTCTTTTCTTTTCTTGAGATGGTGTCTTGCTCTGTTGCCCATGCCTGAGTACAGTGACGCAATCTCGGCTCACTGCAACCTCTGCCTCCCGGGTTCAAGTGATTCTCCTGCCTCAGCTTCCCAAGTAGCTGGGGTTACAGGTGTGCACCACCATGCCCAGCTAATTTTTCGTGTGTGTGTTTTTAGTAGAGACGGGGTTTCACCACGTTGGCCAGGCTGGTCCTGAACTCTTGACCTCAAGTGATCCGGCCGCCTTGGCCTCCCAAAGTGCTGGGATTACAGACGTGAGCCACTGTGCCTGGTCAACTTTTCTACCTAGGTATATTTCATGATTAATTTCAGGTTAATTTATATATATATAGTATGAAGTAATGACAGTATTCATTTTTGTCATAGGGCTATCCAGTTTTCAGCATCATTTGTTGTAAGTTCTTCAACTTTTTATTTTTTTTTCCTTACAATTGCTTTGGCTATTCTAGAGTATTTGTATTTTCATGTAAGTTTTAGAATAGACTTGCCTTTTTTTTTTTTTTTCTTAGAGTTTAGCTTTATTGTCCAGGCTCGGATGCAGTGGCACAATATTGGCTCACTGCAACTTCTGCCTCCTGGGTTCACGCAATTCTCGTGCCTCAGCCACCTGAGTAGCTGAGATTACAGGCGCCCGCAACCACGCCCAGGTGATTTTCTGTATTTTAGTAGAGATTTGGTTTCACCATCTTGCCCAGGCTCGTCTCGAACTCCTGAGCTCAGGCAATCCACCTGTCTTGGCCTCCCAAAGTGCTAAGATTATAGGTGTGAGCCACGGTGCCCAGCTGCCTTTTTTAATGCTTGTGGGAATTTTGTTTGGTCTTACAATGAATCCGTATATCAATTTGAGAACAGTTGACAGCTTAAAACACGTAGACTTTTGATTAATCAACGTAAGTGTTTTCATTTTATTTAGGTTTTTTATTGCTCTCAGTGACATTTTATAGTTTTCAGGATGTAGGTCTTCATATACTTGTTCAATTTATTTTGAAGTATTTTTTATTCTATTGTAAATGGATTTTTATTTCATTTTTCTGGTTGCTTGCTGCTAGCATATAAAAATATAATTGATTTTTGTGCATTAGTCTCTGACCTTGCTGAATTCGCTTACTAGTTCTAGTGTTGTTTTGTGGATTTCTTACCATTTTCTATCTCAATAATCATGTCATCTGAAATTTACATTGATTCTAGTTGTTCCCTAAAGGAATCCTATTTGGTAAAACTTTGATAGTTTAGTTCTAAATATTAAGTGTATTTTAATGGCGTAACAATATGTCTTTAAAATATTTTATGTTAGATATTTTGAAAATTCAAATTAGTCTCTCTTATTCCCTTTTTGCCTCCATTAGTTGTCTGAATGAGTATGAAAAGAAAAAAGCAATGACAGAAAGCCCTGGATATATCAGAATATAACACTACTAGGAAAAGTCTTTGGTTTGGTTTGAGGATTTTGTATCCTGTATTATTTTTGGTTGTTGTGTTTTTTGTTTTTGTTTGGCAAGGCTCAGTGGTTTATGCTCCTGATAATCCATCTGTTTTTCTTTTATTATTAAAAATTTTTTTTCAGTAGTTGAGGTCTCACTCTGTCACCCAGGCTGGAAGGCACTGGTGTTACCATATATCACTGCAGCCTCCAACTCCTGGGCTCAAGCGATTCTCCCACCTTAGCATCCTGAGTAGCTGGGACTGCAGGCAAGTGCCACCATGCCTGGCTAATTATTTTTACTTTTGTAGAGATGAGTCTTGCTGTGTTGTCCAGGCTGATCTCAAACCCCTGACCTCAAGCAGTCCTCCCAGTCTCCCAAAGTGTTGGGATTACACACGTGAGCCACTGCCCCTGGCCCCCATCTTTTCTGTCTGGGTCAGTGAGAAAGTGGAAAGAGTTTTTGTTTTTATTTTGTTTTTGTTTGACTAAAGAGCTTAGAAAGTCTTTAGCTTCTAAATATATGGGGAGGATCTAAAACACAACATTTTGGAGGACGGTATTTTACAATGTTTGTGCCTCAGGAAGTTTTAGTTTCATAGGAAACAGCATCGTGGGCACTGAGAGACAACAGGGGATGCGCTAGCACCTCAATATTATTACCTGTCTAATTGCTGTTTCAGTTCTGAGTATTGCAGTAGATTTGTTCCCATACTGCTGCAGCATGGGACTTAATTGTTTCCAGAAGTCTATATTTAAATTTTATTTGGGTTTTTGGAAAAATGCTTTTTTTTTTTTTTTTTCTTCAGAATTCTGTTTTTGAAACATTCTGCTTTAGATAGGAGGAAGTTATTATGACATTGGGAGAAGTGATAGATGGAAAGTCAGTTCATTCAGAATTTGTTTCTCATCTGACTTGACTTGTAGAATATTAATCCAGGGCGAGGCGCTGTGGCTCATGCCTGTAATCCCAGCATTTTGGGAGGCCGAGGCAGGTAGATCACGAGGTCAGGAGTTCAAGATCAGCCTGGTCAAGATGGTGAAACCCCGTCTCTACTAAAAATACAAAAATTAGCTAGGTGTGGTGGCAGGCACCTGTAATCCCAGCTACTCAGGAGGCTGAGGTAGGGAACTGCTTGAACCTGGGAGGTGGAGGTTGCAGTGAGCCGAGATCACGCCTCTGCACTCCAGCCTGGGCGACACAGCGAGACTCTATCTCAAAAAAAAGAAAGAAGAATATTAGTCCTTACATTTGGAGATGAGAAAGGGCACCGCCTCAACTCTTCCCCCTTCACAACTGTAACAACTTAGGAAGTAAAATAAACTTCAGGCTGATACAATGCAAAGGATAGATCAGAAATATTTTTTAAATGAAATAGATTATATTGCTGTGGAATTAGAACATATTTCCAATAAGACTTACATTTCCATATGTGGGTAACTCCTCAATTTGTACCTCCAGCCTGGAGCCCTGTCCAGAACTCTAAGCTTGTGTATCCAACTGTCTTCTCAGCAGTTCCACTTGGCCAGGTAATAAGCATCACTCACATACCAGATCCAAAATAAACTCTTGAATTTTCCACAAAATCTGCTTCTCCTGCTGTCTATCTCATCTTAGCAAATGGCAACTCCATTCTTCCAGTTGCCCAGGCCAAAAATCTGGAGTCATCCTTGACTTATCCTTTTCTCTTATACCCAACAATCCCATCCCTTGGCAAATCCTGTGGCCACCAGCTTCAGAATATACAACAAATGCAACCACTTCTCCTCATCTCTATGCCTACCACCCTGTTCCAAACCGCCATATAAAACATCTTTCTTCCCCCAATCCTACCCCCACTGTGCTGTTCCTTTTTAGTATGTTAGCCAGATCTTATCATGCCTTTGTTGAAAAACTCCCATTGGCTTCTCATCTTTGAGTCAAAGACAAAGTCATTATGGTGGCCTCCAGGGCCCTATGTGTCCTGGCTTCTGGAAACCTCTCTGACTTTCTGTCCCACCTTTCTCTCTCTCTTTCATTCAGCTGCAGCCTGTCTGGCTTCCTTGCAATTCCTCAAACATGCCAGACCTGCACTGCCATGGGGCCCTTGTTTCTGATATTCTTTCTGCTGGAATCACTTATTTTTTAAATGTTTTTTGTTTGTTTGTTTGTTTGTTTTGAGTTGGAGTTTCGCTCTTGTTGCCCAGGCTGGAGTGCAGTGGCGTGATCTTGGCTCACTGCAACCTCTGTCTCCCGGGTTCAAGCAATTCTCCTGTCTCAGCCTCCTGAGTAGCTGGAATTACAGGCACCTGCCACTACACCTGGCAAATTTTTGGTATTTTTAGTACAGACAGGGTTTCACCATGTTGGCCAGGCTGGTCTCAATTCCTGACCTCAGGTAATCCTCTCACCTTGGCCTCCCAAAGTGCTGGGTTTACAGGTGTGCGCCACCACCCCCAGCCAGAATCACTTACCTTAATGCCATCATGGAATAACGGAAATACGAGAATTTCTGCCAGTTGTCGCCTGTTCATTGAGATATACCCCAAGCTCCCCTGTATAAAATAGCAACTCCCACCACCACCTTGTGCCACACATACATTAATTCCTTATCCCCCTCCCCAGCTTTCTTTCTCTCTGTAGCACTTGTCACCATCAGAAGAGTTGTCTCTGCTTTCTTGTCTGCTGGAACAGTGCTTTCATGTTATGCTGGGCGCTTGACAAATGCTTAATTGATATGATCACATAGGAATGTAATAATGGTTAACATATTTCTTTACTCATTTAGTCCTTACAGTAAACTCAGGAGTTACTGTAATCCCAGTTTTCGATGAGGAACCTGAGCAGAGAGGTTGGATCATTTACCCAAATCAGTAAGCAACCCAGTGTTTGCCCTTGACCAGCCTAATACAACACACTGATAGCATTTTCTAGGAAACAAAGAACCTTGTAGGCACCATTAATGTGAATAGTTCAGTTTACCTGGAAAATGTTACTCGTTATGATTCAGGAAGTATTTTAAAAGCAGAGCTAACTAGAAAATATCTTATCTTTTGTGGTGGTTTGTGAGGGGAAAAAAGTTTACTCAGCAATATCACAGGAGTTCACTAGAACAATCTCGTTCCATTTACAACAATCATTATGTTTATTTCTTACATAATTTTTTTACCAATGTTGTGAGTTTTTTTTACCAGTGTTGTGATTTTTTGCCAGTGTTGTGATTCCCTGCTGAGCTTGAAAAGCTAAGGACGAAACACACATTCTTTAAAGAATATTAATTTGGTTCCTGGTACCCCCAAGGCATGAAAATAGATCAGCTTCCAAGAGAAAATATGGTTTCTCTACTCTGTTGGCTTGTGCAGTAAGCTGTTTGCACAGTTCCCTGTTTGTGGGGGTCACGGCTGTTAGCTGTCGTGTGGATATTGTATTCATAATTCATACTCTGTGTTCCCAGAAACAGTTTTAATTAGAACACAAATTATTACTCCCAATAAAAAGCCTTCTGTGAGTAGCCAAGCATAATAATGAAGAAAAAAAATGTTTCTGAATATGACACCTTAATATATTTACATATAAATTACCAAAAATCTTATCTTTGTTCACAGCAGATGCTAATTGAACACCTAACAGACCTGTGGTTTCTGTTCAGCATTGTGGGGGTGGGAAGGGGCTTGGGGGATACAGACAAGACACGGCCGATGCTCCTCAGTAGTGCTCCTTGTAAAGAAGAGATTATAAACCTCGGAGGTTGCTTTCCTTGAGGATGGTGCCGGGCACTCCGGGAGGAGACACCTTAAATGGAGGGTGATTAAGAGTCAGCCAGATGGAGGTGCAGCCACGAGATAGGTAGCTGGGCTCCAGGCCGAAGGGCAGGTACTACCAGAAAGGTTAGGGAGCCTGGGAGGGAGGAAGAGTCTGTGAGGGGCTAGTCTATGGGGGCTTTGTCTGAGAGGAGGGCTGAGTCTGTGAGGGGCTTTGTGAGGAGGGCTCGGTCTGTGAGGGTTTGGTCTGTGGGGGATTTAATCTATGAGGGGTTTTGTCTTATAGGAGTTCAGTCTGGCTGGGGTCGGGGGGTAATGTGGCGTCTTGGTGGGAGTTATGGCTGGAGATGCCAGCAGAGGCTAATTCAATACCTCTGGTTGCTGCTGCTGCTGCTTTGTCCTTCTCCAGACTAACGATTGAATATGCTTTGTTATTTATTTTTTCTGCCACTGGAAAACCCGCTGATATAGAAAAGATTTAGAGAGTTAAGAAGATCAAGAGAAAAAACAGACATATTGTGGAGCCAATCTTACTGGGTTCAACTGTATGAAATTGCCAATGCATAATCATGTTTTTTGAGGTCTTCTTTTTTAATGTAAGCATTTATAGCTATAAATTTTCCTCTGAGCACTGCTTTTGTAGGATTCCATACATTTTGGTATGTTGTATTTCTATTTGAATTTATCTTAAGATATTTTCCCTTGTGATTTCTTCTTTGAATCACAGTGGTTGTATAATAGTGTGTTAATTTCTGTGTGTCCATGAATTGTTTAGTTTTCTTTCTAAGGTTGATTTCTAGTTTCCTTTTATTGTGCTTGGAAAGATACTTTGTATGATTTCAGTCTTTTAAATTTTATTGACACTTATTTTGTGGCCTAACATGGTCTACCCTGGAGAATGTTCCACATGAACTTGAGAACAGTGTGTATTCTGCTGTTGTTGGATGAAGTGCTCTGCATATATCTGTTAGGTCCAGTTGTTCTCCAGTGTCGTGCAGGTCTTCTGTTCCCTCATTGGTCTTGTGTTTGGTTGTTCCATCCATTACTGAAAGTGGGGTACTGAAGTCTTGTAGAGCTATTTCTCCCTTCAATTCTGTCAATGTTTGCTTCATATATTTTGGAACTCTGATGTTTGGTGCACGTATGGTTATATCTGTTACGTCTACTTGATGAATTAACAATTTTATCCATATATAATATCTTTTCTTGTCTCTTATCACAGTTTTTGACTTTTTATAATCATGTTTTTAATCCAGTGATTTTTTTTTTTTTTTTTGACAAAGTCTTACACTGTCACCCAGGCTGGAGTGCAGTGGTATGATCTTGGCTCACTGCAACCTCCATGTCCCAGGTTCAAGTGATTCTCCTACCTCAGACTTTCGAGTAGCTGGGATTATAGGCATGCACCACCATGCACAGCTAATTTTTGTATTTTTAGTAGAGACAGGTTTCACTATGTTGGCCAGGTTGGTCTTGAACTGCTGACCTTGTCATCTGCCCACCTCAGCCTCCCAAAATGCTGGGATTACAGGTGTGAGCCACTGCATCCGGCCCAATAATTTTTGACTTAAACATTTTCACACACTTTTCTAAATACCATCTTATCCATTTTAGCCAATATGCGTGACAGTCAACATCTTTCATCCAACATCTAATAAGTTCTTAAAGTATGTACAGTTTAAAAATTCCATACGTTATATGAACAACTGTAACCTTTTTGAAAAGTTAGATCTGGTCACTAATATTCAAATTTAAGAAGTCATAGAAAGTACATGAAGAGTCTGTTCATCCTTAGAATATAAAGCATCAATTTCTGAAACTATCCGTTTATTTACTTATATATTATATAGATATTTATTTGATTTAAGGATATATGTAATGTCACAAAGTCAGTAAGATGGGGCTAGTAAAATTAAAAAAATACAGATAGTATCACCATGGACTTCATTGCTTCTGACTCCCTAGTAGATAAAAACTTGGGCTTATAAAAAGAGCACCGATGCACTAATACGTTTCAGAATATATCAGATTAGGCATTCAAGTTTGAGAGGCGCTTGAGTTGCATTTCTGTTTGATGACTTATTAAAGAAATAGCACTCTGCCCCAGCCAAACTAATTTCCTCATGCCCTGCAAATGCAATGTAGCCATTCCTGCTTTGGGTTTTCCCTCATGTCTCCCCATTTCCATAATGCTCCTTCTACTCCTTTCAGTCATCTAGAACCTCTCTTTTCTTTTACAGCAGCACAACAGACTAAATCCCTCATAATCCAACCCAGGCTTCTGAGTACCCGTCTGCCTGGAGCACAGCCCCGCCCGGCACCCCAGCATATCCCCTTGGCTAATTCTTCATCATCCTCTCCTCAAGGGTGTCTTTTCCACCAGGGCTTTCCCTGTGATACCAAAGCATGCTGCATAATCCCCAAGGAAAGCGATCATTGTGAGTTACACGGCTCCTCTCTAAAATGTAAGCTACACATCCTCTCTCGTCCGAGAAGCCCCAGCCACAGAAATTTTCTCTTTCCTAAAATTCTGTAACGTCTTAAATCTGTACTAATCATTATGCATCATCATATTCATTCATTCACTCAACAAGTATTTATGGAGCCCCCCCACCATGGGAGAGTTGAGGCTGGAGGTGTAAACTTCCTGGTGTTCCCATTTGGAAGATTTTTGCCGGGCATCTGGAAAGAGATTTGGGGGAGATCTTGCAGAGTTTATATAGGAAATTAATTTAGGAATGTTGTTAATTGGTAAGAGCATTGAATGGACTGGAATAGAGAGTCTGGGCTTCCATCTGCCTCTCATGAGGTATGTGATAGCTCAGCACCTGGCCTCTCTGGGTTTGCTTATGAAGTAGAGGGTTTTTAGTTGTTGTTTGTTTGTTTGTTTTAAATAGGTTTAAATGGTTTAAAAAGGTTTCAGGTCTAAAATTCCGTGGTCTCATGTTGTCGTCCCCTTTTTCTCAGTGTAAATCTCCATGAAACAAGCACAGATGTTAGAAATCCAGTTGTTGGGTTTGCTAGCAAAGTCTGTTTCCTGAGATGGTATTTCTAAAACCGATCTCATCTCTTTGAATCCTTGGAGGTTTATGAATAATGCATGTTGGTGATGATGCTGGCGCGGCAGTCCCAATGAATGTGCGAAATTTGATGTTTCCTATGAGGAAGAAGGGGAGTGGCTGGGATTATTGAAAGGCTCTCTGGTTCTGGGTTTGAAGGAGGCATTTAGAATTCTGCTGGATCCCCTTTTGCTACATCCAGATGATTAATTTTACATCTTAAATCCTTGCTTGTGATCGCTTGCACCCAGGAATTACAGTGAGCTACGATGGCACCTCTTCACTCCAGCCTGGGTGACAGAGTGAGACCCTGTCTCAAAAAAAAAAAAAAAAAAAAAAAATTTTTTTTTTTTTCACTCTACTGTGGCTCAGGCCTCATGCTCTGTTCCTGGCCTGCCTGCTTTATTTCTGCCTCTCCTGACCTCTGACCACTCACTTTCTTACATTGAGGGCTTTGGTGATCGACTGATAGATTTCAACTCCTTCCCCAGCTGTGCAACCAGGAGGATCAAGTGTCCACAGGACAACCCACATCATAACCTCTGTGTCCTTAATCATTTTCTCTCCTAAAACTCCATGTTTAAGCAGCACACCCCCATGGCCACGCACTAGAGTGGCGTTCCCCAGAGCTGCTACAGGTCTATCATCCTGATCACCACCACTCCGTGTCTGCCTTCAGCCTAGTTGACAACAACCCCTTCATTTCTTTTTTTTTTTTTTTTTTTTTTTTTTTTTTTGAGACGGAGTCTCGCTCTGTCGCCCAGGCTGGAGTGCAGTGGCCGGATCTCAGCTCACTGCAAGCTCCGCCTCCCGGGTTCACGCCATTCTCCTGCCTCAGCCTCCCGAGTAGCTAGGACTACAGGCGCCCACCACCTCGCCCGGCTAGTTTTTTTTTGTATTTTTTTAGTAGAGACGGGGTTTCACCGTGTTAGCCAGGATGGTCTCGATCTCCCGACCTCGTGATCCGCCCGTCTCGGCCTCCCAAAGTGCTGGGATTACAGGCTTGAGCCACCGCGCCCGGCCCAACCCCTTCATTTCTTATTTTGATGCCTGTTCTCTGATGCTTTGAGAACTCCTAGTGCCTCCGCTAATCCTGGGCTTCCCTATCTAGCCAAACCCCTTGCAGCTTCCCCACGATCACTCTCCTGCCGGCATCTTTCCTTCTTTGCCTGCTGCACTCACTCTGCAGATTCAACACCTGACCGCAGTGCAGCTGCCTGCATCCCCCGTTCCTGCAGCAGGGCTGCTGGGTCCCGTGGAGGAAACCACGTCGTCGGATGAGTGGCAGCTGCTGAAAACTGAATGAAATGAAATCTCAGCCCGTTCCTCAGCACCATTGTGCTCTCTTCTGCCGTGATCCTAGTTAGATGTTCTTCCTTTCTCCTTTATTTCATTTATTCCAAATATTTATCATTCATTCTAAGCTAGCTGCCCCATAGTCTTTCAAGAAGTACACTGGAAATCAGTCTAGGCAGACTAACATGGTATCAAACTTATTGGTGAACAATTCCCCCATATTTTGGTATGTCGGTTAAAAAACAGTTGGAAATCTTTAATCAAAGTATTCAACAAATTAAATGCTCCAGACAGTAGGTTTTGAAGGTTGTAGCGAATAGTAATTATTGAAAACAAAACTTGAAATACATTCCTACAAAAGAGAGAAAGAAAACAAATTAGGTGATGAGAGCTTAAATGATGTGTAAGAGTTAGTTTTGACATTCTGTAATTGTGCCTTGTGGAAAGTGTCTTTGTGGTGCCCCTGTTTTTAATTGGATAATTTTATATCTGTACAGCCATGGAAGGAGATTGAGAAAGCTGATTATTTTGCAGTATCCACATTTGGGGAAACATTAAATCATTAATTGGAGAAAGTTTATGTTTTAAAATTATTTACTTGTTAAAAGGTAGCCAAATAGGTGTACCTATAAAAATATTTTGAAGGCTGAACTACTTATATACTTGGATTAAAAATTTGCAATTTAGAATTTGCTCATTTAGCAAGATTTCCTGTCAATATAGATACTGTAGCAGTTGTAGAGAGAATATTTTCCAAGTTAAAAATATGATCAGTAGAGAAGAAAGAATTGAAGAAGGTATGAACAATTTAAAGCTTAGTAATCATCAAATGCAAGTTTGAAGAAGATTAAAGAAAGTTTTATGAAAAAATGAAAATAATACATGTTAAAAAAAATGAATTCCCAGATACGGGTTTAGAAACATAGAAATTAAAAATCTGATTAAAATATGTGGGGGGTATGTGCCAAATCTAATTATTCTGCTTATGTTATTTTCTGATGTTTACTTAGTCTACACAAAGAAGTTAAAAAATTTTTTTGCTTTAACGGAAAGTTATTTTAATTTTTGGAAATTTTCTATTTTTAAAAATAATGATTAAGTAAAATTCTTTTTTTTTTTTTTTTTTTTTTTTTTTCTGGAGACGGAGTCTCTCTGTCCCCTAGGCTGGAGTTGCAGTGGTGCGATCTCGGCTCACTGCACCCTCCGCCTGCCAGGTTCAAGCTATTCTCCAGCCTCAGCCTCCTGAGTAGCTGGGATTACAGGTGCATGCCACCACACCCAGCTAATTTCTGTGTTTTTTTTGTTTCTTGTGTTTTTTTTGAGATGGAGTCGTGCTTTGTTGCCCAGGCTGGAGTGCAGTGGTATGATCTTGGCTCACCATAACCTCCACCTCCCGAGTTGAAGCGTTACTCTTGCCCTAGCCTCCCGAGTAGCTGGGATTACAGGTGCGCACCACCACGCCCAGCTAATTTTTGTAGTTTTAGTAGAGATGGGGTTTCACCATATTGGCCAGGCTGGTCTCAAACTCCTGACTTAGGTGATTCGCCCTTCTCAGCCTCCCAAAGTGCTAGGTTTACAGGTGTAAGCCACCACGCCTGGTCATAAAATTATAAGCCTACCAATATGATAAAAACCAATTTATCAATTCATAAATTAGAATTTCAGATATATGGTGTTGTTAACTTCAGTGGCATGTTTTACTGTCAAGATGGACCGATGGATAACGTTACACTGTTGTTCTGTGATAGCCCTTCCTGTCTTTTTTCACTGTGCTCCTTATGTGGTTTTGTCATGATTTATTTTGCTCCCATTTAGTCTGTCTCTTCTGACTATGAGCTTCTTGAAAACAGGATCATTGTTTTAGTATTTTTGCATCCTTAAGGCCCACGATGCACAATGCCTGGTATGTAATAGGTTCATAATAAAGTATTATGAAGTAAATTAATTTAGGAATCCAGGTGTGTGTGTGTGTGTGTGTAACATGAACTAATCTATCAATACAGTTTTTAAATTCAACATTATACCTTTCTTTTCATCAACCCCTCCAATAACCACTTATTCAGACCCCTAGTGACTAAGCAAATGAGACTGAAAACATTTCTTTTTTTTTTTTTGAGACGGAGTCTCGCTCTGTCGCCAGGGCTGGAGTGCAGTGGCCGGATCTCTCAGCTTACTGCAAGCTCCGCCTCCTAGGTTTAGGCCATTCTCCTGCCTCAGCCGCCCGCCACCTCGCCCAGCTAGTTTTTTGTATTTTTTAGTAGAGACGGGGTTTCACCATGTTAGCCAGGATGGTCTCGATCTCCTGACCTCGTGATCCGCCCGTCTCGGCCTCCCAAAGTGCTGGGATTACAGGCTTGAGCCACCGCGCCCGGCCAAGACTGAAAACATTTCAGGGCAACTAGACATGATATTTTTCATTCATCATAGATGCATGAGTGCACTCTGAAAATGATGAGGTTTCATTGCATACAAATGTGACATTTAATGCTGTTAAAACAAACAAATTAGGCCATAAAGAATAGCAAAAATTAAGGGACAGGGAATTTCTTGTCTTTGAGAGTAGTGATGTATACAGACATCACTAGTATACACTTGCTGCAGAGCCCAGCGACCAGTATGTGCTGCTTAAGACAAGTCAGAGAGGGCTGTGTGCAGGGACCCGGTGGCAGCAGTGTTTTCTAACATCTTAGTATTTTAAGAAGCTTGCATTCTCCCTAGAAGAGGGGAGAACTTTGAGTTTTGTGACATTGAGAACTTTGACGTTTTTGGTGGATGGATCAGTGATGTCCAACGGCATCTCTATAGGGTCAGATGTGCTAAGAAAGGAGAGAAGCTGTGTTAGGTCGGAGAAGGGGGTATCTCGGAAGTAGCCACAACCAGGATATTTTCTGCTGAATTATGCCAAGTCCTTTGGAAGAAAAGGCTCCAGGTATTTTAGGTTGTAAGCCCTTGTTAAGGCTCCTCAAAGAAGATAACTAATTTTTTAAAAAACATTCCTCAGTATAGAAGAAGATGATTGATTTGTGGTCTAAATACTAAAAGACATCCAAATCATGGGACTATTTTAACATAATTTTTAAGTGATCTCTTATTTTTAAAAATCACAGCACGGAATGAATTGAACAGGTTCTTATAGCCATGGTTGGTAAAGACGATGTGATTGGTCAGCTTCTTGTGTAAATATGTATTATACATCCCTATTTATAATTCTTGTAATGACAAGAAAAAACTAAGAATATATTCAGAAGATATTGGGAGTTTGGCCAATTTTTTTTTTGTTTTAATCATCGTGCTATTTATTTAGTGTCAAGATCTTTAAACTCTACAAAGTTTACTGTATAAAACAGGCAAACATTTATCCAGGGTGGTTCATATGTAATGCTCCAACTAGAATCGGAGGAGAGTAGCTGCCTCCCGAGAGTTCAACAAGGTCTGTAAGTAAATAATGTTTTTCAAAGGTTCCTAAAGAGTTAAGCCTTGTCTTCCAAAGGTCTTTAAGAATAGCCATTAGTGGCTGGGCGCTGTGGCTCACTCCTATAATCTCAGCACTTTGGGAGGCCAAGGTGGGTGAATCATTTGAGATCAGGAGTTCGAGACCAGTATGGCCAACATGATGAAAACCCGTCTCTCCTAAAAATACAAAAATTAGCCAGGCGTGGTGGTGCGTGCCTGTAGTCCCAGCTGCTCGGGAGGCTGAGGCAGGAGAATAGCTTGAACCAGAGAGGAGGAGCTTGCCGTGAGCCGAGATCACACCACTGCACTCCAGCCTGGGTAGCAGAATGAGACTGTGTCTCAAAAACAAACAAACAAACAAAAGCAATGGTCGTTACTAACTCTGCTATACTAGAACCTTTAGTGACGTTTAGTTGTAGATATGTGTTAGAACTATTTAGAAACACCACGTGTACCTGAGTTTCTGCATCTTTTACAAGGACTCAGTACTGACTGACTGTGCCTCTCAGGTTTAGAAGAGCCACCAGGACTCAATCGTAGCTACAGTATTAAGCTGGGTCAAAGATATGCCTTCCTAAGAAGTACCACTTGCTTAACCAGTAGGAAATTGACCCCAGCCCTTTATAAAGAGCCTGGGCTGTTCACCATCTGTTTCCAGGAATAGTTCTCCAGCCGCTGAATTATGCATATTTTTATTCAGAAAAGTCACCCCAGGCCTTCTCGTTGGTGATTCACTGTCTCCCTGTTCTCAATCATCCTGGGCTGGAGAGATTGAGAGAGAAAGGATGGCATTTTCGAGCGGAAACAAGTCATGGAAGATTAAGGACTGGCGAGCGCCTGGAGACAGACAGACTCTCACTTTCAGAACAGATGAGTGGGCAGTAATGGGAATTTTCGGCTCTTCAGGAAAGTTGTACAGGAGATTATGAGGATTAGGTGGGACTTCTCTGCCTTTTCTGCTCTGCCCTTCAAGTACATCTTATTTTGTTCCAGCACTTCCAGACTGCAGCTGCCCCCTCTGCTATGGCCCAGAGAGCTGATACATTCACTGGGTAGATAAAGACACACAGTTTTCTGGATTCGAATCGCAATGGCTACAGTGAGAGCCTTGAAATGTATGACTACCAGCTGGAACAGCAGTAATTACAGGAGTTCAGGATGTTTCTGAGGCTCTTTGCTGCTCACTTTAGCCTGTTTGGAAGTTAACATTGTTCACACATGGACAGTCACATTATCAGTGCCATATACATATTTGGGAATATGCCCTGGATGAGGTTACTTTGTACATGTTGATACAGAACGATGAAGATACGATGTTAATGAATAAGCGCTGTGCATGATATTGTAGCAGTATATACTTTTTTTTTTTTTTTGAGATGGAGTTTCGCTCCTGTTGCCCAGACTAGAGTGCAGTGGTGTGATCTCAGCTCACTGCCACCTCCGCCTCCCAGGTTCAAGCGATTCTTTTACCTCAGTGTCCCAAGTAGCTGGGATCACAGGCGTGCACCACCATGTCCAGCTAATTTTTTATTTTTAATAGAGACAAGGTTTCACCATGTTGGTCAGGCTAGTCTCGAACTCCTGACCTCAAATGATCCACCCACCTGGGCCTCCCAAAGTGCTGGGATTACAGGCATTAGCCACCGCACCTGGCCATATATACTTTCATTTATGGCTTAAAACAGAGTTACATAGAAACATACTGCTTATTTATACAGGAAGTGTCTGGAATATGTAGAAAACTGCTAAGGCTTAATTATCAGAGGGAAGATTGGGTGTTTGGAGTGGGAAGAAACATTTTTTACTGTATACTCTTGTACTATTTGAATTTTGTACCATGTTTAAAAAATTAAACAGGCTCTATTTGTACTTCTTCCCATGGCTTTAAGACTTAATTGTAAAAATCACTTTCCAGATCCATAAAAACCTTTGGGTTCCCTTCAGCAGACCGGATCTTTTACTACCAACCTCAAATAGTAATTATTTTCCTACCACTGATAATTCTCACAGCAGTGAGAGTCACTTATCAATATGACAAAAAAAATTCATTTTGCTGGCATAATCGGAGCCTAAAATCTTCCTCTGTAGAGAGAGATGATTGAGAGAAGGAGGTAGCTACAGGGATGTGTAATACACTTGAAATAGGGAGAGACCTGAAGTGGTCCACTCTCAGAGCACATTCATTTTTAATATCAGCCTTCGTACTGAGCCCTTAATGGCTTGGGTCTTTAATTATCTCACTGAACAATTTATGTTGATTCAGGACCAGCCGTTCTCTTTGATTTATTGATACTATGCTCAGGAAAAAATAAAATAAAATTACGCAGCTTGTTTTGACAAAGCACCTTTCAACGCAATGCCTCCTGCGTTGTGCCCCAAAACCATGTGCCAGAAATGTTTTACATCTGCTTTCTCCCTACTGGGTTTTACATTTGTAGTAGATGAAAAGATGCAGTTTGATTCCCGTTATGACTTTAATATATGAGTGTGGAATCTCTGTGAGTTGATGAGCTCCTAATTTTGTTGTAATGTGAGGTGGCTGATGGATGGTCGTGATTGGCGTCTGAATTCTAACTAAATTATATTATCACATGATCAAGTCTTGAAACCAAAGGCACATGATCAAATCATTAAACCAGAGGAATATGTACAGCTCAGAAGTATCCGAGACAAAGGTGGAAGGCATCACACTAGGACAGGAGGCTCCATTTGCCCCAGTGCAAACAAGAGAACCATGACTGAAAGCAAAGCCACATCTCTTAATTCCGGAGACAAATCAAAAAGAGGGGATGCTGAAGTTCACAGCTGCTACAGGCTACAGTGTCAGGAATTTTCCTTCCCATTGATGAGCTCTAAGGCTGTAATAGATTGTGCTTTCTTGCCAGTATGCCTCCTGTTCCTTCCTCCCGAAGTTCTCAAGGTCTCAGGAACATCTTGACTCATAAGTCTAAGAACAACATGTTTCAGTGATCAATAGACTTGAGTATAGCCATAAATACAGCTGATTAATGACCTATATCTCTGATGTAGGTGTTAAAGTTAGTTGAAAACAATCCCTGCCTACTGAAAATGGGCATGACACAAAACAGGAGGGAATTAAGGTGAATGAAATATCCATTTAATGCAGGCGCTGCTGACAAAGTATTTCATGTTCTACTTTGTTTGTAAGGTTAGGCAATATCCCTGTGACACCTGTCATTACATTTTCCAGTCTACCCTTTAAAGACCTGCTTAGTTCTTTCTTGGCCTAAAATCTGTCCTGGGTACTGGGTGAATACGTGGCTTATAGTTACACCTGGGTGGCTCAGTTGGCAAAGCTCTGCTTAGTGTGAAGGACTGAATCTTAGTGTAATGGCATCTGGAACATAGTTCTGCTTTCATCCCCAAAAAACTAAATCAGTTATTGAAATATGAATCAATAGAAACCAATCTAATTACTAACTTCTATTTAGCCTCTGGAAAAAAGGTACATATAGGAGAGAAAGATTTAAAGAATTACAAACAGCTCAATAGAATTTGGGGCCTTAATTTTACCAGCTTTTTCTTGCCATGTTTGTGGAGAAAACTGCGTCTGAACCCTAAGGTCCACAAAGGAGGTGGTGACATTGTGCAGATCCTTCAGGGGCCATGAATTCCTTTAATTTCCCAAACACTGGCAGCATTCGTTTAGCCTCCAATATCTCTGAAATGAGTTACATTATTTTAGTTTATTTATTTATTTTTTTTGAGACAGAGTTTTGCTCTTGTCGCCCAGGCTGGAGTGCAATGGCATGATCTCGGCTCATCGCAACCTCTGCCTCCTGAGTTCAAGAGATTCTGCTACCTTGGCCTCCTGAGTGGTTGAAATTACAGGTGCCCACCACCACGCCTGATTTTTGTATTTTAGTAGAGCAGGGTTTCACCATATTGGTCAGGCTGATCTCGAATTCCTGACCTCAGGGGATCCACCAGCCTCAGCCTCCCAAAGTGCCGGGATTACAGGCATGAGGCACCACACCCGGCCCATTCTTTCAGATTTGTGAGAAGGCGATTCAGGCTTCTGAGGGAGAAAATATTAGGTTCCCTTCCTTCAGTTCCATAGAATGCTTAGCAGCGGGAGGATGGCGTTCTACCCATTGCCTTCCTGCTTCATACAACTTGGACTAAACTGAAAGGAGGGAGATGATGCTCACTTTGTTGGGGGGAGTCTCTGTTGTCTTAGGAGGTTTCCCTAAGCAACCAGCTTAGGGAACCAGCTTTAGTCACTTACTCAGTTCTCTCCTCTTGCGCCCCGCTGCTCTTTCAAACACAGCTGAATCGCTGTTAATTGGTTAAGTGTACATAATATCTAAACTAGGTATACTCTTTAGTAACCTGTTTCTCCTTTTAGTAGTTCGACCACCTGCTTCATAAAGAAGTTGTATTTCTCTCTCACCCTCATCCCACATTTGAAGTGTATTTGAACAGAAAACTCATGTAAAAGTACCCATAAAGTGATTTTCTCCCAAGAGTAGATATTAAGAATTGGTTTGAACTGGCCGGGCGCGGTGGTGACACCTGTAATCCCAGCACTTTGGGAGGCCGAGGCGGGCGGATCACCTGAGGTTGGGAGTTCGAGACCAGCCTGACCAACATGGTGAAACACCGTCTCTATTAAAAATACAAAATTAGCCAGGCCTGGTGGCGCACGCCTGTAATCCCAGATACTTGGGAGGCTGAGGCAAGAGAATTGCTTGAACCCAGGAGGTGGAGGTTGCGGTGGGCCGAGATCGCGCCATTGCACTCCAGCCTGGGAGACAAGGCAGGACTCCATCTCAAAAAAAAAAAAAAAAAAAGGAAATAAAGAAAAAGAATTGGTTTGAACTGAGCCTACTGTTTATAATTTAAAATCTCTCTATATTCAGCTTATTATTAAGTGGGGGGAAAAATGAGGTCTAAGTTGGGTGAATTCATTTTTATGGTTCATTCTGATTTGGAGTTCAACTTTTGATTGAAAGGTTTATACAAAGTAAACAAGACATTAACATACGGAGGGCTGTCATGTACAGAGATTGTCGGTGCTGGCAAATATTTATATTGTTTTGTGACTTGATGTTGACAGTAGCAGTGTCCTGTGACCTGAGTACGGCCTCGTGCTCTGTGGCTGGTCATTTCTCTTCCATCTCCATGTGGACCTGATAGCTTCACTCGGGCCTTGTGTTGAATACCTATCTCACATGACTGTAGACTTGATGACCCGGAGAACTGCCAAAAATATGCGTAACCGCCATTTATGGAGTACTTCCTGTGCCAGCCATTGTTCTGTATACTGTGTCTTGACTCATTTCATATTTCAGTATCTATTATGGAGGTTGTTAATAAAAGACTTTGAGATTTATAGAGAAAAAGTTATTTTCTATAAGAAACAATCTACAGGCCGGTCACGGTGGCTCACGCCTGTAATCCCAGCACTTTGGGAGGCCAAGGTGGGCGAATCACGAGGTCAGGAGTTCGAGACCCTCCTGGCTAACACGGTGAGACCCCATCTCTACTAAAACTACAAAAAAATTAGCTGGGAGTGGTGGTGGGAGCCTGTAGTCCCAGCTACTCGGGAGGCTGAGGCAGGAGAATGGCTTGAACCCAGGAGGCAGAGGTTGCAGTGAGCCGAGATTGCGCCGTTGCACTCCAGCCTGGGTGACAGAGCCAGACTCCGTCTCAAAAAAAAAAAAAGAAATCTGTAGATTGGAGAGATGCAGCCTTCAATGTAAAACAGAAGCACAGCCTATAGAAGGGAGGGCAAAGCTGGTATTTATGCCTTACGAGACCTGTCTTATATACGTATTTAGTAGATTTGGGAGAAATCTATGAATATTTATGAGGGAGGTCAAGTGTCCATGTAGTAGATAAATGTGTATGTAACACGCATCTCATATTCACTTTGAGGCTGGGTTTTAGCATCACAATGAGGTAGAATTTGGCTCCTATGTCAAAAGATGAACTGCAGACACACAGTTTGTGTGCAGTCTCTCTAAGCTGGCTGACACTGGCTTAAGGTCTGCGGCTGTTTATGAGGAAAGATTGTTTGTAAAACCATGAGGCCAGTCCTCTGAGTTGTTGCAGGACTGCGCGGTGCGGGGGTGAGGGTGGTGGGGATTGGGGAAGCTGGTGTCAGGCAGTCTGTTGGGGTCAGTTGGAAAAATTTTCTCCGTGCTTGTTTTGACGATGTTTTTTAGTAGCTGGTTTCTGTTTAATGACAGGAAGGAAAGCCGTGTGGCACTTAGTAACACAGGATTCGTGTCCACCCCCTCACCCTGTTATGGCCACTAGGTGTTGTTTTCATGTGTCATTTTAGCCACAGGGAGCCCTTTCTGTCTGTTGGCTGGGGGCATTGTTTGACAAAGTCAAGTCAGAGATGACAGGTCAACACCGTAGTTTTGTAATGCAAGCCATCACACCTGCGTGACTGAACCATGAATCCCTGAAACAACAAAGAACGCATCTGGAAACTTGCCCTTTCTTTCCCTCAGCGTACTGAAGACTAACTGTAAAGGGATGCTTGAAACAGAAGAAAGACTGGGGTAGGTGGGCTTTCTAGAAATTGGACTGCTACATGAAATAGTAGGAAATAGGAAGGCAGCCTCCAATGACGGTATGAGCTGGCACTTGTTCATGGGGAGGGAAACTGTGGACAAGAGAGGCTGGATATCTGCCACAGGGCTGAAGTTTTTTTTATATATATATATATATATATCTTTTTTTTTTTTGAGTCAGAGTCTCACTCTGTTGCCAGGCTGGAGTGCAGTGGCGGGATCTCGGTTCACTGCAACCTCCGCCTCCGGGATTCAAGCAATTCTCCTGCGTCAGCCTCCCAAGTAGCTGACGTTACAGGTGCCTGCCAGCACGTCCGGCTAATATCTTTTGTATTGTTAGTAGAGACGGGGTTTCACCATATTGGCGAGATCGTCTCTTGGCTAGGCTGGTCTCAAACTCCTGACCTTGTGACCCGCCCGCCTCGGCCTCCCAAAGTGCTGGGATTACAGGCATGAGCCACTGTGCCCGCCCCCTCTGTATTTTAATATGCAATATTTGTGGTGCATCCCCTCTGTGAATAAAGTGAAGAGGAGGAGGGGGAGAAAGCCTTGAATAGCCAACATTTACATGTAAATTTATGTGTATTTGCATTACATTTATGTGCATGTTATTACATGTAAATTACATCCCATGGTATAAATGTTGAGGTGGCCAGCAACAATAAAGGCAAGTGATACTGATTCTTCTGCAGCTGTGGGACCACCTCTGACCTTCCTGTCTAGCTCACTTTGGCTTTTATGACTGACAGAGTTTAATGATGTCAGGTTTGATTCCAAAGAGAGACGGGTACAAATCTGGCAGCTTCTGTTTTGCTCATGATTTTTTTTTAAAGGTAAAATTATTTAAGCCAAATGGTTGAATTGTTTTTCTCTGTCACAAAAGGCTCTATTAAGAGCACCTGTTTGATTTCACACAGCAGGCATTGGATGGCCCCTTCATAGTTGATTTCAGCTGCAAAATCAGCCTATTGAATAATCTGGTCATAGAATGTCACCTGCTTCTTCTGTTGTGCTATTGATGTAAGACAAATAAGACAAAGGAAAGAGTTCAGAAATAGATGCTCCTTCTCAATTACACAAGAATACACACATATACACAATTTATTATATGTTAATGAAAATATTTCAGGCCAGTAGGAAAGGTAGATTGTTTAATAAATAGTGCAAGTAATTTAGGAAAAACAGATGTTTACCTTGCTTTTTCATACAAAAAGATATACCTAAGATGTAACTATAAAATAATAAAATATGAAATGTCATAACATTGTTTATTATATGGAGTTGCAAAACTCTTTCTAAGCATGACATAAACTCAGAAGCCATAAACAATAATATTGATAACCTTGACTTCATAAAAATAAAAAACTTCTTCATAGCCAAAACACTTTAAAAATAAGGGGAAGCAAGAAATATGTTGCAAAAACATTTAACTGACCAAGTGTTACTTTTTATTTTAATTAAAGTGTTCTTTAGAAATCAGTAAGGAAAGTATAAGCTATTTAAGTAGGAAAGTCAGACAAGGGACATAAACAGTTCCCAGGAAGGAAATTCATTGATTCTCTGAGCACACAAAAATGGAGCATCTTCTAATGTTGTAGGTAATAGGAATTAGCAATGAATAAGCAGGAGGGGTCCTGCTTGAAGAAGCTGTCATGGCAAATTTTATGTGAAAACGTGGCTGAGGTATGGTGCCCACTTGTTGGGTCAGATGTTAGGCTAGATACTGCTGTGGTTAACATTTCAATCAGTAGACTCTGAGTAAAGCAGGTCATCCTCTATAATATGCGTGGACCTAATCCTATCAGTTGAGGCCTTGAGAGCAAAGACCGGCCAGGCTTGGTGGCTCACACCTGTAATCCCAGCCCTTTGGGAGGCCGAGGCGGGCAGGTCACTTGAGGTCAGCAGTTCAAGACAAGCCTGGCCCACATGGTGAAACCCCATCTTTATTAAAAATACAAAAGATTAGCCAGGCATGGTGGCGTGCACCTGTAGTCTAAGCTACTTGGGAGGCTGAAGGAGGAGAATTGCTTGAACACGGTAGGCAGAGGTTGCACTGAGCTGAGATTGCACCACTGTACTCCAGCCTGGGCAACAGAGTGAGACTCCATCTCTGAAAAAAGAACAAAGACTGAGGTTTTCCCAAAGAAGACAGAATTTGGCCTCCGGCCTGGGCAATGTAGCAAAACCCCATCTCTACAAAAAATACCAAAAACAACAACAACAACAACAACAACAAATAACAAAAAAAACCCTAGGTGGACATGCTGATGCCCCCTCAGGAGGCTGAGGTGGGAGGATCACCTGAGCATGGACGTCGAGGCTGCAGTGAGCTATAATTGTACCACTGCACTCCAGGCAGTGACAAGGGGTGAGACCTTGTCCCCGTCTAAAAAAGAAACTCTGCCTGAGTTTCCAGCCTACCTGGCCCGCTCTGTTGATTTCAAACACAAAACTGTAATATTTACAGCCTACTGGCTTATCCTAGAGGTCTTGGACTTGACAGCCCTTACAATTGTGCAAGCCAATTCCTTAAAATAAATGCTCGATTGAATGGACCAGTTCCTTAAAATAAATTGATAGATAGATAGATAGATAGATAGATAGATAGATAGATAGATAGATAGATGGATGATAGATCGATCCTATTGGTTCTGTTTTCTGGAGTCTGGAGAACCTTAATATCGGAGCTTATATTGTAGTACAGATGATAAAGCAGGACGTGGTGATACATTAACAAGAAAAGATCCCATTAAAATACATGGGATGGTAGGACAGATAGGGAATGACTTGGAGTTTCTTTTAGGACTGTTGATCAGAAAGGCTTCTGTGAAGAAGTGACCTTCACGTAGAGGGGGAACATAAGTCCCCGCCCCTCCAATATGGGCTGCACGTTGTGACTTCCCAAAGAGCCATGTCCTGCCTCCACAGCCTCTGTCCCCAAGGCCTGCCCTTCACAGGCCGGCTCCTTGAGCTTCAGCACTGCCCACTCCCAGCTTGACTTCCTCCCTTCTCCTCCCTGGCCCTGTAGCCACCGCATTATAACAAGCGCATGATGGTGGAATAAAGTCTGACATGGTTAAGTATTTTAAGTAAAAGATACTATTTCACATCACATAAAAGTGTGTGGTGCTCTAGTCACGGTGGGATGCAGTGCCATGAAAAAGTGCCCACAGACCTCCTGAGGGGTCCTTTGGGCTGTCTCCTTTTTGTTACTAATGACTGTGTTTTGGTTACCCTGGATTGAGGTGTTGAAGTCCCACCCAGCTTTTAAATTTAATGGTTCTATGATACTCCATGCATAATGTAGTCAGTTAAAAAATGAAGGAATATTGGCTGGGCGTGGTGGCTCACACCTGTAATCCCAGCACTTTGGGAGGCTGAGGCGGGTGGATTGCTTGAGCTCAGGAGTTCAAGACCAGCCAGGCCAACATAGTGAAACCCCATCTCTACTAAAAATACAAAAAATTAGATGGGTGCGGTGGTGGGCACCTGCAGTCCCAGCTACTTGGGAGGCTGAGGCAGGAGAATCGCTTGAACCCGGGAGGCGGAGGTTGCAGTGGGTTGAGATCTCGCCACTGCACTCCAGCCTGGGCACCAAGAGTCAAACTCCACCTCAAAAACAAAATAAAATAAAATAAACGAATATTATTTGACCTCTTTGGAAATCTTGCCATACTTTTGTCTTGTAAGTAGACATATGAGCCTGAGTATTCACCAGATTTTTCAATAATTGTCCTGAGGTGAAAAAACTCAAAAATCATTGCTTTAAAATTATTTCAATTGGCCGAGCCTGGTGGCTCATGCCCGTAATCCCAGTAATTTGAGAGGCTGAGGTGGGAGGATCACTTGAGTTCAGAAGTTTGAGATCAGCCTGGCCAATAAAGCAAAACCCCATCTCTACTAAAAACACAAAAATTATCTGGGCTTGGTGGCGTGCACCCATCAAGGCTGAGGCGGGGTAATTGCTCGAACCCAGGGGGCGGAGGTTGCAGTGAGCCTATATCCAGCCTGGGCGACAGAGCAAGACTCAATCTTAAAAAAAAAAAAAAAAAAATCCCAAGACTCGGAATGCTTTCACAAATAGCCATCTCCTTCAGTTGTATATTCATATTCATGTTCAACAGTAATTGTATTAATAGATGAAAATGTCATTCTCTAATAGCTGCCATTACTGGCAGAATTCTACCTGTCATTCTTGAGGTTCTTCTTCTTTGTATTTGGAAGGCTCAGAATTTTCTACTCAATAAAATAAGTAGTTCTAGTAATAAATTTCAAATTCTTGCTTTCATAGGAAAATGGGACCGTCGAAGAAAGTAGCTCATGAAGATGTGTCAGTTTTCTATAAATACACACAGTTCATGCTTAGAAACTTCTCCATCTTGGCAGTCTGCTTTAATATTCTAGGATATTTATCTGCCTGAATCCTTTCAAAGTGGATCAGAGAGTTCCCAGCTAAGCAGTGTTTGCTGTCACAGTTGTATGACTTCTCACTGAACTTAGAAAGGAGAAAAAAAATGACACTAAATTCGATATGAATTGCATTAAAAGAATAGCCTGCCTTAGGGGCAATCCCTGGAAGGTTTGGGTCACAGTAGGGTGTATTTATAATAAACAGATTCACCCAGAACTTAGAGGGAAATGTGGAGTCAAATTTGAGTTAAATAGTCCTAAAATCTCCCAAAATTATTCAGCCTTTCATATGTCCAAGAACCAGAGCTAGAAACAGACTAGAATTTGTCTACGGATTCTCTAGGGACCAGAAAATGTTTCTCTACTTTTAACCTCCTGGCTTGTTACTTCATTGCTAAACGTAAAGCAACAAAGACTGAGAATAGGAGACTAGGTTCAACTTCAGCAGCAGAGCTGCTAAGTATTTTGAGAATGCACATTTTTTTTTCTTTGGCAATGGAGTCTCTGTCTGTCACCCAGGCTGGAGTGCAATGACTTGATCTCAGCTCACTGCAACCTCCGCCTTCCCAGTTCAAGCGATTCTCCTGCCTCAGCCTCCAGAGTAGCTGGGATTACAGGGGCCCACTGTTATGCCCGGCTAATTTTTGTATTTTTAGTAGAAACAGGGTTTCACCATGTTGGCCAGGTTGGTCTCAAACTCCTGACCCCAGGTGATCCGCCCGCCTTGGCCTCCCAAAGTGCTGGAATTACAGGCGTGAGCCGCTGCACCCAGCCAAATGCAAAGATGTTTTTTTAAAATCAAGGACAAGTGGAAGACCCTTGACACGGGCACTTTTCCTGCATTTCACCGAAGTTCCCGTACCTCTGCCGTGAGTCTGGATTTTGGCCAGGCGTTGCTGAGGGTCTGGAGTAGAGGCTGTGGGCTATGTCCATGTCATGGCCATGGGGAGTGAAAGGTCAGTAGGCTTTGCGGGCAGTGGAAGGCAGCCTTCTGCAGGAAATGGCTCCTGTAATTTTCGGCAGTTGATTACTAAATCCTACGAAGTCCATTCAGTTTACTTGGCAAGAATTGTTGGTTTGACAGGAAAGCTGTGTGGCCTTGGAATGGCTGCCGTTTACTGAAATAGTGATACTGGCTGGGCCAAGTTTTCTAAAAGTAGTGGCATTATAAATACTACTCTGTTGTCAGGCTTAATGCAGTTTTTCAGTGTGCCTAAACTGCAGAAACATCATACTTGCCCGAGAGTTTTACGTGGTGTTATTTGATGCATAAACTCATGATGTCATTTGATGCATAATAGTTGTTCATGAAATTTAAAAATAGTCTCATCCTCTGGAATGTTTAAGATATTTAAAGTTACCATGTATACTGGATTAATGAATACTGAACCATCGCTTCTAGGGGAAATATAGGGTTAGTTCCCTTCCAGCCTCTGGGAACACACTTTTATAACCTTAGTGTTTTATATATGTCAGTACATAACCTGTTTTGTGTGTGTTTCTGTTTAAAGATACCTCCTTTAATATATGAGGAGACTTCACAAAGTTCATGGGAAAATGGAATTAACAGGTAAAAAATTTAAATACAAGCTTTATTTCTCAACATAAGCTCCTTCAAGGTCAAGAGACTTGTAAATGCTGATAGCAACCATTTAGTTCATCCCTAAAGAACTAAGGGTCCTGGGAACTTAATCATGTCAGTGTGGTGTTTTTTACATTATTAGCTGAAGAAAAAATGATGCCCTTTAAAGATTTTTTTTTTTTTTTTTTTTTTTTTTTGGAGACGGAGTCTTGCTTTGTCACCAGAGCGAGGAGTGTAGTGGCGCCATCTCGGCTCACTGCAACCTCCGCCTCCCAGGTTCAAGCAGTTCTCCTGCCTCAGGCTCCCTAGTAGCTGGGACTACAGGCGCCCGCCACCATGCCCAGCTAATTTTTGTATTTTTAGTAGAGACAGGGTTTCACCATGTTGGCAGGATAGTCTCGATCTCTTGACCTCGTGATCCGCCCTCCTCAGCCTCCCAAAATGCTGGGATTACAGACGTGAGCCACCGCACCCAACCTAGAGATTTTTTTTTTTTTTTTTTTTTTGAGACGGAGTCTCGCTCTGTCGCCCAGGCTGGAGTGCAGTGGCCAGATCTCAGCTCACTGCAAGCTCCACCTCCCGGGTTCACGCCATTCTCCTGCCTCAGCCTCCCAAGTAGCTGGGACTACAGGCGCCCGCCACCTTGCCCGGCTAGTTTTTTGTACTTTTTAGTAGAGACGGGGTTTCACCGTATTAACCAGGATGGTCTCGATCTCCTGACCTCGTGATCCGCCCGTCTCGGCCTCCCAAAGTGCTGGGATTACAGGCTTGAGCCACCGCGCTCGGCCGAGATTTTTTTTTCTTAAGATAAGGAAGTAAAAAGAAATCTGAAGGAGCCAAATCAGAGCTGTAAGGGGGATTCCTAATGATTTCCTACTGAAATTCTCCCCTAATTGCCCTTGTGGGATGAGAGGAATGCGCAGGAGCCTTGTTGTGGTGGTGAAGGACTGTCCGGTGACCCTATCTCAGGCATTTTTCTCCTAAGGCTTTGGTTAACTTTCTCAAAACACTTTCATAATAAGCAGATGTTCTTATTTGGCCTTCCAGAAAGTCAACAAGCAAAATGCCTTGAGTGTCCCCAAAAAACTGTGATTGTGACTTTTGCTGTTGACCGATCTGTGTTTGCTGTAACTGGACCTCTTCCACTTCTTGGTAGCCATTGCTCTGATTGTGTGTTTTCTGGGAAAAAGCATTGTACTAGGAAAGCCGTGTTTTGTTTCCTGTTACAACTCTTCAAGGAAATGCTTCAGGATCCTGATCCTACTTGTTGAAAATTTCCATTGAGATCTCTGCTCTTGTCCGAAGCTGAGCTGAGCTCAGTGGTTTTGGCACCCATAGAGTGGAAAGTTCACTCTGCTTTAATTTTTCGGTCAGCATTGTGTAAGCTGAACCAGTTGAGATGTCTGTGGTGTTGGTTGTTGCTTTTGCTATTAATCATCAGTCCTCTACAGTTAGGGCACAAACAAAATGATTTTTCTTCCTTGCAAATTGATGTGGATGGTCTGCCGCTGTGAACTTCATCTTCCACATCAACTTCTTACAGCAAGTTATTCATTTGGAAACTGCTGATTTCTTTGGGGCATTGTCCACATAAACTTTTCATAAAGCAACCATGATTTCACCATCCTTCCACCCAAGTGTCACCATTAGTTTGCAGGTTGTTCTTGCTTCAATTTTAGCAGAATTCATGTTGCTCTGATGGGGTTCTTTTCAAAATGACGTCTTTTCCTTCTTACTGTCTCAAACTCTAGATCCTGTCTAAACGTGTTGTAGCAAGCTAGTACACATTTATTTTGGGGCAAAAAAAATTGAAATTCATGCATAGTTTTTTCCTAATACTCATTTTCCACAAGCTTTTGAAGTCCCTTCGTATATTATTGATTCATTTAGCATCGAGTTCACAGCCAACAGCGCTATATAACACACATCTGAACAAAGTTTACATAACACACATATTTTCTCTGTAAGGGCATCGTATATTAGTCCATTCTCCTGCTGCTAATAAAGACATACCAGAGACTAGCTAATTTATAAAGGAAAGAGGTTTAATTGACTCCCAGTTCCGCAGGGCTGGGGAGGCCTCAGGAAACTTAGAATTATGGGAAAAGGGGAAGCAAACATGTTCTTCACATGGTGGCAGGAAGAAGTGCTGCGCAAAAGAGGGAGAAGCTCCTTATAAAAACCATCAGATCTTGTGACAACTCAGTATCATGAGAACAGCAGCATGGGGGTAACCGCCCCCATGACTCAATTACCACCCACTGGGCCCTCCCACCACATGTGGGAATTAAAGGGAACTACAGTTCAAGATGGGATTTGGGTGGGGCCACAGCCAACCAATATTACCCAGCCTTTCTGAGCTTAGGGAATGTGCATGTCCAGTAACTCGAATTTTCTCCCCTCTGCTCCCATGTCCAGGAATGACCACAGAATTGACACAAGTGTTGATTTCTAAGTTTCAAAGAAATTTTAGCCAGCAGGTGAATTTGTAAATACAGATCGGTGAATGATGAGGACTGACCATACTAACATTCTGATTTTCTTTACCGAATATCTTTCTCCACATATGTATAAAGCATAAAATTTTCTCCTTTCCAGTCTGAAGGTCAGTGTCTAAAGGAGTGAAACGGTGAGAAGGGGCTGGATCCAAGCTGTTACTGGGTGTGATTGAAAATGTACTGCTATTGAAAAGTGCGTATTTCCACTTTTAAGTTGCCCATAGATTTTTTTTTTTTGAGATGGAGTTTCACTCTTGTCACCCAGGCTGGAGTGCAATGGTGTGATCTCAGCTCACTGCAGCCTCCGCCTCCCAGGTTCAAGCGATTCTCCTGCCTCAGTCTCCTGAGTAGCTGGAATCTCATAGATTATTCTTTAGTGGCCAAAGCGTTTTTACTTCCAATGGCTTATTTGTGGAATTTATAAATGGAAATGATTTGCAAACAGCCAACAAAAAAGCACACCAAAATAACCTGCACAAAGATTACAAAGACTTTAAATAAATTAATTACAATTACTTGTCATCATTTCCCTGTTTTAAGTATACCCCTGAACAGGCCTCAGGTTTCTTCCAGTATGGGCTGGGCTGGGGATGGGGGGGACGAAGGTCTACCCCAGCCCTCTCTAGCCAGAGAGCCTGCATTGCCCCCTCTCTTTCAGTTCAATTTTGTTTAAGGCAGTGTGGCTTCTTAAGTGACATGTCTGTGATGATTACCCCAGGCTTTCCACTTCCAAATGTTTAAGTATCTATCTTCCAATGACCTTCCTGTCATTTCCCAGTATTCTTTTTAAGAGACTGCCATAAATTCAGGCAGTTTGAGCATTCTCCAAACATACTCATTTGCTCCTAGAAAGGAAATCTATGGTTCTTTTCTCTGAGAGTGGATACATTCCAGATCTTAGGGGCTGAACGTGACAGAAGCGGATTTCTTATCCATGAGCTATTGGAAGCTTGGCTGGGGGCCAGTGGTTCTTCTCCAGTCATGCATTCGGAGCCCTAGGCAGGTGAGATCCTGCCATATTCCACACATAGGTGTAGATATCTCTAGCCAGCAGAAAGGAAAAGGAAATGAGTAGAATCAGGTGTAGGGGGGGCGCTGTTATGAAGCCCCTGGAAGCAATGTACGTCACTTCTCCCCACATTCCTTGGCCAGAGCTCATTTGTGTGGCTTCCCATTGGACGCACAGGGCAGGGAGTGGGGGTGCTGGAAATGTATGCACAGATTGGGAACGCACTTTCTAGAAGCAGCATTCTGTTCCATCATAGGAGAGCAGGAATTGTGCAGGGACAGCTGGCCGTCCCTGGCACACAACGGAAGACGGTGGAGGACGCTGCTTTTGGTGCCGAGGAAGTGAAATTTGTCTAAGCTCTGAGGTCAGCATTGAGGAGGTGAGGTTGTTGGAAACATTTCTGTCAAATCATTCTCATATTCTAGCTAAGCCCTTATTAAATATGCCACACCTCGAAGACTTAGAAGCCTTTAAAGTTTCAGGCAAACACAGTACAGGGTGTGGGATCTGTTTCTGACACTCTTGGGAGCTACTTGAAGACGGGCTCCATCTGTGCCTCTTGCAACAAAGACACTCGATAAAGGCACGTTGAACAAACAATAATGCAAAAATGCACGTTCCTAGGAATAGCAGTAGCTAACTTTTCCCATGAAAGCAGTGTGGGCCACAACTGCGCCTAGCACTTTATGTGTTTATCTCTTAAATCCCCGATACGAGGTAGGTTCGGTTATGATGATCCCAGTTTTACAAGAGAGGGAACCATGTGCACAGAAGCACATATGTTGCTTATAGCCTCGTGGCCATGAGCAGCAGAGCTGGTATTTAAGTCCAGGCCGTCTGTGAGCTGGGGAGAGAGAGGTAAAGAAGATGGGTAGCACTGGGGATGAGAGGGGCACATAGTCCCGTTTTGGTACTTCCTGAAGATTCCAGTGTGTTTCCCAGGGACTGAAGGTCATCAGGAGTACACATGATCTGAGATTCTTGCCAGAGAGCAATGTTCCTCTCAGATTATAATGCCAGTAACTGGGGCCAATGGGGATTTTATAATCATACAGTCCCCATTACAGAGAAACTGAAGCTTAGTGTGTAAAAGCAATGCCCAGTGTTACATTACAGTAGGTCAGAGTTGTTTCCAAAAAAGTTCATCTGATTTTTTTTTTTTTGGTTCCATCCAAGCAATAGCTGGTCACTATTAAGAAGATAGCTAACTAACTAGTTCTCAAATACACCTGAGGTTTTTCTAAAGTTTAACCATTTAAAAAATAAATCTGTCATTTGTCACATATTTGTATAATGAGCAGCTTTAGTCAATATCATAACCTATCTTGACAGAAGTTAACACAACTGTGGTGCCATTCCTATTGGACCTCCACACTCCACCACAGAGTGGAGTCGGGTGAAAGATTGGGTGACTGGACTGGCCATTTCACTGAGTTCTATGAATGAGTCTTACTCGGAGGGCTCAGAACAGAAGCCACCAGACCCACAGGCCATGGGAATCTAGTCCCGCAGCTGTCTTGGCTCCTGGCGAGTTAGGTCACCTGCTCATACCTTAGCAATAGACCCTGCCATTGCACAGATCAGGCAGTGAGGCGTAGTTAACGGCTCTGTCAAACAGCAGCAGCACTTTTCATGTGTTGCCCAGATACTTTTAAAGACAAATTTGAGTGAGCCGGGTGTGATGGCTTATGCCTGTGAACCCAGAACTTTGGGAGGCCAAGGTGGGTGGATCACCTGAGGTCAGGAGTTTGAGACCAGCCTGGCCAATATGGTGAAACCCTGTCTTTACTGAAAATACAAAAATTACCCAGGCGTGGTGGCGTGTGCCTGTAGTCTCCCAGCTACTCAGGCGGCTGAGAGAGGAGAACTGCTTAAACCTGGGAGGCGGAGGTTGCAGTGAGCTGAGGTCATGCCACTACACTCCCGCCTGGGTGACAGAGTGAGACTCCATCCCCCCCCCCAAAAAAAAGACAAATTTAAGTTCAATAAAGGAGAAATGAAAAGCTGTCACAAAGTAAACTTCCGTATTTATTCAAACGTTTGCATTCCATAGATGAATCATGCAGGGTTGGATAGTTGAGTCACTCTCTTGGTGAGCCAACCCAATACTGGGAAGAATTTCCCAGCTTTTTGAAACGCATGTGTGTGTGTAAATGCGCAAAGGGTAAGTTATTCAAAAGACCCAATGAGTGAAGTTTATTAACTCTTACTGCAGGTATGTCCACAGCTGTGCTATAGTCATCCTCTTTTTTCCGGCCTTTTAAATACAGTTTTAAGAAGAAGCCTCAAAAGGGCAAGGTTAAAAAGTAGAATATTGTTTATGTAAAACTCTTGGCTGTTATCAGCATTTCATATAAATGTACTTAATTACAGTCAGCAGGCTGCCATCATTGCTGGAATATAAATACGACCTCATTGTAATCATGATCATTATTATCTTAGTTACCTTAGTACCTTATTACCTTAGTAGGAGACATTGAGTGAAAATGGCTAGGGACCAATAACAGTGTGGGCATTTTGAGACACTTGTCTGCTATAGCTGGCCCTCCCAGATGATACCCTGTTTTCAAGAGTCTCGTGTTTTCCATCTCTAAGGTGATAACATTCAAAAAGAAGAGATTGTTTGATGTTATTGTGTTGTATTTTTTAAAAAGAGGGAAAAAAAGAGAAATTACCCCAAGAATGATTCATCAAGTTTTAAAACTCAAGGGAAGTGGATATTATGGATGATTGACAGTTTATAAAATGACAACTGGAAATAAAATGGGTTTTGTCAAGCTTTGTGAATGGAGCGTGGAGTGGTGCATTGCGATCCGCGATGGCAAGCATTGTGGCTTCTGTCATTCCTTTAAATGTTTTGAGAACAACCATTTAATGCATCTCCCATGGAAAGTCTATTTCTTATTGTATGTGTATAATGCAAGTTAAATATCACTTATTTTTCTTTTTGTTCTGTTAAAGTATTCCCCTGCAGTGGTGGTATTGGCAATAATATTGGTTCTAGGAACATGAAATAAAACCTGGTAAATATCATTGGACAGAATCAAAATATAGAGGCAGTGGCTAGGCTCTCTCTCATAGTCTAGTGTTCCTTCTCCGTATTGATCAGGGATCAGTTAAGTTAGTTGACATACACATTGCTTATTTAATGGGTTTTACACTATAGGTTTCTTCATGCCTGGATCTTGACCCATCATTGGATACTGAAATCAATTTGATGAGTTATGACTGGCTTAAAAAGAAAATAGAACAGAATAGAAAATAATAGGCTGGGCCTGGTGGCTCACCCCTATAATCCCAGCATGCTGGGAGGCTGAGACAGGCGGATCACCTGAGGTCAGGAGTTTGAGACCATCCTGCCAACGTGGTGAAACCTCGTCTCTATTAAAAATACAAAAAATTAGCTGGGCATGATGGTGAATGCCTGTAATCCCAGCTACTCAGGAGGCTGAGGCAGGAGAATCACTTGAACCGAGGGGGGCAGAGGTTGCAGTGAGCCGAGATTGTACCACTGCACTCCAACCTGGGTGACAGAGCGAGACTCCATCTCAAAAAAAAAAAAAAGAAATAAAAAGAAAATAATAGAATAATAGTGTACCATGCATTATAACAATAATAAAATCTTGTTTTATGCACCTCTTATTTCACTTCCATGAACAGTGTGTTTGTATAAAGTATGCTGGTTTAGGGAGACCAGCCTGGTCTTCAGTTGTGAGTATGGCTCCGTGTGGACAATGCTACTCAAAGTAAATGCAACCAGCAATGAAGGACATTGTTCCTAACAAGGACTTGAGCCAGAATTCTCTTGTTCAGCCTTCTTGCCAAGGGCTTAGACATGCTTTCTGCCAGTGTCATCAAAGTATGATGGATGGTTTCTGCTAGTCTAAAAGTAGCGATATCTCACGTCGCTGGAGTGTCTAGGGACAAGAATGCTTTTATTAATCACGCAGCCGCATTAACTAAAAGTGATGCTCACTGTTAACCACTGGTTTCATGATGCCAGGTAGTACTTGAACATCTTCATGGGATGTATCATAATAACTTAGCATCCTTATTTAGCCCTCAGTTATACTGAATTCATTTCATCTTTATCCATTTAGATAATTACAGTGCAGTAGTCCTCCCTTATTTGAGGGGGGTGTGTCCCAAGACCACAGTGGATGTAGAAATGGCAGATAGTAGATATACACTAAGGGTTTTTAATCTGATAACTGAGATGGCTTCTAAGTGACTAACTGGCAGGTAGTATAGACAGCATGTGGATGGTTGGGCTGGACAAAGGGATGTTTCATGTCCTGGGTGGGACAGAGTGGGTTGGCACAAGATTTCATAGCTACTTGGAATGGCTCACAATTTAAAATGTGTTAATTTTTTTATGTGGAATTTTCCATTTAATATTTTCAGACCACAGTTGACGGCAGGTAACTGAAACCGAGGCTAAGGGGGCTACCATATCATCCTTCTGAAATTCAGCCCCACAGCACGGCAGTGTAGATGGAGATAGAATATGGAAAGGGCTGGGCATGGTGGCTCATACCTGCAATCCCAGCACTTTGGGAGGTCAAGGCAGGAAGATCGCTTGAGCCCAAGAAGTCAAGACCAGCCTGGGCAATATAGTGAGACCTCATCTCTATAAAAAATTTTTCAAACCCTTAGCCAAGTATAGTGGCATGCGCCTGTAGTCCCAGCTACTTGGGAGGCTGAGGTGGGAGGATTATAATCATGTGTTTTTGTTTTAAATAGCCTAAGTCTGGGAGGCAGAGGTTATAGGGACCCAAGATTGTGCCACTGCACTCCAGCTTGGGCAACAGAGTGAGACCCTGTCTCAAAAAAAAAAAGTGTAGAAAAGATCTCTGTTTTCTATTCATTCTCTCAATTATTCTTTGAAACAAGCAATCTTTAAGCACCTGCTTTGTGCTGTGCTCTTAGAACACAAAAGTAGGTGATACCTTGGCCGTTGGCCCAGAGGAAGAAACAGATAGATCCGCATCATGGCCATTTAGGGTGGGATGCACTAGAATAGAGGGAGATGCATATGAAGGTATCTGAGATTTTAAAGGAAGATGGACAAACTGCATGGTTTGGGAAGACATTACCCATCACAAAGATATTTAAAATACAACTTAACAGGCACATAAAAGAGTTTTCCAGCTGGAGAGAGATAGGGGTTACGGAAGGAGTGGGGGACAGTTCCCAGCCCCAGGACATAGCCTGGAATTTGCTCCTTTCAGCCAGCAGTGGATGTACTTTAGCTGTCTGTTGCTTGTTTTGCTTAAAAATAGAATTCAGAAAAAAATTAATTCCGGAGGCCTGGCTAATTAAGGTTTCACTGTAAGTTTGGCATATCAGAAGCAGTATTACCATCACGTGTGTTTGTTTTAAATATGTTAAGTTTTTGTTACTGTATTTGTGTTGACTGGGGTAAAATGTGTCTGTGTCATTTTGATTTTGAGTTCTCACTTACTAATCCATATCCTTTTGGCATCCCATATCCTCTTCCCAACAAGAATTTAAAGTGTTTATTAAAAAGGAGAGGAGAGGTAGAGGGTCAAATAAAACATTGGCAGCAAGGCAGGTGGCCAAAGCCTGTGGAGGAAGGACAGGAAATGTCTGCTGGAGCTTGTTATAGAGCAGACACAGAGTGAGCACAGTCAGAAAATAGAGAGATAGGGAAGGGGGGAAGACTTGCTCGGCTCTGGGGAATTCCAGAACGTAGAGGGCAGAGGCCAATTTATTCAACATGATAGTTTCTTGTCTCTAATCTGTCTTGGATTCTTTGAGTATGAGGAGGACAAGTAAATGTTTTGAGGAAGCATGGCATAGCAAGAACACCAGGGGGCCTCGCCTACCTGCCTTTGAAGTTCATGACGTTAGGCAAGACCCTCTCAGAGCCTACGTTCATAGCCGTAAAATTAGCCATAAACATGCTCCCTCCAAGGCCTTCTGTTGGGAGGATTTATAAGGATTTATGCTTAGCACAGAGTGCAGGCCATAGGAGATACTCAGTAAATGGGTTCCCCTCCGGCCCGACCTCTAACCCCACGTGGATTCCTGTGTTAGACTTTGACTAAGAGTGACCCACGCGGCATTGTCATTGCCACGGCTAGAACCCCCATTGTATTTAGTTTAACCTTCACTCTGTAAAGGTCAGAATGCATTTCTACAACACAGTACATTTTAGTGCTGCACACACGGTACAGTCATTTTACTGAGGGTCTTGGTAGTCCCCCCAGAGGTTCATATGTGCCGCTTGCACTCTGCCACCTGTGCTATGGGGCTAGTGTCCCGCAATGACAGTGCATTCCCAGCTTACGCCTGGGAGACGTTGTTAAAGTCCCAGTGGCGGCTGCTATGTTTACATGCTGTTTATGAAAGAGATGGAGTTTGGGTGGTGACGGGAGGGAAGGAGAAGGAGGAAGCGCTGTAACTCCATCTGACGGGCACAGAAACAGAGGAAGAGTAACACGGGTGCTGTGTGTACCCCCTTCCCTTCTTGCTACCCAATCCCTGATCCCGGTTGGATCTCAATGTAGAGTAATAAAACTATGATCAAGATCATGTAAACACAATTTAGTTTTTTGTTAAGCTCCATAGTATACTTCTGCACTTGTTTCTATAAAGCTTCAGATGACCTCAGCAAAAGAGTTGACACTTTGCCTGTAATATAATTTGCATGTCCCTATCCTCTTTAAAAGTGCCAGTTTCCTTGAATCATTTTACAGATATTAACTCCCAAGACAGTGTAAGCATCATGGCCTTTTGGACACGTGGGCTGTTGTCTTCTATTCATTTTGAGGTTGTTAGGGACTCTCTGGGTAATAGACTCTAATCTACGCTATTATTGGTTATTAAATATGGATGACTTGTTTGATGTCGTGGGGCTTGTTTTAAATGACCCCGTTAGGCCAGGCGTGGTGGCTCACACCTGTAATCCTAGCACTTTGAGAGGCCAAGGCGGGAGGATCACCTGAAGTCAGTGAGCCACTGCGCCCGACCCAGAGTTGCACCGCTTAACAGCATCCCAGTTCGAGTCTCAGCCATGGAACAGGCATCCATGCCCTGGGGCCTGAACTGTGGCGTGGGATTGGGGGGCACAGATCTTTTGGCAGAAGGTGGCCGCCCAGATCCAAGCCTCAGACATCTTTCTTCCCCGTTAGACCTTCCTCCTGGATGAGTCACCTGTGTTGGGGGGGCGGGTGAGAACCTCCTTGTGGAGGCTTTGGGAAAGCCGACGTGGAGCTTGGAGCCTCCACAGTTATATAAATGGAAAGTTAGAAAAAAACAAAAAGGCCTTGTGGGCTTGTAAAGATGGAATACATTGTAGCTGAGGAAATTCTTGGCTGAGAAAATGTGAGGAGTGCTAAGGCGGTGGTTGGAGGATTTTTTTTTTTTTTCTTGGTAAAGGGAGACAGTGGCTGCAGAAGGCACCAGCTGTCCCCACCTCTTTCCCGTTGTTGAAACAAACATGAAAATGGAAAGGACTTTGCAATGCAGAGTCTAAGGTGGGAAAATGAAAATATGACAGAACTGAATGCATTCCGAAATCTTAGGGGAATAAAAATATGTAGTATCGAGACAGCCCAAAGCTAAGAGTCTGCAAACTCAGAAACAGCAAGAAGCTTTTTCACAAGAAAAGGAAACTCAGTGCTCTAGGTACATAGAGGTGGAGAGGAGGGCCTGTGTATTTTAATCTGTCACTTGATGTCTTGCATAGCTGTAAGATTATCGAGTGATTCAGTTTCCTCTCTGTAGCAACATCCATGAAAATATCTGTTTACTTAATGCCTCCGGAAAACATTCAAATTTATGATTTAATCAGTTTCAAAGTATTTCTGCTGGGTTTTGTTACTTTAATTTAACTTTTTTATTATGTGGTAGCTGGTGGATTATAGGCATATTTAGCGGCTGGGAAATGTCTAAGAAAAGATTACCTTTGATAAAAAGCCAGTAGGAAGGGAACTGAAGGACGCAGAGTCAATGCCTGCAATTTCTTGTTTTCATTTCCCCGGCCCTGGAGTCAGACTGCATAGGTTTGCATCCTGACTCTTCAAGTTACCATGTGACTTTGAGCAACCTTCTTAACTTCTCTGTGCCTCAGTGTCCTCTAAAATGTGATCATAATAGTATTTACCTCATAGATTGTTATGAGGATTAAATTAAATACTATCTAAATGCTTAGAGCAGTATACTATCTTTCAAAAGAAAATTAAGTGTTACCATTTGTAACTACCAGCCTCAAAGACACTTAATTTCTTCTTTGGTTTTCCCACTTAGAACCCAAAGTATATTTCTGTAAATGGGCACAATAGCTGGATCCAGATGTAATGACATTGATTTACATTGTAAGTAACACGCTACTGCCACCAGAGTATTTCTGGACCATGTCTTGATAACTTTCAGTAATTTGGCTGTACCCTGTCCTTCATTCCATACATGTTTATGGAGCATATATTATATGCTAGAAATGACATCAGCTATGGAAAATATAAACATGAAAAATAAAGAGCCCACAGATTAGTGACAAAGACAGAGAAGAAACAAATGCCTTTGATACAGTATTTTGTACATCAAAGTTTTTAGCCCTCTTGACAGTGGCTTGAGAGACCGGGTGCACAGACTTCTTTTGTGCTCAGGTCCTGCAAGTTGTGGGATGGGGGCCGGGATAATTTGCCACCAGCAAGCTTGGGTTAAGCCACCTGCTGCTGCCCAGAATGTGATCCAACCTTTCCCCGTGAAAATGCAACTTTAGGAGTCAGGACCCAGGCAAGAGGGGGAGTGTGTAAAGAACTACAGTGTATTCCACTAAAAACAAATAACTAATCACAAGCAAAACCTCTAGTATATAAACAGAGGCATCCGGGCTGAACACAACGCCACCAGTGACATGTGTACACCAGGGTATAAAAAGTCATACAAATGTCTGTTGTGTTTGACATTTGATCAATCACTATTGGAGTTTTCATCAACTTGTTCAGACTGTAACATGGATCTTTGCTGGGTGGATTAAGGTTTTGAATATATTGCTTATCTATTTCATCATGCAGTCAAAATCCATCTCCCATGTAAGCCTGTTGTTGGATAGAGCTCCCAGTCATGAAAGTCTGTCTTCTTTTTCTCCCCTTCTATTTCTTGGTATTAATTTCAGCTTAATCAAGCCTTCTGGCCCTGTGATTCCAGGAACAGTTCGGTTCTGGCTAAAAGCAAAAGAGAAAGTTTTGCCTGTTTTAGTCGCATAAGGTGATGTGGCAAGAACTTGTTTCTGAAGAATCCAAGATCTAGCCATTTTTAGCAGCGGTCATAGTGGACTGGAACGGGGGCGCCACCTGCAGGCTAAGGGGAAAAACACAGAACGAGAAACACCCTTGCTTCACAGGGCAGGCATTTAAAGGCAAGGGAAATTCAGTCCCTCTGTGATAGACAGTAAAGAACTCAGCAAGCTCTCTCGTAGATAAATATGCATGAGAATGCATCGTTGGAAGAGCTCTCACGTATTCACTTCATTCCTGCCTTTGGAGTTTCAGAATGTTTTACATTTTATGTTCATTTATATTTTTGTCAGAGTATGGAGATCCTCAAATCATCTCCCAGGGTGCTTGCTGCTGCTTGGTACTGCTTGCTGCTCTTTTCAGAGAGAGCAGTGCCAGGCAAAGTATTCTGCACTCTCATAAGAAGAGGTGAATGTCATTGTGTTCCCTGTGAATATGAGGCAGGGAAGGACTCTCTGGCCCTGAGCCAGAGTCCTCACACTGCTTTGGTGTCTGGCCTTTCCAACAGGTCTAAATATCTGCTCCATCTACACCCTAGTTTTACAGAAACAACAGTGCTAATCTAGAATGAAGGCAATATTGACAGCAATGATGATCAAACGTTCGTTTTTCAGTATGCCATGAAAAATAGCTTGGTCCAAAATAAAATTCTGTCCATATATTTCTATTTAGATGCATACCTCCCATAAAGGTAAAATGTTTTTCTCGGACGTAATTTCAGATTCTCTGTGTGCCCTACCAACAGATCAGATTTCTCCTAAGTTTTTCAGTGGAGAATGTGATCGGCAAATGTATCAGCTGTTCCTCTGTCAGCTTTGTTGATTGATGCTTTTGAGGGACAGAGTAGGTTTATGTGCTGATTTGTGCATTTTATCAGGCAAAAGGGACATGGCAGATGTGGAAGATGCTTTTAAGAACTTCACCAAGAAGCTTGAGGGCCACCCTAAGGGAAGCTCTGCTCTCCTTCAGCTGAAGCTCTCCAGGGACAGTAGGAGCTGATGTTTTCAGAAGCATCGTGCTGCATGGGGTCAGCGTTGCAAGTTCAGGAATGTCAGGATGCAGCCCTGTGTCTAGAGTACTTACGGCTAGGACAGGCGCACATGTAACTATAATAACAAGCCAGCTTGGAGCAGCACTGTGGAGGGGCACACAGGATGAAGAAGGGTGTCTTAGCTGGAGTTGCTACAACAGAACACTGTAGACTGGGCAGCTTAAATGCGGATGTATGTTTCTCACAGTTCTGGAGGCTGGAAGTCCAAGAGGAAGGCGGCGGCTGATTCAGTTCCTGGTGAGGGCTCTCTTCCTGGTTTGCAGACAGCCTCCTTCTCACTGTGTTCTTGCATGGTGGACAAAAAGAGGGCTCTAGCGTCTCGTCTTATAGGGACACTAATTGCATCATGGGGGCCCCACTTGTTTGATATCATATAATCTGATCATCTCCCAAAGGCTCCACCTCCTGGTACCATCACACTGGGGATTAGGATTTCAATATGTGAATTTGGGGGTAGGGGAGACTAACATTCAATCCATAACAGAGGGGAAGATTCAGCTGTAGGATTATCAGGCTGAGAGAATTAGACTCTATTACCTTCCCCGCCTACACAAACCCCCATGTACTGATGAGAAAAGTAAAGCAGCAAAGGGGAGGGTACTGAGCTTAGCAGCAGCCAGCTTCATTGTCAGTTCCATACCTGGGAGAGCCTCAGAGCCCACCCTCTGTGAAAGGAGGAAGGCATGAGCATGTAAAAAATATATACTTCTCCATGGAAAAGATGGTTTTGACATTCCTGGAGGCATGGTACCTATTTCAGATCTCCTTAGAGCTTCTGTTAAGTGGGTGCCTCTCTTTTTTTTTGAGACGGAGTTTCGCTCTTGTTGCCCAAGCTGGAGTGCAATGGCACTATCTCGGCTCACTGCAACCTCTGCCTCCCAGGTTCAAGCAATTCTCTTGCCTCAGCCTCTGAGTAGCTGGGAGTACAAGTGCACACCACCATGACCGGCTAATTTTTTGTATTTTTAGTAGAAACAGAGTTTCACCAAGTGAGTGCCGCTTTTAAGAAGTCAAACAATAGGCAACGTGTGGACGATGCCTTTAGTTTATCTAAGTCCTGTTTTGGCTTTGGGGTTTCCATGAGATGCATTTTATCCTGAGGTTGGCGAAGTGCAGCATTAGGGTAACTTTGCTCCCACGAATTCCAGGGGTGTCCCTTGCTAACTGGCTTCTCACAGCAATGACATTTGAGGCTGGAATGGTCTGTCTGTCAGCACAGTACACAGTTGTGCACTGGTGGCTTATTGGTTAAAACAAAAACCAAAAAGAAACAGGGAGGGAACGCAGACTTGGATCCATGTTTGTAGAAATCTGAGCAGGGAGAAGGGAAGAAAGGAGAGTTGGGGCACCCCTACGTGTCCTCCCTTCAGTTGCAGCCCAGCGTCTAGACCTCAGCTGGTTTGTCAACACACCAAGTGTGGATCCTTTTGTCAGAACAGAATCCCTCAACTGAGACAGAATGCCAGTATGATTGATTCATAATAAAATGTGTAATTATCCAGTGGGCTCATGTTGACTAAGTAGCATCATCTTTCCCCTTTAGGCAAAAATACTTAGAAAGGCAAACTATAATCAGAAGATCGCTTGGATGGATGGGATCAGAGCAGGAGGAGGGAATGGGGTTATGTTGACAGCTGGTGCCATCAGGCTATGATAGATGGTCTGGAACCCTCACCTCCACTGCAAGGACATCCCTGCCACAGCCCGTGGTCACGGCGTGTAGCCAGGACTCTGCTTTCCCCGTGTGGCCCTACGGAGCGGCTGCTGACTGGGAAGGGGTGGACTTCTCTAAGTCTCTTATCTATGATCCCCCTGCTGACCAACCCCACTGTCACCCCCCCCACCCCCGTAGGCATAGGCATGTTATATCTTTAGAATATGAATCCAGGGCCGGGCGCGGTGGCTCAAATCTGTAATCCCAGCACTTTGGGAGGCCAAGGCAGGTGGATCACGAAGTCAGGAGTTAGAAACCAGTCTGGCCAACAGGGCAATACCCTGTCTCACTAAAAATACAAAAAACTAGCTGGGCTTGGTGGCAGGTGCCTGTAATCCTGTCTACTCAGGAGGCTGAGGCAAGAGAATCGCTTTAACCCAGGAGGCAGTGGTTGCAGTGAGCCAAGATCACACCACTGCACTCCAGCCTGGGCAACAGAGCAAGACTCTGTCTCAAAAAAAAAATGAATAAATAAATCAATAAATACATAAAAATAAATAGGTACATTAAATTATACACACACACACATACACACACACAGTATCTAATTATCCCTAGTTTTTTAGTTACCGGTTTTTATTGATACATAATGCTTGTACCTATTTATGGGGTGTACATGATGTGTTACTCGCATACAATGTGTAATGATCAAGTATCATTACTTCAAATATTTGTCTCTTCTATGTTGGGAACACCTCAAGTCCTCTCTTCTAGCTATTTTGGAATATACAATGCAGTGCTATTAACTAAAGTCCCCCTACTCTGCTGTGGAACATTAGAACTATTCCTTGTATCTAACTGTATGTTTGTATCCATTCACCAACCCCCCTCAGATGCCCCCAACACCCTTCCAGCCTCTGGTATCTATCATTCTACTCTCCACCTCCATGAGATCCACTTTCTCAGCTACCACATATGAGTCATCACAGTTCTTGATGATGTATTTCCCTATGCCTATAGCTTTTTGCTTTTTCATTCTTTTATAACTAAATCTGAACATTGGCCTACCTAGAGTCCAGTGACCATCCAGTTGGTCACTTCTGTTCTATGTGATCAGTTCCCTCTTTGTCTCTTCTCAGATGCACGACTACTGCAATATCTTCATTTCTTACCACTGGCTGCTTCAGAGGCATTTTATCATTTTCTTCTTTTAAAATAAATAATAGCAAAATGCCCCAAATATTCAACAGACAGTTGAACAAATACTGCTCTGTAGATGGATACAGCGATTCTGTGCAAACTTAACTTTTAGCTTGAAGTGGTTGGCACAATACAAGGCGCAAATTATTTGTGGGAAAATCTAGCTTTTGCATAGAAAAGGTGATGTCACCATGTGATATAACATAGTATGCTGTGTTTTCAGAAAGTAAATATACAAAAGTTAGGGAAGCTGCTAACCACAGTCAGATGATACTTGGATCTCAGGCGGAGAAGCGTGGGATGGCATTTGGCTTTTTTTTTTTTTTTTTGAGACGCAGTCTCTCTCACCCAGGCTGAGTGAGCGTGGTGCAGTCTCAGCTCATCGCAACCTCCGCCTCCCGGGTTCAAGCGTCAGCCTCCCATTACAGGCGCGCGCCATGACACCCTACTGATTTTTGTATTTTTAGTAGAGACAAGGTTTCACCATGTTGTCCAGGCTGGTCTCGAACTCCTAACCTCAAGTGATCCACCCGCCCCAGCCTCCCAAAGTGCTAGGATTACAGGTGTGAGCCCCTGCGCCCGGCCCATTTTGCCTACTTTAATAAATTTAGTAAATAGTGATTGAATGCCTGCTGTGTCAGGCACAGTCCTAAGCATCTGTCATCAAGTTCTAACAAGGGGGAGCATGAGGGGACACCTTCCTGGTGCCCTTATGATACCGCCTCACACTTTATCTCTCTGAAGTGGTTTTGAAATCCCTTAGACCAGGGACTCTCAGCCTTGGCGCAGTTGACATTTGGGGCTGGAGAATTCTTTGCTGCAGAGGATGTCTTGTGTATTGTAGGATGTTTAGCAGCACCCCTGGCTTCCACCCACTAGATGCCAATAGTATCCCCAGTCTCCAAACATTGCCATATGTCCCCTGTGGGGCAGAATCACCCCAGCTTGAAAACCATTGCATCAGACCCTCCAGCTTTCTTGACTTTGCCAGAAAAATTTGCATTGGGCCTGCCTACTGTTCCATCTCAGTGCTGTATGTGTTGAGCCAATTTGTTCAAAAGCCTCAGAGTGGTGCATGGGAGACGGGCTCTGGGAGTGAAAATGCGGCTGGTTCATAGCAATAAGTATGTGCTGTGTCATGAGAACTTGTCACACCTAGTGTTTTGCACACCCAGCACCCTGCACCTTCTTTGCCCCATTTCCATCCCCCGAGATGAAGGCTGCGACTGCATCATGTGAACTGGAACAATTCAACTAAATTAACAGTACGGCATCATGCAGAGAGTGGGCCTGGAACATTGGCTGAATGTTTTTAAACTATATTTCTGGAATTGAACTGGTATCTTGACCCAGTGTGCACACTTAGCATGGTGTTCACTGCAATTCAAGATGGGAGTAGAGGCCAGGCTGCTACCATCAACCACGGCCCAGCTGTCAGGACTCTCTCATTAGAGCAAGGAGGGTAGCAAGGGAGTGGACTGGCAACACCAGATCCCGTCCGTGAGCAATGCTTCTACCCAGATAAATCAGGGTATATGTATTCACTGGGGATACACCGTGACGTTTTCTCATTTTAAATGTATTGGTCAGTGTTAAAAACAGAATGCCATTACCTGAGAAGTAGGCCAGTGATAATGTACATTTCGTAGTCTTTTATTACATTTGGTTTAAAGTATTATTCAGCAGACATAACATCTTTTTAGAAGCAGTCTTTGTATTGGTTTTGTAAGTAATTTTAAAAATTACATTTTGATTTTCAACATTTACTCCAATTTTTTGGTACATTTTTACAGCCAAGTTACGCTTTCACAGTGAACTATAAGGGAAATAATGAGGAGCTCTTAGCTGCTTGTTCCTTGTGGTCGCCAGGAAAATCAGTATAATTAGGCTTCCGTGAAAGCCACTGGATAGTCCTCATAAAAAATAATCACCAGTATTCCCAGTAATATATTCAGTGCCGGGCAGATTGGAGTAATGGAGACATCAGAAGAAAAATTGGTGAAGTTATTGTTAGCAGAACCACCTCTTACTCAAGGCAACTCTCTGAAGTTTTGAAGTGGTCTTTTCTCCTTCCTAATGAGAACAGTACATGTACATTCTTCTCCATAAAAAAAAAAGATTTTGACCAGCCCAGGCAACATAGACCCCGTCGCTCCAAAAGTAAAAAAAATTAGCCAGGTTTACTGGCACATGCCTGTGGTCTTAGCTACTCGGGAGGCTGAAGTGAGAGGATCACTTAAGGCCAGGAGTTCAAGACCAACCTGGACAACATAGAGAGGCTTCGTCTCTACTAAAAATTAAAAAAAAAAAAAAAAAAAAAAAAAGCTGGATGTGGTGGTGCACACCTGTGGTCCCAGCTACTTGGGAGACTGAGGTGGAAGGATCATTTGAGCCCAGGTGTTTGAGGCTGCAGTGAGCCACGATTGCATCACTGCACTCCACCCTGGGCAACAGAGTGAGACCCTGTAAAAAAAAAAAATTGCAAAGAAAGAAATTTCAGCATTGAAAGATATAGATACTATACTGAAATTATTAACAAGTGCAGTGCGTCATTATAGACCTGAAAGAAAGGGTGTATTTCATACTAAATTATCTGTATTCACAATGCTGAGGAGTTGAAAATTTCTTTTTCCCAGTAGGAGCTTCTCTTCTCCCATTCTCCACTGACCCCTTACAAAGTAAGAGCAGGATCCAAAGCTCATCAAACCCGTGTGTCATTTCAGCAAGCCGTTGATTCGTGTTTTTTTGGTTTGATTTCTAGTTTTGTAATGATTGGGCTGTCTCCTATTATATTGAAACATGCAGTCTTGAAATAGGGTTCAAAAGACAACTTTTAATGATTCACAGACATTATTTGATTTCTTTTAAGCAGGTAGAGAAAATACCAGCATTACCACTCACCTTGAATTTTGGCTTGATTTTGTCTAAATGGCAATATTTGATTTTTTATACAGCATAAGAAAGTTTCTCGTCAACTCTGGTTTATCTTATGCCTTTGCTTCAGTAATGGTACCCACACGGTGGGAATCTTATGCCTGAAAGAGGGATTTTAATTAGTAGACACTCAAGCCACCAGATGGCTCCCTTTGGTTTAAAAATCTCCACTTGGGGGAAATAAATGGACTTTTCCCAAGTAAATTTAGAATAATGCCCTAAAGTTGTAATGTGAGCAGGTCTTCAGAGTTTCAAGCTGAAGTTACAGGTTTAGAGTTGTCCGTTGGAGGTTTTGGTTTCTTCGTTTAATGATCTAAAAACAGGTTATGACACAAGATCTTCACGACGGTTTTACCACACGCATCATGACTTGGAATCTTCGTTGGCTCTTCTTGTTTTTTTCATTCAAAGTTGAAACGCCTCACCTCTTCTTTCTTTTTCTCTCTACTAACCATTTTCTGCTAAGCACACCATACCTTATCAGTCTCATAACTGGGCCGCCTAACTCTCCCTAAGATAGCACTGGCAGTTGACAGCCAGAGTAATTGTAAGTCATGTGCTGCTCATCTGACTAACAGTCCCTGCTAGCCTTGCCTGCTTCTTTTGCATAGACCCCACTCTTGGGCACTTTCACATCTGCTAAGTCCACTGAAACCCAGTGGGGTAGATTCATCTTATCGAAAAGAAATAGAGACAAGGTATGATAGTTACAAGGTATGAACTTCCCAAAGGTTCTCATGGGAAGTTCCCCATTAAAATTGTTGAAGAGGCCGGGAGCAGTGGCTCACGTCTGTAATCCCAGCACTTTGGGAGGCCAAGGCGGGTGGATCACCTGAGGTCAGGAGTTCAAGACCAGCCTGGTCAACATGATGAAACCCTGTCTCTACTAAAAATACAAAAATTAGCCAGGCGTGGTGGTGCATGCCTGTGATCCCAGCTACTTGGGAGACTGAGGCAGGAGGATCACTTGAACCTGGGAGGTGGAGGTTGCAGTGAGCCGAGATCACACCACTGCACTCCAGCCTGGGTGACAGAGTGAGACTGTGCCAAAAAAAAAAGAAAAAGAAAACTGTAAAAGAGTTTCCCTCTTTTCATGAATGTACCACAATAGGTCTCTTTTGCAGACTCTCCTTGTATCAAAAGAAATCTGGGAGGGAACAGTCCCCTGGCTCCTGTGGGCAGGGGTGAGGCAGGAAGGGGAGTAAGTAGGCTGGATTCAGCAGCCTGCAACAGAATCCTTTTTTGCTTTTTAGGGTTAGAGCCACTTTGCACTAACCTTTCCACTGACAGAACCACTCACCAGGAAACTGAAGGAAGTCAAGAATAACCCAATGCCAGCACTGAACCACTGCATCCCTGCCAGTCTTACTCCTTCTTCAGGGAGCACTTTTTACCTGGCAAGACTGTTTCACAGTTATCCCAGGGTGAAACCTATGGATAACCCTCTTTTAGCAGGTGTAGGGGCTAGAAAATAATTGCTCATCGCATCCCAGCCTTTAGATTCCAGTCCTCTGGGAAGTGTGGCTGAGAAGTCAGTATGGGGGGACAGTTGCGAGCAATCCAGCTGAAGTTTTAGCAACAGAGGAATCACCTGAGGATATCACTGAAACAAAGGATGCTGGGCCCTGCCTTCAGAGATGCTGATTCATGAGTCTGGGTGGGAAAGGGGGCGTGAATTTGCATCTAGAACAAGCTCCCAGGTGATACCAAGGACTGGTCCAAGGACAACCCTTTGAGTAGCAAGACCTTTAAGAACTTGCTCCTAATCCCCAGCTCTTGTCACTGGGAAGGAGGGATGCCTTTGGAGGTGAACAACAGAGCCACTCAAACCATTTTCCATCTGAACCACAGAGGATTGGATGTCACTCGGGACTCATGACTTGAATTAGGGTGTAAAAGAACCCAGCCTGGTCCGTCTGCAGAATTCCTAGTGAAGAGTCACTGTTGGGGTATCAATGAGAGAAGAGGCTGTGCATTGGAGCAGCATGGAGACAATGCACCTCTGGTTTTAGGCCTTCATTTATGGATGATTTTAGACAGTCCCATTAAAGACACAGTTCCCTTGAACTTCACAGGCATGCTGAGTGATGACAAACCTTGGCAGGTCTGTGACCAGTCTCTTCCAACAAGTTACTTTAAGGCATTCCTACTAATCTTTCAACCCACCCATTGCTTAAGGGTAATAAGATCTAGAGGTGACATGATAGATAAGACTGTTGACACATTCTTTAATCTCAACTAAGCAAACAGAGACTCATTGTCCCAAGCCAGTGACTGGCCCAATGCCCTGAATGTCTTAACAGAGTTTGACAGGGAAATAGGAGCCCTTCAACCCTTTTTTGAGAATGAAACTACATTGGTGAGAAGATTATTCTTCCCTCTCAAATGACCCCGAAGAATCAATAAGGATTCAAGGGTTTTCCTCTCCACGGTAAGGAGGTTGTTCTTGGCAAGTTACTCTGAGAAGCCTGTTGTATGCCTTGTCCTCCCTCAAGTCATTTCAGCCTTAGAATTGAATTAACTGCAGGCCAAGGACATACATGAACCACTTGAGTCATTTTTCAAAAGCAAATGACAGGGCACCTGTCTTCTGGAATTGGTGAATCCATTCAGCGGAGACTCTTGGCAAGGCTTAGTGTGAGATGATATAAATAGGCCCTGACCTGAGGGGCTTGTTGTCCTTGGGTGAGGTAGAGGCATTTGTACACAAAAAAATCACAAACTGGCTAAACTGTGCCACATGATTAGCAAACACGCTCATGCCCAATCAGCAAGATCTTCATCGTCAAGGGACTAATGTCTGGAGAAGCTTGGCTGTATGGAATAGCATGGCCATTAGTCTCATAGCCTGTTGTGGTTCCCCGCACATTTCAATTACTCAGTAAGTAATTCGAGACCAGTCACAGGCTTTTTTCTCACATAATGGACAGCCTTGATGAGGGCTAGCAATTTCTTCGCTTCTTATTCCAAATACATCCCACTTATAAAAACACCTTCTGGAACTCCACACAGGGAAGAATAGGATTTAATCACAGGAAATGTATCGGCTGGCTGTGCATTACTCAATTTCGCACTGTTGGGAGCAGGTTAAAATCTGGGATCCATGGTATTAGATGGCTCCAAGCTTCAAAATTTTGTGTTGCTTTCATTGGCTGCCATCCACCATCCATCCATCCATCCATCCATCCATCCATCCAAAAATATTTACTGAGCATCTACTAGGTGCCAGGGCCTTTGTAGGCATCAGGAATATAGTAGTGAACAAAATAGACCAGGACCCTGTGCTCACATAGCTTATTACCTAGCGGAGGGTAACCCGTAGTAACAGGTGCACACATGCATGAACTAGGTGCCTCCAGATAGTAATCATTAGGCCACGTGGCTCAATGGGAAATGACTGAGGGGAGATGAGGGTCACGTGGACCAGTGCCTCCTTTGATAGACAAGCACTGGTTACGGACATGGCCCTAGACTCCAGGTGTCAGAATTGCCACTGTAGACCTACTGTCTGTAACAGAGAGTTTTTGTAGGACTTACTGAAACCCCTCACTGCCTCCTAAGTGCAGCAGGCTCTATAGCTAGAGGGGGCTGTTTCCCTGAGTGAGGTAGCTGTCTGAGGTCTCTTTTATAAGGGCATTAATCCCATTCACAATGGCTCCACCCTCATGACCTAATCACCTCCACAGGCCCCCGCTCTAGCACCATCACCTTGGGTATTAGAATTTCAGTACTAGCATTTTGGGAGACAGTCCATGGTAGACTTTTTAAGATAACATCAGGCCAGGTGCGGTGGCTCACACCTGTAATCCCAGCACTTTGGGAGGCCGAGGCGGGTGGATTATGAGGTCAGGAGTTCGAGACCGTCCTGGCAACACAGTGAAACCCCATCTCTACTAAAAATACAAAACAATTAGCCAGGCATGGTGGCGGGTGCCTGTAGTCCCAGCTACTCGGGAGGCTGAGACAGGAGAATGGCGTGAACCCAGGAGGCGGAGCTTGCAGTGAGCTGAGATCGTGCCATTGCACTCCAGCCTGGGTGACAGAGCGAGACTCCATCTCACAAAAAAAAAAAAAAAGATAACTCCAAATAATTTGAAAAGGAGTATAAGTTTTAAAGTTATCCCCAGAAGTTATAGAAATTTGCCCTTCAGCATCCTCATCTGTAAATGGAGAAAATGATACTTCATAGAGAAGTTACGAGGAATTCTTAGCCAAGCCCTGGGCACACGATAACCATCTGGCAAATGTTGGTTTCTTCCCCGCTGGCCTACCAAAGGATTTGGACCAGGTCAGGTCAAAGGTCCTTACCATTTACACTTGAAGCTGTAAGATTAAAATCCCTGTCCTAACAGAGTTTCTAGCATTAAGGCAGAAACAAAAGAAATGTAAGGCATGGATGGCCCTGATCACTAAAAGGGATGTGATCTGTTGGGAACTGCTTGGAACAAGAGTGAGAAGTAGAAAAGAGTAAACAGTCAGGAAATGTGATTTAATAAGTATGTGATGGAATACTGAAAGTGATAATTAGTATATCTCTGATGGAGGCATAATCGGTGCTCTCGGGGCAGGTGGAAGATGGTGTGGGCTGGAATTTGAGTGTAGATGGGAAAAGCTAGAAAGGAGGGTGTTCCCAATTCCACATGGGAGGAAGAACTGTATGAACACAGCATGGGGAAAAGAAGAAATGGACATGAAAAGGCTAAAGTCCCAGGTGTCGGGCGGTGGGTTTGTGTATTGCAGGCCCACACGTCTTAAAGCAATCTCATTGAGTCACACTTAATTAATTTAGAATTTATCATTATTTAGAAGGAGACAAACTACAGTTTGGGAGAATTGAGATTTATTAGGTGTTTGAACGGCCTGAACGGGAGAATTGTAGAATTTTTGCTTTAAAAGGAAAAGATGTCCGACCTCTTCCATGTAACAGATGAGGCGTCAGCAGCTCACAAGGTTAGGTAGCTTCCCTGACCTCACACAGCTGGTTAACGACAGAACCCAAACTAATTAAATCCTGCATTTCCCTGCATCATTTTCAGGGCATCTCATCTCAGAAAAGGAGAGGAAGGTCATCTACTTAAGGAAATAAACTATTGAAAATACCACAGTAGTATTGATTACATAAAGGCAACATGGTACAGATGAACCTGCATCTTTTGCTACTGTGTAAGCTCATCACTAATGAATGAAAGCAAGACCTCCAAGAGGCAGAATAGTTACTATGTAAATTGAAAGGAATTTTTTTCTATTAAAATACATCATTAATAATTGTGTTGATATCCTTGCAGTAGTTTAAAACTCCATTAGCAGATATTTTTTATTTTTTTATTTTTATTTTTTGTTGTTGTTGTTGTTTTGACACTCTGTCACCCAGGCTGGAGTGCAGTGGCATGATCTCAGCTCACTGCTACCTCCGCCTCCCAAGTTCAAGCAATTCTCATGCCTCAGCCTCCCGAGTAGCTGGGATTAGAGGCGCGGGCCACCATGCCCAGCTAATTTTTGTATTTGTAGTAGAGACGAGGTTTCACCATGTTGGCCAGGTTGATCTCAAACTTTGACCTCGAGTGATCCACCCACCACGTCCTCCCAAAGTGCTGGGATTACAGGTGTGAGCCACTGCACCCAGCCTCCATTAGCAGGTTTTTAAATGTATTTCTATCTGTTTGTCTTGGGCTGCCTTCTGTTTTAACAGAGTAAGGAGGCCGGGCGCGGTGGCTCAAGCCTGTAATCCCAGCACTTTGGGAGGCCGAGGCGGGCGGATCACAAGGTCAGGAGATCGAGACCACAGTGAAACCCCGTCTCTACTAAAAATACAAAAAATCAGCCGGGCGCGGTGGCGGGCGCCTGTAGTCCCAGCTACTCAGGAGGCTGAGGCAGGAGAATGGTGTGAACCCAGGAGGCAGAGCTTGCAGTGAGCCGAGATCGCGCCACTGCACTCCAGCCTGGGCAACAGCGTGAGACTCCGTCTCAAAAAAAAAAAAAAAAACAGAGGAAAATGGCAGCTCTGTGCATGGAGAAGGGTTTGTGTTCTGGGGCTCTCCAAGTCCTTGAGCGGGTTCTGGAGTCACTAAGGATAGGAGTCACCTCACTTAGAGGAGCTTTGCTTGTGCAGAGGTCTCATCTGCTTTGGATTTACTACACCCATCACTCTGTGTCCTCTGGTAGAAGAATGGAATGTGATTGCTGGACAGAAGCAAAACCTTGTAAATCCACTTTAAAGAAAGCAAATGAATATATCCCTGTTGTCCTAAACAATGAGAAGTCCTCACATTTAAATGGCTCTTTGGGAAAATATTCATACTTTGAAGAGCTAGACACGAGGCAACCGCTGTCTGAGCTTCATAGGAAGGAGATGCTTCTTCTGTGTGAATGAAATAAAACTCAGCTCAGGGCAGCCTGACTTCTATGGGCCTTCACTTGGGTCTAGGCAGCCAACAGAATGTGATCCATCTGAGTTGGAGGCTGCAGTGAGCTATGGTCACACTGCTGCACTCCAGCCTGGGTGACAGAGCCAGACCCCATCTCTTAAAAAAACAAACAAAAATGTAATCCATCTGTGTCCCAGTGGCTGCCACCTGAGATGTTTGATGTAATTGGGAAAAAAAAAAAAAAAAGGCACGTTTCTTTCAACCACATCTCTTTCAACAATCTAAACTCCACAAATGGTAACAAATGGTAACCAGGCACATCTGTCTAGTATTTTGCAGCAGAAGCAATGGGGCCACTGTGTTTCTGCTTAGCCGTGTGGACTGGGGACAGCTGGGGAACCCTCAGATACGCAGTCCTCTGTAGGCTCAGCTTGCAGATCCCTGCCTGGTGCCCGGTCACATTGCCACAGGAGCCAGTAAGAAAATAACAGCGGGGCACGTTGTCTGCCATGGAACTCGGCACCCATGGAATGCATTCATATTAGGCTGGTGCAAAAGTAATCGTGGTTTTGCCATTACTTTTAATGGCAAAAATTAAAAGTAATGGCAAAAACCGCAATTACTTCTGCACCAGCCTAATATATTCTTACGTGTGAAAGTATTTGTAGCTTCTTTCCATTAAACTCAAAAGTAGGGGGTTTTCTTCCTCAACAATAAAGGACATCAAAGAGGTAATTTTCAAGAGAAAGTGCAATGTCAACTCAAATATATGAATCCAAACATCATTTTTTAAAAGATGATTTAGCCAGAACAGCTAGTAATCTAACAAACTTTAACAGCTTTCTTAAAAAGTCATAAGTACAGTGAAACCCCGTCTCTACTAAAAATACAAAAAACTTAGCCGGGTGTGGTAGCGGGCGCCTGTAGTACCAGCTACTTAGGAGGCTGAGGCAGGAGAATGGTGTGAACCTGGGAGGTGGAGCTTGCAGTGAACCAAGATCGTGCCACTGCACTCCAGCCTGGGTGACAGAGCGAGACTCCGTCTCAAAAAATAAAATGAATAAATAAATGTTAAAAATAAAAAATAAAAAATAAAAATAATGTTAGCTGTGCAGGATTCCCACAATCCCATTTTGTTCCACAGCCATTGGCCATAACAATAAAATTTTGGTATCAAATGTTGCACATATTTAAAATTGATATTCCCCCAGAAAGAATGTTTTTCATTTGTTTTTCTTTAAATCTCATAGTTTTCTTAACGGATTTACAGGCAGCACTTGAAGTTTTTAAAATATAATGAATACTAACTTTTCTACTCTCCCCACACATCCTAAACACATTGAGAAGAAATTCTCATAGGCAGGCCTTTTAGTATTTCAGCCTTAGCCATGTGTCATATGCCTTTTTTTTTTCTAGCCAATAAATAGTTAATCAAGATTTTCACTTAGCTGGCCAGGCGCAGTGGCTCATTCCTGTCATCCCAGCACTTTGGGAGGCTGAGGTGAGTGGATCACCTGAGGTCAGGAATTTGAGACCAGCGTGGCCAACATGGTGAAACCCCATCTCTACTGAAAATATAAAAATTAGCCAGGTGTGGTGGCACACCCCTATAATCCTAGCTACTTGGGAGGCTGAGGCAGGAGAATCGCTTGAATCTGGGAGATGGAGGTCGCCGTGAGCCAAGATCGTGCCACTGCACTCCAGCCTGGGTGACAGAGCGAGACTGTCTCAAAAAAAAAAAGTTTTATGTAACCTATAAAATGGAATTGATGACGTGGTAATGTTACGAAGGGAATACTGTAGTTAAGCGGAAAGCTGAGTTACGTATTGTCAGCTTTAATTAGACCTGGTTCAGCAGCAGAATTAGAAGAGACTTGTCTCAAAAAATAATTCTACAGAAGCCATGACCAGGACATGCTATCATTGTTACTAGTAATTATTTTTATACTTGGTGTATACAGTGCAAGGCTGTGCTCAACGCTTATATAATTCATTAAATTCTCACACTAGTGCAGTGATGGTTGAAGAAACTGAGACTTGGAAACACGGTGACTTGCCTCAATGATGGAGCTCGGATTTGCTCGAATGTTTTCCAGATTCTTCAGCCCACAACATTACCTACTACGACTGTGATTTTCAAACATGGGTCAGAGTTTTGAGTTCTCACTTTCATTTAAACCAGAATAGCTCATTTAAAAAATGCTTTGTGGCCGGGCGCAGTGGCTCACGCCTGTAATCCCAGCACTTTGGGAGGCTGAGGCAGGTGGATCACAAAGTCAGGAGATCGAGACCATCCTGGCTAATGCGGTGAAACCCCATCTCTACTAAAAATACAAAAAATTAGCCTGGAGTGGTGCCGCACTCCTGTAGTCCCAGCTGCTCTGAGGCAGGAGAATGGCATGAACCCGGGAGGTAGAGCTTGCAGTGAGCCGAGATTGAGCCGCTGCCCTCCAGCCTGGGCGACAGAGCAAAAACAAAACAAGTGCTTTGCACGTGTTTGTGCATCCAGGTGATAATTCGTTTGAACCCAGCTCCCTCAGCCCCCTGTGCTCCAGCTGCCCAGGGCCATGGTGAGGAGTGGCTGTGTTCAATCCAGGTCTACGGCAAGCCATGCCCATGGTCACACCCAGACTCCCCTTCCTCATTGTCCTCAGCCTGCTCAGCCCAGGGGCTCTGAAGCATGCATGGCACATGTGCTGATGGAGGCTTGTGGCTCATGGAGGCCAAATAGCCAGGAGCTGGGGCTTTACTGTTTTGTAAAAACTCATCACCTGAGCAAGGGAAGTAAAACTAAGCCTCGTTTTGATGATGCTAGGCTACAACTTAAAGGCTTCTGAAGACTTTTTAAAACAATCTCTTTCAAGTCCAGAAATGTTAAGAAGGTTATGACTCAAAAACATCAAAGCAGAATGGATTTGTGGATCTGAGGTTAAGTAATCATTCAGGGCAAAGCAGGCATCACTGGTCTGTGCTTATATAACATTTCTTACTAGCTTGCTTCAAGGAGCATTTTTATTGATAGCATGTGACTGCCTAGGGAATTTGTGTTTTGACAGCGTTTGTACCGTGATTGTTAATAATATGCACTGGCCCACTATGTTTTATGGAACAAGCACCATTGTTGGGATGATAAGACATTCGGAGACATAAGTTGCAACAGACAAGAGTGTCTTGTGGGCACAATCTTTCATATCATGGAGGTTCCTGGAAAAACACCACAGCTTGAAACACAACCGCAAAAGTGGAAACCCCTGGTAAACCCATCAGATCTTGTGAGACTCATTCACCATCATAAGAATAGCACAGGAAAGACGGGCACCCATTATTCAATTACCTGCCCCCTACCCGAGTCCCTCCCACAACACATGGGAATTCTGGGAAATACAATTCGAGTTGAGATTTGGGTGGGGACATAGCCAAACCCTACCAAACCCTCACAGCAACAGTGAGGGGCCGTGGGACTAGCATCCAATAGGTTCATCTAGAGCCTATGATTACAGTGCAGGCGACGGAGGGCCCTCATTTGGGATCTTCACTCCAACACTTACATCTGACAAGCCACTAAGCCCCCTCCTTCTCAATTTCCTCGTCTGTTGAATGGAGACAATAGTTCATGCCTCAAAGATGGAGCAGTTCTGAGGGTTAAATGAGATAATGTACAAAAACATGTTAAGCATGCTTCCCGGCATATAGCGATTACAATATACACGATGTCACTCCCTGGTCCAAATCTTTGTGTGAGACCCTGTGCCTCCAGTCTGGAGCAAAGTGGCAGTTTACCTTTCTATTCTTATATGGCACGATTTGTTTTCTAAATAAGGTTTATTTGCCACCTTTTCTGAGCCTTTGTTCCATAGTAGTATGAAGGTAAATTGGAGGAGGATGAGTCATTCAGGGTGAAGCTAGACAGATATTCTAACAGCTGAGAGAAACCGAGAAGACGTCTTCCTTAGTAGCAGTGAAGATGGAGATAGAAGGAGAGAATGGTAATATTTTAAGAGAGAAATTGCAGAATGAAAAACGCGAGTTAATGTTGGGTGGGGAGTCATAGACAATCTCCTAGGTTTCTGGCTTTGCTGACCAGGTGGGTGACACTGAAAGCACAGCAGGAAATTTTCAACACTTCTTGGCATAGAGCAACTTCTTTAATTAATTGGATTTCCATCAGACTTGGCAATAATCAGATCATGGGCTCATTTCATCAATCCTCAGTGTTACTCAGGATTAACCATTCCACAGCGTGTACAGCCACAGAAGAATTATAACTCCAGGTAACGTTCTAGAAACATCAGAATTAAAATGCCAGCCAGTGACTCTTCATTCAGTAAATTTCATTTATGTTATGCCATACACCCGAATCCAATTTGTTTTGAATGAGTGTGCGTGTTAGCATTTCTTTGAGCTATTTGGCTCAAATGCTTCAATGGTTCCTGAATTGAATTCGCTTTTTTTGGCCAAAGAATTGAAAATGTTCATTTTATTGTAAATTTCAAAACCATACTTATCTATTATATATACAGTCATTGTATGTATACTCATTTTCTAAATTATTTAGCAGTTCTTGAAAGACCAGAGATTTCAAGGCGAGATGATCACATCGTAAGCATCTCCAAGACTGTGGATGAAGCCCCCTCTGGTGGGCTAAATCCTAGATCTCTTGCGCTTCACCTGAGCAGTGGTTTGTGTTAAATTATAGACACAGGCCGGGTGCAGGGGCTCCTACCTGTAATCTCAGCACATGGGGAGGCTGAGGCGGGGTGGATCACTTGAGGTCAGGAGTTCAAGACCACCCTGGCCAACATGGTGAAACTCTATCTCTACTAAAAATACAAAAACGGTAGCCTGGTGCATGCCTGTAATCCCAGCTACTCGGAAGGCTGAGGCAGGAGAATCACTTGAACCCGGGAGTTGGAGGTTGCAATGAGCCAAGATCACGCCACTGCACTCCAGCCTGGGCGACAGAGCGAGACTCCATCTCAAAAAAATAAAATAAGATTAGACACAAACCTCTTTGACTTGGCTGTATCCCTCTTTGACTCGGATACTGGAAAAATCTCAGAACTGTGTTTGTGACCTGCTTTCACCAAGTCCAGAGAACTTCATGGCCTGGCTTTGGGCACCAGCCTCTCCCTACTTCTCATCTTAGATTTAATCCTCTCCTTAGCCCAATTGTTCTTACTTGTATCGAATTTGCTTTCTCTTTCTGTGTTGTCTGCATCCTTTCAAGCCGCCTTTCAGGCCTGCTCTTTGGAACAGAATTGGGTGGAAAAAGTAGCTCATTATTGGTGGATTTGGGCATTTGGACAGGTCTCTCCTCACACCTCGAAGAGTCGCTGCCACAGAATAAACATTCAGTAAGCATTTGTTAAAATGGTAAACACTTACTTGTTTCCATCTGTGCAATGGAGGTGTGATTCCAAGCGTTTACCTTGCCTGAAGTGCCTTAGAATAACAGGATATGAATAGTAACAACAATGGCTAGCCTTTGTCAAGTCCTTTCCCTGTGTCCGCTTTTCATAGGTCTTATTCAGTCCCCTGATGATCCTGAGAGATAAGTGCAATAATTATGCCCATTTTACAGGTGTGAGTTTAAGAAAGGAAAGTATCTTTTTTTCAATTCGCGCAGCAAGAAGCGAAGGAGCAAACATTCGGTCTCTTCACCCCTGCCCTGCGATGCCGTGTCCAAGGGGCAGCGATGGCAGAAGCCTGGCTCTCCAAAAGGAGCTGGTCACTCTCGCCTCTAGTGGTACCAACCCTCTCTCTGTACCAGACCCGATTCTGAATGTCCTGCCGTGACCTTGACGTAAGGAACAGCAGGCTGAGATGTGGAGCTGGCAGCCTGGCAGGTTCTAATCCCCAAAGAGTTATGGGGTGGCACAGTCAGCATCTTTTTTTTTTTTTTTTTAAGAAATAAGAAATTAAGAAGCTGTAACCCCTCCTCGCCCTCCAGATACTCCATTGCTATGGGGTTGAGAGATGGCTGGCACCACACTCGGATTGCAAAGGAAAGAGAAGGATAAGCTGATTTTGATTGAAATTCCACTGTAGGCACATGGAGGAATTTGAACATAGCGCTGAGCCAGTGGATACTGTGGCTTCCTCTGGTTGAGACTTGGCACTGGCTGCAAGGCCCTGCTGGCAGAGGGAGCTCATGCAGGGGACAGCCAGATCTGCAGCAAGTTTTGAAATGTGGCCTTTCTTCATCCAGAAATTGCCATCATGGCGCCAAACGCCAGGACTTCCAGAGAGCCTCTGATGCTTGCTCCAAGCAGTCTATGAGTTTCTTCCCCAGTGAAGAAGACCATGCTCACTTTCCTCCTCTCTCACCTCCCCTCAACTTCTCCTCTTCTCTCTTATGGCACGGCCCTGCCCATGTGTCCTGTCTCCTGACACCACCTTCCCCTCGGCGTCCCCAAGGAGTGGTATAAGAGCAACATGTACCGCCAAGTGGCCTTGCCCCAGAGGCGCGGGTCTCTGGCTGTTGACTGGAGAAGCATCGTAATTGTGTTCAGCTGGATAATTCTATTCGGCGAGTTCTAGTAACAGTAATGTTGAGATTTTTTTAAAAGCAATTTATTTCTAGAAGTGCAAAACAGATTATAATATCATTAAAAGTTTTCTGGTACTTCTTGAATACGATTTGTGTTTTACAATTTTGGAAAATATTTACAAAACCCAACAGAGAATACATGAAAAATGAATAAAAAATCAAGTTCATATGCTTAGATAGAAGTGCCTGCTGTATGCATTTACTGGGATATGTTGACACGATGTGCCTCCAAACTTTTTTTCTTCCTCCAAAACATTTTCTTGCTCCTGTATTGCTTCTCTTGATGAATAGCACCATCATCTTCCTGGCCGCTCTCGCCAGAGCCAGCGTGGTATTTAATTTAGTCAAGACTCCTTTGGTTGCCAGTGAGAGAAAACCCATCAGGAACTGGCAGAACTGAGCATCTGCGTCAGGGACAAACAGCTCCTGTGTTTCTCTCTCCCCATCACTCTCTGGATCTCTGGTCTTCTCCTCTCTGCCTGTTAGTTCCTTCTCTGCTCCCTTGGAGGAGCTGGACCGCGGCCACGAGTTGCTTCAAGGTTGATTCATTCTAGCTTAGGTACCCCACAGCGAGCGTCCCTTGACCAATCTCAGTGCGAGCAGCTGCAGGGGAAGGCATGAGGGTGCATAGCCTGAGTCCCAGGGGCCAGGGGCTGGACAGACACACATCGGCGTCTCTAACACTGCCTCTGGGCCTTCCTCCTACCCTTGCCCCCATCCATCAGCTACTGCCTCTGACCTCTCTCTCCTCAGGGTCTTCGCTTTCTTTCCCTCCCTGTTGTTCCTGTCCTGGACTGGCCTTGACTCTCTTTCTGCTGGCCGGGGGCAGCAGCCTCTTGACAATTTCCATGCCCCCATTATTTCCCCTAACCTATGCTTCACATCAGAAGGATCATCCTAGACAGAAATTGAACATGGGATATTTCTGCCCAAAGTGCTGTGTCTCTGTCATCATTAGAATGAAGTTCTGAGTCAGGCCCCTTCCTGAACACCTCAGGCTGCACTGCCCGGTGACACAGGCTATCTGGTATTCCCCAGACCCCTGCCCTCTTTCCTCTGAGCTTTGGAGTCTGCTGTCCTCTCAGCTTGCAAAGCCCCACCGCACTTTCCCCAGGTCCCGGCTGAAACCTTCCTTGGCCTGGCCTCTTTCTTCTGTGACCTTTCCACCTTACTGCTCTGCTGTCCCATCCCTTTAACACTTCTGTTCTTGGCATTGTGTATTGGAAATGTTCATTTGTATCATTGTTGAAAATGATCAATAATTGTGATATGACTAAATCCTAGATTCTACAGTCTCTACTCACTTTGGGGCAAAGGGGACATAAGCTACAAGATAAACACAAGTAAATATAAAATACTCTTAAGAATGCCTGCTGTAGCACCTAAAATAAACACGAGTTTATTGAACTCACATTCCAGCTGTATAACATGAGACTACTGTACCATACATCAAAATAAATTCTAGATGGATTAAAGAATAGTCATAAATTCACAAAATGTATAATAAGGTAATAAAATTTTAAAATAATATACGAGTTAGTGTAAAATCAAAAATTAAATCACAAAGTCTTTGGGAAGAAATATTTGTAAGGTCTTTGAAATAAAGACACCTTCCTCGAGAAAATAAATAGTGAAGGAATGTGTGGACAAATCTCAATACCCAATAAAATAAAAAGCCTCTGTAGGTGACAATGCGTGGAAAATACAATTAAAAGATAAATATCGAACTATGAAAAATATGTCAGAAATTATGATAGACCCCAGGATTAATATCCTTATACCATAGTAAGAGCTCATAAGAATTTCTGTCAATACGAGGACATTTTAACCTTGTGTAACTAGTGAATAAGAGATGCAAAGAGTGTCATAGGTTAATCAGAAATGAAGACTAAAATAAAGCGAATGGATTCTCTGTTGGACTGTTGGTGGGAGTGAAGGACACACAGGCCCTTTCCTATCAGTCATTTGTCCAGTGCTAGAATTCTTTTTCTAGGAAGGGCATCATTCAAAATGTAAACAAAGATATTTATGCCAACTTGATCTGTTCATTTTTATTTATAATAACAAATATCCACAGGGAATATATCATTAAAAATAAATTATTCTGGCCGGGCATGGTGGCTCACACCCATAATCCCAGCACTTTGGGAGTCTGCGGTGGGTGTATCACGAGGTCAGGAGATCGAGACCATCCTGGCCAACACAGTGAAACCCCATCTCTACTAAAAATGCAAAAAATAAACCAGGCGTGTTGGCTCACACCTGTAGTCCCAGCTACTCGGGAGGCTGAGGCAGGAGAATCGCTTGAAGCCAGGAAGCAGAGGCTGCAATGAGCCAAGATCGCACCCCTGCACTCCAACCTGGGCAACAGAGCGAGACTCCGTCTCTAAATAAATAAATAAATAAATAAAAATAAATTATTTTAACCACACGTAAGATTATGCAAACTTCAAAATTACCTTAAGAGAGGTATCTATGAATGTTGGGAAACATTTGTAATATAACATTACTTGAAAAGTTTGGCTGGGTGCAGTGGTTCACACCTGTAATCCCAGCACTTTGGAAGGCGGTGGATCGCTTGAACCGAGAAGTTTGAGACCAGGTTGGACAATATGGCGAAACCTTGTTTCTGCAAAAAATACAAATATTAGCCAGGCGTGGCGGTGCATACTTGTGGTCTCAGCTACTCAGGAGGTTGAGGCAGGAGGATCGCATAAGCCCAGAAGGCGGCGATTGCAGTGAGCCATGATTGCGTCCCTGCACTCCAGCCTGGGCGACAGAGAGAAACGCTGTCTCAGAAAAAGAAAAAAGGTTAATCTAAAATGAGATAGATAGATACTGCCCCCTGCCGCCGAGACAGAGTCTTGCTCTGTTGCTCTGGGCCGTGGAGCACCGTGGCGCCATCTTGGCTCACTGTAACCTCCGCGTCTCCGGGTTAAGCAGTTTTCCTGCCTCAGCCTCCGGAGTAGCTGGGATTACAGGCGCATGCCACCACACCCAGCTAATTTTTTATTTTGTATTTTGTATTTTCTGTAGAGACGGTGTTTCACCATGTTGGCCAGGCTGGTCTTGAACTCCTGACCTCGTGGTCCACCTGCCTCGGCCTCCCAAAATGCTGGGATTACATGAGTGAGCTACCACACCCGGCTGAGATATATAATTTGATCTCAATATAACTTAGAAAAAAGAAAAGAAAAAAAGATTGAGAGGATAAAGGTAAAATATTAATTCTGGGTGCCCTTTGGTGGTAGAGTTGGGGATGACATTTTAGTTTCGTGTACTTTGTATACATTCCATATTCTCTGTACTGAGCATGTGCTATTTGTAATCGGAAATTTTAAAAGACCCCTAATTGTATGGTGCTCTCTCGGTCTCAGTTCACTACAGCTCAGCTACTCACCCATTGAATCATTTTTCCTTCCTGTAACCTGGTTGCCTTATCCTTAAAATGAGACTAGCAATAGCTTTCCTGTGAGAAGCAAGTGGAATTTGTACAGTTGCACCAATATTTTTGAAAAGGCAAAGATTGACAGCAGTAATGAGTCGGACGATGGTACTACTTATGCCAAATATATTTCCTAACTTGTAAAAATAGTATCTGAAGTAGGAACCGAGTGTGCTGTTTCATCCCGTCATCTGGGATATTATTTCTTTCTTTTTTTTTTTTTTTTTTTGAGACAGAGTCTCGCTCTATCGCCCAGGCTGGAGTGCAGTGGCGGGATCTCAGCTCACTGCAAGCTCCGCCTCCCGGGTTCACGCCGTTCTCCTGCCGCAGCCTCCCGAGTAGCTGGGACTACAGAGGCCCGCCACCTCGCCCAGCTAGTTTTTTGTATTTTTTAGTAGAGACGGGGTTTCACCGTGTTACCCAGGATGGTCTCGATCTTCTGACCTCGTGATCCGCCCGTCTCGGCCTCCCAAAGTGCTGGGATTACAGGCTTGAGCCACCGCGCCTGGCCTGGGATATTATTTCTCTGCTTTCCTTTTGTGAATCTGTCTGTCTGTGCTCAGCTCCTCCCTGGGGCCTCACCTCTGCCCTCTGTTTGTGCAGCCCTCCCCGACATCCCCTGGCGTGGCCGCATGGAAAGGCACCCAGAGGCCACCCCATGAAGGAAATGCACAGAGCTTGTTTTGTAAATAAATGACTGTTTCGTGGAGGTACCACATCAAGGGAGAGAGACAAGACCAGAAACCGGGAGATGGACCAGGCACAGTGGCTCACGCCTGTAATCCTAGCACTTTGGGAGGTGGAGGCAGGTGAATCACCTGAGGGCAGGAGTTTGAGACCAGTCTGGGCAACATGGTGAAACTCCATCTCTACTAAAAATACAAAAATTAGCCAGGCGTGGTGGCGAGTGCCTGTAGTCCCAGCTACTCGGGAGGCTGAGACAGGAGAAGTGTTTGAACCTGGGAGGTGGAGATTCCAGTGAACTGAGATCGTGCCACTGCAATCCAGCCTGGGCAACAGAGGGATAATCCATCTCAAAAAAAAAAAGAAAGAAAGAAAGAAAAGAAACGAAACTAGGAGATGGAACCAGAAAGGCGGTAGGATGGACCAATGAGGCTAGAGAAGCTGAGAGTTTGAACAAGACACAAATAGCTGAGCCAAGGCAGTTCAAGATTTTGGGAGGCATTGCCTCTTTTGGAGAGATCTCTGTTTTTGGTTTGTTTGTTTGTTTGTTTTGTTTTGTTTCATTTTTTGCACAGGACAACACATTCCCTAGTACTGGGTACTGAGTTGAACCTCGCATAACAGAAGTGGTCACTCACATCCCTTTGGTTGAGAACTTGTTAGTGCACTAACAATATTCACCTCATGTGCCAGTGGGAGTTAATAATCATGAGCTAACCTGAAATTTCGAATGACATTTGGAATTTTCTTAAGCAAGGCAATTTCAGATCATTGGTGGTTCCTGGACTGCCTAAAGGAAGGGGATTTTCCACATCATCCTTTTGATGGAAGAGACTGAAAATGTTGAATGCACTCAAATTCTCCTGTATCTGTGACTTTCAATCATTTAATCACCAAAATCTTACTATCCTTCTGCCTCCAGGCTTCCTAGCAGAGGGTGCAAGTGTATTAAATGAAGGAAACACATGGATTCTAAATTCAAATGTGGGTACAGACCTTCCTGGCTTCTCATTACCTCTCTGAGAGCCTGGGTACGCTCAGATTTTCCCATCTTCCTTTCTTCGTGCTTAGCAGAGACCACGTGCTCTTAGAACAGTTACGAACCACCGGGTTAGACCTAAGTTCAACAAATCGCTCTGCACAGATGGGTAAATACATCTCACAGTCCTTACAGGGCAGCCAGGAAGGCACTGATCACGCTGAACCAGGCTCCTGACCCCGAGATTCAGGGGCAGTGAGGGGCACCCTCTTGGCTTGCCTTGCTCTGTTTCTTTCTACCATGGACAACAAATTTTGTATTGGCCACAGACTGTGAAACATCAGATATGTTTTCCCTAGAGTTTGTGGTGCTTCTGTTCAGGGAACTTTTTGGTTTTCTTATTTCTTATGAAAAACGTTCAGCATTTACAGATGTAAAGAGAGTATGTCACAAGCCTCTGTCCTAAGTCGGTTTCCCTGGAAACAGCCTCTGAAGCAGAGGTTTGGGAGCAGGTGGTTTTCTGTGGAGAGTCCCCATCTGCTGGGAAGGGAGGGAAGCAGGAGAGGGCTGGGGAAGGAATTGGGCCACAGAGCAGGCTCAGCAAGGACTCAGCCATCCCAGAATTTTGGAACTGAGATGGCCCTGCAGGGATTTCTCCTGCTTTGGGACAAGGAGAGAAGATGGACGTTTACATCCTCTCGTTGTCTGGATGTGAGCTGTCCCTAGAGAGGGATCTTTAGCTATCATATGCTAAAGGTGAGGGATTCAGCTAAGAGCTGGCCTCAGCCAACAGTGCCAGCATCTGGGGTGTCCTTACGGGGAGAGCAAGGCCACACCCAGCAGCATCCCCTCCACTGAGGGGACAATGTGCACACGAGGCCCATCTTGCCCTCTCTCTACCTACACCCACTGCTCCCCTTTGTTTTTGTGTTTTAACACATTTTTGAAGTGTGTATATATTTTTAGACAGGGTCTCACTCTGTTGCCCAGGCTGGAGTGCAGTGATGCAATCATAGCTCACCACAACTTCGAACTCCTGGGCTCAAACCATCCTTCCACCTCAGCCCTCAAATAGCTGGGACTGCAGGCATGCGCCACCAAGCCCAGCTAATTTTTAAATTTTTAGTAGAGACAGGGTCTCACCGTGTTGTCCAGGCTGATTTCCAACTCCTGGGCTCAGGCAGTCCACCTGCCTTGGCTTCCCAAAGTGCTGGGATTACAGGCGTGAGCCACCGTGCACAGCAGAAGTGTAATTTATGTACCGTAAAATCCACTCATTTCGAATGTACAATCGAATGATTTTCAGTAAATTGGCCGAGTTGTGCAACCATCACCTGAATCCAGTTTTAGAACATTTTCATCACCCTAATGGCACACACTCTTTTTAAAATTATGTCTGGTAGATTTTGAAGCAAATCACGTTTAGTGAGGTTTCAGCTCAATGAAGTTCTTAGCTAGAAGATCTTGGCAGATGTAACTAACTAAAAGCTATTTCCAAAGAGAATGACTCCAGCTCCCTGTGTTAAGTGGTTTATTCCCTGAGGTCGTCTAAGAATACCACATCTGACAAAGGGCTGCATGCTTTAGAGTTCTTCCACTTTATTCTTCAAGAGGAGAACCCGTGTCAGAGATGGGGACTGTTTAAACAGATATGGATGTGCGCGAGACAGCAGGTGTTAAAAGAGGAAGGGTGTGTGGAAAAGGAGGCATGGCCCTGATGAGAGGTCATCTTGGTATGTCACCAGAAAATAGGAAGAGTAAAGACAAAGATTGAACAAGTAACCAAGACAAGACCGGGCGTGGTGGCTCACGCCTATAATCCCAGCACTTTGGGAGGCCGAGGCAGGCAGATCGCTTAAGGTCAGGAGTTTGAGACCAGCCTGGTTGGCCAACATGATGAAACCCCGTCTCTACTAAAAATACAAAAATTAGCCGGGCATGGTGGCAGGCACCTGTAATCTTAGCTACTTGGGAGGCTGAGGCAGGAGAATCACTCGAACCCAGGAAGCAGAGGTTGCAGTGAGCCAAGATCACGCCATTGTCCTCCAGCCTGGGTGACAGGGTGAGACCCTGTCTCAAAAAAAAAAAAAAAGAAAAAAAGAAAAGAAAAAGGAAACAAACAAAGACAAGGGAAAACTGGGCTATTTCTAAGGTTATGTAAAAATCTGCCTTCATTTGGCACATTTCTGCTCCTGTTGATGAAATAATGGGCTATAAAAAAAGAGAAGAATGCACTTAAAAAATAGGAATAGATCACATACCATAAAATTCGTCCTTTCAAGTTGTACAATTCAGTGGTTTTTAGTATGTTCATAGAGTTGGACAACCATCACCACTACAGAACTTCAGAACATTCCTATCACCCCCAAAATGACCTCTAAACTCACTAGCAGTCCCTGTTCCTCTTTCCTTCCCAGCATCTGGCAGCCGTGAATCTACATTCTCTCTAAAGATTTGCCTGTTCTGGGCGGGGCACAGTGGCTCACGCCTGTAATCTCAGCACTTTGGGAGGCCAAGGCAGGCAGATCACTTGAGGTCAGGAGTTCAAGACCAGACTGGTCAACATGGTGAAACCCCGTCTCTACTAAAAATATAAAAATTAGCTAGATGTGGTAGCGCGGGCCTGTAATCCTAGCTACTCCGGAGGCTGAGACAGGAGAATGGCTTGAACCTGGGAGGCGGAGGTTGCAGTGAGCTGAGATCGCACCACTGCACTCCAGCCTGGGTGACAGAGTGAGACTCCGTTTCAAAAAAAAAATTTTTTTGCCTGTTCTGGATATTTCATATAAATGGGATCATATAATATGTGGCCTTTTGTGTCTGGTTCCTTCCCTTAGCATAATGTTTTCAATGTGTTTCTCATGCTGTCGTTTGTATCGGTACTGCATTTCTTTTTATGGCTAAAATATGCCATATATGGATGATGTAAATATACCACATTTTGTTTTTCCATTCATCAATTGATAGACATTTGGGTTGTTTCTACTTTTTGGCTATTATGAACAATTCTGCTATGAACGTTGATACACAAGTTTTTGTATGAATGTGTGTTTTCAGATCACACAGGTATATACTTAAGGAATGAAATTGCTAGGTCATCCCATAATGCTGTAGTTTCACTTCTTGAGAAATTGCTAAACTGTTTTCCATCGTGGCTGCCCCATTTTACATTTCTACCAGCAATGGGTGAGGTTCCACTTTCTCTACATTCTTATTGCCAACACTCGTTATTTTCCTTTTTGCTGTTTTGGTTTTAAATTGTAGCTCTACTAGTGTGTGTGAGGCAGAAAGGCATATGTTAAAAAACACACTGACAGCAAAGAAAGGCGAAGCTTAAAAACAAAAGTCAGGGGACAGTGGCTCACACCTGTAATCCCAGCACTTTGGGAGGCTGAAGTGGGAGGATCACTTGAGACCAGGAATCCAAGAGCAGCCTGGGTGACATTGTGAGAGCTGGTCTCTACAAAAATAAAAAATTAAAAAAATTAGCCAGGCATGGCAGCTCATGCCTGTAATCCCAGCTACTCATGAGGATAAGGGAGAAGGATCGCTTGAACCCAGGAGTTCAAGGCTGTGGTTAGCTGTGGTCACGCCACTGTACTCCAGCCTGGGCAACACAGTGCGTCCCTGTCTCTAAAAACAACAAAACAAGTCAGGTTCTTGCTTGAGGCTCTCAGTTCCATGCCCACGAAACTTCATTCTTTGTGCTCAGGGATCAGGTGTAGTGGTCGTGGCTGCTGAGAGCCACTGTCATTCATAGAACCATGGGAATGTCCATTCTGGACTCCCTCATTGAACAGGCTCTGCTGTATTTTTTAAGACCCAGATAGACCAAAGCTTATAGTTATTTTCAAATAACATAAACACATGCGCGCATGAACACGTGCGCACGTGCGCGCGCACACACACGCAAACTAGAATACTAGAAACAGAATGTGCTGAGGGGAATCAGACAGGTCAACAATTCTGGTAGCACTGAAGAAAGCATCTCTATCTAAGGTCCCTTTCATGAGTTTTTCAAGTGTTGCTACATATGGATTCTTGTTGTAGTTTTGTTTTTCCAGATGCAAGAACTCTTGACAATTTTCTATTTTTCTTTTTTGAGACGGAGTTTCACTCTTGTTGACCAAGCTGGAGTACAATGGTATGATCTCAGCTCACCACAACCTCCGCCACCCGGGTTCAAGAGATTCTTCTCCTCAGCCTCCCAAGTAATTGGGGTTACAGGTGCCTGCCACCACGCCCGGCTAATTTTTGGTATTTTTAGTAGAGATGGGGTTTTACCACGTTGGCCAGGCTGGTCTCAAACTCCTGACCTCAGTCGATCCATGCGCTTCGGCCTCCCAAAGTGCTGGGATCACAGGCGTGAGCTACTGTGCCTGGCCAGTGAAATCTGACAACTTTCTTCCAGAATACCACAACTCAAGAACAGTCACTTAGTTGAAAGTATGTCCCAGGACCCCTTTGGTATTTAGACAACATCTTAGGCTTCTAATTGGTTTTGCATCAAAGTGTTTTTGTCATCAAAGATACATTTAATATTTGTCCTGATGCCAACTGTATTTGTCCCGATGCCTATGTTACCTGTAAAGCTATTAAAAAGTTACTGAATCTCAAATCTGTCCACTTGAGGCTAACATGTTTTAGAAGAGCTTGACAGAAATTGGGGGGACATGTGCCTGTGATTATTGTGGTGTAGATAATGGGTTGAGCTAGTGGGTTAATTAGTACGGGAAGGATATGACCAACATTTTCGGGGTATGGGCCCGATAGCTTGTTTAGCTGACCTTACTTTAGGATAGAGTGTGTGGGGTAGCACGGAGAAGTTTGGATTCTCAGGGGTAGGTTCGATACCTACAGTCCTAGAAATAAGAGGGTTGGGCCTCTATTATTTACTCTATCAAAGTAACTCTTTTGTCAGACATATTTCTAGGTTTGGGGGGGAATGCTGGAGATTGCGATGAGTGTTGAGGTGGATCATATGAGTAGTGCTAGTGTGAGGGGGAGGAAATTTTTTCATAGCAGGTGTATAAGTTGGTCGTAACGGAATCGGGGATATGCTGCCCGGATTCATAGGAACAGGGAAGTTAGGAAGAGTGTTTTGGTGGTGAAGTATGTTGTGAATAGCTCTGGTGAGTGGATGGGGTAGAATGTGCCTAGGAAGATTGTGGTTGTTAGGGCGTTTATCATAATGATGTTTGTGTATTCGGCTATGAAGAATAGGGCGAATGGACCTGCGGCGTATTCAATGTTAAAGCCCGATACTAGTTCTGATTCGCCTTCTATGAGGTCAAAAGGAGTTCGATTTGTTTCTGCTAGTGTGGAGGTAAATCATATTATGGCTAAGGGTCATGATGGTAGGAGGAGTCATAGATGTTCTTGTGTTGTGATGAGTGTACTGAGGTTAAATGAGCCGCTTATTAGCAGGACTGATAGTAGGATAATAGTGAGAGCGACTTCGTATGAAATTGTTTGGGCGACGGCTCGTAAGGCTCCGATTAGGGCGTAGTTTGAGTTTGATGCTCATCCTGATCATAGGATGGAGTAGACGATTAGGCTGAGTATGGCTAGGGTGAATAGGAGTCCTAGGTTGAGGTTGATTAGAGCGTTGGGTATAGGGAGGGGGGTTCATAGAAGAAGGGTAATGAAGAAGGCTAGAGCGGGTGCGATAATATAGAGGGTGGTGGTAGATGTTGAGGGTTTTAGGGGTTCTTTAGTGAAAAGTTTTACAGCATCAGCGAAGGGTTGTAATAGTCCAAATGGACCTACAACGTTGGGTCCTTTTCGTAGTTGCATGTAGCCTAGTAGTTTTCGTTCAACGAGTGTGAGAAATGCTATGGCAGCTAATGTGGGTATGATTATAAGTAGGAGGTTTACTGTGGTGATGGTGTTAAGAAGAGGAGTTGAACCTCTGGTTACAAAGTTTTAAGTTTTATACAATTGCCGGGCTCTGCCATCTTAACAAACCCTGTTTTCGGGTGGAATGTGTGGTATTTTGCTAAATTAAGACTAGGTCATTTATGTAATGAAGGCGCTTTATGAAGTGGGCCTTATTTCTCTTGTCCTTTCGTACAGGGAGAAATGTGCAATAGATAGAAACCGACCTGGATTGCTCCGGTCTGAACTCAGATCACGTAGGACTTTAATCGTTGAACAAACGAACCCTTGATAGCTGCTGCACCATTAGGATGTCCTGATCCAACATCGAGGTCGTAAGCTCTATTGTCGATATGGACTCTAGAATAGAATTGCGCTGTTATCCCTAGGGTAACTTGTTCCGTTGATCAAATTATTGGATCAATTACGAGTGTTATCGCTTTGACTTGTGTGGTCTTAGCATGTGTTATTCGGAGGTTTTGTTGTGCTCCGAGGTCGCCCCAACCAAAATTTTTAATGCAGGTGTCAGTAGTTTAAAGGTCCGTGGGTTTGTGTGATTTTTTGGTTGCATTAATAGATTAAAGCTCCATAGGGTCTTCTCGTCTTATTGTTTTATGCCCGCCTCTTCGCGGGCAGGTCAATTTCACTGGTTAAAAGTAAGAGACAGTTAAACCCTCGTGGTGCCTTTCATGCGAGTCCCTATTTAAAGAACAAGTGATTATGCTACCTTTGCACGGTCAGGGTACCGCGGCCGTTAAACGTGTGTCACTGGGCAGGCAGTGCCTCTAATACTAGTAATGCTAGAGGTGATGTTTTTGGTAAACAGGCGGGGTTTGAGTTTGCCGAGTTCCTTTTACTTTTTTTAACCTTTCCTTGAGGCATGCCTGTGTTGGGTTAACAGTGAAGGTGGCATGGGCTTGTTTGTGCTTGTTATGCCTGGCTGTTAGATATCGGTGAGGCTTTCGGTCCGATTTGGGCTTATGCAGTGGAGAAAATATTCATGTTACTTATACTAGCATTGTTGCTTCTATATGGTGATAGATTAATCCAATGTGGTGTGAGGAGTTCAGTTATGTGTTTGGTATTTTTGTGGTGGTTAGTGTTGAGCTTGAACGCTTTCTTAATTGATGGCTGCTTTTAAGCCAACTATGGTGATTGAGGGTTTTACTCTCTCCGCAAGGTTTTTTCCTAGTGTCTAAAGAGCTGTCCCTCTTTAGACTAGCAGTTAAGCTTACAGGGGGATTAGGTAGTTCTATAGGTAAGCTTAAGGTTGAACTAAGATTCTGTCTTGGATAACCAGCTATCACCAGGCTCGGTAGGCTTGTCACCTCTACCCAGAAATCTTCCCACTATTTTGCCACATAGATGGGTGCGCTCTTTTAGCTGTTTTTGGGTAGCTCGTCTGGTTTCGGGGGATTTGGCTTGTAGTCCTCTTTGTGAAATTGTTTCTAGCTAATTCATTATGCGAAAGGTACAGGAGTTAGTCCTTGCTGTTTTGTGCTTGGGTGGTTTTCTATCTTTCCCTTACGGTACTATGTCTATAGCGCCAGATTAAAATTTCTATCGCCTATACTTTGTGTAGGTGAATGGTTTAGTGTGTGTTGGTTTGGTATTAGTGTTGGTTATGCTTAGGGCTAGTATTGGCTCAAGGTAATCAAGTGGTATTGAGATTCTCTGGGTGTAAGCCAGGTGCTTTATATTAAGCTATACCTTGATTTATCCAAGCGCACCTTCCAGTACGCTTACCATGTTACGACTTATCCTCTCTATATAAATATTAGGGCGTTTAGTTAGGACATTCCTTAAATATATTTGAGAGGAGTGACGGGCGGTGTGTGCGCGCTTTATGGCCTGGTTCAATTAAGCACTCTATTCTTAATTTACTGCTAAATCCTCCTTGGACCCCTAAGTTTCATAAGGGTTTTCGTGGAGTTTTCTGAAATAGAAAATGTAGCCCATTTTTTACCGTCTCATGGGCTACACCTTGACCTAACGTATTCGCGGCGGTGGCGTTTGCGCTCACTTTGTGGCCTTCATTAGGGTTTGCTGAAGATGGCGGTATATAGGCTGAGCAAGAGAGGGTAGGGTGGATCGGGGTTTATCGATTACGGAACAGGCTCCTCTAGGGGGATGTAAAGCACCGTCAAGTCCTTTGAGTTTTAAGCTGTTGCTTGTAGTATTCTGGCGAGTAGTTTTGTTATCTAACTACCGAGGTTTAGGGCCAAGCATAGTAGGGTGTCTAATCCCAGTTGGGGTCTTGGCTATTGTGTGTTCAGAAGCTTTAAAGCCACTTTCGTAGTTTATTTTACATTAGCTAGGGTTTTACAGTTTAGGTGGAGTTTAGCTTTATTATATTAGATCTTAAACACCCTCTACGCCGATCTCTATTAGCTGGGGTTAATCGTGTAACCGCGGTGGCTGGCACGAAATTGACCAACCCTAAATATAGCATGGCTTAGTTGAACTTTCGTTTATTGCTAAATATTTGTCACTGCTGTCTCCCGTGGGGGTGTGGCTAGGCAAAGCGTTTTGAGCTGCGTGTGCGTGCTTGATGCTTGCTCCTCTTGGTCATGGTGATTTATAGGGCGTCTTCACTGGAGCGGGGATGCTTGCATGTGTAATCCTGCTAATAGCTAATAGAAAGGCCAGGACCAAGCCTATTTGTTTATGGGGTGTGCAAGCCCATCTAGGCATTTTCAGTGTCTTGCTTTGGGTGGGTTTAAGCTACATAAACAGGGGTGTTAGTGTAATTGTGAGGTAGCTTCTTTCGGGTTGTGTGTGGGGGGGGGTCGTCTATTGTGGGTTGGTGTAAAGGGTGTTTAGTGAAGTAAATGCTTGTTAGTTGAGAGAATGGCAGTTGGAGTTGTGCACACCTAAAAGATAAAAACGCAAGCTCTGATCGGATATATTAAGACTTTTGTTTTTGGGGTTTGGCAAGAGTGGGTTTTGGATGAAGGTCGGAGATGGGGGTGGGGGGGTTTGACGAGGTATGGTTGTGGTTTATTGGCGTGGTAGGAGTGGTATTTGGCTAAGATGATTATTGGTATGTCCTACAAGCATGAATTAAATAACACCTTGCTAAAGTTTGCGTGGAGCTAGAATATTGAACGTAGGTGCGATCAACAACTGCATATACTAGGAATCAAAGACAGGCGCATACAGGACGGGATGTGGTGGGAGTCAGCATTCTGCGATGGGGTTGCGTGCAGACCAGAGATAAAAGATACCAAATGCATGGAAATCTCCCGTGACTGGTTAATAGGGTGATAGACCCGTGATCCATCGAGATGTCTTATTTAAGGGGAACGTGTGGGCGATGTTGGTTGTTATGGCCCTGATTGGGGCCAGAAATTGGGGGGACATGGGAACGTTAGGCTTATTGTTTAGAAATATGAGTTTTCGGCCGGGCGCGGTGGCTCAAGCCTGTAATCTCAGCACTTTGGGAGGCCAAGACGGGTGGATCACGGGGTCAGGAGATTGAGACCATCCTGGCTAACAAGGTGAAACCCTGTCTCTACTAAAAAAAAAAAAAAAAAATACAAAAAACTAGCCAGGTGTGGTGACAGTGAGCCGCAATCCGGCCACTGCACTCCAGCCTGGGCAACAGAGCGAGACTGCATCTCAAAAAAAAAAAAAAAAAAAAAAGAAATGTGAGTTTTCTATGCTGTACATTTCCATCCACATTACAGGAAAATATTTCGGGGGTCTCTGAGCAGACTGCTCCTGGAACACCTTCTCTTTCTTGCTTCCCTGACCTTGCCGTCTCAGATCCTGTTCTACTTCTCGTTCCTGTTCTCTTTCCACATTATTTTTTCTGCCATCTGCTTTCCCTTCTGTAATCGTGACCAGAGCTACTGAGGAAAGGAGTGTTTCACAGGAAACAGCATGAGGCCATGTCCTTGTGCCACACGGAACTGTGTGACGGGGGCGGGGGTGAGCCACACCACAGCTGAAGGCATCGCTTTCCTCATCTTGACATGGGGGGTTTAACTAAAAGGCGTCTGAGGTTCCTACATTTTAGAGAACAGATCAGTTTATCCTTCTGATACTACAGCAGTGTCATTAGTTGGGGTTAAAGGAACCCTAGAAGCAGAAAGCCCCTGTTTTATGGTTCTCCAAAGAAACAGCCAATAGGATATATAGAGATAGACAAATAGATGGAGAAAGAGTTTTTTTTGTTTGTTTAATTCTTTTTGTTAATTAGTTTGTTTTTTGAGATGGAGTCTCACTTTGTTACCCAGGCTGGAGTGAAGTGGCCCGATCTCGGCTCACTGCAACCTCCGCCTCCCGGGTTCAAGCGATTCTCCTGCCTCAGCCTCCTGAGTAGCTGAGACTACAGGCACACACCACCACGCCCAGCTAATTTTTGTATTTTTAGTAGAGACGGGGTTTCACCATGTTGGCCAGGATGGTCTTGATCTCCTGACCTCGTGTTCCACCCGCCTCCGCCTCCCAAAGTGCTGGGATTACAGGCGTTTGTTTTTTTAAGAGACAAGGTCTCACTCTGTCACCCAGGCTGGAATGCAGTGGTGTAATCATAGCTCATTACAGCCTTGAACTCCTGGGTGCAAACAATCCTCCTGTCTCAGTGTCTTGAAGAGCTGGGACTACAGGTGTGCACCACCACATCCGGCCAATTATTTTTATTTTTTGAAGAGACGGTGGAGGGGAGCAGGGACTGGTCTTGCTATGTTGCCCAGGCTGGTCTTGAACTCCTGGCTTCAAGCGATCCTCTTGCCTTGGCTTCCCAGAGTGCTAGGATTATAGGCATGTGCCACTGCACCTAGCCAGAAAGAGATTTACTAATATAAACAATGGTGACAGAGGTTGGTGGGTCCCGAGATCTGCAGTTGGCAAGCTGGACATCCCAGAGAGCTGATGGTGTGAGTTTTAGTCTGAAAGCCTTGAGTCCTGGGAAGAGCGTTTATTTCAGTTCAAGTCTAAAGGCAGGAAGAATCCAGTGTCCCAGCTTTAAAGTAGTCAAGCAGGAGGGGTCCCCTCATATTTGGGGTGGGGGATACCCTTTTATGTTCCGTCCAGGTCTTTGAATGAGGCCCACTCTCATTAGGGAAGTTAAATCTGCTATACTTTGTCTACCGATTTAAATGTTAATCTCATCCATAAAGCAGACACACTCATCCAGAATAATGTGTGACCAAATATTTGACCACTGTGGCCTATTCAAGTTCCATAAAATTAACGCTCACGGCCCCAGCCAGGATGCAGCGAAGGGATGCTAAGAAGCCATTCCGGATTTTGGTCTGGCCAGAACAATGCGATTTTATTCCTCTCTTCCCCCTCCACAGCTCATGGTGTTTAAATTCTTCCTGTTCTTTGTGTTAAAAATTGTTCAAAAGCAAGCATGCTTAGTGTCCTTCAGAATAATCTCAATCAGAAATAAATTTGTCAAGGGTCTCTTGTAAAACCTCAGTGGCAGGGAGCCATCATGTGCTAAGACATTGAGAATAAAGAAGGGGAAGAATGCATGAAACTCATGCGGTTGCAGGCATGAACCAGGGACTTGGACTCTGGCTGGAGGGATGCTGAGGGTTGGGAGGAGCCCACGGGCAGGGATGGGGGCACTGGTGTTTGACTCAGAGTTTTCCTTGAGCACCGTTGAAAAACTTGAAAAGACAAGAGTTCCTGGAAAAGGCTTGCTTTGTGGAACCAGAAAAAAACACTGGTAGCTGCTGTAAGCTTTGGGTTTTGGGGTCCTCAGTTGACCAGAGTAACTCATCTGTTGAGAAGGACAGTAGCTAGTCCCACAGCTCACCAGAAGATGCTTTTTACCGTGTCCTGCCTGGAAAGCTCCTGCTGACAAGTGTACATAGCAGGGAGAGCCCCGAAATGTCCATCAGTCCATCAGCGAGGACTGATAATAAGCAAAGCAAAATTAGCCAGTCGTGGTGGTGCACACCTGTAGTCCCAGCTATTCGAGAGGCTGAGACAGGAGGATCGCTTGAGCCTAGGAGTTCAAGGCTGCAGTGAGCTATGATTGTAGCACTGCATGGCAGCCTGAGTGACAGAGTGTTCTGATGAAAACAGAGGAAGAAATCTTAAGGGGTTGAGGAGGCTGCAAATTCTTTCTATGGCTTCTGTTTCTCTGTTCAATTTGATTGTAATGAATGAGTGTTTCTACAATTACTTTAATTAGTGATTGGTTTTTATAGAGAGACAGTTGCAAGTGTAAAAGCATGAACTTTAGGTCTAACCATGCTCCACACCTTGACTGACCGTCTTTGCTGGAGGGCAGCTCCTAAATTTTGGGCGTGATGCCCAGGAGGTATTCAAAATTACAACCTAAATTTCAGGACAGCAACATGGTTGCTGTTCATTCTTTGGGAACCGTGCTATCCATCCTTAGTAAACCTTATAAATATTGGGGGAGAAAACTTTCTTTGTCATTTTTTTAACATTAAGGCTAGTGCATACTATTAATTAATACAAACATAATGTGGTTTTATAGGTTGTTAAAAATGTTGTCTTTGATCCTGTTGCAGTGTTCTCATTTGGTGTCACGTCGTGTCTTATTTTCCTCTATACTAAATGTGGAGGATGAATGTGTAGGTGCTAGAAAGTTAAAAAAAAAATCCATTGTAAGAATGGCTTTTGTCCAATAAGGGGACTGGAACACATGAAAAGTGTGGTTTGTTTTTTTTCATGGAGTCTCGCTCTGTCGCCCAGGCTGGAGCGCAGTGGCACAATCTCTGCTCACTGCACCTTCTGCCTCCTGGGCTCCAGCAATTCTCCTGTCTCAGCCTCCCGAGTAGCTGGGATTACACGTGCCCACCACCACACTAAATTTTGTATTACAGGTGCCACCAACACGTGGCTAATTTTTGTGTTTTCAATAGAAAATACAAAAACAAAGTTTCACCGTGTTGGCCAGGCTGTTCCCAAACTCCTGACCGCAAATGAGCCACCTGCTTCGGCCTCCCAAAGTGCTGGGATGACAAGTGTGAGCCACTGCGCCCGGCCAGAAAGTGTGTTTTAAAAGCTGCCTACACCATAGCCATGAGTAGAGGTTTTGTTCTATTCTCAGGTTGCAGCCATTTGAGCTGAGTGAGAAGGAGCCAAGGACCGTAGATGCTTACCTGGAATGTCTGGCAGCTGGTCTGTTTCCTCATCTTAATTCTAAAAGAGCACATCAATTGACAAAGCCATTTCAGCACATACTGTACATTTGTGCAATAACAAGGGAAGGCTTTAGAACTGTTAGCTGTCAAAATTCACAACTGACAAATTGCCATGGTTTAATTGCTTTTTTTTCCCCAGGCACTGATTATGTGTGTTTTGATTACCCCACCCTGTCCATGTGGCACAGATTGGGCTATGCCATTGCCAGCCAGTTGTCCCCACCCAGGGGTCACCCCATGCGCACATGCTGTGCCGTATCACTCACTCACTTACCCTTTAGCAGACCATTCTAAATGGTTTTCTGGCATGATTTTTGACATGGATGATTATTAAAATGTGCTGACGGGTTCTTTTGTTTAGATGTGACCTTTGATTGCAGAGGGAAGTCACCAAATCTTGTCTGCTCGGGGTCCCTGCACAAAGCCAGGACCAGCCAGGTGGGACAGCCGTTCCCTGGGAGGGCTGGGGGCTCCAGAATGTTCTTCTGAGTGTGGGGTGCGCACTCCAAGCTAAAAGGCCAAACTCAGAGCAGAAGAGGCCAGGAGGAGAGACCATTGGTGAAATAAGGGTACAACGTGCAAACCACTATCAAGATTAAGGGGTGGGGAAAGTCAAGAATGAATGAATGAATGATGAATGAAGTAGAAGTTGAGGGAGGATTGTCTCAGCAGCCAGTCAACTAAAGGAAGTAGGCAGGCCAGATGCCGTGGCTCACACCTGTAATCCCAACACTTTGGGAGTCCGAGGTGGGCAAATCACCTGAGGTCAGAAATTTGAGACCAGCCTGGCCAACATGACAAAACCCCGTCTCTACTAAAAATACAAAAGCTGGCTGGGCATGGTGGCACATGCCTGTAATTCCAGCTACTCAGGATGCTGAGGCTGGAGAATTGCCGGAGCCCGGGAAGTGGAGGTAGCAGTGAGTCGAGAGATCACGCCACTGCCTTCCATCCTGGGTGATGGAGTGAGACTCTGTCTCCTCCAATAAAATAAAATAAAGGAGGTAGGCTTCAGAAGGCTTCTGTCGTGAGCTTCATGCTGCATGCTTTGAGAATTTACATGGCCGCTTAAGGTCACTATACCCAGCTAGACCACACCCCACTCACTATGCAGTTTTGTGCAAAATATTTATTCATTTGTTTATTATTCTAGAGACAGAGTCTTGCTCTGTCACCCATGCCGGAGTGAGTGGCACGATCATAGTTCACTGCAGCCTCCAACTCCTACCTCAAATGATCCTTCCATCTCAGCCTCCCAAAGTGCTAGGATTATAGGAACACCACCCTGCTCAGCCATCATCTTTCTTTAGTCAGCAAATACTTGGTTCACTTATTCTCTGTGTAAGGACCATGTCAGGCTCTGGGTAAATAGTGGTAAATGAGGCAGGCATGGCCCTGCCTTCCTGGAGTTCACAGTCTGGGATAGGGTGGGACAGGAGGAGCCTGACCCAAGTAAGTCTGCTAACACCTAAGTATAACTGGTGTGTGCTATGCAGAAAGACAGGTGCTAAGAGCGAATGTATTGAGGGGTCTGATCTGATCTAGGGGTCAGGAAAGGCATCTCTGTACTAACGACCTTCAAGCTAGGACCTAAGCAATGAGTACGGGTAGAAAGACAAAAACGTGTGAGGGCTCTGCAGGTCCCAGCCTGAGCAGCCGGCACGGAGCCGGGGAGCCATGCAGTGGGCGGCTGGGGCCATGCGCCTTTGTCAGTGCTACCGATAGAAAGTAAACCCAGAAGCCACTGAGACTTCACCAACAAAGGCAGTGAGTCAAGTTTTGCAAGGCTGAGCAATAGACAGGCAATCTTTGTTTCATCTTTGCTCTTTCAAAGGCATTGTTAGGTCTTTCTTGGATTATCTTTTTTTTTTTTTTTTTTTTGAGATGAAGTCTTGCTCTGTCACCCAGGCTGGAGTGCGGTGGCACAATCTCGGCTCACCGCAATCGCCGCCTCCCAGGTTTTCAAGCGATTCTCCCACCTCAGCCTCCCGAGTAGCTGGGATTACAGGCACCCACCGTCATGCCTGGCTAACTTTTGTATTTTTGCAGAGACAGGGTTTCACCATATTGGCCAGTCTGGTCTCGAACTCGTGACTTCAGGTGATCTGTCCACCTCGGCCTTCCAGAGTGCTAGGATTACAGGCGTGAGCCACCGTGCTGGCCAGATTGTCTAAATGCATGTGCCTACCCACACTTGCGCTAGAGGAGTTTCAGTGAGATCCCCATTGGCTGAGAAACACTAGAACAAATGTAAATACTATAAATAATGTGTACACATGGACCTAGCATGTGGGAGACTCGGGAGGGTAGAAGGGGGACGAAGGATGAGAAATTACCTAATGGGGACAAGGCACACTCTTTGAGTGATGGTTACACTAAAAGTCAGACTTCACCACTACAGTATTTCCATGTAACAAGCTGCACTTGTCCCCCTTATATTTGTCCAAATAAAAAATATATACACATACTAAACATACACATAATAAACTCCCATTAAAACTGAACGAAGGAATTAAAGGCATCTTTTAGGCTTGTCATAGAATCAGGGTCCTATCAATTTGTCTTCACATTCTGAATCTCTCGAGCATATGTAATTGCATAATTGTTCTCCATAAGTTTTTAGTAGAGTCACTGACCCAAGAGAGACCAGGATGTGCCTACAGCCACTGGCAGTTTCCTTCCCCGGGAGCCACTGGTCTTATGAACTGTCTGTAACCAAGTCATATTCCGAGGCCTATGACAGCCATCTCCTGTCTCTTCCACTTGTCATCTACTCAAGGAATATCAAATGACTTTAGTATCAAAAAAAGCATAATTGAAAAACAATTGGCCGGGCATGGTGGCTCACGCCTGTAATCCCAGCACTTTGGGAGGCTGAGGCGAGCAGATCGCAAGGTCAAGAGATCGAGATCATCCTGGCCAACATGGTGAAACCCCATCTCGACTAAAAATTAGCTGGGCGTGGTGGCGCGCGCCTATAGTCCCAGACACTCGGGAGACTGAGGCTGGAGAATCACTTGAACCTGGGAGGCGGAGGTTGCAGTGAGCAGAGGTCACGCCATACCACATGCCAAGTACAATCTTCCTAACTGGACTAATTGTAGAAAGGCCAATATGTGACCATCAAAGAGCTAATTACAAAATATTTTCAAAAATTCATACATTCAAGAACATCTGTTAGTATAAAGCTCATGCTGGCTGTGTGCTACCAGAAGGTCACTAGCTGGGGCTATGCCGTGTCAGTGACTGGTTTATTAACCTAGGACATTTCATGCTAGGTTGATAGCTCTGACCCTCATCTTACAAGTCCTCATTAAACTAAAAGGTTATAGAGAGATATCTAATTAATGCAGACATCACAATACTCAGCTGTGAGATTTTTTCCAAATACCATCCCACCTGTGTGGTCCTTGGGATCTTAGAACCGGCTGCTTCACCCTTCTCTCTGGAATGCTGTTCCCCGACCACACGTGGCTGCCTCGTTCGTGTCGTTCAGAGGAGCCGTTACTGAGTGCACTAAACAGTGACTGTACCAGCCGCCCACTAGACTGTTTCACCTCTCCACCCAGCATTTCTAACCCTCTGGCACTTTCAAATGTATCTATTTGTTCATTAATCTACTCATTTTCTTTCTCTCCCTCTCCTACTGGAATAGAAAAGTTGTATGTGTTGGCGATTCAACGTGAATAAATGTGGTTTACCCTCTTGGAATACAAAAAATTAAAATGACTTGTCATTAACTTATCATCTTTGGAATGTGAACAGGTGCTTTGAGTTAGATGGGATTAGCTATTTTCTGTTGAAATCTTGATCACGCTAATGATTTCTTGACAAATCCTTTAACTCTTTTTTTATAAGTAATGCAAAAGTAGAATTTCTTTATCAGTCTTGACAAGCAAGTCTCCCAAGGAAAATTAAAGTGTCTTTAGTGCTTTCTTATGCACTGTTTTGGTTTTGTTTGAGACTGAGTTTTGCTCTGTCGCCTAGGCTGGAATGCAGTGGCATGATCTGGGCTCACTGCAACCTCTGCTTCCCGGGTTCAAGTGATTCTCGTGCCTCAGCCTCCTGAGTAGGTGGGATTACAGGCAAACACCACCACACCCAGCTAATTTTTTTATGTTTTGTAGAGATGGGATTTCGCCATGTTGCCCAGGCTGGTCTCAAACTCCTGACCTCAGGTGATTCTCCCGCCTCGGCCTCCCAAAGTGCTGGGATTGCAGGTATGAGCCACCGCGCCCAGCCTGTGCACTGTTTTGGACATAACCACACTCTTCCTGGCCAGCTTTGAAGGGCGGCCGGCTGGAAACTGAGAGGGTAGAGTTAGAAGCAGGTGATAGTAACGAGTCACTGAGGTCCCATCCAGGGCAATTCAAGCTTCTGCCTGGATGGCTAGAAAATCAGTGTCCACCACAGAGCTGGCCGATGTGGATGTGTTGTGTGTAGCAAACCTGAGAGAAGAAAACAGAGAGGAACACAGCAGGGAGCTTGTGACAGCAGCTGCAGACCTCTGTTGAAAGACAGTGGACATATCGAGGAACGGGCCCTTATTCCATGATGCCTCCACCCCAGACCCACTCCACAGATCATAACCCCTCTCGGTGGCATCTCTTTCGGAAATGGGAAACTTTAGGACACTAGCAGCTTAGCATTGACCGTCATCTGAGGCAGCACATCCAGCCTCCACTGCTTGAGTTTCAAAACTCTTCCTGACTCGACTTCATCCTCAACCAGTTGCGTTTTCTAGATACATCAGGCCTCTTCCCGTATCCGCTTCCTTCCTGCCTCTCATGCTCTTCTCCCTAATTCCTGTCTCTCTCAGCCTCCTCTTGCTTTGAGAATCAGCTGCAACATCTGCAGTTCAACAGGTGCTCTGCTGGACTCCAGAGACACAAAGGTAGTGGAGACACCTCCTCCAGGAAACCTTTCCTCAGCCTTCAGTTTCTCCCTTCTGCCATGTCCAGCCCTGCATCCTGCTAGGGTCACAGGTGGCAAGTCATTTGTCACTGGTGTCTTGACTGTAAACTAGAGCAGCTTCTGTGGCTCCCCAGACAGAACAGTCCTGCACCTCAGGTGGCGGGGTTCTACTGTGTGTGCGTTTAACCCTTCTCTCATGGCCTGTGTTCTCCAAAAGAGTGAGTTCTGGCTGCTTTCACTGGTTCCCCTTTTTCAGTATAATTCCATTTAATGGGCCTTGGCTGCCCTCTGGGCTTCTCTTCACTTAACTAAATACTGCTCCTCCTTTTTAGTTTTATTTCTTATTTTTTTGAGATGGAGTTTCGCTCTTGTTGCCCAGGCTGGAATGCAGTGGTATGATCTTGGCTCACCGCATCCTCCATCTCCCTGGTTCTAGTGATTCTCCTGCCTCAGCCTCCCGAGTAGCTGGGATTACAGGAGTGCGCCACCACACCTGGCTGGTTTTTGTATTTTTAGTAGAGATGGGGTTTCACCGTGTTGTCCAGGCTGGTCTTGAACTCCTGACCTCAGGTGATTCACCCACCTCAGCTGCCCAAAATGCTGGGATTACAGGTGTGAGCCACCATGCCCAGCCTGCTCCTCCTTTTAAGACAGCTCAGATCGCCCCCTCCTGCCTCTTCCCAGGGGTCCCTTCCGGGTGCTCTTTTGAAGTCTTCCAGAGCACCTTCACCACTCTGCCTCCCTCCACCATCAAAGCCATTCACTCCCTGGTTTACTTGGCTGTGTGTGAGTGTGCCGCACCGGACTATGCACCCATTGGAAACAGAGACAGCATACTGTCTGGTTCTGAAAAGGATCATTCCGTGATGTGGTGAAGAAACAAAGCACAATAAGTAGCGAACATGGTGGGTGGGTTTCCCCCAATAAACCTGGAAAAAATGTATAAAGAGAATGTATATTCAAAGACACTTCGCGTGAGTACGGAAGACCCTTTACGTTGCCTGGTGTATTTGTTTGGGCTAATGGAACAGAATACCACAGACTGGGTGGCTTACACAACAGGCACGTATTTTCTCACAGTTCTGGAGGCTGGAAGTGTAAGATGAGGGTGTCAGCAGGGTTGATTTCTCTTGAGGCCTCTTTCCTTGGCTTGCAGACAGCTGTCTCCTTGCTGAGTCCTGACGTGGTCGTCCTTGTGTGCATGGAATTCCCAGTGTCTCTTCCTCTTTGTGTAAGGACACTGGTCCTATTGGATTAGGGCCCATCCATACGACCTCGTTAAACCTCAGTTACCTCTTCAAAGGCCCTATCTCCAAACACAGTCCGATTCTGAGGTGTATTGGGGGGTCAGAACTTCGCCATATGGATTTTAGGGGTACTCAGTTCAGTCCATAACACCCAGATATGGAGAAGGCAGAATGCCCAGAATCAGAGTGTAACCAAATACATGTGGTTAAATATAGCCAGTCTATTAGATGGAAAGGCGTGTGTTTGTATTTTGGAAACTTCTGAACAGATTGAGGCCTGGAAGATACTGTGAAATGGAATTCTAAGAATAAAGATTTTTAAAAATTATTAAAGTAGGATTTGTTGAAGGAAGAAAATATTGAGGGGAGAGTTGCATGAAATGAAACCTTAATCTCCCAGAAGTGGGTGAGGGAGTCCCCCCAGGAGCAGGGAGTGTGTGTGGGTGGGCACCAAACCTAATGAAGTTATGACGATTATAGGCAGCAGTGTGGGACGATGGACAGCTGCCTTTAGTGGAAAGAGGGAAATCTCAGGTTCAGCCAAGGTGGATCTTGATTGAGGAAAAGATCGAGAAGATGGAAACTAACTTTCTCCAAGCCAGGTTAAAAATGTAAATATCTGCCTTCCGGACCTTGGGGTTTCTCAGTTGAAAAATGCTTTGTTTGTTTGTAGCCTTTCTTCATCACGGCCTACAGATTTCAAGAGTATCTCCCTCTTAGGACTAAATATAAGGAAGAGAAATGCTGCTTAGAAAACACATTTATAACCAGCCTTGCTCTGGGGCCCATTGAGACCGCACAGCCCTTGCAGCGTGCCCCTGTGTCTTCTCTACTCCCCCGGCCTTGTCACAGGGCAGACTTTGTGAATTTCAAAGGTATTTCGAAGGTGAATTTCAAATATTTGATGTGCCACTACTTTCTATTACCCTAGCATCATGGCTAGTATTTCTCAGACTGCTCTCACAGCATTGTACTATTTGGCCTTCTTCATATTATTTTATTACATCTCGCTTCCATACTAGAGTAGAATGGATTGTTGGAGGCTGCTTCCAGCAGTAGCAGAAGTGCTCCCTTTTAATGAATGTGTGGTTGATACTGTTCGAAGACATAAAATACTTTAAATTACAATTAGCAATAAATTGTAAGATAACAGGATATCTACCAAAATCAGATGGAGAAGTTTTGAATGCATGTAAACAACAGCATGGTTGGCCGAGGACCAACAAGGGATACATTGCATACTGACTCGATTAGACTGCATTGCAGTATACCACTGTGTCATCAGAGCTGAGTTTACTCGGTCCAGCAACTTCAAAATGATGTTATGTTTTTTGACAATTGCTTCTTAATTTGAAAGGATTTGGATCGTGTAAAATTTGGCAGACATACTGAAATTTTACCGAGATTATTATATCAAACGATTTCATATTTGCATATTTAAAATTTGCACACAATACAATAGCATTATACTGTCTTAGGCAAGGAAGATTAGAAACTGAACAAACCCTGCTGGGCGCGGTGACTCACGCCTGTAATCCCAGCACTTTGGGAGGCTGAGGCGGGCGGATCACGAGGTCAGAAGATCGAGACCATCCTGGTTAACACGGTGAAACCCCATCTCTACTAAAAATAGAAAAAATTAGCTGGGCGTGGTGGCAGGCGCCTGTAGTCCCAGCTACTAGGGAGGCTGAGGCAGGAGAATGGTGTGAACCTGGGAGGCGGAGCTTGCAGTGAGCTGAGATCATGCCACTGCACTCCAGCCTGGGCAACAGAGCGAGACTCTGTCTCAAAAAAAAAAAAAAGAGAGAAAAAAAAAAGAAACTGAACAAACCCAAGTTCAATGCAGAGGCAGGTTATTCTAAATAAACTTCAAAGTTGGAATTCAGAAGAGTAGAGAATTTTCGACTATCTCTTCTGTCGTCTGCTTCCTTAATCTTTGCCAGCCTGTTTACCTTTCCAGATCTGCATCCTATGAAGCTGAGCCTCTCTCCTAATAGGTATTATGCCATTGATTCACTGTATTTTTTTTTTTTTGAGACAGGGTCTTGGTCCTTCACCCAGACTGGAGCGCAGTGTTGCGATCATAGCTCACTGCAGTCTCAACCACCCTGGCCTCCCAAAGTGCTGGGATTACAGGCATGAGCTACTATGCCCGGCCTCATTTATTCATTTTAATGTATTGATATATTACTATGGTTCTACTCCTTTTCCCCGATCACCTGACCCCTGTCCCTTCTAACTTCATTCTGATGCTTTGCATGTTTTAATTGGGGAACTTCATTTCTGATGTGGAGCTTTCAAACATGCACACAGGAGGCTTGACATAGAAGGTGTCTGACTCAAAAAAAATCTCACAGTCAATCAACTCAGCAACCAAACAGCCAACCTAAGCATGGTCTGCAAGCCTGAAAATGAGACGTGCAGCTTGCCATGTTGCCAAACTTATTTCCCCAGCAGTGATTCTGGGACAGTGTCTACCTCACAACTAGTTTTGTGAATAAGTCAGTGCTGGCTGCCACAACAAAATACCATAGAGATTGGGTTAAACAACAGAGATTTACTTTCTCACCGTTCTGGAGGCCGCAAGTCTAAGATCAAGGTGCTAGCATGGAAAGATTATAGCGAGGGCTCCATTCCTGCCTTGGAGGCAGCTGCCTTCTTGTGTCCTCACATGGTAAAGAGAGAGTTCTGGTCTCCTTCTTCTTACAGGGACACTGATCCCAGCATGGGGCCCCACCCTCTTTTTTTTTTTTTGAGATGGAGTCTTGCTCTGTTGCCCAGGCTAGAATGCAATGGCATGATCTCAGCTCACTGCAACCTCTGCCTCCCAGTTCAAGCACTTCTCCTGCTTCAGCCTCAGGATTACCGGCATCTGCCATCATGCTCAGCTAATTTTTGTATTTTTGTAGAGATGGGTTTTCACCATGTTGGCCAGGCTGGTCTCGAACTCCTGACCTCAGGTGATCTGCCCTCCTCAGCCTCCCAAAGTGCTGGGATTACAGGTATGAGCCACTGTACCCGGCTGCATCCTTTTGACTTCATCTAAACCTAATCACCTCCCAAAGACCCCAGCTCCAAACGCCATCATCACATTGGGAATTAAGTCTTCAGTATATAAATTCTGGGGGACATAAACATTCAGTTCATAACAGTACCATAGGTGTTTGAAATGCAGGCTTAAGGAGAATTTTGAAAAGTACAAAGAGATTTGCAGATTGAAGATATTTTTATTAGTCATAAAAATATATGACAATATCATATTATCGTATTTCTTTATTGGCAGGATTCTAAACTTTCCCCTTGTGCCTCGGTTTCTAAGGAGACCAAATTCTTTCCAAGCAATGTTCAGAAAAATAGAGCCCTGGTGCAATTTGAAATGTAAGAAGCAGAATATTAAATGTGCAGAGCATTGAGACTCTGCAACAGTACATACTACCCTTTGATGCTTTGGTTTTCACTGCATTGCTGACCTATGGCACTGCTGTAAGACAGAAAATATATGCAGATATTTTTATTCAGTAGAATTTATCCATACCTTATATATCACATAATGGGGAAAAAGAGGACCTTGATAGAATGGGAAGCAAGACAGGTAGGTTTTGAGGAAGGCAGAGGGTCGGGCAAGGTTTGGATCATGGGGTCCTAAGGGCAGAAGGTGGTGGGAGCAGTGGAAGGGGTAAGCATTCTTGCCAGAGGTCCTCCAGCAGCTGCAGAGGAGAGGAGACAGTAGCGGGCAGAACGGTGAGAAGCGAGCCCTGGAGACAGCAGTTAGGGAGGCCGCTAATGGAGGGGGGCCTATGTGGAAGGGCACAATCGAAACAGAGCAGAAACAGACATCCCTCCTTCATAGCGAAAGCTGCTTCAATTGCCTCCCACTGGGCATGCTCTCTGGCATGTAATGGGCACCCAGGAAATGTTGAGTGAGTGGTTGAATAAATAATTAAGTGAATGCAGGCTGGGTGCAGTGGCGCATGCCTGTAATCCCAGCACTTGGGGAGGCCAAGGCGGGAGGATCTCTTCAGCCCAGGAGTTTGAGACCAGCCTGAGCAATGTGGTGAAACGCCGTCTCTACTAAAAATACAAAAATTAGCCGGGCGTGGTGGCGCATACCTGTGGTCCCAGCTCCTCAGGAAGCTGAGGTAGGTGGGAGGATCGCTTAAGCCCTGTAGGTCAAGGCTGCAGAGAGCTGTGAGCATGCCACTGCATTCCAGCCTGGGCTGCAGAATGAGACCCTGTCTCAGAAAAAAGAAGAAGAAGAAGTGAATGCCTCCAGGGCACCCAGACTCCCTTTGTCCCTAACAGCAGTCTACCTCTTGTGGTACTTTCTCGAGCTCTGCAAAGTTTCAAATGTTGAAACTTATTGGGGGAAGGTTCTGAGAAATGACAAGTGGAGAGAAGTTGGTGTCAGGAGGAATATCTTGGGCTTTTGGCTTACCTAAGCATGGATCATTTAGACAACATGGTTGTCAAAGTGTAGTTTCTCCCAGTCGTTTCCATTTCTTTTCACTCTTTGAATTGCTTTTTCATTTCTCCTGAGCACCTTTTCTTTCTTATCTAGATTGTCAGTTTGCCTTGGGAATGAAACAGTATCCGAGCGCAATGTTGCCTGCTATGACTCTAGGTAATGGAAGAGACTAGCACATAGGCCTTTCACAGCTGCAGTGGTTGTTTGTTTAGTTTTTTTAGAAGAAGGTTTCGGTGGATCAGTTATTGCACATAAATTGTTGTGCCTTGTGGAAAATGAATCCTATCTTTGTGTGTTTGTGTATGAGTGTGTGTTACCCTAGGGCTTGTCTTTTGTTGTATCTATGAAAGCTTTAAGGGTTGTTTTTTAAGCTGCTTTTTGATTTTAGTATTTCAAATCCGTCTCATCTTGTTTTTGAAAAATGTTTCTTTTTTTTTTTCAGTAGTGTTAATAAATCCCTTGAAATTTATTTCCAAGATGGCTTACTGATTTGGAGAACACTAGTTGAGTTTGTATTCTAGCTCGTACACTTCGATTATTTTGTTGAACTCAGAGCAGCATAAAATATCAGAGCTGAAAGGTGCTAGAAAGGTTGCCTCCCCAGCGCTTCTTGACCCTTGCCAACCTAGTCCCATGTTGCAAAATGTTTAAAAACGTTAAATGTAATCTGAAATGCAAAGCAAATAAAAAGGATACAGCATCACTAAAATCAAAGCAAAGTGATGAAATACCGTGTTGATTTTTTGCCTGCTTTTTTGTAAATCAGAAGCGGCTTTGAGGTTCTGATCATTCCAAGGGCATGGTCCCACTCACTGCTGACATTGTTGACCAGATTCATCCCCTAATTTTACACATGAAAACATCAAGGTCCAGGGATTCAGGGAGTGTTCATAGCTCAGTATATTAGGAGCAGAACTTGGTCAAAAACCCAGACATCCCGTTGGCAGGCCAGTGTTTTGCCCTCAACACTCTCGGTCATTTAAGGATACTGTCTCATGCAAAGGACACATCTTATTCAGGGTCATCTGCCTGTATCTGAGGATGCTGGTATTCAGGAAGGGTTTTTTTTAAAAAACTTTTTACATCATCACAGCAGAACAGAGGCAAAGGCCTGGACAGACCCCAGGTGTGGCGGGTCCTTGGACCCTGTTTTTTAAAATTTCCTTTACGTTGTTCCAAACATTTGCACTGCTGTGACATGGAAACATTTCCTGGCTATAGCCTCTGAGGAATAGGGGGACAACATCTCAATCTGAAAATGGATTCATTTTTGCAATAAAGTTTGGGTCTTTTATTACATTGGAAGCTTTCCCTTCACAATTCAACAGATCCTCTCGAACTTCTAATATGTTCTTTTTTGCCAGGGTGTCTGGTGGCGAGCTGTTTGACCGGATAGTGGAGAAGGGGTTTTATACGGAGAAGGATGCCAGCACTCTGATCCGCCAAGTCTTGGACGCCGTGTACTATCTCCACAGAATGGGCATCGTCCACAGAGACCTCAAGGTGAGGCCACTGCTGAACAACGTCCCGCAGCCACTCTGCAGCCCGCGATGCACCCGTCCAAGAGGGCTGATGCCAGTGGGGGCCTGTGGCTGCTCTGATGTAGAGTGGGTGCAACAGATGGTGGGCGTTTGTGTACTTTCATTTGTCAGGGCCTTTGGGATCCAGACCCAGAAGTATCTTGAAAGAAGATGAAGATTCACATGGCTGGCCACTGTTCATGAGATTTTTACAACTATTATGTAGCCAAAGGGTTACAGGGAGGTGGGTTATATATTGCTTCAAGCCCATCTAAGAGATGATTTTGCTCAAGACATGTAGGCTGCAGAAACCCTTCTCTTGGTGCCGTTCCGCAGTACCTTTGCCAATTCCAGTCCCATTTCAGCACAACACACCGTATAAAAGAGAGAGAGCAGTGGTCAGACACCGCAAGAGGAAAGTGAAAGGAAACAGAAGGTAAGCAGATATAGAAGAGGGAGAAGAGAAATAGAAGGGGAAAAGACAGGTTAAAAGAGCTATGACTGGCCAGGCGTGGTGGCCCATGCCTGTAATCCCAGCACTTTGGGAGGCCGAGGCAGGCAGATCACGAGGTCAAGAGATCGGTACCATCCTGGCCAACATGGTGAAACCCTGTCTCTACAAAAATACAATTAGCTGGGCGTGGTGGTGCATGCCAGTAGTCCCAGCTACTCGGGAGGCCGAGGCAGGAGAATCACTTGAACCTGGGAGGTGAAGGTTGCAGTGAGCCGAGATCGCGCTACTGCACTCCAGCCTGGGCGACAGAGCAAAACTCTGGCTCAAAAGAAATAAATAATAAAAATAGTGTCCTGCAGGTTCTTTTCTTACAGTTTCTTAATGAGGTTTTGGTATATTGACCCTTTATCCCTTGGCACAGAAGGATCTGGGCCTTATATGGGCATATATGCCCCTCCCTAGCAGGTCTATGTAGACACTGAAGGACAGATGTCAAACATACGGTTCTGAAGGGTGAATGTCACACATGTGGTACCAAAGGTAGGTATCAGACATATTCACTTGAGAAACAGTGGAAAGCAGTGCAGTTGACCCAAAGCTGCAGTGTGGCGTGATTCTAGGATATTTACAGGTCCAGCCCCTAGAGCTTACTGCACCAGTCAAGACAAAAATTCCACCCCAGCACACATACCCACCACTCATTATAAACACGAAGATCCTATTATCTGGAAGCTGTGCTGTACGCAACTGTGGGAAATCAAAATCAGTTTAAAGAACCAGTCACAAACATTTGTATAAACAGAGTTTCCACACCTGGCCATTATCTGCTACTGGGAACCAAGGAATAAAGTGGTGTAGCTTTTTCTTTCATAAAGACTCAGTACCATGGTTTTTCTGCATGTTGTCATGTTCCATTGACCCAGTCAGTGTTTCCCAAATGTTCGCCCATATCAGAATTGTCCGGAGGGCTATGAAAATAGAGACTGCTGCCCCATCCCCAGTGGTCTGATTCCCCCCACTGGTAGGTCTCCAGTGGGGCCTGAAAAGTTGGGTTTCTAACAGGTCTGCCCGTGATGAGGATGCTGGTCTGGGAGCTGTTCTTGGAAAACCACTGGGCGAGGATATTTGGGAATCTTAGTGGATCCCTTTGAGTCTTCATCCTCTGCAGGCTTCTTGACATCTGAAATGGCTGTGGGCATGGTCAGCTCATGTTCAGGGCCTGGAGATACTTCAGAGGGCTAGGTAGGGGCTAGCTCAGCCGACCTGGCACCTCTGTGCCAGGCCTCCAGGCCTTCTCTGATCTCTTGTGCCCCCACAAATGCCAATTCTGTGCTTCCAGAACACCAGAGGCAGCTCTCTCTGAACACGTTCGTGTGGTGACCACAGGGATGTGCGGTGATGGGCTAGCTGTCTGTACTTACTAGAAAAATAATTTCTAAGCAAATAAGGCACATCCAGGAGGGGCAATGTTTATCTCTCCCTTAGAAAGGCTGACTGGCTGTACGGGAGTTAATGTTTTTAGTTAACCCACGTAATGCTTTTGGAGAAGTACTTGCAGCTTCCATCCTGTGGAGCCTTGAGATCACTGGGCCTGTCGTTATGTAAAGAACACTGCAATTTAAGGACCTTTCTGTGATCACTTTTCAGAGGCACAAAGGAGTTTGAGCTATGAGGAGGAAGTTGAAATTGGACTACTAAATTTGCATAAACAGCTAAGAAAATTAAACTTAAAACCACCTATATAACCAAGCCCAGAGCAATAGAGAGAGGATGATCGTGTTAATTTAAGCTTAGCGCAGCAATCGGAATACTGCCCCAGCCTACCTGCAGATGCAAATGTACCTTAGAGAAAGCTATGTGATGTCTTGTTGCCCCAGGAAGCTATTAGAGACAGTTGCTCTTTTTGCAAAATGAAGTGACTGAGACTGGAAGTGCCTGCTCCTGCCTCAGTGGATTAGGATCGGGTTTCTCAGCCCCTGCACTTGGGCACTGTGGGATTTAGAACTGCATCCTTGGCTTCTGCTCATGGATACCAGTACCACGTCTGGAATTGTTAACAGCTACCAATGTCCCTAGGCATTGCCGGATATCCATCCCCTGGGGGACAAAATTGCCCCTAGTTGAGAATCACTGGAGTAGGAATGTGATTATGGATAACATTAACGTTACCAGAAGTGTGTTGATTCCGATCTTTTTAAAGCTTATTATGCAGATTCCTATAAAGGGTTGGAGTTGATATTCCAACTCAGGTATTGGCCACCAGTTGTCTTTCTAAGATGCCATCATATGCAGAAAACTTAATTTTTGCTGTGAGTCCTGGACCTCTTTGGACACCAGGAGGAACTGTGATGCAATGTGGGCCAGACCCTCTCCCTGTGGCCACCACCCCTACAGCCCTCCTGCTGGGGACCGGGGCCTCCCACCCAGATGATACCTGAGCCTGCCTCTCCCCCACAGTCTTCCCTCTTCCCCCACTCCCATCCCACAGGAAAAGCCCTGCTGTCCTTACTAAGTCTTGGGCCAATTAAAAGTATTGATCGTCTGCGCATGGGGGCCCACGCCTGTAATCCCAGCACTTTGGGAGGCCGAGGCAGGTGGATTGCCTGAGGTCAGGAGTTCAAGACCAGCCTGACCAACATGGTGAAACCCCACCTCTACTAAAAATACAAAAATTAGTCGGGTGTGGTGGCGAGTGCCTGTAATCCCAGCTACTCAGGAGGCTGAGGCAGGAGAATCGCTTGAAGCGGGGAGGCAGAAGTTGCAGTGAGCCGAGATCGTGCCATTGCACTCCAGCCTGGGCAACAAGAGTGACGCTTCATCTCAAAAAGAAAAAAAAAAAAGTATTGATCTAAACTGTGAATGACCAGTTGATTTAACCCTCCTTGGGCGTAATTGGTCTTCAAAAGAGCATTTTATTGACCCAGATGAATCTTTTTTTTTTTTTTTTTTTTTCGAGACGGAGTCTTGCTCTGTCGCCCAGGCTGGAGTGCAGTGGCGCGATCTCGGCTCACTGCAAGCTCCGCCTCCCGGGTTCACGCCATTCTCCTGCCTCAGCCTCCCGAGTAGCTTTTATAGGAGGGATGTGTGGATGCTCTGGGCCCTTTGGCCACCCCTTGCCTGGATTATGCCTTGTTTGGCAGTGTGAAATCACTTATTCTCCGCTCCTTATCACCTCCTGGACAAGGAAGATAAAAAGTCAGAAACAACAGCATTGTCCTCTCTCAGCACCCATGATTGGATCCTTATTGTTGAGTAAAGGATAATCCCTAAACATCCAGAGAAAACAGGAACCACATGGACTTTAAGATTCGAGCATTCCCACCCCTTTTCTAAGCGTGAGAGTTTTCTTGTTTTAACTGATTGGCCACGTTACTTTCTTTTAAAACTCACTGGGGCCAGCGCGGTGGGCTCACGCATGTAGTCCCAATACTTTGGGAGGCCAAGGTGGATGGATCGCCTAAGGTTAGGAGTTTGAGACCAGGCTGGTCAACAGGATGAATCCCTGTCTCTACCAAAAATACAAAGTTAGCCGGCTGTGATGGCACACGCCTGTGATCCCAGCTACTCGGGAGGCTGAGGCAGGAGAATTGCTTGAACCCAAGAGGTGGAGGTTGCAGTGAGCTGAGATTGCACCACTGCACTCTAGCCTGGGTGACAGAGCGAGACTCCATCTCAAAATAAATAAATAAAACCTCATTGGAAACATCCTTCAGTGCACAGTTGATTTTCTTCTAATTTCCTGCTTCATCCACAAACTTAATGTCACAGTGACTCTTAACTGCCATCCCTTTGTGTATTATTTGGGGTGAAGGATAATATTTATTCTTTAGGTTCTGTTAAAGAACAGAATTCTTTAGACGCTACTTGAAATGGTAAGGAAGGCTTTATTCGAGACCATTGCAATGTCATTGAGCTCAACTTGGAATACAGCAAGACGAGCAGGGATTGATAGCCAAAGAAGAGAGGGGATGGGGTAGTGGTTGGGAAATTGGGGGATTTTTGCTAACCTGACCTGGCAGGATTCCTGCTAAAGGCAGGCTGAGGACTTAGACGTTGACAAAGGCCCCTTTGAGTCCTCTTTCTGACTAGGACCTGCTCTCTGGCTGTCCAGTAGGTCCAGTTTTCAGCAAGAATCCTGCTGAATCAGTTGAGCTGAAATCTTCCACCCTTGTTATCTCATCAGATCCCTAATGCCCCTGAAGTGGCCTCGTTGTCGGGGGTGATACCCGAGATTCATTCTCTCATGCCAAGGAAATCAAGGATGCAGACACACAAGGCGTGAGCTTAAGAGCGGAAATTTAATAGGTGAAGGAAAGAGAAGAGCTCTGTCCTGCAGAGAGAGGGGTCCCAAGTGGGTTTCCAGTCTGCGGTGAAATGCAGGGGGTTTTATAGCTGAGCTTGAGGAGGTGGTGTCTGACTTACATAGGGCACAAAAGATTGGTTGGACCAGGTGTGCCATTTGTATAGAACACAAAAAACTAGTTAGGGCTAGGTGTGCCATTTCCATAGGGCATGAAAGCTGGCCGCCCCCACCCTAGTCTTTTTTTTTTTTTTTTTTGAGACGGAGTTTTGCTCTTGTTGCCCAGGCTGGAGTGCAATGGCGTGATCTCAGCTTACTACAACCTCGGCCTCCCAGGTTCAAGTGATTCTCCTGCCTCAGCCTCCCTAGTTGCTGGGATTACAGGCATGTGCCACCACGCCCAGCTAATTTTGTTTTTAGTAGAAATGGGGTTTCTCCATGTAGGCCAGGCTGGTCTCAAACTCCCGACCTCAGGTGATCCACCCGCCTTGGCCTCCGAAAGTGCTGGGAATAAAGGTGTGAGCCACCATGCCCAGTCATCCCCACCCTAATCTTTTATGATGCAGATGGGTTCTCTGCCTGGCCAGCCCCATGTTGCCTGTTTCTTTTGTTTGTTTGTTTGTTTGTTTTGAGTGTTGCCTCTGTCCCCAGGCTGGAGTGCAGTGGCATACACGTGGCTGACAAAGAAAAGGGAAGATGGAGCCTCCATGTTGGACATGCCTGGCCCCCAGGTGGCCCTTTTCTATTGGCACAGCTGCCACATTTCACCGGTGAAAGCTTCCAGCTTGCCTGTTTATGTTCGCAGCTTGATTTTTCAGGCTGTTCTTTGTTAGAAAAAAAATAATAATAATTTATAGGGCTGCTTTTTGTTAGAAGGGAAGCCTTGCTGAGGACTCTTTTTTTTTTTTTTTTTTTTGAGACAGAGCCTTGCTGGAGTGCAGTGGCGCGATCTCAGCTCACTGCAAGCTCCGCCTCCAGGGTTCACGCTATTCTCCAGCCTCAGCCTCCCGAGTAGCTGGGACTACAGGCACCCGCCACCTCGCCCGGCTAGTGTTTTGTATTTTTTAGTAGAGATGGGGTTTCACCGGGTTAGCCAGGAGCCGAGAACTCTTTTACCCTCACTATCTGCCTAAATTTCTTTCTAGCTCCTGTATCACCCCAATCTCAATAGCGAATCACCCTGGCCTGGAGTCCTGTCAGTGGGGGTGGGGTGAGTGAAGAACTTGATCAGATACCCGTCGTGGGGGATTCTCCGACCTAGGAGACTCTCGCTAAGAGAGGGCTGTGCAGGCCTGGCAGGAGCAGGATAGACAAGGCTAAGGTCAAGGCCGAGGAAAGCAAGGGACTCAGAGGAGCCTGCCTCAAGTTTGGTCAAGGAGGGAGCCTTGGTGAGTTCTGAAAATTTCTTCACTGCCATGGTGACATATCAGAATGCTGCTTGTGGAGCTCGAAATCCAGAGCCCTGGGCCCCATCTCAGCCCCACTGAAGGGCAAGATCTCCGGCCAGTGAATACCCTCACAGGTGCCTCTGCCACAGAGCAGGCCGAGAACCACTTTCCTAAACAAGTCTGGTCACTCTTGTGAACCCACAAATATCCGAGACAGGCCTCAGTCAATTTATTTATTTTTTACATTTATTTTTGAGACAGCGTTTTGCTCTTTTTGCCCAGGCTGGAGTGCAATGGTGAAATATCGGCTCACTGCAACCTGCGCCTCCCAGGTTCAAGTGATTCTCCTGCCTCAGCCTCCTAAGTAGCTGGGATTACAGGCGCCTGCCACCATGCCTGGGTAATTTTGTATTTTTAGTAGTGATGAGGTTTCACCATGTTGGCCAGGCTGGTCTCCTGACCTCAGGTGATCCACTCGCCTCAGTCTCCCAAAGTGCTGGGATTACAGACATGAGCCACTGTGCCCGGCCAGGTCTCAGTCAATTTAGAAAGTTTATTTTGCCAAGTTTAAGGATGTGCCCCTGACACAGCCTCAGGAGGTCCTGATGACATGTGCCCAAGGTGGTCAGGGCACAGCTTGGTTTTATACATTGTAGGGAGACACGAGATAGCAATCAATATGTGTACGATGTACATTGGCTCGGTCAAGACATCAATCAATATGTGTAAGATGTACATTGGCTAGGTCCGAAAAGGCGGGACAACTCAAAGCAGAAGCTTCCAGGTCTTAGGTAGATAAGAGACAAAGGGTTGGTTTCTTTTGAGTCTCTGATCAGCTCTTCACTGAATACATAATTTACAGGAATAGTCACTCACACATTAGTCTGGCTCAGTGAAACAATAGGGCAGAGGAAGCAATCAGGTATGCTTTTGTCTACCTTGAGGAGAGGGAGGACTTTGAGTGAGTGAGTGAGTTAGTTATTTTGAGACGAAGTTTCACTCTCATTGTCCAGGCTGGAGTGCAATGGCGCAATCTTGGCTCACTGCAACCTCCGCCTCCTGGGTTCAAGCAATTCTCCTGCCTCAGCCTCCCAGGTAGCCGGGATTACAGGCATGTGCCACCACACCCGGCTAATTTTTGTATTTTTAGTAGAGATGGGGTTTCGCCATGTTGGTCAGGCTGGTCTTGAACTCCTGACCTCAGGTGATCCGCCTGCCTCGGCCTCCCAAAGTGCTTGGATTACAGGTGTGAACCACCATGCCTGGCCATACTTTGAGTTTCGTCTGTCTTTTGCCCACAAGGAATTTCCTTATCGGCGAATCGTGAGGGAGGAATGTGGCATTTTATCTTTGTAGTTTCGTTATTTAGAAATAAAATGGGAGGCAGGTTTGCGTAGTTCCCAGCTTGACTTTTCCCTCTGGCTTAGTGATTTTGGGGTCCTGAGATTTATTTTCCTTTCACACTCTACATAAGAATAGTTTCTAAAGTCCAACCCTTAGGAACCCAAGATTCACCACAAACCCCTGAGAGAGAGAATGTGGCTCGCCCCTGGGACTGGGGAGGAGAGCTGGATGGGAAGTGCTGTGGGGAAATGCCTTTCCCACGTCAGATTCTTCATGCTGCGCTCCGTTTAAGGTTTGGTGTAAATGACGGAAACGATTCCTCATTCACTGGGTGAGGATTATCCTGAAGGGTGGACTTTCCCGGACAGCAGCAGAAATGACAGTCCTTGACATTGTGTCCCCCAGTGATAAATCGTCACCGTGATGATGAATCTAGGAGTCATCAAGTCCAGCAACTCTTGAGGAAAAAAAAAAAAAAAAATGCAGGCTCCTCTCTGTGTTCAAGGTCCACCCAGCAGTGCAGGGACAAGCTCCCAGGCTGTAGCTTCTCAGCCTCCATAAGCCCCACCTCCCTTCCTTGCTAGGAACAATGAGATTCCCGAGTTCTGCATAAAACACTATGCAAATGATACTTCATTGGCTCCCATGCCAACCCCAGGACTGCCACTCTCAGCCCCTCCTGTATGTTGCAGAACTGGAGTGAAGACGGGAACACGGGGGCCATAAGAAATGGAAGAAGGCCTTTGCTGTGCATTCCTGCTGCCCGAGCACTGTTCAGAGGAGCAGACAAAGGATGAAATCAACGCATGCTTCACAGAAAGGCGAACAGAAGTGCGAACCCCTTAAGGGTACACGACTGGAGAGTGCTACATCTTCAATTCCAGATTCATTTATTCCAGGATGGCATCCCTCTGCTTCCCTGGCAGAGGAACGAGCAGGGCTCAGCTGGCCTTCGTGAAGGGCGCAGTGCAGTACATCTCCCAGAACTGCAGAGCACCAGGGCATGTTACTGAGGGCAGAAACAGAGACCCTTGGACTCAAGAAAAATCACTCTATAAAAAGGAGCAGAGAGGCACCTGCAAGAGTGATTTCATTTCCTGGAATCTCCCTTCCCTAACCCCAGCCCTGAATCCACAAGTCTGCACAGCAGTCAGCTTTCTCGATTGTCTCAGAATATGGTGAGCTTTTTTAAAGTAGACAAAATATGAGTAAAGGACAGAGACTAACGTAGATTGAAAGCCTGTCTGTGCCAGCCACTGTGCCGGGCTCTCTGCACTGTTTCTATTGTCTGCTGCTTTAGCTGATGCATCTACTATGTCCGAAGGTCAAGGACATCCTGACGTTGCGAATAGCTTTTGCAGTTGAATGGGTCTTCCACAATTAACCCAGCTTTACATGTAGTTTGTAATGTTTTTTTCTTATTTTCGTTGTAGCCTGAAAATCTCTTATACTACAGTCAAGATGAGGAGTCCAAAATCATGATCAGTGACTTTGGATTGTCAAAAATGGAGGGCAAAGGAGACGTGATGTCCACTGCCTGTGGAACTCCAGGCTATGTTGGTAAGGACAGTGCGTGTGCACACATGTGCCCATGTGTGTGTGATGTTCTCATGTGTGGTGTCACCATGTGTCAACTCATCAGTTGTCTGAAGCATATGAGCTTGGCATGTAATCACAGCTGCCTTCACTTCCCTTGGGGGAAAGAATAAAAAGATTGAGGAACACTGGAATGAGTAATTCATAGCAGGGAAGTGACTTCCCCTGAAAACTTTTGCTCAGTTGGGTAGAAATCACATTTGATTTGGTTGTGGGCCTGATGGGAGGCTGGTAGTTAATTTGGATGAATCCCAGATTCCATTTCCAGAGATCCTGCATGCATCTGTTTCTGAGTGATTTACAGTGAGACACTGAGATAACAGTAAGTTGCACACAAAAGAAAACATTCCAATTGCTGAGATAGGAACATTGATGGAGGAACCTGGTTCAGACCTTGACCAAGTCACTCTCATCTATCAGTCAACCCTGATCTGTACTGTGATGCTAGGCGTTCAAGTTTTTCCCTAAATCCCAACCCCCAGTTCTTTGTACTAAACATCCAAAATACAGAGAAGACTACTGACAGATCTGAACACTTGGATTCTGATGTTCATCTTTTGACTTCTGGGGTCCTGGAGAAACGCCATTAGAATACTTGTGACTGTTCTGCGACCTTCACCGACATCAGTGTATTCATTCATTCATTCATTCATTCATTCAGCAAATATATGTAAAGTTGCTACTATGTACCTGATGCTGTACCAGGCACCGGGGTTAAGGCAATGAATGACACAGACATGGTGCCTGCCCTCATGGAGCTTACGTTTTAGTTGGAACAAATAAGCAAACAGGGCCATTTCAGATCATAAGTGCTATGAAGAAACTAAACCTGGGGGCCTGCCAAGGAGTGACAAGGAATCAGGACTGGGCTGAGAGGACAGGGAGGAGACTTGGGCCTTGGTCTCAGTGGCAAGAAGAAGCCAGCCATGTGGGAGTTACAGGATAGCATCCCAGGAAGAGTAACCAGTTTGTGTGAAAGCCCAAAGGCTGGGAGAGGGTACAAGCTAGGGACGTCTGAGAGCAAGAAAAAAGATGAGGTTGGAAAAGAGTTATGGAAAATGGAGTCTGAGGCTGAATTTTTTTTTTTTTTTTTTTTTTTTTTGAGGCGGGGTGTGGTAGGGTACTGAATCTAGCTCTGTCGCAAGGTTGGAGTGCATTGGCGCAATGTCAACTCACTGCAACCTCCGCTTCCTGGGTTCAAGTGAGTCTCCTGCCTCAGCCTCCCGAGTAGCTGGGATTACAGGCACCTGCCACCATGTCCGGCTAATTTTTGTATTTTTAGTAGAGACAGGGTTTTGCCATGTTGGCCAGGCTGGTCTCAAACTCCTGGACCTCAGGTGATCCGCCCGCCTCAGCCTCCCAAAGTGCTAGGATTACAGGCATGAGCCACCGCGCCCGACTGAAGCTAAGTTCTTGTCATGCAAAGTGTGGTGACCTTTCTTTGTGAGAACAGCTGGTGAACCCACCTGAGAGAGGAGGTATGTTATGTGACCAGCATCATCCCTGTGGGTCTTTGGGGACATCCACAGAACCTTCCCAGGCAGGCCGAGGAGAGTTGGCCTGAAACTAAAGGGGTTACAAGGGGCATTGTGGGAAACTCCAGATGACCTTGGGACCACTTTGTGGCTTTTCAAGTTCTTGCATATAATTACAGAGCCATGTGAAGCTCGAGTGTCATAGCTGTTCATTTTCAGAGTAACTCAGAGGAGGAAAGACACGAGCAGGCTAAGCCGGCTAGAGAACAAAATAAGGGGAAGGGAAAAAAGCAGCAGGGTTTAGAAGCAGGGAGATGCAGGTGGTGGAAATGTGGCTGGGGAGGAGCTGTGTGGATACTGTCGCAGGGGGGCTCAATTCCCTGGATCGTGTGTATGCAGAAGGCACAGAAGAGGCTGCTCTGCTCGTTTTTGAAAGGTCCAGTGCATGGCCGGGTACAGTGGCTAACACCTGTAATCCCAGCACTTTGGGAGGCCAAGGCGGGTGGGTCAGTTGAGTCCAGGAATTCAAGATCAGTCTGGCCAACATGGCAAAACTCCATCTCTACTAAAAATACAAAAATTAGCCGTGCGTGATGGCGCACGCCTGTAGTCCCAGCTACCTGGGAGGCTGAGGCAAGAGAATTGCTTGAACCTGGGGGGCGGAAGTTGCAGTGGGGCTGAGATTGTGCCACTGCACTCCAGCCTGGGTGACAGAGCGAGACCCTGTCTCAAAAAACAAACAAACAAACGAAAGCCAGTGCAGGCTTTGATAGAGATTAACAGCATGGTCAGCAATCGTCTCTTTTAGGATAGTGTGATAATGGTTGCAGGAATAGCCTGGTCCCTGGCGGGGGGACATGTGCCTGGGGTGGTAGCGGGAGGAAAGAGTGTGTGTGGAATACGCATGGAATTTCTCCAGCTCAGTCTGAGCCATCAGGGAAGCCGTGAATCCATGAGGCGAGACAAGCTGAGTGGGGGAGCCTGTTCCAACTACCCGGAATCCCAGACATTAGAAAATGAAAAGGTCTGTTAGGTCTTGGTGCTGGTCCTCTTTTCAGCTGTCTCCCCTGGTGAGAAGGTGCTGTTACTGTGACCTGCCCAGCTGTTCCGTTCAGGAAGTTGACTCTTAGGCTGTGATTTAAATGCTCTGACAACCAGTGAAGGCCCCTAGCTACGTATGCATCACGTGCTTCTCATGTTTGGCTGGAAAACTCCAGCACTTTCTAAATTGAGTTTTACTTCTCTGTGTTTTGGCAAAGCCCACGGAATGGCAGTTTTTCTGGTTTCTAAGTGGCTGCCGTCTGCGGGGTCTCGGTCTGTTGATTGCTGTGTCTGGCGCTGATGAGTCAGGAATGGTGTTGAGAAGAGTCTGTTGCTCTTGCTACTCTAAATGACAGCCAGTGGGAGCCATTGGCTATTGATGTTGTGAGATACCAGGTTGTCCTGGAGGAGGCTGGGGGAGAGGAGGACTGTAGCAGTGGCGCTCTTCTGTTGGTTTGTGTTGACTGAGCACTGAAACTCCACCAAGAGAGCGCCTCTGGAGTGAGTCTTGTGGAGGGGACACAACTTCAGAGGAGGGAAGGGGCTGCTTTGAAGAGCTTGTGTCTAGAGGACATCCCTTAGGCAGTTACCAGCTGAACTTGGGCTGTTTCCTCCCTTGTCTGTGTGGCAAGCTCCTATTCAGCTGCCAAATCCCAATTTAAATGTTACCTCCTTTGACTGCTTTCATATCACCTTGTTCTGTCTTTTGACATCCTGGTTCTTTCTATGACCCTTTTCTCGTCATAGAAAAGATCACATTCGCATTAGGGTTCGTATCAATCTGTGTCTCTCATTTCACTGTGAGTCTCATTAAATCTTTGTGCAGACACTACTGCATTTAGTAAAAACACACAGCTCATGAATCTTAGCCATGTTTTCTTTCTCTCTTCCTGTGCCATTCACTCAGTATGCATTTATTGAGTTCCTGCTGTGTACTGTGTGCAGTCATCCCTTGGTATCCACGGGGGCTGGGTTCCAAGATACTCCACGCCCTGCAGATACCAGCATCCTCAGATGGTCGAGTTCCTCATATGAAATGGCATAGTGTTGGCATATAACCTAGGCGTGGCCTCTGTACTGTCATCGCGAGATTACTTATAATACCTGATGCAGATACGTATTGTTTTCATTTGTATTACCTTTATTATTTTTTCAAATATTTTTGATCTGTGGATCCACACATTTTGAATCCATGGATACGAGGGCCAAGTGTACAGTGTTTGGTCTGAGAATACAAATATGGGCTGGGCGCGGTGGCTCAGGCCTGTAATCCCAGCTCCTTGGGAGGCCACGGCAGGCTGATCACCTGAGGTCAGGAGTTCCAGACCAGCCTGGCCAATATGGTGAAACCCCGTCTCTACTAAAAATACAAAAAATTAGCCAGGCAAGGTGGCGGGCACCTGTAATCCCAGCTACTCAGGAGGCTGAGGCAGGAGAATCGCTTAAACCTGGGAGGCAGAGGTTGCAGTGAGCTGAGATTGCGCCATTGCACTCCAGTGTGGGCAACAGAGCGAGACTCCATCTCAAAGAAAAAGAGAGAGAGAGAGAGAATACAAATGTGAATAAGGTACAAACTCTGACCTCAAAACATTCAGCAGTATTGTGAGAGAGAAAGCAAACAGGTCAGCTTAATGTATGCTCAGGTCAGCTTAATGTATGCTCAGGGCTACATCATTCAGCCCTTCAAGAATTATTTATTTATTGTCTACCTTCTGTTCTGGGCACTGGGTGGGTACCTCAATAGAAATAGAAGAAACAAAGATAAAAATTCCCTCCCTAGTGGCACTTACATCTGAGTGGGAGAGACACGGGATATAAAGCAAATATTGATAGCTAAGTTCATTCATGTGTTAGGTGGCCTTAGTACTATGGAGAAAAGTGAAGCAGAAAAGATGATAAGAAGTGCGTGTGTTCAGAGGGTGGTGGCAATTTTAACTACAGTGTGCAGGCAGGCCCTCACTAAGAGGGTGGCCGTGGGTAAAGATTTGATAGGAGCGAGAGAACTGACCGTACAAGTATCTGGAGGGCATTCCAGGCGCAGTGCGGAGGCCTGAAGGCAGGAGAATGTGGGCAAGCGGCAGGGAGCAGAGGGAGCAGGAAGGAGAGGAGTAGGAGAGGCAGTCGGAGAAGTCCTGAGCAGGGGTATGTGGACCAGGACTTGGAAATCGTTGTATAGACCTTAGCTTTTACTTGGTGATAGGATGCCGTCCAGAGGCTTCTGTGCTAAGGCAGTGACACACTGTTTTTAACAGGATCCCTCTAGGACAGGGGTTCCTAACCCCCGGGCCTTGGACCGATACTGATTCAGGGCCTGTTAGGAGCCGAGCTGCACAGCAGGAAGTGAGAGTCTGGCTGGCGAGCATTCTGCCTGAGCTCCACCTCCTATCAGATCAGCGGCAGTAGCTTCTCGTAGGAGCTCGAACCCTATTGTCAGCTGGGCCTGCAAGGGATCTAGGTTGCGCACTCGTTTTGAGAGCTCTAATGCCTGATGATCTGAGGTGGAACAGTTTCATCCCGAAACCATCCCCAGTCCCATATCCATGAAACAATTGTCTTCCATAAAACTGGTCCTTTGTGCCAAAAAGGTTGGCGATTGCTGCTCTAGGACACAAGCTGGGATCAGGATAGATGGCGGGGGTGGGGTGGAGGAAGGAGGCCGTGGGAAGACTCTGGCATTGATCAGGTGAGACCGTGAGAAGCCTCAGGCATCGATCAGCAAGGGTTTAGTCCAGATTGGTTGCAGCAGAAGTGACAAGAAGCTATCAGATGTCAGGTATATTTCAAAGGCGCTGTCCTCAAGGTTTTCTGAAAGGTTGAAAGTAGGGTTTGAGAGAAAGAGAGAAGGCATGGATAATTCAGAGGTTTGTGGGCCTGAGTGCCCCAGGAGGGTGCAGTCGTCTTTACTGGAGGTGGAAGAGCCTGGGGGATGAATAGATTGCAGATGCCTTAGGAGGAGCTTGGTTTCAGTTTGTTAAAGTTGACTAGGCCAAGAGGGCAGTTGGAACGTGACCCTGGAACTATGCGCAGTCGATTCTCGCTGTTCACAGTCGTCATGTTCTATTATAGAAAATAGCTGGAAGCACTGAATTAACCAATACTGAACCATTGCTCCTAAGGGAAACACAGGCTGGGTTCCTGTGAGCCTCTGGTCACATTTTCATGAACCGATCAGTACAACATTTTCAGAGTGTGTGTTTCTGTTTAAAGACACCTTATTGAATATGTATTGTTGAATCATTAACTTTGGTTTGCAGCCCACAGCACCGTAACTCCCGCCTGAAGGAAGCTTCTCTAACCCACCGATTTTCTCTGAAAGGCACGTCGCAGCCTCTTTGCTGTTAGGAAAGCTAGACAGACTTCAGCACTATGCTTGGGGCTGTTGTAAACAGGGAGATCTCCAGTAAAACCCAAAAATGTGAAAAACATGACACCAGATAGAGGGTGAGAAAAGACCGTTGTTTACAGTCGGAGCTGAAACATGAAGGAAGAGCACCGCCTCATTCCGCCTCAGCTTGAAACTTGCCATCGGGCAACTCAAGTCTTTGGTCACTCTACGCATGTCCACAAATGACCACAAAGTATTGATTTGGGGGTTGCGAATAACTTTTAGCCAGTAGGCACATTTGCAGATACAGAATCCTTGAGTAATGAGGATCAACTAGATTTGGGAGATGTTAATTTATGGCTGCGTTTTAAAGCCGTGAACCAGGATAGGCAATGAAGGAGAGGAAAGGTCCCGGAGCCGAGTCCTGGGGACGTCAGGGTGGAGAGGTCAGGAGGACAAGCTAGAGCCCACAGAAGAGACCAAAACAGGGAAGGGGCAGTGGGTGAAGTAGAAAGAGCGCTGGCAGAGAGTGGCGTGCTCCCCGTTACCACATGGAGAAAGTGCTCCATGCAGAAAGTATCACATGTCAGTTGCTGCTACTGAGTCAAGTAAGATGAGGATTTGGTTGAATTTTTTTTTTTTTTTTGAGATGGAGTCTTGCTCTCATTGCCCAGGCTGGAGTGCAATGGCATGATCTCAGCTCACTGCGACCTCTGCCTCCCGGGTTCAAGCAATTGTCGTGCCTCAGCCTCCCAAGTAGCTGGGATTACAGGCATGTGCCACCACGCCTGGCCAATTTTGTATTTTTATTAGAGATAGGTTTTCTCCCATATTGGTCAGGCTGGTCTCGAACTCCCAACCTCAGGTGATCCACCCACCTCGGCCTCCCAAAGTGCTGGGATTACAGGCATGAGCCACCATTCCTGACCCTGGCTGAACTATTAATTAAGTGTGGTAGCACTGTGGTCGGAGGAATGGCAGGAAGAAGGCAAAACGGGTCTTGGTAAGTGCACCAGCATGGTGTCCACTATGGGGCTCACCCCAACCACCCACCTCCTTCACCAGCCATGGCTTCTCCCTGCGAGGCTCTTGGGGCACCATTTTGAATCTTGAGCAAAGAAACTGCAGCTTCATCCCTGCTGGAAAGTTTTCCATTTGAACAGAGCAGAGCCCAGCCCCATTTGGCAGCTGTGAGGAAGGAGGGAGAGAGAGCTGCCACTTCTGATTCAGGGACCACACTATCCCCTGGGCCCAAGCCAGGGGTTGCTGTCTGCTCCCAGCCTAGCATGGTGTCTTTGTATTTTGAAAGAAATATGTGAATACGGATGAGGAAAATCTTCCATGCCCCCCAGGGCAATCTATAGGTTTATAGCTTGAGTTCAGACTTTTGATAGGTAGAAGTGTTGGTTTCAATTTGTGAATCACCGTTTTATTATTATCTAAGTGACTATTCAGCTGAATAGTTAATTCTGCCAACATGAAGCTATTACTTCAATTTAAATGAGCTCTCTAACAATGAAACCGAAAATGGTGCTTTTTCCCCAAGTATCCCAATGCACAAGGTGCCTTAGGAGGAGGCAGGAGGACTAAGCACTTTGAGCTTCACCCTTTTACATGTGGCGGCTGCCTGGACCGTACATACCCTTCGCAAGGACCGTGGCCTGTGGAGGCAGCGCATCACTTAACTGATAGCGGGAGATGGTGGGCACCCCCATCCATATCACTGGGTTGTGGGCAGCTCATAGGGCTGGCTCTGCCAACACCCACAGGTTCTCCAGTAGATTGTGGCAGATGGGCCATACAGATTCATGTGAGGCAGTGTATTTCAGAAGCAACATTAAAATACAGGTATGAAAGCTGGGCACATTGGCTCATGCCTATAATCCCAGCTCCTTGGGAGGCCAGGGTGAGAGGATCAATTGAGTCCAGGAGTTTAAGACCAGCCTGGGCAACATAGTAAGACCCCTATCTCTTTTAAAAAATAGTAGCTGGGTGTGGTCAATTGAGTCCAGGAGTTTAAGACCAGCCTGGGCAACATAGTAAGACCCCTATCTCTTTTAAAAAAAATAGTAGCTGGGTGTGGTGGCACACACTTGTAGTCCCAGCTATTCAGGAGGCTGACGCAGGGGGATCCCTTGAGCCCAGGACTCTGAGGCCATGGCAAACTATGAGCACACCACTGCACTCCAGCCTGGGCAACAGAGTGGGACCCCATCTCTAAAAAATACAGGAATGAGAGGGATCATTAAGGGTTGCAATGACCAGGGGAAAACTCCGGGAGGACGTGGATTTGAAGGAAGGGTAGGACTTGAGCAAAAGTAAGGAGAGTCACAGGTGCAGAGCAGGCAGGGGGAGCAGAGGCCCAGAGTCACGGGCTCCTTCTTGGAGGATCTGGGAGAAATGAACAGACTCACTGGGCTTGGAGAGAGGGCTGGTGGAATTGTACTCGGTGATGATTGAGGAGAAACGATGGGCCCATCTGATAGAAAGTGGCTCCTTGGGAGCCCGTGGTGGCTGTCAGTATGGTATTGACCGGGATTGGGAGTCCACTTAATTAAGTCAAGTATAACATTCCCCTTGGTCTCGGCAATAAAAGTCAGAGCTGAGGAAGTTAGTAAAATTATGTGTATTGCCTGCTCAGCTGCGTTAATTAAAATACCTGAATCACCGAACATCAGTAGTAAGTGACAGAAAACATCCATATCAATCACATAATTGACGAGACAGATGATAAACTTCTATTTGGTGGATGACGGCCTGTTTTCCATCTTTATCTTTTCTTTTTTTTTAAGAGACAGGGTCTCGCTGTGTCCCCCAGGCTGGAGTGTAGTGGCATGATCATAGCCCACTACAGCCTCGATCCCCCAGGCTCAGGTGATCCTCCCACCTCAGCCTCCTGCAGAGCTGGGACTACAGGTGCACACCACCACACCTGGCTAATTTAAAATTGTTTTTGTAGAGACAGGGTCTCACTTTGTTGCTCAGGCTGGTCTTGAACTCCTGGGCTCAAGTGATCCTCCAGCCTCATCCTCCCAAAGTGCTGAGATTACAGATATTAGCCACTGTGCCTAGTTGAGATTTTTTTTTTTTTTTTGGAGCCTTATTCAGTGACAGTTCACCACCTAGCAATATTTTATGTGGAGCGCACAACCACAGCCACACTATTCCATTACGGATGTCACTCAGAAATAAGAAGGAACATTTACAGCTGGTCCATCGTTCTGTCTAGAAGCAGAACTGCACCTTGATGCTTTAGATGGTGGCTGACTGTTATGTTCCTGAGGCTGTCGGGGAAGAAATCATTCATTTCCTTCTGGAACTTAGTTGCAGTGTTGGCTGCAAGGCCACGATAGACATCTTTGGTCTAGCTTGGTCTTAACTTGCCTAAAATAGTTTAAACGTGTTTTGTCTTGTTCTTCTCTAAAAAGAGATGGAGAACAGTTGGTCAACATTCTCGATGTATTTTTTCACTGAGTTAGAGGATTGGTGTTAATTCGGGGATCACTGCACTTCTAGAAGTTGATATGGGGCTGGGGATTATGATGAGCTCTTGGAAACCACGGGTTCCAGCCAGCACAGTGTTGGGGCGAGGACCTCTGTCCTCAAAGCCACCCAGCCTATAGTTGGTGGCAGTCACAGCAGAGGACTTGAATGTAAGCGTCTTCCTTTGTCTGCCATTGGTTAGATATGAAGGAGGCCTGTGCCTTTCACTTAAACTTGGGGATTCTCAGTTTCTTGTATATAAAATAAATGTGCTGGGCTAAACATCTCCTGTGTTTTTTTTTTCTGGTTTGAACATTGTACGTTTTTGTAGGCTTGTGATTTGGTATCCTTTAAGTATGTAAATATCTACGTGTCAAGGATACTGGCCATCGTTTTTCCCATCTTCACTCCCAATAGCCAAGAAGAAGGATTCAGCCGACCGACCTCCCCACCTCTGTCTTCTGAGTGGTCTCGATTCTTTTCGTCTTTCCCCGCAGCGCCTCTGTTCCCAGTCCTTTCATCTCCACTCCTCTATGTGGCTGCTCCCCAAGAGAGCTTAATTTTTATTTGTTTCTCACTTAAATACCATATTTTGGTCCGTGACTATAAGCATTACATCATTGTTCCCATCCTCTCCGACTGTTAGTGTCGAAACAGGGTTTTATGTAACTGAGAAATTGTCATACAGGGCACAGATGAGTAGGCGGAACATCCAGATGAGAATTTTCTCTCTTTCTCAACAGCTACTCGGTGACAGCCCACAGTGAACATTTTATCACACCGTGGGTTGCAGCCAGACCCCCTGTGTCGGAGAGGACAGGGCCCCCTAAGTGGGGAGACTTGTAGGACCCGCTGCTCTTCATGGATCTGACTCATTGCATGTGGGCAACGTAAACCCAGCCCAGCTTTGAGGAGCCCCATCCCACACATGGCAGCCCCACAGTCACTCTGAACACAGTGTTTTTAAGGCACTTGTCTTCCATCTGGAATTGCTTCTTTAGATACTTGATGTGGGATGGAGGTCACGTTTTGTCGTGGTGGGAAAGAGGGGGATGGCAGCATTGTGTAGCTCCATTTTTTTCTTTGTCTTGATTAAAAACCAAAACCCTAGAATGGCTCTAGCAGTCTTCTTAATCAGGTTTCACAAGAAAGGCTTGACTTCAGTACAGAGTAGGCATCATGCCGTGATCACACACCAGGTAGGCCCCCGTGGGAGACCCTAGAGGGCCACACAGCAGTGCCATTTGTGGCCACTTTGCTTTGAAGTGCCTTCCTTGGCACAGTTGACTTCCTCCATCCTGCGGAGTTTCAAGGCCCTCCCACATTTCAAACGCCCAGCAGCCCCAGCTTCTACTCCCTCCCCGTTCCTTAGCCTCACTCCTCCATGATTGGCTTTGGGAGCATCTGAACAGCAGTCCCTGTTCAGATGAGAATGGTAATTACACACCAGTACGGTGCTTTCATGGGGACTTCTCATGCCTGTGGTGAAACTCGAGGCTACTGGAAAAATCAGGGTAAGCTGCTTTTTGGCGATACTTTTTTTTTTTTTTTTTTGAAACGGAGTCTTGCTGTGTTGCCCAGGCTGGCATGCAGTAGCACGATCTCAGCTCACTGCAACCTCTGTCTCCCAGGTTCAAGCGATTCTCCTGCCTCATCCTCCCGAGAACCTGGGATTACAGGCATGCACGACTGCACCTGGCTTTTACATTTTTAGTAGAGACAGGGTTTCACCATGTTGGCCAGGCTGGTCTCAAACTCCTGACCTCAGGTGATCTGCCGGCCTCGGCTTCCCAAAGTGCTGGGATTACAGGCATGAGCCACCATACCTGGCCTGGTGAGATGATTTTAATTAATTAATTTATTTACTTATTTTTTTGCCATCCTGATCTATTGCTAGAGGCAATACATTCCTCATGAATGACAGCTCTAGGTGAAGGATAATAGAGACTAGTGGAGGAGGCTATACCAACAGAAAGATCGGAGCTGTCCCAAAAGCCTTCTGCTCATCTTCCGTGACTTTGGGCAGAAAACAAACTTTAGGCAGAGAACGATCCTGTGTTTCAGCCTGATTTTTACCTGCCAACAATCTGATTGCAATACTAGAAACCCGGGTGAAGCAACAGCTGTTTATTAAGATGCTCCTGGTAAAAGTCCCTCATCGTCTAATTTTTTCTTTTTTAATACCCCTGCTGCTGCAAATTCCACTACTGACAGGAAGCCAACCTGACCAAGCACATTCAGTATTACCTCCTTGTCTTGATGTCATTCTTACTGAGGCCAAATTCTCCCCTGAAGTGTATGTCTGGGGTTCTAACAGCACGAAGCTTAATTTTATTTTTCCTGATCTTTAAGTTCCATTTAGCATCTCTGAAAAGGCCACTGCTGGGTAGAAATGTCATCTTTCTCTCTCACTGTTTGAAAGAAATCTTCTCACCTCTTCTCTGATGCGCAGTATCACAAACTCTTAGAAACTCGATGGCAATTTGATTTAGTAGCTGGTGTTCCCTCCCCCACCAGCAGGGGAGCATCGCGTCTTCCCACTTCCTAGTGGAAGTTCCTCAAAGACCGGAAGACCAGCTGTGATCTGAGCATCTAGCCGTGGACACAGATACCTCCTGGCGTTGTTTTACAATAAGGGGCCACATGCAACTCTTCCAAGTTGAGCTCCAGTTCATTTCCTTGCAGGCATAACTCTAGGACAGAGTGGCAGGTGCCCATCAAGACAGGAAACTGAGGCATAGGTGAGATAATGAATCCTGTAGTTTACCATGGCACAGAGCCGAGTCTATAATCCTGTTCTCTGATTCCATGCTGGATCTGAGATAACAGACTTGTATTTAGAGTAAATTCAGTATTTTCAGTTTTTTTGGTTTTTGTTTTTGTTTTTGTTTTTTTGTTTTTGTTTTGTTTTGTTTGTTTTTTTTGTTGAGACAGAGTCTTGCTCTGTCGCACAGGCTAGGGTGCAGCAGCACAATCTTGGCTCACTGCAGCCTCCACCTCCTCAGTCTAAGCAATTATCCTGCCTCAGCCTCCCAAGTAGCTGGGACTACAGGTATGCACCACCACGCCTGCCTAATTTTTGTATTTTTAGTAGAGACGGGGTTTCACCATGTTGGCCAGGCTGGTCTCGAACTCCTGACCTCAAATGATCCGCCCACCTCAGCCTCCCGAAGTGCTGGGATTGCAGGCGTGAGCCACCGTGCGCCCAGCCTGGTTCTGGACTGTTGGCTTTTAACTTCTGGCATCGAGGAGTGCCCCTGTCCCCCACAGGCTGCTCCCTCCTGATGTGTCACCATCCTCTGCCCACTGGAGGGGTCGTGTGTGAAGGACAGAGAGGAGAGGCCACACAGACATCCATGGATGTGAACAAAGCACCCTGAACGTGGGTGTCCTGGGAGGGTGAGGCCTTCACCGTTTCCTCCACCCTCTCGGCAGAAACTGCTTCTTGGCACATCCTCGGGGCTTGGGAAGGGGAAAATTCTTCTCTATTTCAGAAGAGCATGAAGATTGATTACCGCGAACCCCACACCCACAAGACAGCTGCTGTCTTAGTTTTCAGTCCACTTGGTTACGCCTTGTTCTTCTCTCTTCTTTGGTAAGGAAAATGGGCAGTTTAATTGTTTTTAAAACAAGATGAAAGGTTTCTAAAACTCTTTTTTTGTTTTTTTTGAAGTCTCCCGAGTCTTTCCGTTTGCCAGGAATACTTGCTCTAAATCAATATGAAGTAGCTTGGTTTATAGAAGACGTTTCCCGCAAAGCGGAATTTTCCATAAGTGGGCTGGTGGTGAATCTCACGGTAGTAAATCCAATTATTTTGAATTCTCAACCTAGTTTTATAAAGAGCATGAGTTAATCGTGGTCTCTGCGAAGGACCACATCTGTCCACGGAGGTCTCTGATGGCTCCTGGGACACTCTAGTGAGGCTGAGTGGTTTACATGGAGCTTGACTTTTATTTACTGGTATAAACTTAATAAGCCGATGGGATACTCTTGTCAGGAATAGCAAAGAAAGCTGAGTTAATAGCACCCAAGATCTGACCAGGAGGAGGTTCTGAGAGATCGTGTAACAAAGTATTTCTTTCTGCCCTTTACCCCTAAACGGGGCAGTCCCGAACTTCCTTGGGGAAAAGTTTTTTTTGTTTGTTTTTTTTTTTTTTTTGAGACGGAGTTTCACTCTTGTTGCCCAGGCTGCAGTGCAATGGCAGTCTTGGCTCACTGCAACCTCCACCTCCCAGGTTCAAGCAATTCTCTTGCCTCAGCCTCCAGAGTAGCTGGAATTACAGGCGCCCTCCACCACGTCCAGCTAATTTTTGTATTTTTAGTAGAGACAGTATTTCACCATGTTGGTCAGGCTGGTCTCGAACTCCTGACCTCAGGTGATTCACCCTCCTCGGCCTCCCAAAGTGCTGGAATTACAGGTGTGAGCCACAGCGCCTGGCAGAGAAAAGGTCTTAAAGGGAGAGTAATGTGAGGTACAAACACATTCACACACTGAGAGTTAGGGTGAATTCTGCCTCCTTTCTCCTCAAAGGTCCTGTATGAAATCATGTGTTCGTGGAAAGGTATTTGGCAACTGCTCGTGCTTTTACCTAATACAGGTACTTGCCAATTGGCAGTAGCTTCCATTCCCAAATTCATTTGTTCCCTGCCCCCGCCCATCCTGTGTTATTTTTTCTTGTACCTACTCACCAAAAATATTTCAGGCAGCAAAGTTGACTTGTAGCCCGGTTGTGTGGAATTTGGAAGACATTTTTCCGCAGAAATAATCGTGTGTGGCAACTAGCTTGGGTTCAGTTGAATCAACAAGTGCCGACCAATCAGGACGTACAGAGATGAGAGCTCTGGCCTGCCCTCAGCAGCGTGAAGTCTGATTTGACAGTGGGATTTATGCATCTGTAAAGGGACACTGGAGGTACAGAGGGAGTCACAGGAGGCCATTGTGTTACAGGATTGTGGTAATGCACCTGGGAACCCACCCGTTGTGCCCAATGTGTGTCAACTGAGTACAGCCGCCCCCACGCTAACCCCACTCTCTGCAGCTCCAAAATGCTAGCTTTGGGCAAGCCTAAGTGATGTCCTGAAGGCTGGACCTGCCGACTGGCTTGTGTAGGTCCCTTTCAATACCTCCTGGGGAGTGGGTTTCCCTACAGCCACTGACAGAGCCCCCAGGGACTTTGCCTTGTCATTTGAGAGGATGTCCCTTCTGTCATGGCTGGGCCAGGAGAATAGGCCCTTTCCTGCTTTTTATGGAGGCTGGGGACCATCTTACACAAGCCATGGAGCCTTTCAGTGACTGCCTGTCTTTGTCAGTAGCTCCAAATAAGCAAGAACTCAAAGCATCCCTCTTGCAGGAGGCGTGGGAGCAGCAAGGAGTCGTTATCAGGTTCCCCCATCACACTTGAGTTCTGGGCTTATGATTAGAAGAGAATACTATTTTTCCTTGACTAGAAGCTGTCGGGTATCTCCAGGCAGCTTGGGCCAGGAGATGGAACTGTGGCTGCATAGTTCAGAGCCCTCATCACTTTCCGAGGCCCCAGAGGGACTGTGCTCAGCACCTCATGGGTGTGGAAGCTCGTTGGTCTTCTGCAAGTTTGTAAGTTGGACGCTGTGATTTTTTGGAATTACAACAGAGTTCCTGCCACACGGCGTTAAGTCTGGTAACATAATACTGGACGGTTCGGCTGATTCTCAGGCAGGAAAACTGGCGTCGGAAAAGATCAGAGTGAGAAGTGGACTCTCTCAGGGCTATGTGCCTCACCACAGCTGAAATAGGAAAATGGGTGGGTGGGGGGCTATGCCAGAAAGGCCAGGTGAATTCAGCAGGTTGGTGAAACAGTACAGCCGACTGCCGATCGCAGGAGGCGAGCAGGAGAGAAAACATCCTCTTGGATCTCCACAGTTTAGCCACCATATCAAATTGTCAGGAGGGTTTTGAAAATTGCCCGAGAATGTTATCTTTTCCATGAATTTCTGTGAGATGAAAAATAGCTATTTGAAGTGATCTTGGTGGGCTTTTTCAAACAATGTTTCAAAGGACCCTTGATTCCAGCAATCACAAGTGAAATTAGAATTTAGGCTATGGGTGTGTGTGCCATTTTGCAATTTTAAAAATATTTCATGTCGGTGTAAATGTTATTTCCAAATCAGTTTGCTTTGTTTTGTTTGCTGGGTGACATGACACTTCTATCTTCACCCCCTGGGTTTGTTTCCAAGCACAATTAAGACGGTCACCAGAAGACAAATAGTTTACCCACCTCTCATTGGCTAAAAAATATTTGTATTTTGTTGGTCGATATAACACAGATAAGACACAACACCAAAAAGTGCAAGAAATGTACATTCTTGTTCAAATTCTTGACACAAATATGTATATTTCCATCACCAGTTTTGTCATCCTGATATTTACTTGTTTATAATTTAGAACTTTTCCCCCATAACAACCTTGGTGTTATCCAAAGCAGAAATCTTATTTATTTATTTATTTATTTATTTATTTATTTATTTATTTTAGAGGCAGGATCTCACTCTGTTACCCAGGCTGGAGTGCAATGGTGCAGTCATAGCTCACTGCAGCCTCCAACTCTGGGTTCAAGTGATCCTCCTGCCTTAGCCTCCCAAAATGCTGGATTATAGACATGAGCCACTACATGTGGCCCAGGAATCTTTTCTTAACCATATGCTTTATGTCATAAACTTTACCATTTAAGCAGTCTCATGTTCTAAAAATGTTTTAAGTGTAGTTAGTCTGTGGCTTCAAGAATCTAAACATCTCGGCCGGGCACGGTGGCTCATGTCTGTAATCCCAGCACTTTGGGAGGCCAAGGCAGGTGGATCACCTGAGGTCAGGAGTTAGAGACCAGCTTGGCCAACATGACGAAACCCCTTCTCTACTAAAAATACAAAAAGTAGTCAGGCATGGTGGCACACATCTGTAATCCCAGCTGCTCGGGGGACTGAGGCAGGAGAATTGCTGGGACCTGGGAGGCGAGGTTGCAGTGAGTTGAGATCGTGCCATTGCACTCCAGCCTGGGTGACAGAATGGATTCCTTCTCAAAGAAAAAAAAGAAGAAGAAGAAGAAGAAGAATCTAAACATCTCAAGGAACCTCCAAGCATAAAAATTAGCCCCTTGCTTTCCCAGCCTGTACATGCCTTGCACAATGGCCCAGTATGTTGACAGATTTGCCAGATTGAGGGTGAAATGTGTCCTGTGCCAGTTTCCCTTGATGTGTGGATTTCTAGAAGAAAACCATGTTCTTTATTCTTTCTTTTTCTGAATAATGGATCATGGCCAGTATGCTCCTCATTCTAACAGATGATGAAGACGAGGAGGAGGTTGTTCTTTTAAAGAATCCTGCCTCCCACCATCCACGATGCTGGAGAACTGTGAGCATAGGGCACTCATGAGAACACAGTCCACACTTCCTAGGCGGGAAGCCTGCTCTGCAGTGGCTGTGGCCTCGTATTCCTGCTGTCTTCCTTGGCTAGGGCATCGGCCGGGTCTTTGCTCAGAGGCTGTGTAAGCAGCTGTTGGAGGCACCACAGCTTCATTGTCTGTGCTCCTTTCTCATATGTCTGTTGCTTTGGGCTTCTTTCTTTACCCCATGTGTTTGTTTCCAAGCGCAGTTAAGGTCACCAGAAGACAAATAGTTTACCCATCTCTGGTTGGTGTGGTGGCTCACTCCTGTAATCCCAGCACTTTGGGAGGTCAAGGCGGGTGGATCACCAGGTCAGGAGTTCAAGACCACCCTGACCAACATGGTGAAACCCCCGTCTCTACTAAAAATACAAAAATTAGCTGGATGTGGTGGTGCATGCCTGTAATCCCAGCTACTTGGGAGGCTGAGGCAGGAGAATGGCTTGAACCCGGGAGGTGGAGGTTGCAGTGAGCTGAGATCACGTCACTGCACTCTAGCCTGGATGGCAGAGTGAGACTCCATCTCAAAAAAAATAATAATAATAATGTGTTTTGTTGGTTGATGTGACACAGAAAAGACACAACACCAAAAAGAACAAGAAATGTACATTCTTGTTCAAATTCTTGACACAAATATGTAAATCTCCATCCCCAATATTGTCATCCTGACATTTACTTGTTAATAATTTAAAACTTTTCCCCCATAACAACCACGCTGTTATCCAAAGCAGAAACCTTTTATTTTCGTTTATGTATTTATTTTAGAGATGGGGCCTCACTCTGTTGCCTAGACTGGAGTGCAATGGCATGATCATAGCTCACTGCAGCCTCCAACTCTGAGCACCTGGCACAGGGCATGAGGTTGTGCCCTGAAGTTTGCCGTGAGCTCCCAGCACCTCTGTGCTGTTTGACATCTGGTTCTGTGGAGTGGCCAGGCCAGGCTGCCGCGCCATCTCGCTGAAGAGGTTTGCAGATTCTTGTTATCTGGAACCCAGTGCCTCCACCCCCAGCTTGGCTCTGCCCTCCTGACACACGCTGTCAGCTCTGCAGGAGGGGAAGCTGGTCCACCGTTGCTCTAGGAGCCTTCTCTGCCTCGTGGACACTTTCCATCAGGCCGCAAGGCCGGCCCTGGAGGGTCCTTGCAGATGTTGTTGCTTCTCACGCCTTCTGTGTTCGTTTGGCCACTGGGACCAGAGTGCCAGCGTGGGGAGAACATGCCTCCTACATCAGGAAGACATTAACTGTGGTAAATGGCACCCTTTTGTCAGTTCCCATAAGACAAGAGCCTTGAGAAATATACTCTTAGCAGTCACGGCAGAGTCAGCTATCGCCCAGCCATCCGAGGGCGGCCCTTCCCAGGTGTGAGTTTCCTCTGTAGTTCTGTCTCTCATTTTGCTGCCACGTTGAGGGTAAACAGAGTGAAGAAAGGATGTGCAGATTTATTTGTTTTGCTCTTGTTTTGAAAAAATAACAATCTGATAGGAAGTCTGGGGGAGTTGGAGACTAAAGCCAGTGTGGAGGATTATCTGTGGAGCGCATCCCGCACTGCCATAAGCAGAGGCACTCGGCAGTGGTTTGTCTGCCTTCCTGTTCTTGCTCAGGAATATGTTTATTGTCAACAGGATGAAAGAGAGGATTTCCCAGTTCATTTTTCTACAAAAGAACTTTTCATTTCCAAGTTTGTCCAACCCCCAGAGGACAGCTTTGAATGCGACCCAACACAAATTTGTAAATCTTCTTAAAACATTATGAGACTTTTTGGCGATTTTTGTTTTTAGCTCATCAGCTATTATTAGTGTTAGTGTATTTTATGTGTGGCCCAACACAATTCTTCTTCTTCCATTGCGGCCCAGGGAAATGAAGATTGGACACCCATGTAAACCTCAACTGAAGATGCTCTCACCTTAGCAAACAGTATGTTTGAGTGAAAAGAGCTGGAACAAGGATCAGATTGAGCTGGTTTCAAATCTCAGCTCTTTCCTATCTAGCTGTGTGATGTGGGACAAGTTAATTAACCTCTCTGAGGCTCATTTTTCTGACCTATCAGGTGCCCATCATGATAGTTGTCAGAGTTCAAAGGATTGCAATAGAAAACATTTATAAATGACTCACCAAAGACCCAATTCATGGCAGTCACTTAATATAAGTGAAGTCTTTTCTGAAAGGAAGTTCGTGTAGACGCCACATTCCCACTGGGTAACACTGACTAACTTACCTGACCTCTCATACCTCTGCGTCCTCCCCTGTAATTTGGGAATAATAGTGATCATGCTACTAGCACTTCCCATCAGCTATTGTTGGGGTGAGTGAGTTAATACATCATAAAAGAAGACCCAACTCAGCATCTAACAGGCACCTTCTCAGCTCTAGCTGTTTTTCTCTATCCTTAAAAATTTGCAGGAAAGTCTATGCTAAAGACACTGCCATCAGATGTGTTTGGGGGCAAAGGATATTTTACTCAGATTCACTGCCTCTTCTTGTATTTATCTACTCTTTTTACTAACATATACTGAGTGTCAGCTATGCCAGATGCGGCTGGTTGCCAGAATGGGTGGGTAGCCAATGCTGGGCGATGGCCATAGGCGAGGAAGAGGGAGTCAGGATCAGTATAGAACAAGCCCCAAGGCCAGGAACAGGGAGTCAGGATCAGTATAGAACAAGCCCTAAGGCCAAGAACAGGGAGTCAGGATCAGTATAGAACAAGCCTCAAGGCCAGGAACAGGGAGTCAGGATCAGTATAGAACAGGCCCCAAGGCCAGGAACAGGGAGTCAGGATCAGTATAGAACAGGCCCCAAGGCCAGGAACAGGGAGTCAGATCAGTATAGAACAGGCCCCAAGGCCAGGAACAGGGAGTCAGGATCAGTATAGAACAAGCCCCAAGGCCAGGAAAAGAGAGAATCGGTATAGAACAAGCCCCAAGGCCAGGAACAGGGAGTTAGGATCAGTACAGAGCAAGTCAAGCCCCCAGCATGGATAACTCTTGATGAAGAGTGCTTTAGAACCAAGAATGCAAGGTTGAATTGCAGTTTTCCTGTTTCACAGATGAGATGGGAAAATGCAGTGAGCATGCTGACGCCCTCCCCAAACCCTGGAGAAGGAATTAGGAGCAGGCCTGAAGCAGGATTTTCAGAGGGTTGGCCTCAACTCTGAGCTCCATGGCACCATTAGCTCCAGGAAGGCCCCGGGAGGGGCTTCACCTTTATGGCCCCACAGCACCCAGCAGGGCCTACACAGAGGCCAGAAATGTTGCCTTGAGGTGACTTGAGGTGACGTCACAGACTCCAGACCCCAAAATAAGTATTTCTTTTTACATCAGGCTGATCTAAGTTACAGTGCTTAGTACAGCACTGCCATAAAATAGCCATGTATTATGTGTTTGTTGACTGACTGAGTTCCATCAGTAATCTCGCATCACACACACACACACACACACACACACACACACAAGCACACCCCTCTTCATTATGTTTTTATTTACATTCTTTAGATACTGTAGTGTCTTCATATTTCTTCTGTTGAGTGCAACGACTCGTTTCTATAATCCCAGCATTTGGGGAGGCTGACGTGGGAGGATTGCTTGAGGCCAGGAGTTCAAGACCAGGCTAGGCAATATCGGAGACTTCATCTCCTAAAAGAAAAAACTTAGCCGGGCATGGTGGCATGCACCTGTGTTCCCAACTACTTAGGAAGCTGAGGTGGGAGATTTGCTGGAGCCCAGGAAGGAGGTCAAGACTTCAGGGAGCCATGATTGTGCCACTGTACCCCAGCCTGGGCAACAGAGCAAGACCCTATCTTCCTTCCTTTAAAAAAAAAAAAAAAACGAGCAAAAAAAATGGGTCAAGTCTCTCTACTCGGTTTTTATACTCACTGAAAGTTCAGGCCAAATAGCAGACCCCCAAAAACTGTCTTCAGTCTGAGGCATGTAAATTGTCAGGCTGTGTCTTTTCTTTGTCTTTCCGCAGCTCCTGAAGTCCTTGCCCAGAAGCCTTACAGCAAAGCTGTTGACTGCTGGTCCATCGGGGTGATTGCCTATATCTTGTAAGTACCACCTGCCGCCTTGGGTTCTTCCTCTACTGGCCAGTTTTTGTTTGTCTGGCAAAATATACATGAAACAGAATTTACCATTTTTAAGGGTACAGTTTAAGGGTACAGTTCAGGGCTGTGTTGAAGGGTACATTTCAGTGGCATTAAGTCCATTCACAGTGTTGCACAACCAACACTGCTGTTCACTTCCAGAACTTTTCCATCACCCCAAACTGAAACTGCACCCCTGACATAAAAACTCCTTTTCTCTTCTCCCCTAGCCCCTGGGAACTTCTGCACTACTCTCTGTCTCTGTGAACTTGACTCTTCTGGGGACCTCATATAAGTGGAATCACACAGTGTCTGTCCTTTGATGTCAGGTGTATTTCACTTAGCAGAACATCTTCGAGGCCCATCCGTAGTGTAGCACGGGTCAGAATTTCCTTTCATTTTAAAAGCTGAGTAATATTCTGTTGTGTGGTTAGACCATGTTTTGTTTATCCCCTTGGTCCATTGATAGACATTTGGCTTGTTTCCACCTTTTGGCATCATGAATAATGCTGCTGTGAACACAGGTGTAGAAATACCTGTTTGAATCCCTGCTTTCACTTCTTTGGGGTTTCTGTCTAGAAGTGGAATTGCTGGGCCATGTGGTAGTTCTACGTTGAATTTTTGAGGAGCCGCCATACAGTTTTCTGTAGCAGCAGCACCAGCAATTTACATTCCCAGCAGCAAACACAAGGGTTCCAGTTTTGCCACATCTGCACCAACGGTTGCCATTTTCCTTTTTTTCGGTAATAGCCCCCAATGGGTGTGAAGTGGTGTCTCCTTGGGGGTTTCAATTTGCATATTTCTAATAGCTAATTAAGCCTCTTTTCATGTGCCACTTTGGCTTTTTAGTGGACACAAACCACCATGGAAATAGTACATCTCCCAAAGAAATCATGAGAAAAAAATGCAATGAAAATCTCAATTTAGCCTTTAGATTTTTCATTTCTTCTCAGATGTCTTATCTCCATAACCCAGGAAATGCAATTCTAGGCCATAGGCTTGTTGCAGTTATTTCAGGATCATCAGTTTTGTTTCTTATTTGTTTTATTTGTTTTGCTTAAGTCTACTGTAAAGTTATTTTTAAATTACAATTTCTTTTAGAAGTTATACTTTCAAACACTTATTATGGAACATACTTTTAGGGTAGGCTTAGGCCAACTTGTTTCTGCTATTGCTAGGAAATGAATTTCCCCATTTCATCATCCCCAAGGAGGGAGCATTTCCTTGCAGAAAGAGCCCCCTGCACACAATGAGAGACTGCAGGGGATGGTGACTGGAGAAAGTTCTGGCAGTGTGTGGCATCCTCTCCTCCTCCAGGAATGCTGGAAACATCCCTCCACCACCACCACGTTGGCTCTGGTGCAGCATCTGAGCAGCAGATGGCCTTTCTCCAGCATTCAAGTGGGCTGCGTTTGTAGTTTAGTGTGAGTTTAGGTAACAGTGCCTGTAGATTCTTGCCATTATCACAGGAGAATTTCATCCATTGTGATATACCTGGCCTAAAGGACTCTCCTTTATGGAAATTGGCAAAGGGTCGATTCGTCTGAGCTTTAAAACTAACATATTGCACTTACAGAATGCTTTCCCTTTCAAAGGACATTGATCACCTTTTGCAGTTTTATCCTTTTGAGGTGTGTTTCACAGCCTTTTGAGAATCTAATGAAAGTTGTGGATTCTATCCCCTAATAAGATCACATGTGCACGCACACATACTCACACAACACACACACACACACAACACATGCACACACAAAACAACACACACACACACGCACACACACACAACACACGTGCGCACACACCACGCACACGTGCACGCAACGTACACCACACACGCAATGTACACCACACACGCAACGCACACCACACACGCACACGCACAACACACACATGCACATACAAAACACACACACCACACACGCACACACACCATACACACACAATGCGCACACACACAACACACCACACACGCACACGCACACACACGCACACAACACACATGCATGTATGCACACACATGCACATGCATACACACGCACACACATGCGCACGCACACAACACACGCATACGCGTACGCACAGCACATGCACACAACACGCACACAACAAACACATGCACACAGCACATGAACACAACATGCACACATGCATACAACACACAATGCATGGGCACACACACACACATGCACACACATGCGCACGCACGCACGTGCCCACACATGCGCGTGCACACAGGCACCCACACACATGCACACACTCACACACACACACACACAATTTTGCATACCATTTTCTCGGGGGATGTGGTCATTGTCCTGGTAAGCAGACACTGGACAGGAGCCCCATGTTATTCACCCTGGCTCTAAGTCCTCAGAAATCTTATTAGAGGTTCTGCCTTACCCAGCTTAACTATGGAAGGCTTAAGGAAATAAATGCTAGGCCATTCTTCCCGCAAAGAACTGAAGCTAGTATCAGTCATCTAGAGAAACCTTCCCTGGGGCTGGGGAAAGTAGCCCTTTTTCTGACCTTCTGGTTATTTGTTCCTTTATGTCTATCTGAACGTTGAACCATGAGTTGGTCTGCATGAATGTCTGTGGACTCCCTTTGAGTTTGTTTGTATAATTATTTCCCTGAAGTCACAGCCGAGGGAGTGGGGCATTGGTACAGCTCTGGGAAGGCACATATTGACAGATATTGGCAGATGTTTCTTAGAATGACTGGGACCCGCAATTTAAAACTGAGCAATGATGTCTTAGTCAGATCAGGCTGCTACAAAAATATGCCACGTGGTTTAAACAACAGATATTTATTTCTCACAGTCTGGAGGCTGAAAGTCCAAGATCAAGGTGTCAACCAATTCTTTCCTGGTTAGGGCTCTTTTCCTGACTTGCAGACAGCCACCTTCTTGCTGTGGCCTCACATGCTGTAGAGAAAGTACAGAAGAGCAAGCTCTCTGGTATCTTTCCTAAACCAGTCACTGGCAAAGAAAACAAGATCATGATGGTTGGCCAAGTGGAGCAGTTGACAGTGGGGAGAAGCCTTGAGTGAAAGCAGAGTTCTTCTAGGCAACTAACCACGTCTGCCATGGACCATAGGTAGGATGACGTTGGAAAGAGGGCCAGCATGGCTAAAGATAGTATCAAGACAGGACATCAGAAGGTGACATGCAAGAAGTAACCTAGTGCCAGAACAAAGAGAGACTGGGTAAAAGTTTGGATTTTAACCCAAGGGCATTGGGAAGGGTTTTGAGCAGTGTTGTGATCCAGTCTGATTCACATTCAAGTATTATTCCAGCCACTCTGAAGAAAGCATTGGAAGGAAAATGTGGAAGGTGAAGATTGAGTGGGAAGCTCTGGGCAGAGGAGTGGTGAGAGGTGCTTCTCCTGGGGAGGCAGTGATTATGGAGAGAGTGGTGGAGAGATCTCAGATTTATTTTGGGTGTGGAGGATGAAGGAGAGGGAGTCTTTAAGTCTCAATCCAAGGAGTTGGCTTAAATAACTGTGTTGATGGTTAAGAAAAAAGAGAGAGGAATGGAAGAGGAGCCGATTTAGGAGGGTGGGTGAGATCAATAGCTTGGTTTTGGATACGTTAAGCTTGAGACCCTTGGGAGATACCCACTGAGTAGTGTATGCACGTGTAGTGTTCAGGAAAGGTCTGGGATAGAGATACTGGCACGTACTTCTGAGTATGATTTGACAAGTGGTGCACCCAAACCCTTATGATTTCCATATACATTGCAGTATTTGCCAGGGTTCAAGTGTAGTATTAAGCAAACACATGCCATATTTCTTTGAGTATAAATTTGGTAAGTTTCCACTTGATGGTTTCCTGGTCACAATAGCTTTGCCCCAGAGACTAGTCCCAGATCAATTTCATGACTGTGTCAGATTTCAAGATGGCAGCCTGGGCTTCTGTTTTTTCAGGTGCCTTCTAGAGCTCTGTGAGTCCCAAGCAGAGAATGAATGGACTCTTGGCATCTCAGTTGTATTCTGTAAGATGTTCAGACTCCTATGGGTGATAGGTCAAATCCTGGGTATGATTGAGTACATAACACGGCTGTAGTTGGAGAACCACCAGCCTCAACTTTATTTTCAGTAGATTAATCTCCTTACAAATTCATCTTTTCTCACCATACAGATGGTTGGTACTCTGTTGAGAGGCATCGAGTCTGTATCATCTTTCCATGTTTCACCCTTTGCACGGTGCCTGGAATAGAGAAGGCAATTAATAAATGCTGGTTGTTGACACTAAGAATGATAAGTTTGTGGCTGGGGGTCTGATGTACAGGGAGGCCCGTGCACAGCTATGGTAGGTCACAGAATGCAGTGGTCACTGAGGACAAGGAAAAGCACCATCAACGTGGGTCTAGAAGGTTGGATAAGCAGAGAGATAAGAGCATCAGACAGGATGGGGAGGGAGGCAAGGACCAGAGCAAAGTGCTGCGGCCTGCGTGAGGGCTCATGAAGCTATCCTCTGACCATTCTGTAGCCTGAGTTTGTGTCGATGTCAGAGATAGGCACTGGATTTAAGCAGCGTTAGACATCAGAACTTGTGTGTCTCATTCTCAGACTCTCTCCTTCCCGTGGGTCCTCCATGCCTGGTCTCCCATTCCCATCTAAAGACTTACTCACCAGGCCACTGAGCGGTCCATGACCAACAGGCAGCATGCCAGGGAGGCCGCCTCCCCCGGGGAAGGCACGGAGCACCTCATTCTTCCCAGCTGCTGTAATGGAAAAGAGGTCAGCCCCTGCAGTGTTTTGGAGCGTAGCACTCTTATTTTTGTTTGATAAACCTGTCACCCTGAGATATCAGACTGCAGCCAAAGTGGCCGTGACAGGCCACGGCACCAAGTTTTCTCCTCTTGCACGCCATGTAAACATTCCTCCTTTTGCTGGTGTGTGCACTTGATAAATTGGCCCTCTTTTGGTCTCCATTTATCTACTATTCATCATTTGGAAGGAGAAATATTTTTTCCTACCAAGGACACTCATTTTTAAAAACTCATGTGATGGGTTCTTATCCTGCCAGGAATCTTGCTTTGGGGATTAGGACTTGCAAAAAACATCTTTGCTCAAATAGCTTATGTTGCTGGGAAGGACTGAGGATGGCGTGGGTTGGGCTTTGTGATAAGCGTGTTGTGTCCAGTATGACAGGCTTGGCTCAGCCAAGATAGCATAAGGTTCAAGGCACAAATTTCCTCAATCAAGATGAACCTCAGCATCTCACAGGTCAATCTTGATTTTGTGATAACATATAGCTCGCCTTTCTTCTCAGAACTTGAAGAATACTCATTTTTTTAATGATTATTTAATGATCACTTGCCTAAATTATGTTCAAGGATGCTGTGTATTGTGAGGAGACACCGTGAATGTGGGCTAACAGTGGAGAAGGATCCTAAAGAGATTCCCACTCCCAAATTGGAACAGGCATTTCAGAGGCACAGGAGCAGGCTGGACAGGTGGGCTGAACTTGGCCATGGGTGGGGAGACCTCAGACCTCTCTGCCTAGAAGAAACTCTAGGCAAAACCCTGGTGGTACCCCGCTTTCTTTAGTGGGCCTCCACATTGCTCACTTTTTAAAATTTGCTCACATAAATGTCGATTTGCCTGTGCATGCAGCTGAATTAGCTTTGGAAGAATGGAACAGGGAAGGCCTAGTCTGCATGCTTATATCCGTGTTCTGAAACAAAAGATGATCCTCGCCAAGGCAGTTCCCATCCCTTTGAACAACTGACAGCTGACTCTTGATGGAATACATATGTTCCAAGGAGAACTTGAGCCCAAGCATCCCCCGAAGAGAATGCAGCGTGGTCACCGAGCCCCAGCCCCAAGCCCTGGGGGGTCGTGATGGCTGTTACTCCTATCAGTATGAGGAGTGCTGACTTTAATAGGGACTGTTCACTGACGTGGCCAGCGGGCAACAGTCACCTGGTTATATTCATGAGCTTTGTGACGTGGGGCACAGTGCCTCATTCCGGCCACTGTGGGCCCACGGTCTGGATTTTGGCTTTAGAAATTTGGAAACTCAGTTTGATCTGTTTGTTCATCTTGTTCAGACATCTTTGTGAATTGATTCACAGTAACTAGACTCAGGAAAAAAAAAAAAAAAAAGACTGGACTGTCCATTGACTAAATCATAATGCAGTTCCTGCTTCAAAAGGTAATTGGATATGCGTGTCAACAAACAAACATGTTCTCTCCCCTATAGGAAACGCTCCGTGGGAAATCAAATGAAAAGCAGAAGCTTTCTTTCTTTTGGAACAGGGTATCAGAGCAGTGGAGGCGGGTGGCCTTAGATACGTTCATGAAGCCTGTGCTGGTCTCCAGGCCACCTTCTCCACAGAAGGATGATTCCGCTGAGCAGCTCTTTCTATTGGCTGGTGAGCACAGCTGACCAGTTCTTGTTTTTTGTTTTTTTGTTTTTGTTTTTTTTTTTTTAGAGACAGGGTCTTGCTTTGTCACCCAGGCTGGAGTGCAGTGGCGCAATCATAGCTCACTGCAGCCTTGACCTCCTGGGTTCAAGTCATCTTCCCACCTCAGCCTCCGAGAAGCTGGGACCATAGGAGTGTGCCATTATGCCCAGCTAATTCAAAACAAAACAAAACATAGAGACAGGGTCTCACTATGTTGCCCAGGCTAGTCTTGAACTCCTGGCCTCAAGTAATCCTCCCAAAGTGCTGGCATTACAGGTATGAGCCACCATGCCCAGCCCCTAGTGACCAGTTCTTATGACCCCTCCTTTCTTCTGCTTTAAAGACCAGCCACCGGCCACCCACCCTTTCCCATGATCACTCCCGCATTGTTGTTTGATTTCAGCAGGCATTGATTGATTGTTATGATTCCCGGGTGACCGATTTTAGTTCATGGATTGCATTTCGGTTTGGCTGCTTTCCAAGGGTTTTCAGAAAGGACCTCGTCTCCCCATCATGTTCTCTGCTGGGTACATCCTGGGGATGGCTAAATGCCACCTGTGGGTTGTGACTCCCTGCAGCTTTAGTTGGAGACAGAAGTTGGGCCATATTTCAGCTTTGTTAAGCTGAGGCAAGGGACTTGAGTCATTGTCTGTGACAGTTGGTTTACTCTACCTCTAACCCCTCAAAATACTCTGGTGTCAAAGAGCAGGTGCAGGAGGCACACAACAGTGATGGGGGAAACTTCACAAGCAGTGCAATTGAGGGAAATCAGGCATTTAGATGGTGAGGAGAGCAGCTCCCTGCCAGTGACCTCAGGCTGTGTGGAATGCACCAACTTCTGTGGTTTTGCCTTCAAAGGCCGTGAGGTAGAGAGGGCACCACAGAGCGAGAAGTCGGAAGGTTGTGACTCACAGCCATCACTTTTGTGCCCTGAATGGCGTGGCTTCACGCCAGACGGAGAAACATTTTACTTCCTGTGCCCTCTTGTTTTCATCTTAGCCCCATCTCCTAGAAGCTGTCATTTACATAGCAGCTAAATGCTCTGGGATATTTAGCCTGAAGAATGGAAGGCAGGAGATTGACATCCATTCACGTAACTCACATTTATCGAGCCTAAAATGTGTCAGGCAGGTTGATGGGGATGCAGAGATGGATTTATCACCGGCCTGGCCTAGGAGGCACTTACTGTCTGCTGGAGGTGACAGACAGTAAACAGATAAATTACAGTCTAGTCTTCCAGATGTCTGAAATGGGAGGGAGGTGGTGGGCAGCTCCTAGAACAGAGCCGGGACTCTGCTCTGCCTGAGGAAGCCTTCCCAGGACAGGTGACAGCGACCTGGGTTTGGAAAGATGGGTGAGAATCTGCCAGGAGAGAGGTAGTCCAGGCCGAGGGAAGGGCTCTGTCTTCAGTATCTGCCTAGAGAGATTGATGGTTCTATCCTCTCAAGACCCAGTTATCTGAAAATAAAAAGTGCTGTTTGTGTATGAGAAAAGAGGTGCCATTCAATTAGAAAGATAGTGTTTAAAATAGAGTTTGAAGGACTTGATCGAGCTTTGAAATTTTAATATCTCAAACTTGGGGATGGGGAAAATATAATCTCTGAATTATCAGGATTTTTTCATTCCCCTACAGGATACTGTGCACACGGAAGAATCAGGGGCTCTTTATTATGGTTTTAAGTATGTGTTGGATTTGCATAGCAGCAGCACTCAGCAGGACAGGGGCAGGGCATAGACGGTGAAAAGAACAAAGAACACGCACAGGGGAAAATGCCCAGCTCCACGGCGGGTGGCACGATAGCAAGCAGGTGGATTCGGGCCCCATTTGTGACGAAGAGAGCAGGGATGGAGGCTGGGAGGGGAGGGATTCCACCGCACACCAGCAAGTCAGGGAAACCCTGGAGGACATGGGTGGGAGGATCCTTGGAAGAGTTGATCAGAAGCCCACGACTCAACGCGACACCGTGTAATGTGGTACACGGTGCCACCTTCCCGCGTCTGGTCTCCTTGCTGTCCACGTTCCAAGGGCTTATTTTCTAGACCATCTCAGAAGTACATTGTGAGCATTCAGTGAAGAGGACACGCCGAAAGTGCAATGCAAGGCCTCAGCCAGTGGGATGGAGGGAGCAAGACATTGCCCAGGTGCCATTGTCAGCCTATGCAGATGCGTAACTGCTTACCCATCCAAACTGGGAGGCGGGGAGGGAAAGAGGGAGAAAAAGGAGAGAAGGAAGGAAGCCAGGGAGGGAGGAAGGGAGGAAGGAAGAGCCTAACCACCAAGTAAGCAAAGTCAAGCTGCAGAAATCAAACTTGGAAATCCTCCATGCATTCCGCATCATTGGTTAGCACTTGGTGCTAATCGCCTCCAGATTGGATGTCTGCAGTCTTCGTGCTTTGGTGTGAAATCCACCCCTCATGAGAACTAACTCATCTGCTTTGTCCCCGGTGTGCACTCAGTTTCACTGTTAGCATGAGCTGCGCTGAAAGTGGCTTTTTCCCAACTTCCTGCAGATGTGTTTTGCCCTTTAGGAGGAGGCTGGTGCTCTGCACAGATGCGCCGCGCTTTCTTGAGGTGGTGTCCATTTGACTAACGCAGGAATCAAAACGTGGATTTTGCTGCTCGCTAGTCATGCTTGGAGATGTATTTTGTTCTCCCTCCCCTCCTCCCCGCCAGTGTTCAATTTCAGTCGTGCAAAAACTTTCTAAGGAATGGGTTTCCTTTTTCCTCTCCAGTATTCCCTTTCCTTTTTCCCCTAAATCTTTTCCTAATCTGCTTACTCCTTCTCAGTTTGCAAGACATTATCTAAACCTCAGGGGGTGCAGCAGGCATTTATCCTCCTTGCATTTTCATCACCAGTACTTTGCTGGAGTCACCCTCCGCATGGTTTAATATGTGAACTGTTCCTAGTTTCCCCGGCCTGCTCTCTTGTAAGTTTGCAAGGAGAAAGCTCTGGAAATGCGCACAGTCAAATACACAGTTACTGAAATAATTAGATTACATTTTTATAACGATTCAGGTCTCATTGGCCATTAAATGTTATAAATCCAAATAATATGCTGAAACCTGTTTTGATTACTAGGTCGGCCTTGCAAATAAGTACAAAAGATTTATCAGCTTTTAAAAGCTTTGCTTTATTTTATTATTTCTTAAAGTCTGTCATATTATACAGAGTAAGATTAATACAATTCAGATTTCTTCCTACAGGGTGCAGACATTCATTCAATAAATATTTGTTAAATATTGACCGAGTGCCAAGGCAGAGGACAGACAGTGGCCACCCAGTGGTCGCTACATGTGGACACACTCTGATGTCCAGAGGAGCGATGCCCAGAGTGGATTGATTTTGCTTGTGTTTTTCAGACCCCTATTGGGCCTGGGTTGGCCTTGAAGCCTGCCTAGTGTGTAATATACCTGGGGATTTGTTGTTTCGGTCATTTTTATGGCAGCTTGGCCTCACTGTATAAAAAAAATTCCTTAAACAAATATGCCTTTGAGCAAGCGTTCTCAGGAAACCTGGTGCTGTTCTTAGAATTGAGGGTTCCTTGGCTAAGTGTTCAGAAATACTGGCATACAAAGATCAGACTTCTAAAGCAGGTCGAGTGCATTCTGTCATCATGTTCATAATACAGCGCTCAGAATAATGACCAGAGGCAGCGTCTCCCTCTGTCCCTTCCGTAATGGCTTAGAAGGTTCTGTCAGGGTGTACGGTTGTTAGTGGGTGGTTCTGAGATGTTGCCCAAAATTTTAAAATATGTTGCTTCGTTTTGATGGGTAGAGTGTGGGACATTGCGTTAAGTCCTCAGGGCTCATCTGCTTCTCTCTCCACCTCAACATTGCTCTTCCCCATGCTGTGTGGCTGCCCTTGCACTTCAGCGTCTTTCAGCTGGAGGAACCTGAGAAGGAGGAGATGGAGTTGGGATAAAAAGGAGAACAGGGGGATAAGGGTGTGGGAACCAGCATTTAATGCTCACTATGTCACTGGAACTTTCAGATGTTACATCTCTAGCATCGATCCATCCATCCATCCATCCATCCATCCATCCATCCATCCATCCATCCATATTTCTGTCTATCTAGCTATCTGTCTGTCAATCCATCCATCCATCCATCCATCCATCCATCCATCCATCCATCCATCCCATCCATCCATCTATCCATCCATCCATCTCATCCATCCGTCCATTCATCTCATCCATCCGTCCATCTCATCCATCTATCCATCCATCCATCCCATCCATCCATCCATCTTTCTCATCCATCTGTCCATTCATCTTTCTATCTGTCGTCTATCTGTCTATCCATTCATCCATCCATCCTTCCATCCATCCATCTTCTGTTTATCCATCCATCCACCCATCCATCCATTCATGAATCCATTCATCTTTCTATCTGTCATCTATCCGTCTATCCATTCATCCATCCTTCCATCTATCTATCCATCCATCTCATCTATCTTCCTATCTATATCTATCTTCATTATCATTATCTATCATCTGTCTCTATCTATATCTATCCATCACCTGTCTATATATCTGTGTGTTTTATATATCATACATATTAGCATATGGAATACATGATATATGTTCCAATATTTATATAAGGTGGGTGTTGTTATCCCCATTCACAGAATAAACTGAACTCAGTGAGGGTGACTTTTTTTCCCAGTGTCACTCACACAGTTCCTGATGGAGCCAGGCTCCACACCTGTGTCTCCTTTCCTCTGACTTGCTGGCTGAGGAAAACTTTCCACACAAGGGAAAAGTCGCCCTTTTTCCTTGAAAAAATCACTTCTATTCTCCTTCATGGCCTTTTCTTCCAGTTGGACTAAAACAGAGAGTCCTGGGTTACCATTAACTGATGATTATTCAGTTATCAGTGTGAACTGTTGTGTTCAAATATTTTTTCAGAAAATAAAATAAGTCTCAGCACTTTCACAGGTGTTTAGAAAATTCACTTATATCTGTGAACTTTATTTCCCAATTTCTCCCAGTCAGCGAGGCACTCCTGTGCCCTGGCCAGCCTCACAGAGCCCTGCAAGGCCTCGCCAGAGGGAACTCTTTGCTTTTGTATCCTCTTACAGCTTTGCATGGGAGCGTAGCGCTGGCAAAAGGCTTCTCCGTCCTGTTGGGATTTGCTCAGTACAGACGCACCCTCATTTTTCTCCAGGCCCTCTCTCCACAGACAGGGCCATCATGATCCTGGCCATTCTCCTCCCATCTGTCTTCAGGAACACAGACTGGGTAGAACATTCCACGTTGATTTTGGAACTGCAAGACCTCTGGGCTGTTCTTCATTTCTTTCTCTTTTTTTTTGAGACACAGTCTTGCTCTGTCACCCAGGCTGGAGTGCAGTGGCACGATCTCAGTTCAGTGCAACCTCTGCCTCCTAGGTTCAAGCAATTCTCCTGCCTCTCCTGAGTAGCTGGTATTACAGCCGCGCACCACCACGCCCAGCTAGTTTTTTGTATTTTTAGTAGAGACGGGATTTCACCATGTTGGCCAGGCCGGTCTTGAACTCCTGACCTCATGATCTGTCCACTGCGACCTTCCAAAGTGCTGGGATTACAGGCGTGAGCCACTGCGCCCGGCCTGTTCTTCATGTCTTTGGCAGGTCACATGACCTTGTCTCTGGCTCTGTTTTCAAAAGTATAGTATAGAAAAATCGTGGCAGTCTGACTGCAGAGGTAGGTTCTGAAAGAGAACATGCAGATATGGTGTTTCCCCAGCTTTGCAGTGCTACATCTGGATGGAGGTCCCAAAGGTTAATATGACCTGGCTCTGGAGTTGCACAAATAGAGTAAAATTCTGTGCTGTCTCTTAGATGTAAGCAAGTGGTCTAATCTTTCATGCATTTACTTCCTCATCTGGAAATTGAAGATTGAAAAAGTTAGCTTAGAACTGCATTAAATGAGACAATAATATATGTAAATTGCATAACCCAGTGTCTGGCATGGTGACAGCTCCGTACATGGTAGCTGTGGTTATTAACATTTACAGGAGCCGGGCGCGGTGGCTCAAGCCTGTAATCCCAGCACTTTGGGAGGCCAAGACGGGTGGATCACAAGGTCAGGAGATCGAGACCATCCTGGCTAACACGGTGAAACCCCGTCTCTACTAAAAAAATACAAAAAACTAGCCGGGCGAGGTGGCGGGTGCCTGTAGTCCCAGCTACTCGGGAGGCTGAGGCAGGAGAATGGCGTGAACCCGGGAGGCAGAGCTTGCAGTGAGCCAAGATCGCGCCACTGCGCTCCAGCCTGGGCGACAGAGCGAGACTCCACCTCAAAAAAAAAAAACAAAAACATTTACAGGACACATTCTCTAGAAGTGGTTTCTCTACTGTAGAAAAGTAAACGTTCCACTGTCCCATTTAAATAAGGCTGGACTGTGGAACCCTGAGGGGCAAGACCTGGGTCTGTCTTACTACTCCATGATCAGCATTTCACACAATGCCAGTGCTCTATCAGTATCTGTAGAATTGGCCAAGCATGGGTGTGGCTCACACCTGTAATCCCAGCACTTTGGGAGGCTGAGGCAGGCAGGTCACTTGAGGTCAGGAGTTCGAGACCAGCCTGGCCAACACAATGAAACCCCATCTCTACTAAAAATACAAAAATTAGCCCAGCTACTCGGGAGGCTGAGGCAGGAGAATCACTTGAACCTGGGAGGCGGAGGTTGCAGTGAGTTGAGATCACGCCATTGCACTACAGCCTGGGCAACAGAGGGAGACTCCATCTCAAAAAAAATAATTTTTTATATATATACACAGATATATATATATATGATAGATAGATAGATAGGTAGGTAGGTAGATAGATAAAATATATATCTGTAGAATTGGCTTGAAGTAGCCTTTTATTTTCTAGACCAGAGCTCTGGATGGATGCCCAGATCTCTTCTTCAGCTCCCTGGGACTCACTTTCCCTGTCTCCTAAACAAGGGGTTGGACCAGGTGATAGCTTCTGGCCCCCAGAATAAAATCTTTGACGCTGCGAGTCCCCCTACTGTGAAAAGTACTTCTTCAAACACACTTTTCAGCTTCTGGTTTGAGGACTCAGGCTGGGAGCAAGAGGCGCCACCTGTCAGCTCTGTCATCGGATGGGCAGTTGCTGGTGGGAGGAGCTCCGCATCAAGGAAGTCCCTGGAGGCAGTGGTTGAGGCCCTGGACCTAGGTGGGCCCAGGGCATGTTGAAGTTTCCTTGTGTTCATTCCAGTCTGCCTTGAGTAGTGTCATTTACAGTGGATGCCATTGGCCATCAGGAGACTTTACTGCAAAAATAACTGAGAAAGTACTACACTTGGGAAAATTTGGTTCGATTTTCGTTTTTCAGGGTAAACACCTATTTTGGGATGTTCAGTACAACTTCTTAAGTCAGTACACACACACAAGCATGAATATTTCACACAAAGTATTTCTTGTTCATCAAAGAATAATCAATCAACAGATATTCATTAAGTAGTATCGAGGCCAGGTGCGGTGGCTCACACATGTAATCCCAGCACTTTGGGAGGCAGAGGTGGGTGGATTACCCAAGGTCAGGAGTTCGAGACCAGCCTGGTCAACATGGTGAAACCTCATCTCTACTAGAAATACAAAAATTAGCCAGGCGTGGTGGTGGGTGCCTGTAATCCCAGGTACTTGGGAAGATGAGGTGGGAGAATCGCTTGAACCCGGAAGGTGGAGGTTGCCGTGAGCCAAGATTGTGCCATTGCACTCCACCCTGGGTGACAGAGCAAGACTCCCATCTCAAAAAAATAAAAAAATAAAATACTATTGAGTGCTAATGAAAGATATAGGCTGAGTATGATGGCTCATGCCTGCAATCCCAGGATTTTGGGAGGCCAAGGTGGGAGGATCTCTTGAGCCTAGGAGTTCAAGACCAGCCCGGCAACACAGCAAGACCCTGTCTGTACCAAAAAAAAAAAAAAAAATTAGCCCAGTATGGTGGTGCACGGCCTGTGGTTCCCACTACTCAGGAAGTTGAGGCAGGAGAATTGTATGAGCCTGGGAGTTCGAGGCTGCAGTGAGCTATGATCATGCCACTGCACTCCAGCCTGGATGATAAAGCTAGACCCTGTCTCAAAAAAAAAAAAAAGATAGAAAAAGATAGTTAGAAAAGAAATACTAGGCTAGGCACAGTGTCTCATGCCTGTAATCTGAGCACTTTGGGAGGCCAAGGCGGGCAGATCATGAGGTCAGAAGATCAAGACCATCCGGGCCAACATGGTGAAACCCCATCTCTACTAAAAATACAAAAATTAGCTGGGTGCAGTGGCGTGCACCTATAGTCCCAGCTACTCAGGAGGCTGAGGCAGGAGAATTGCTTGAACCCGGGAGGCAGAGATTGCAGTGAGCCGAGATTGCACCACTGCACACCAGCCTAGCAACAGAGTGAGACTGTCTCAAAAAAAAAAAAAAAAAAAAAAAAAAAAAAAAAAAAAAAAAACTAGATATGGCACAGGCTTTGTCCTTCAGGGACTCATTATCAAGGTGTGAAAGTAAACATAATCATGATAATAAGCCATAATATCTTTACATTTCTTTCTTTTCTTTTTTTTTTTTTTTTGAGATGGAATCTCGCTGTCTCCCAGGCTGGAGTGCAGTGGCGTGATCTCGGCTCACTGCAAGCTCTGCCCCCCAGGTTCACATCATTCTCCTGCGTCAGCCTCCTGAGTAGCTGGGACTACAGGTGCCCATCACCACGCCCAGCTAATTTTTTTGTATTTTTAGTAGAGACGGGGTTTCATCATGTTCGCCAGGATGGTCTCGATCTCCTGACCTCTTGATCCGCCTGCCTTGGCCTCCCAAAGTGCTGGGATTACAGGCATGTGCCACCGCACCCAGCCGCTAATTTTTTTATTTTTAGTAGAGACGGGGTTTTACCATGTTGGTCAGGCCAGTCTCAAACTCACTCCTGATCTCAAGCGATCCACCCACCTCAGCCTCCCAAAGTGTTAGGGTTACAGGTATGAACCACTGTGCCTGGCCGATAGGCCGATATCTTTACATTTCTTAAGAGAACCCTAGAGGGAGGTGGGCTGGACTGTGAAGAATGAGAACTGTATGGAGAGGGACTGAGTGGGGTGGGGGGTGGCAGTCCTTGAAACACAGACATTGAACGGCTCGTGCATCCAGCCACCTTTTGCTGAGCGCATGCTATGTACTGGTCTAGGATCAGGGTTGCAAAAAGGAATGAGGATCACCACCGTTGGGGGGCTCAGACTTTATCAGAGAAAACAATGGGATGTAGACAGATAGAAACCAACATGCATGCCTTGATGATGGTGCCTGAGAAACTTGGAGAACATCAAGCTGGGGGCCTGCCCTGTCCGGGTGGGATCAAGAAAGACATCACTGAGCATAGACCCATGCACGGGGCTTTGGGGGAGAGCAGGTCACATCTGTGCACAGCGGGAGAAGAGCAACCCTGGGCACAGAGAACGGTGCATAGAAAGGAATTTTCTCAATTAGGGATGCAAGGCTTCCCCTGACCAGCTCCAAATTACCTTTCCTGGTATCTTCTACACTTGCTGTTTATTTTGAAGGTTAGTGTTGGGTATCTGTCCCCCTGACCCCCAACTAGAATGTAAATGGCATGAGAATAGGGACTCTGACCATCTGTTCCATGCCTGGGACCTGGTCAGTGCTCAGTCAGTCTTTGGTGACAGCCAGAGGACTCCCTGACAGGCGGTTTTATTAATATTAGCTTCCCAGCCTGAATCACTGCTGTAGATGCAGGTCACACCTACTCCCGGGAGCCTTCCCTGATTACCTGTCAGACTACTCACTCTCCCCTGCCTTCCTGCAGCAGCTGTGGAGGAGGAATCCACCTGCTCCATAGCGTCCAGCCTCTGGGCCTTGGCCGGCAGGGCCCACACCTTTTGCGTCCCTTTTGCAGCTCTGCAGCGCAGCAGGACCTCACAGTGTTGAGGCTCCTCCCCTCTTTCAAAGTGGCCTTCTCCCAAGCTCCACCCTTGACCCTTGACTCAAAGTCACCAGCTGAGCAGGTGGAAGGCCAGGGAGATGACCTAATGTGTGATCAGCTGGGTGATTTTTGTCCATGCCAGGGGCTTGCTGGCACATACAAAGAAGCAGATAAATTAGCTGTGCTTACCCAGCCAGCCAGCCATGCCAGGCTTCCAGGGAATTTGAGTCTGGTCCCCATCCACATACATGCATGCTTGAATACGCCAAGACCGTGGGGACTTTGGGGGCTGTGGCAATCTGGCTAGATCAACGCCTGTCTCTGGTCACTCAAAGTCATGTCTGTTTGGAATCGCTGCTGGCCAGACACATCATGGGCCAGATCGGGTCCGTGGCGGGTGTGTGTGTGACCCCTGAGCTGAGTGATCTTATCTGTTCTGAGCGATCGCGTCTCCTGTCCTGGTTTTCACGCATGTGCTGATGGCTCTCTCCCAGCACCCCCATGATACACCAGTCCCTGGCATCAGGCCTCTAACTCCAGCTGCCTGCTGGCTGCCTTCACCTGAATCCCTCCCGTGTACCTGGTCCAGCTCTCCCCGGCCTGAAAGGAATCACATCTTTATCCTTTGTGGGACATTGGCAGTTCTGGTTGCGTGGAATAGATTCTCTACGGTTGCCTTAAGGAAGAGGGATTTGTTGCACAGCTTCGTGTGGAATGAACTGGAAGGCCGAGCACTGATGCGACCGTGAGCATGGGTTCCTCTCACAGCCTCACCACTGAGTGGAGGTCTCTCCTCCTGGCCCATGCTCTGCCCTCTTCCCTGCTTTCTTTTATTGTTCGGTGGACACCTAGGCAAGATCCAGTGTAATTATCAGAGCTAATTACCAGGGATGGGGCTGCCTCGGGGAGTTGGCTCCGCTGCCCTCTCTCCTATTCACCCTGCCTACAAAGAACTGCCTGGAGTCACCTCTCTGAGCAGGCAGCGTCCACTAAAGAGGGAGCTGGAATTACCAGGTGCTATGGTTGACACAGCCAGGCCACCCCGGCCACCTGCTCCTTGTCCTGCATTCTTCAGGCAGTGGACGTCATCTCTAGTCCATGCTGGGGACCTTTGAGGCATTCTGGCCTTCGCTGTTTACACCGTCCTACGCCAGATCTGCCCGATTGTGTCTAAACTGTCTGTTCCCCCGTCCAGCTCCACTGCAGGTCGCCCTGTCTCCTCTGGCTGAGGCAAGTTGGCGATTTGTCTTCTTGCCTCAAATGTCTCTGCTGCAAAGTCAATTGTCCCTATCGCCCCTCTGTCTATACCTCTCAGGGGCTTCCTTTCTACCTGCAAGACAGACCACCCACCTGAGGGTGGGGAACGCAGCCCTCCCAGGCCTCACCTCAGCTCTCGCTGCGCGCCAGCTTACATGCCGCACCGCAGCAGCAAGCTGTTCTTCTATGCTCGAATCAACTGCTGGTTTATGGCGCATGCTCTTATTCCTGGGCGGCCACTCCTGCCGGCAGCCCCCCCGTTTCTCCCATAAAATTCCTGCTCCTCCCCGAGACGGGGCATAGGCGTCTACCTCCTCCCCTCCCGCCAGGCAGCTTGGCTTGCAGGCCCTTGTCTACCCAGAATAGCCTCTGCAGATTTGTTCCTGTCACCTATGTCATTATTATCTCTTTATGTGCCTCTCTCGCCCACTCTGAGCTCCTGAAGGCAGAAACTGGTTCTTAACTTAGCATTGTATTTCCAGTGTCAAACTCAGTATCTGGTATGTAGTAGGTGCAAAACAAATACTTGACAAATGCATGAGTGCTCAGTATACCTCCTCCTGGCCTACGTAGGCCAGGAGGTACTAAGTGACTATGTGTATGTTGGCCAATTAAAAATGAAGACAGAGGCTGAGCTCGGTGGCTCACACCAGCACTTCGGGAGGCTGAGGCAGGTGGGTTACCTGAGGTCAAGAGTTTGAGATCAGCCTGGCCAACATGGTGAAACCTCATCTTTACTAAAAATACAAAAAATGCTGGGTGTGTAGTGGCAAGGCGCCTGTAATCCCAGCTACTCTGGAGGCTGATGCGGGAGAATCGCTTGAACCCAGGAGGCGGAGGTTTCAGTGAGCCAAGATCGCACAATGCACTCCAACCTGGGCAACAAGAGCAAAACTCCTTCTCAAAAAACAAACAGATAAACAAACAAAAACAAAAACAAAAACTGTGAAATACTATTAAGATCCATACGGGGCTGGGTGTGGTGGCTCATGCCTGTAATCCCAGCAGTTTCGGAGCTTGAGGTGGGTGAATTGCTTGAGGCCAGGAGTTTCAGACCACCCTGGCCAACATGGTGAAACCCCGTCTTTACTAAAAACACAAAAATTAGCCGGGTGTGGTGGTACATACCTGTAATCCCAGCTACACAGGAGGCTGAGGCAGGAGAATTGCTTGAACCCAGCATGCAGAGGTTGCAGTGAGCCAAGATTGAGCCACTGCACTCCAACCTGGGCAACGGAGTGAGACTCTCTCTCAAAAAAAAAAAAAAAAAAAAAAATCCATACAGAAATACTTTTTAAAAATCACTGCCTGATAATAGCCATCCCAACAGGTAGGAAGTGGTATCTCCTTGTGGTTTTGATTTGCATTTCCCTGATTAGTGATATTGAGCATTTTTTCACATGCCTGTTGGCCGTTTGTATGTCACTGACAGATCAAAAAGGCAAGGTCTGGGGAGGATTTGCAGGTGTAGACTCTATGGAAAACAGTGTGGCAATTCCTCAGAAGATTAAAAATAGAACTACCATATAATCTAGCAATTCCAAAAAAATGGAAATCAAGATATTGAAGAGAGATGAACACTCCCATGTTCATAGCAGCCTTATTCACAATAGCTGAATAGGTGGAAAAAAGCTAAGTGCCTATGAACATATGAGTGGATAAAGAAAACACGGTAGGTGCATACAATGGAATACTATTCAGCCTTTAAAAAGGAGAGAGTTCTGCAACATGTGAAACATGGGTGAACCTGGAGGACATTGACACAGTGCTAAGTGAAATAAGCTAGGCACAGGAAGACAGATACTGCATGATCCCACTTGGACAAAGTATCTAAAATAGTCAAACTCATAGAATGAAAGAGTGGAAATGGTGGCTGCCAGGGACTGGAGGGAGGGGCATGAGGAGTTACTAATCACTGGGCACATACAGTTTCAGTGAAGCAAGATAAATGTGTTTGAGAGACCTCCCATGCTACACTGCACCTATAGTCAACAGTAGTGTAGTGTACACTTAAAGATGTGTTGGCCGGGCCTGGTGGCTCACACCTGTAATCCTAGCACTTTGGAAGGCCGAGGTGGGTGGATCACGAGGGCAGGAGATCGAGACCATCCTGACTAACGAGGTGAAACCCCATCTCCACTAAAACACACACACACACACACACACACACACACACACACACACACACACACACACAAATTAGCCGGGCATGGTGGCGAGCACCTGTAGTCCCAGCCACTCAGGAGTCTGAGGCAGGAGAATGGCGTGAACCTGGGAGGTGGAGCTTGCAGTGAGCTGAGAGCCGAGATGGCGCCACTGCACTCCAGCCTGGGTGAAGAGTGAGACACCGTCTCAAAAAAAAAAAAAAAAAAAGATGTGTTAAGATGCCAGGCACAGTGGCTCACAACTGTAATCTCAGCACTTTGGGAGGCAGAGACAGGTGTTTGAGCCCAGGAGTTCGAGACCAGCCTAGGCAACATGGCAAAACCCTGTCTCTACAAAAATAAAAAAATTAGCTGGGCATGGTGGCATGCACTTGTAGTGCTAGCTACTTGGGAGGCTGAGGCAGGAGGATCTCTTGAGTCTGGGAGATGGGAGGGTGCTGTGAGCCAAGATTGCACCTCTGCACTCCAATCTGGGTGACAGAGAGAGACCCTGTCTCATTTAAAAAAAAAAAAAAAGTGTTAAGAGGGAGGATCACATGTTGAATGTCCTTACCACAAAATAAAATATAACAGTCACCACCTGGTGTCCCACGTGGCTGTGGCTGGTACTCCCCTAGCACCACTGTTTTTTTATGGGAGTCTCACTTTGTTGCCCAGGCTGGAGTGCTGTGGTGTGATCTCAGCTCACTGCAACCTCCGCTTCCCGGGTTGAAGCGATTCTCCTGCCTCAGCCTCCCATATGTAGCTGGGATTATAGGCACCTGCCACCACGGCCAGCTAATTTGGGTATTTTTAGTAGAGACCGTGTTTCACCATGTTGGCCAGGCTGGTCTCAAACTCCTGACCTCAGGTGATCTGCTCACCTTGGCTTCCCAAAGTGCTGGGATTACAGGCGTGAGCCACTGTGCCTGGCCCAAGTAGCATCCTACTTGTTAGACCCTGCCTGTGGGAGCTGGGGGTGGAGAGACAGGGTCCCATCAGAGGGTTCCACTTGCACGTGCAGGGGCAGGTAGGGCCAACCAGACACCCCACAGAGAGAATGCAAAGTCAGATTGAAGCCCAAAGTTCAATTCTCGAGCCCCTCCCTTTAGTGCATGAGCAAAATGGTTAAGAACACAGGCCTAAAATCTGACAGAATAGGCTCAGGCCCTGATTTTGCTGCTTGTTGGTTTCTTCGCCTTTAAAATGAGGGATGTGTGAGGACTATATACGAAAAGAGAGGTCTGGGAACCACAAGGAATAGCACCCATGACCCTGGGCTTCATTGCAGCTGAGCTGTGAGCACCTCTAGACCCAAAGGACTGAGGGGAGGGAAAAAAGGCAGCAGGAAACATAGTAAGGTGTAAGAGTTCTTCCTGGAAGGTAGACCCGAGGCTGGGATGGAGGCAGTGAAGAGTGCTTTGAAGTTGAATTGCCTTGATTGGGTGTGACCGTTGCAAATGCCAGTGTTATTCTGAATCAAGAACTTTGAAGCCTAGAAAAATTGGGAAAGGCATTATTGCCTTTGAGGACCCTTGGCGATATAATTTGTAGATTATTTAAAGGGTTGGATATGTAAAAGAAGCCACATTTCTGGAACATTTGTAAATAACCCTGGGATTACCAGTGTGAGTGGGTGGCCCCGTGGTCACAGAAGTCCTCCGTGTATCAAGTAAAACAGCCCAAGGCTGTTACTTCTCCTCTTAGATCACCTCCACGCAAACCTGCTAATGACATAGCTTGGCCAGGGAGCTCTCTGAAATTTCTAGATCTAAGGAAGATTTTGTAACTTCTGTTTGTCCTTCTGTTATTTTACATCCTTATTTTTAAATCTTTTCTCTTAATTTTAACTTACTTAGGCTCCAAGCTCAATCCATTTCCTTTTCCCGTGTCCTCAGTATAGCTGCACAAACACAATATCCTATAATACGAAAACTCGGAAACAAAAAAGAGCTAAGGCCAGAAGAAACTGGAATATACATTTAAAAAAATTGGCACCTGGAGAATAAATGTTTCTCGGAATTTTCTTAAAGAATTTTTTCCTTGCAAAGAAAGCCAAACCCTGAAGAAAAACACACGCGGTTGTAAATAAACAAAAACCTCACATATCTAGAATTTAGGTTTTTTTCCAAGATGAACTAACATTTTGTTCTGTCAGCGTTTCCTAATATGCACATTTCATTTTGCCTGAATCCTCATCGTGGGAGAAATGGACAGACCCATCTCAGAGCTCCAGGATTTCCGCGGGCAGTGAGCTATGTGCCTGGTGGTTTCGGAAGCCCTGGCTCTTGCTCATTTCACCAAAAGCAGCACATCTTTAGAAATGAAATTTTCCAGGCTCTTAGCCCCTAAAGCAACCTTGTGGGGAGAGATTATTTTGATTCTTCTGGGCCCACAGAATGTCTCACAGCCTTTAAAAATGTCATCAGGCACACCCCTGCGCAGCGGTGGCTGGCGATGCGCGTCCCACGGGAGGAACAGCTGAGGAATGGCGGTACCAAGGTTGTGTTTCCAACCTGTATTGCATTTCTTATGTGCTGACAGTCTAATCCCTCGCAGTCCTGCAGTCTGTTGATTCTTGTTAATTTGTTCTCATTAGACTAGTCCCTAGGCTGTGGCTATGTTGATCTATGTGATACAATTCAGGGCTTGTTTGGGTCAGAACTCCCACCATGGGACAAGGGTGGTGGCTCACACCTGTAATCCCAGCACTTGGGAGGCCGAGGAGGGTGGATCACCTGAGGTCAGGAGTTCGAGACCAGCCCGACCAACATAGAGAGACTCCATCTCTACTAAAAATACAAAAACTGGCCAGGCACGGTGGCTCACGCCTGTAATCCCAGCACTTTGAGAGGCCGAGGCGGGTGGATCACGAGGTCAGGAGATCGAGACCATCCTGGCTAACATGGTGAAACCCTGTCTCTACTAAAAATACAAAAAATTAGCTGGGCTTGGTGGCAGGTGCCTGTAGTCCCAGCTACTTGGGAGGCTGAGGCAGGAGAAGGGTGTGAACCTGGGTGGTAGAGCTTGCAGTGAGCCGAGACCACACCGCTGTACTCCAGCCTGGGTGACAGAGCGAGACTCCGTCTCACAAAAAAAAAAAAGAAAAAAAAATTATCCCAACATGCTGGCAGGCGCCTGTAATCTGCTACTCGGGAGGCTGAGGCAGAATTGCTGGAACCCAGGAGGTGGAGGTTGCAGTGAGCTGTGATCACGCCATTGCACTCCAGCCTGGGTGACAGAGGGAGACTCCCATCTCAAGAAAGAAAAAATAAATAAATAAACTGCCACCATGGCTGCCAGCCTCTGGGTTGTCGCAGCCCAAGAAGCAAGTTCTGTACCACGCAGCATTGCCCCTGGCCTTCTGGAATCAAGCACCGTCTTCCTGCAGCCTTAGGCCCACCTCTTCCTGGCCGTCCAGTGCCAACCAAGGCCAGCCCCTGCCTCCACATGGGCCCCAAGCATGTTCTAGGTTTTTTCCTGAGTGTTTTAGCCAGCCAAACTGAATCACAGAGCCACAGTATCTTCAAGCTGGAAAAAATATGAGGAATTTTCTAGGCCAGCCCTTCGTGTTTTCAGGGAAGGAAATTTTGGTCCAAAAAAATGCATCAGTGGTAAAAGTAGCATTGAAACTGATTTCAGAACTGGAATGAGAATCCATGATTTTATGGAACAAATTGTAGTGGGTCTAATTAATGAGAATTTCCACTCCCATTACATGTGTCAGATGACTGTTGTCCCACCGGAACTCTAAATTAGAAGTCACTTGCACCAGCATCAATATGATCCGTTAAAAATCAACCTTGAAATGGTTCCATGGCAAAATGGGTAGTATTATGCTATTGCAGTCTTACAACGTGTGTCAGCCCTGCTAATACTTACTGCATGTTAGTGGGCAGAACCACAACCCTCCACGTACCCAGTTTGGGCATGGCAGCGTGCTCATGTGCAGGTTATGTGCGTGACAATGTGCAGGTTATGGTGTCTTGTGGCAACTTGATACTCAAGGTCATAAAATTTCATTTTCTTCCTCTGATGATTTCTGAAATAAAATGAACCTGGAAGGGCCCTGAAACGGATATTAAACATATATTTTGTTGGTTTTCTCCATCAGCTCATCCTCTGTTAGGAACAGTATTACAGACAGTAAGATCAATAACGTGTATGTGAAGAAGGCTGTCCAGTAGGTTTTTAGGGTGTCTGGGACTCTGTGGTTAATTCTGTGCAGAGTTAAGGGGGACTTCGATAGTTATATTTACCTTTGATCATGACCTGAGTTGACCCTTTTGGCTATTCATGACATCGCAGTTTTACTCCTGTGCTGCCTATGCCTGTGGGATGTGTGCTTTTTTGAGACAGAGTCTCACTGTGTCGCCAAGGCTAGAGTGCAGTGGTGCAGTCTTGGGTCATTGCTCAGCCTCCCACCTCAGCCTCCCAAGTAGCTGGGATTACAGGCGCCGGCCACCACAGCCAGCTAATTTTTTTTTTGTATTTTTTAATAGAGACGAGGTTTCGCCATGTTGGTCAGGCTGGTCTCGAACTGCTGGCCTCAAGTGATCTGCCTGCCTTGGCCTCCCAAAGTGCTGGGATTACCAGTGTGAGCCACGGTGCTTTGCCAGATTTTCTTAACTCAGTTGGTAATGTCTCTTCCTTCCAGGCAAAGTGTCAAATCACCACATTGGATATGCAGATGTTCCAGCTTTTACTCCATTTTGTCTTCCAGGCTCTGCGGCTACCCTCCTTTTTATGATGAAAATGACTCCAAGCTCTTTGAGCAGATCCTCAAGGCAGAATATGAGTTTGACTCTCCCTACTGGGATGACATCTCTGACTCTGGTAGGTCTCCCACAGGCAGCTCCCAGTGGGCAGCCCCTGCGACACACCCAGACCACATGACCCTGACAGGCCCAGGGGACCGTGGGCGGCTCAGAACAGTCCTGAGGGTCCTGTCTTGGTTGACTGCTGTAACGAGATACCATAGACTGGGTGGCTCAAACAGCAAACATTTATTCCTCACAGCTCTGGAGGCTGGGAAGTCCAAGATCAAGTCGCCAGCACATTGAGTATCTGGTGAGGGCCCACTTTCTGGTTCATAGACTGCTGTCTTCTCACTGTGTCCTTCTCACCGTATCCTCACATGGCAAAAGGATCAAGAGAACTCTCAAGTCTCTTTGATAAGGGCACTAATCTCATTCATGAGGGCTGCATCCTCATGACCTAATTACCCCCAAAAGGTCCTATCTCCAAATACCATCACATAGGTTGGAATTTCAGCCTATGAACTGTGGGGTGTTAACACCCTCACAGCACACAGTTCACAACGGCTCTCAGGAAGCTTCATGAGCTACATATTTGGGTTTGACCTGCAAAGAAAGAGGACAAGCTTGGGACATCTGACTCGAGCCACGCTGAGAGATGGGGACCCACTCATCCACCTCTCCTAGCCACGCCCTGTTCTGGGTGCTCTAGGAGTGAACCAATAGTAGCTAAGATTTATTGAGCGCTGACTGTATGCTGAGCACAAGACGCTCTGTATGTGTGCTACCTCACTCAGTCCTCAGGACAGCCTGTCAGGCGGGTATTACTATTATCCCCATTTGACAGATGAGGAAACCGAGGCTCCAGAAGGTGAAATAACTTGACCAAAATCATACAACTAGTAAGTGGCAGAGCTGGGATTTGAAATGCCACACTGAAACATTCCTAGGGAAGTTCACTGTTCTTCCTCAGGGATAAAGATCAAAAGCAAGGCCTGTGTAAATTAATGAAATCTCTCTGAGCCTCAGTTTCCTCGCTGGTAAGATGAAACTGGTAACAATATTCCATCTACCGTAGAGCATAGCAGAAGGATGAAATGAGATCATGAATGGGACAATGTGTTATGGTCTCTGTGAGCTATTCAAAGAGACCATTTTATTATCTGTGTTACTTCCTCCTGAGTGGAAATGCCTTGGTTTCATCTTCAATCATCCAAAACCTGGGCCCAGAGTATAGTTGTACAAGGCTTACAGGAAAGAGCCACATAGGAAATATTTTCCTTCTGACCTCAGAAGAGCACAGCCTTCCCCCAGAAGCCCAGTCCTGTGGGCATTGAGGGGCCACACCCTGCAGTGCAGCAGGTTTTGGACCTGACCCATGAGGTCATCAGTTCTGCCACCCGGCCCCTCACTTTCCCAGGGTCTCCTGCTTCTGGGCCATCCTTTCTCCTGGGCTGCCAGGTACTCCCCACTTCTCCCAGCAGGGCACAGCTCACTGCTTTGCAGTTGCCTGCTCCAGGGTTTGTAATAGCCCAAGTAGGCCACACGTGGTGCTTTCTGGGGCTTGGTATCCACAGCACCTAGCTCAGGACTTGGTAGGCTAAGCAGGCACTCAGCAGGTTTAGTTGATTCAGCCACATCTAACATATGGAGATGATGTCACCAAAACAGTTCTCTAAGGCAGTGATGGCCTAATTAGAGGCACATGATTACAAAGATACTTCTCTCCTCTCAACCGAAGGTATCACTAGCCACTAGAAGTAAGGGCCTTGGAGCTGGAAGTCAGGGTCACAGGCGGCCTCCTCACTACTGGGTCACCCTAGAGTGCCAAGCCCTAGCCTTCCTTTTCCCCACATGCTGGTGCCTTTGTGTCCAAGGTACAGTAGTCTCTGTGGAGGGCTGGTCTCATGTTTTTCATGCTACACGCACTCCTGAAGACCTGGTGGAATCATAATTGTCACATCTCAAGTCGCGAAGTGACTCCTTCCCTTGTGCCTTCTTTTTGAACAGCAAAAGACTTCATTCGGAACCTGATGGAGAAGGACCCAAATAAAAGATACACGTGTGAGCAGGCAGCTCGGCACCCATGGTAAGGAAAAGCACCTGCTCAGCAGACCGTGCCATTTAATGCCACCCAGAGGGGCATGAAACTTCCTGTAGGCTATTGTCATTTATGAAATCCACACAGGATTATTACAAAGTTCATTTCATTCTGGCCGGTGACTTTCCTCCTCTCCCCAAGCCAGCATTTGAACTCTTGTGCCCCCAGGACACAGCTTCCGGAAGCACCATGAGAAGTTAGTATATGCATTCGTCCATTTTCACGCTGCTAATAAAGACATACCCGAGGCCGGGCACGGTGGCTCACGCCTGTAATCCCAGCACTTTGGGAGGCCGAGGTGGGCGGATCACCTGAGGTCAGGAGTTTGAGACCAGCCTGACTAACACGGTGAAACCCCATTTCTACTAAAAATACAAAAAAATTAGCTGGGCATGGTGGCTTGCGCCTATAATCCCAGCTACTTGCGAGGCGGAGGCAGGAGAATCACTTGAACTTGGGAGGCAAAGGTTGCAGTGAGCCAAGATCGCGCCATTGCACTCCAGCTTGGGCAACAAGAGCGAAACCGTGTCTCAGGGAAAAAAAAAAAAAAAAGATATACCCAAGACTGGGCAATTTACAAAAGAAGGAGGTTTCACTGGACTCACAGTTCCACATGGCTGGGGAGGCCTCACAATCATGGTGGAAGGCAAGGAGTAGCAAGTTGTATCTTACATGGATGGGAGCAGGCAAAAAGAGAGAGCTTGTGCAGGCGAACACTCCTCTCTATGAAATCATCAGATCTTGTGAGAGACTCACTATCACAAGAACAGCACAGGAAAGACTTGCCTCCGTGATTCGATTACCTCCCACCAGGTCCCTCCCACAACACGTGGGAATTCAAGATGAGATTTGGATGGGGACACAGCCAGACCGTATCAGTAAGCAAAAGATCGCGACTTTTGCACTTTACAGAAAGTCTTTAGAGATATTGAAGGTAATCGTCCAATGAGGCATTACGATCAGAGTTTTATTCCTTGAGTTTATTATTAGGTAGTTAAATGAAGTTACATTTTTTTTTCCTTTTAAGATGCTTTTCATATTTGTGTTTCTTCAACTCGAGAGGGACTAATTGATAGTTAGTTCATGGTATTCTACACATTTTCAGCAGTGGGCGTGAGGCTACCTTGCTTTTGTGCCACTAATTTAGAAACCAGCTTCACTATCAGCTAGCTGCAATGCTAGGTTTACACTTTTGTGAGCCTCTGTTTCCTTGTTATTAAAATGAGAATAGCAATACCTAATTCGCAGGGCTGACATAAGAAATACCAAAGATAATGCATGTAGAGGGTTTAGCACAGAAACCCTCTGGTGCATCAGAAATGCTTAAGTTAATTGTAGCGATTGTTTTGTTTTGTTTTGCTTTTTTGTTTGGTTTTGTTTTTGAGATGGAGGCTCTGTCACCCAGGCTGGAGTGCAGTGCTGCAATCTCGGCTTACTGCTGCCTCCACCTCCCAGATTCAAGGGATTCTCGTGCCTCAGCCTCCCAAGCAGCTTTGATTAACAGGCACCACCATGTCCAGCCAATTTTTTGTATTTTTAGTAGAGACAGGTTTTGCCATGTTGGCCGGGGTGGTCTCGAACTCCTGACCTCAGGTGATCCCTCCACCTCAGCCTCCCAAAGTGCTGGGATTACAGGTGTGAGCCACTGCGCCAGCCTGTAGTGATTGTTATGTAAGCACCACAAGCATCCATTGTGAAACAAATGCCGAGAGTCATAAAATACCAAAGATAATGAAAATAAATAGACAAAACCTTGAGATCAGGAGAAAATCCCCCTAAAAATCACTCCAGAAAACCATCCCCCTGTGTACCCCGCCATCCTCTGTAGCGTTTCCCCTGGGGTCTTGTGTGCTGGTCAGCCTTCTAAAGGGACCTGCTCACAGGCAATGTCCTGACCCCATTTCACAGTATTTCAGTGTATAACACCTGTCATTAATTGACTGTCTATTATATTCCAGCCCTGGGCTAATTGCGCTAATGTATTCTCTTTTTTTCCTTCATAATAACCCTGTGAAGTTGTATTTTCATTTCAGAAATAAAGAAATAGAGAGATGTCCGGGAGTGGTGGCTCACACCTGTAATCCCAGCACTTTGGGAGGCCAAGGCGGGTAGGCCACTTGAGGTTAGGAGTTCGAGACCAACCTGGCCAACATGGTGAAACCCCATGTCTACTAAAAATACAAAAATTAGCCAGACATGGTGGTGTGTGCCTGTAATCCCAGCTACTGGGGAGGCTGAGGCCTAGAAATCACGTGAACCTGGGAGACAGAGCTTGCAGTGAGCAAAGATGGTGCCTCTGCACTCCAGCCTGGGCCACAGAGGGAGACTCCGTCTCAAAAAAAAAAAAAAAGATAAATTAACTTAACCGAGACTACACAGCTAGCTAATAGCAAAGCCAGGATTCCAGTCAAAACTATCTGATTCCAAAATGAATTCTCTTCACCATCACACTGGAAGGAGAAGAAAAGAGGAAGAAAGGAAAGGCTTGGGGGAGAAGGAAAGAATGTTCTGAAGAAGTGGACAGTTGTGATTGTGTATCGTCTTGATTTTGTTTAAGTCACTTTGGGCTGTAGTCAAAAGTATGCGACGAGAAAGGTAATAATGGTTTTCTGACTTTATAAACATTAGACCTTTAAAGCTGAAAGACTTTGAGATTTATCTTATAAAGAATGAAAATGACCTCAATAAAAAAGGGAGGGTTATGAGCCTAGTGCTTGTTGATAATCCATACTTGCTCTGTAGAAGGTAAGAAAAAGGCCAGTTAACACCTGCTCTGTCCTTCACCAAACATTTTGGAAAAAACAAAGAAGGGAGAGGTCCATTTTCCTGAGGAGGCTGGGAGAGGGGCACAGAGGGCCCAGCAGGAGGCGGTGCCCATGCCGAGTGCCACACCATGAGAAGGCTTTCCCCAGGCCAGCGGGAAGAGGAGTGGATTCCAGGCAGATGACCATCTGGGCCTACAACATGGGAGCTGAAAACTGCACGTGTGTTCATGGTGCCATGAACATGTGGTATTCCAGAGTAGGAGAAGACGGAGGAGGCAGGAAATGAGACTGGGAAGGAGGGTGGGAACTTGCAGGCAGGGCAGCGGCCTGGCCTGGCCTGGCCTGCTTGGCTTCAAGTCCTGGGTTCACCACTCACTACCCATGTGGATGAGCTTCTAAGCCCTTTGGGCTGCCCCTGTAGATTCAGATCTTGAATAACAATAATACAGACCCCGCAGGACTTTTCAAGGGGTTATGTGAGATAATACGTGTGACAAAGAAGAAGCGTTGCACCGGACACGTCTGTGATACCTACAGGCTGCCATTAATTGATGACTCTACCAAGGAATTTGTACCTTTCCCTTGGGCAGTGGGGTCCCTGACATCTCTTAGGCAGGGTGCTCAGGTTTGATTTTAGAAAACCCAATCTGGTGGGAGATGGGGTGTGGGAATGTGGCTGGAAGGTGCGGCCTAGAGGCGGAAAGGGGGATGGCCCAGAGGAGGCTGACCATGGCCTGCGCGGGGCAGCATGGCAGGGATGGGGCGGGGCGGGGAGGACTGTGAGTGACTGTCAGGGACGGAGAAGCCACGGGGTTTGGGCAGAGCAGTGGCAGGGTGAGGTGAGGAAGAGAAGGGTCTAGGACTATTTCCAAGTTTCCAGCTTAAGGGCCTGGGGGGATGATTGTGCTAGGAGGAGGGGCAGGCTTGGAAGAGTGAGTTCAGCCTGGGCCACACTGGACCAGAGGTGCTGGGAGCCGTCTCAGTCGAGACCCATGGTGGGCGCTCTGCTGACTGAGTCAGGAGTCCAGGAAAGAGGTCAAGCTAGAGACAAAGACTTCCGAGTCCTCAGCCTATGTCACATCACAAGACGTCACAGCATGTGAGCCTATCAGTGCTTTATCATTTTTACCGTACAGTTTGTTTTTTTTTTTTTCTTTTGAGACAGAGTCTCACTCTGTCACCAGGCTGGAGTGCAGTGGTGTGATCTCGGCTCACTGCAACCTCTGCCTCCCAGGTTCAAGTGATTCTCCTACCTCAGCCTCCCAAGTAGCTGCGATTACAGGTGCACGCCACCACGCCCAGCTAATTTTTTGTGTTTTTAGTACAGACAGGGTTTCACCATGTTGGCCAGGATAGTCTCAATCTCCTGACCTCAGCCTCCCACAGTGCTGGGATTACAGGCGTGAGCCACCGTGCCCAGCCTACAGTACATTTTAAACCTCCCAAGAAGTCAAACCCTGGAAAATGATGAAAACTAATGCACTTGACCTACGCGTTGCTGAAACTCTCGCTTGCCTGCATTTATGATAGACTTGTCTCTTTCATGTAAAATTGCCAGGAAAAAGGAGAACACAGATTCAGGTGAGAGCTGGCGGAATGTGGAGTCGTTCCTCCGGGGGCCCCGCCTCATCAGCGGCGTCATTCTGGAAGCTGTGGTCTCTGCACATCCCTAACACCCTGAGAGCATCATCTCTTATTCCACACTTGCTCTTCCAATTTCATCAGGGCCACCAAGGGCGGGGGAGGCCTTGGCAATCACAGACACCTTCCTTAGCGCCCAGACCAGTCCAGACAGGAGAGGGCTCTTTTCAAAGCTCCCCCTTGGAAGGCAGCCGGCCTCTTAGGAGATGGTTCCCGCCCCTTTCACTGAGGATGGCCGTTCTCTCTGTGGTGTGTGCTCAGGTCCCAACAGGCTGCTGACTGATGGCCACAGTGTAGGGAATGGCCAGGACCAGGATGGGAACCCAGGCCCCGTTACAGGGCAGCCCTGGCCAGAGCTCATTCCACCAGCTCAGTGGTTCTGAGCATTCAGCTCTAGGCTCATTGATAAGCAAACTGAAGTGATAAGAAAGAGACACCGAGAGCAAGAGATTAATTTATTTTAAGGATTTAAGCCTGTTTCATTCAGTTGTGGGGACCAGCAAATCAAACATTTGCAGGGCAGGGCAGCAGGCTGGGGACCCAGGGAAGAGCTGATGTTGCAGCTCAAGTCCGAAGGCAGCCTGGAGACAGCAGTTCCTCTTCCTGTTTTTCATGAGGGCTGTCAACTGATTGGACGAGGTCCACGCGTGGCATGGACTCTAGTCGGTTTGACTCAAAGTCTACCAATTGAAATGTTCATGTCATCTCAAAAATACTTTCCCAGCAACATCAGGCTAGTATTTGGCCAAATATCTGGGTACTGTGGCCTAACCAAGTAGCCAAGTTCATGTTCCTGAATGTTCACCGAACCTCCGCTCCTGTCTTCTGGACTCCAGGCACCTGAGCTCCGGTTGGCTGTAGAAATTAGGAGGTGGCCCAGGACTGGCAAGTGCTGTCTTGGATATACGTCAGGCAGCACCAAGCCCATCTTGAGCAGGTGGATGGAAAAGCACAGACTCAGAGCCAGGAAGGTAGAAGACACCACACACAAAACACAAAAGCACGAAAGGCAAGGGAGACTATGCTATGGGCCGCGAGCAGTGGATAGTGGGATAGGCTGTAAAAGGTGTGATTATGTAAATGCCATCTGCATTGTTCTTGTAGGTGTTAAAACCAGAAAACTGACCAGGTGTGGTGTCTCATGCCTGTAATCCTAGCACTTTGGGAGGCCAAGGCAGGCGGATCACTGGAGATCAGGAGTTCGAGACCAGCCTGGCCAGTATGGTGAAACCCTGTCTCTACTAAAAACACAAAAATGAGCCTGGCATGGTGGCGCATGCCTGTAATCCTAGCTACTCGAGAGATTCAGGCAGGAGAATCACCTGAACCCAGAGGCAGAGGTTGTGGTGAGCCAAGATTGCACCACTGCCCTCCAGCCTGGGCGACAGAGTGAGACCCTATCTCAAAAAAAAAAAAACAAAAATAAAAAAACAACAAAAACAAGAAAACAGAAAAGCAAGGGAGACATGAATGAAGTATGTTCACCTATAGCGTTGCCTAAGTGTGTGTATACAGATTTCTAAAGCATCCTGCTGTATCAGAAGCATTGACCACTAGGATCCCTTCCAATGTTTAGACTCCATGCCACCGGTTTTGTTGGCGAAGCGTGCTGAAGTTAGTGACACTGAGCATCAGCGCTGTCCTGATGTTACTATTGCAAGTTTCCCAGCTTATCATGAGCAGGGGTCACTGTTGTCACTGCAGCTTGTATCTGAGGAGGGCCAGGGTGTGCTGTTGTGGCCTGAGGTGGCTGCACTGCTGCAGGAAGACGGTGTGACACAGAGCCTGGGGGCCACCTTCTGCCCAGCTGGACTCCCCACTGCTGTACAGCCCAGGACTGTGGGAAATGAGCATGAAACATTTCTAAAATAATTAGAAGCTTCTGTTTTCTTACATCTGGGCCCCTGTGAACCCACAGATAGAGCATGGGACACAGAGTACAGGCAGCAGGCCGCGGGCCATGGTGTCTGAGACCACACTGCGGACAGACAGGTGGACCCCGAGGCCCAGAGTCTCCCCGACCCCAGCACCAGCCTGTTTGCTTTGGAGCCTGGCTCTGCCCTGCAGCCGTGCTCAGCCTGAGGAATTCCGGACTCCCCACCGCTTTGGCCTTGTCGTTTCTGAGAAAGAGCTGGCCACTGCAAGCTCGGACTGGCATCCTTGTCTCAGGATGTAGCTTTTCAATAGGGTCCAGGAGGAATCGCTCCCTTGGCCTCTCCAGGAGAAAAATCTTCATCAGGATATCTCCCATTCTCTCATCCTCCTTGTCTTGTTACTCTTGTTTCAGATGTAGTTGCCCATTCAAATACACTGTTTCTGTTTCAGGAATATGTGTCTGGGAAGGAAGGCAGTTGACAGTTGTTGGAAATGGAAACCTGGTTCGCTTAACATATTTCCTGCGCGTCCTCTTGGCTGCGTGTTTGCAGCCCTGCTGGGAAAAGGTGGTGGGGGAGAGTTGTTTTGGGCTGGGAACATCAGCCTGGATTCTAAACTTAGGCCAGCCTGGCACCGATTTTATATCAACTCTGTCCACCCTGTTTGCAGTCCTGACGGGAAAGGAAGTCTGGCTGGGATGCTCTCTTGTCTGAATATGCCTGAGCTACGTTCCTTTCATCTCCTGAAGTAGTTGGAAGTGACAGGTTGCCGTGTCTGGGCTGTTTTGTGTCCAGGGCAGTCAGTGTCTGAGGGGTGAGAGGTTTCCTCCCTTTACCAGTTACCTTCCAGCCTGTAAAATTGGTCCCTGACTCTGATCCCCTTAACCTCTGCAAGATTCATGAAATTCTTTCTTAGGTGTCAGATACTACTAACCCAGAATTGAATAGTTTGACGCTTAGAGGGAAGGGAAGAGGGAAGGATCAAAGTCCAGGAAAGACTGGGAGCAGAGCGCAGCGGCGCTGGGGGAAAGGCCAAGTGGCTGCCTGTAGGCAGAGGAGGAGGCTGTGATCGAGAAGGGCGTGCGTGAGGGAGGGAAGAGCTGGGAGACTGCCAGGTAGTTCTCAGCCTGGAGACTGTGAGCCGAGAGAGAGGGGGAGGCTGTAAGACCCAAGAAAGAGACAGCAGAGGGAGGAAAGAGTGGGATGGAGGGTAGTGTCAGGAGAGAAGGCCAGGAGCAAACCTAAGTTCTTCCCTGCTCGTGGCAGGCTCAGCAATCAGCTAGAGTTAAATCAAAGCTTACCCGGGGCTGCCAGGGCTCAGGTGAATGCCGAGTGGATGCCGTCCTTGAAGTTCTGTGAATTTCTAGGAGATGCAGGGGTGGAGGATGCACCAGGCGGGGTTGAGTGGAGCTGGGAATCCTGTCACCCAGCACGGAGCAGGTGGGGGGCATGGCCTCGCAGGTGTTGCCGAGCAGCATATGGCAGGGCTCAGCTCTGCTGAGATGAAGCTGAGAGCCCACAAGTGTGAGTGGTGCCCTGGGACCTGAGCCCCTGGGGAAGGCAGAGAGGAGGGACCTCGGGTCTGAGGAAGCTGGGAAGCAAGGCTAGGAAGGGGTCTGGTGGTGAGACCAGTTGGGGAACAAGTGTGAGACCTCGGAGGTGGTGCATTGTGGCTCCAAAGCTTGTGTGGAGGCACAGGGGGTGAGGGGGAGGGAGAAGGATGGAGAACACTGTCACTGTGGATTCTGATGTTGCAGGAATTGGGGTCAAAGAAAGAAAAAGGGAGAGCCAGGGAGTAGTCGACCAGGAGGGTGCTGGCCGGTCTGGGGAGGGTACAGAGTGTAGAAGCTGGGATAGGACTTTGGGGTGAGGGATAAGAATGGGTGGGTTTAGGGGATGGCCAGGTGATGACATCAGCAGCCTGGAAGGGCAGTGGCCAGCCACCCTGTCCCCGACTGGGCCTTGGCTCTCCTGAGGCTAAGGTGAGAGTCCCCTTTATGGGACGCAGTGTCAGGGCCCAGAAGTACTTCAGAGAAGCGCCTTTGCCTGTTTCAGGATCGCTGGTGACACAGCCCTCAACAAAAACATCCATGAGTCCGTCAGCGCCCAGATCCGGAAGAACTTCGCCAAGAGCAAATGGAGAGTAAGTGTGAAGTGTACGAAATTCCCCGCGGATTAACCCCCTCGTGACACTGGCCCTCCAATCTGAGCATTTCTGAAATCCCCAGAACCTCACCTGAATAATTTTGCTAATTTTAAACACAAGTAGTGAAGACTTGGACTATTACAGTGTAAGAGAGATGGAGTGTGCAATTCAACACTTCCCTGTGTGATCAAAAACAGCCATAGTGCCAGCTCTTCCTCATCTGCTGTTTCTTAACCAACATCACCCTTGTCTTTCTTCATCTTGCTAGAACTTTGAATAGTTGACTTTTATTAAAGCGATACGGAGGGGGAAAAATACAGGAAATCTGAGTTCAGCTCATCAATGTTTGCTGATAAAAGTCTGACAGATTTAAACCACAGAGGTTTTGTGATCATCTGTTGATTACCTAGCTTCCCAATCTCTTGATCACCTAACCTGCCCTCCGTGTTCCAATCAGCATGGGCAATTCAGAGCTATTTTGCCATTAGGGCCAATGGTGAAAGATGGGATGAAAACAAAACTAATTTTGCTGGCCTGCTTTGTTCATAGGAAATGCTATTATTAGGTTGGTGCAAAAGTAATTGCGGTTTCTTCCATTAAAATTGCCATTACTTTTACTCCAACCTAAATCTTTCAGACAAAAGTACCAACACTAGGAAAATAAAAACTAGTTTCAAATCTCACATTTTTAAGGTATTATAAGATGCCTGTTCTTCTAAAGGTCACATCTCTTAAATGACAGAGAGAATTGGTTTACATTTGTTCTATGTATTTATGATGTCAGAAGAAAATATTTTAAGTCTCTAACGTATTTAGTTGGGGAAAGGGTTTAATAAATCAGTGTACTTTTGGAAGAAGGGACAACCCTCTTTCTTGAGTAGCATGAGCGTGATGTAAGGAGTTTGAAATGCTTAGGCTGACGTGATAAACAAGAGAACACAATTGGAGTCTTTTCTGATGAGCTGAAATATTTGTCTGCCTTTCTCCTTTCTGAAATTTCAGCAAGCGTTCAACGCCACGGCCGTCGTGAGACATATGAGAAAGCTACACCTCGGCAGCAGCCTGGACAGTTCCAATGCAAGTGTTTCGAGCAGCCTCAGTTTGGCCAGCCAAAAAGACTGTGCGTATGTAGCAAAACCAGAATCCCTCAGCTGACACTGAAGACGAGCCTGGGGTGGAGAGGAGGCAGCCGGCCTCTGCCGAGCACCTCCTGTTTGCCAGGCGCTTTCTATACTTAATCCCATGTCGTGCGACCCTAGGACATTTTTTTAACATGTAATCGTTGGGCCGGGTGCAGTGGCTCACGCCTGTAATCCCAACACTTTGGGAGGCCGAGGCAGGAGGCCCATTTGAGTTCAGGAGTTTAAGACCAGCCTGACCACCATGGTGAAATGCTGTCTCTACTAAAATACAAAAATTAGCCAGGACATGGTGGCGGGCGCCTGTAATCTCAGTTACTCGGGAGGCTGAGGCAGGAGAATCGCTTGAACCCAGGAAGCGGAGGTTGCAGTGAGCCGAGATCGCACCATGGCACTCTAGCCTGGGCGACAGAGTGAGACTCCCTCTCAAAAAATAAATAAATAAATCATTGAACACTTGCGGAACCCTAGGTATTGCTATTTCCATTTACAGTTGAGGAGTCCAGGGCCCAAGTCCTCGCAGCCTTGTCTGTCTGGATAAAGGCCTAGACTCCTTCCCATCTCCGTCCTTCCCTCTGATTTACCTCTCATCATGCAGTCACTCTTGCGGATTGAGGAAGGGACAGCAGAGCCTCAGGACAGCCTCCCGTCCCTGACTTCCATAATGTATATATTTTGGATGCAGACAATGATAATTTGAGCTCATTTATATGAAGTGCATCGACTTTGCAATAAAAGTAATAGTATTTCATTGTCCTTCATTTTTGCATGCACTATTCCATCATCGAAGGCACACTTACACTCTCCTTATTTCTCTCCCCAACTCCTCCTCTGTCTGTGGAAATAACCTCCTGTTTGGCCCTTCCCGTGGGTCTCTCCACGTCAGAGCAGTGGCCCTGATCTCCCTAACTGTGGAGCAGCCCTGCAGCCTGGTCTCACCCTGGGCATCACGCTCCTTCCCATTTGGTTCACAAAAGGATTCCCTTCCTCTCTAAGGAATCTTCCCATCTCATTTGGGACCATCCAGCCCTTACATTTTCCCAAGAAATCTCTGTGAGTGTCCCCTGACATACCGTAGATCCACGCTCCCCTTTCACTCTGAATCTTTTCCACGCTCTGCTCAAAGGGAACCCCACGATGGATCCCTTCTTTGCAGATTCATACAGTGGCGTTGGCAGCGAAGCCCATCGGGAACATTCCTTGTATGGCTGTCCCCATGTCTGAGCACACAGACTCCCCGGGGGCCTGCACCAAGAAGCTCAGTGGCAGCTGAGGCCTCTCATGTCGAGGCTTTTGATGCCTGCACGTCCTCTGGGGGAGGGCTTCAGTGCAGCCTCAGGAACTCCACTAGGCCAGGGACTGCTGAGCTCACACAGGAATAGGTGAACATCCCTATTCTTGCTCTTCTTTCTTTTCTTTTTACTTTCCTTTCTTTTGTTTTCCCTTCTTTCTTTCCCTCCTTCCCTCTCTCTTCTCTTCTCTTTTTCTTTCCTTCCTTCCTTTCTTTCCCTTCCTTCTCTCCCTCCCTCCCCTCTTCCTTCCTTCCTTCCCTTCCTTCTCTCCTTCCCTTCCCTTTCCCCTTCCCCTCTTTTCTTTCTTTCTTTTTCTTTCTTTCTCTTTCTCTTTCTTTCTTTCTCTTCTTCTCTTTCTGTCTTTCCCTCCCTCCCTCCCTCCCTCCCTCCCTCCCTTCCTTCCTTCCTTCCTTCCTTCCCTCCTTCCCTCCTTCCTTCCCTCCTTCCTTTCTTTCTTCTCCTCTCCTCTTCTCCCCTGCCCTGGCCTGCCCTGCCCTGCCTTGCCCTGCCTTCCCTGCCTTGCCCTGCCTTCCCCTCCCCTCCCCTCCCCTCCCCTCTTCTCTCCTCCTTTCCCCTCTCCCCTTTCCCCTCTCCTCTCTCCTTTCTCCTCTCTCCTCTCTCCTTTTCTCTCTTTCGCTCACTCTCTGTCACCCAGACTGGAGTTAGTGACAAAATCATGGCTCACTGCAACCTCAACCTCCTGAGTTCAAGTGATCCTCCTGCCTCAGCCTCCCGAGTAGCTGGGACCACAGGCATGTACCACCATGCCCGGCTAAATTTTGTATTTTTTGTAGACCCAGGGTTGCCCCAGCTGGTTTGGAACTCCTGAGACTCAAGCGATCCGCCTACCTTGGCCTCCCAAAGTGTTGAGATTACAGGCATGAGCCACCATACCCTTATTTCAAAGTGCTCTGCGTCACAAAATGCTTTCTAGCCAAGAGTACACACAACACACCAATCAAGGGTAGGAAGGTGGTATCATTATTTATTCCTTCTTAAAATACCTACTTGACAGAACTATTGTAAGAAGTGAACAGTTCGTATGATGACAGTATATAGTCAACACTAGCCTGGCGCCTGCTACATTTTAAGTTCTCAGTACATGGAACCTGTTGTACCACAGTGTTGAAACCATGTCATTTTCAAATACAAAGCAGTTAAAATTATACCAAGAAAAGGAGAGGAGAGGTCTAAGAATAAAGCATTTTGAACACATCGCAAAGGCTTTCCCACAGGTAGGTAAAAATAGAGAGTCACATGGGTAAAAATTTGGTTCCCCTCAAGTTGGGCGTGGTGGCTGACACCTGGAATCCCAGCACTTTGGGAGGCCAAGGTGGGTGGATCACCTGAGGTCAGAAGTTCGAGCTCAACCTGGCCAACATGGTGAAACCCCATCTCTACTAAAAGTACAAAATTAGCCCAGTGTGCTAGTGAGCCCCTGTAATCCCAGCTACTTGGGAGGCCGAAGCAGGAGAATCACTTGAACCCAGGAGGCAGAGTTTGCAGTGACCCGAGATCATGCCACTGCACTCTAGCCTGGGTGACAAGAGTGAAACTCCATCTCAAGAAAAAAAAAATGAGTCCCCTGACCTAAACCCAGCCCCTGTGATGCCTGGTAGGGGGAAGCGGGGTGAGAACTGACCTCTGAAACTCTGAAGCCCGCTTCTGCTGTTCCCTGCAGGTCTGGCACCTTCCACGCTCTGTAGTTTCATTTCTTCTTCATCGGGGGTCTCAGGAGTTGGAGCCGAGCGGAGACCCAGGCCCACCACTGTGACGGCAGTGCACTCTGGAAGCAAGTGACTGGCCCTGGAGGTGGGGCCCAGGGGCGGGGCCGGGGATGGGGAGCCCCAGGGTCGCCAGTGCCGCGAGCCTCTCCAGCAAGACCCCACCTTGCATGGTGCACCTTCCTGCATAGGACTGGAAGACCGAAGTTTTTTTATGGCCATATTTTCTACTGCAATTCTGAAGTGTTCATTTCTCACAAACTGTACTGACTCGAGGGGCGCTGATTTCATAGGATCTGGTGCTGTATATACGAATCTTGCAAAGCTCTAACCGAACGGACCTTCTTATTCCTCTCCCCCAACGCCATCGTTTCCACTCTTCTCAGTGTAGGTAACCGTCTATGGTGTGTTTTTTCATTAATGACAAAAAAAAAAAAGGTTTCAACTGGATTATTTAAATATTGGTAAATATTGTGCATTACGGTTTGTTTTTCCTTTTAAGAAGTATGTCCTTTGACTGTATCTCTCAGTTACATGACCTGTATCTTTTCCTCTTTAATAGTAGTTTTATGTTAACCTTTAAGAGATTTGTTTTTCCTCCAAGGAGAATTTAAAGGTATTTTTTAAAATTCTAATAAGAGGATCGGCCGGGCGCAATGGCTCATGCCTGTAATCCCAGCACTTTGGGAGGCCAGGTCGGGCGGATTATGAGGTCAGGAGATCAAGGCCATCCTGGCCAACATGGTAAAACCCTATGTCTACTAAAAATACAAAAAATTAGCCGGGCGTGGTGGCACATGCCTGTAGTTCCAGCTACTCGGGAGGCTGAGGCAGGAGAATGGTGTGAACCCAGGAGGCGGAGCTTGCAGTGAGCCGAGATCGCACCACTGCACTCCAGCCTGGGCGACAGAGCAAGACTCTGTCTTAAAAAAAAAAAAAAAAAAAAAAAAAAATGTAATAAGAGGATCAGGAATCTCTCCGAGGCTAAGAGTGCACTTCACCTATACTCCTTCTCTTTCTCTCCCCTTCCCCGGGAGGAGGGGCCCCTCAGTTCCACGAGACTCTCTTCTCTGCAGGGGGCTTTGGTGGATCATCTGCACAGAGCCTTTGCTGGCAGCCCATCCAGCAGAACCCACACCTACCAGAGGCCTCAGAGGCCTCTTGCCATCCACAGTCAGAAATAAAGAAGCCTCCCCGCCGAGACACAGCGCTCAGCTTCACAGGTCAAACGTGCTGTAAGTGAGATGCCCACACTGCAGAGATACAGAAGCCTCCCTTCCAAAGGGAACCAGCTGCCGTGCTGTTGAAAGTGGGCCCACACAGAACCCTCGTTTCTCACGAGAGGTAGCAGATGAAAGCTCAGCTATGCAGTTTTAAAATTCATCTCTTTCTCTGTGGTTTTTAAAAAAATGCGTTTCTAATCTTACACCTCACATGGCCTCCAACACAAAGTTCTTTCTCCACATTTTTACCCTCTTCTCACATGAATGTTTTCCAAGGGAAGGAAGGGAGGGAAGCAGCCTTGGGAAAGGATCCATTTCTGGTGGTAAGGAGAGGGGGCCCTGCCAGGCTAATAGGACTCCGGCCACCACAGAGATGGCCAGAGACCACCTCCGCCAGGCCCAGCCGGTGCTTGCAGCCCTCCCATTGATCAGGGGAGTCTAAAATCAAAGACACATGGTGGTAGGGTCACCAAACGCCCCATTTGCCCGAGACTGAAGGATTTCTCAGGCTGTGGACATTTAATGCCAAAACCAGGAATATCCAGGGCAAACCAGGCCGTGTTGTTCGCCCTTGTGGAGCCAGGCAGTGTGTGGCCCAGGGAAAGCTGCATTTCATGGAGGCTTCCAGGAGGCTGCCCTGTAGAGCCAGGCAGGTGGCTTCAAGTGCCGGTCCTGCAAGTGTCCCTGCTTGAGCTCTCAGGCCCATCCAATGCCTCGAGTCCACGAGGGTGCCCCGGCAGGTCTGCCCCATCATGACCCAGCGACACTGCTGGCTGTGTCCTCAAGCCCTCCTCCTGTGGCTGGCCAGTCGTGGGAAGTCCTGTTGGCTGAGTCATCTTTGTCACTTCTACACCTTTGACTGTGTACAGGCTGAATGTTGAGTGATACCCCCTCCCAACCCTCCCAGTAAACACACACACACACACACACACACACACACACACACACACACACAATGTTACTAGGCGCAACAGCTCCATCCTGCTCCCTGAGAATGGCAGTGCAGGCACAGAGAAGAGCAGTTGGGAAGACAGGCAGCTGGTCTACCCTGTCCCCGCACACTTCACAGGCGCTCCACTGCTTGGCAGGAATTCTGCCTGGCATCTGCCACACATGCTCACAGGGTGAAAAACCAAGCTGTCACTCTGCAAAACCTCAAAACCCTGGAAAGGTCTATAAGATGACATTAGAACCAGTTACGCAGGTGTCACCTGAGTTGGCCATGCAATGAATGACTGTCATAAGCAGTATTGGAGAGCCAGGCGGTTGCTTACTAACAAGTGTCTTGGAAACGTTCGAGTTCATACAGTGCATGAGAAAGTAATAGAAGGCTGCAGGCGCTGAAAATGCACCTGAATCTGGTACCTAGGATGAGTGCATGAATAGTGATGAATAGCCCTTTGTGCTGTGTGCTATATACAACCATTTGCTTTCAGAAAGCAGCATTTGAAGCTGAGTTCCATCACTGGTGATTGAAGTAGTTTCAGGAGCAGGTATATGTGGTGCATGTTATATGCACTTAGTTTGAAAGTATCCCTCACCCGAAAAGTGCAGAACCTCTGAAAGGTGAGCCGTGGGGCAGGTGTCCCCCTCGCTGTCCGGGTCAGTTCTTGGCCGTGCTTGGCCTGTCACACGCCAGCTCTCAACAACGTCGTGCGAGGAGGCAGTGACTGGTGTCAGCCCAAGAGTCGACTGTTGAGAATGACGTCAGGAAACCGGTACTGTCCCGATACCACCAGGCTTGAGTTAATTTCCTATTGTTTTAGAAAGAGAGGAGCTCTTGTGCTTTTGAGAGAGCTCTCATGGTAAAAAGACAGACGTTGTCTTTGCCCTGCACTTGGTATGATTTATTAGAAAACAGGAAGAAAACCTAGAATGTGCCTTTCGTGAAGGTCTGACAAATGGGGTCGCAGAGTCCTAGGACCCGCGCCGAGGTCAGATTCCACCCAGAGCGGCTGAGCGTTCCTACGCGCACCCAGGGTGCTGGGCTGAGGCTAAGGGTGGACGCATGGACCCCACCGCAGGCTTCCTTCCTGAGCCCAAGTCCCCCCATGTGGTCACTATCCCTTCTCAGAGCACGTGGATTCTCTTTTCCTTACTTGGAATATTCAGTGTTGTAGTGGCCTGGAGTGGCCTTTCCCTCAGCTGCCTGTCTGGGCTCCCTGGCTTCCCGGATCTTCATCTCATACGTGAGGCAATAGGAGGAGTTTCATTCATTGAGACAAACAGTGAGCAGGCACCAACAGGCCAGCAGCTTGGCCCTCTTCACAGAGGTGGCCTTGGAGTCTGCAGTCTGGGCAGCTCTCTGCCTCCCTACAGCTCTGCTTCCCAGCAGGCGCACAGGTCCGGAGCCTCAGAATGAAGTGGTGCAAAGGCATAGGGCACACCCAGGAGAAGTGCAATGACCACCAAAAGCCCTTGAGGAGAGACGAGGTTGCTGTGTTAGAGAAACGGCCACCCCCAGGACCGTGCATGGCTCTGGCAGCGCGCAGTGGCTGGTTTTCACCAGTTCCTCCTGCCCCTGCCTCTGTCGGAGACTAGAAAACATCATTCTCCCCCTTCAGGTCTCCTTTTGAAAGAAAAGAACTATGGCAAAGCATGCCATACAAAGTCAAAAAAAGGAAGAGTGGCTTTGTGTTCTTGACGGTGGCCACAATTCTGGTCACTTCCAGCATCTGACCTTGAGAATGGGGTAGGGCGTCTGAGCCCCCGCTGGCCTTTCAGAGGGTCTCACTCTCCAGCTAGCTCTTCGTGTAGTGTCCAGGGCCCCGGCAGTCAGGATAGAGCAAAAGAAGATGGGCAGGGCGCAGTGGCTCACGCCTGTAATTCCAGCCCTTAGGGAGGCCGAGGCGGGCAGATCACAAAGTCAAGAGATCAAGACCATTCTGGCCAACATGGTGAAACCCCGTCTCTACTAAAAATACAAAAAATAGCTGTACATGGTGGCACGTGCCTGGCATCCCAGCTACTCAGGAGGCTGAGGCAGGAGAATCGCTTAAACTCGGGAGGTGGAGGTTGCAGTGAGCCGAGATCACGCCACTGCACTCCAGCCTGGGTGACAGAGCAAAACTCCATTTCAGAAAAAGATGGCCATGCTGGTCAAGGCGGGGCTCATAGGAAACATCTATAGTCGGATGAAAGGAATCTGGCCTAGGGAGCCCCGGACTCAGTTTACCTACCTCCTACTCATCCCACTCATCTGTCTACCCTAGTGTCCAGCATGCCCCGGATGAATTGTAGGTGGGAGGCACACAAGCCAAGAACAGCAGGCACACGGGGTGGAGGGAATGGAGGGAGCCCAGGTGATCCCCTTTGGAAGGTGAATTGATCCTCTCCCCTATGGAATGACAGCTTAACCCGATTAACCCACTGGGGCTTGCTCTTTTATGAGCAGTTTTAAACAGAAAGATGATATCCCAGTGCAGGGAGACTTTAGCTTTGAAAGCATCATGGCCCCTCGCCCCTCCCTCTGCCCCAGAACCTGGGCCGGCCAGAACTGAGTCTTCGCACTGGGGAGGCCACGGTGGAACCATTGCTCTAGGGCTGAAGGTAGAAGTAGGGCCACTGCCTCAGCTTCAGCCAGAGCACTCGCTGCTTTGCGGAATTTCACAAGCGCATGACTGGGATTCCTTTGGATATGAGAAAGGAAGGCAAGCGCCGGTAAAGGGAAGCTCCCCCTGTTTTTCATAAACAGAAATAAGACGTCCTCTTTCCCAGGTTTGCACAATCACTTCTGGCAAATGAATTCTGGCACTCGAATTCAGCCAGTGCACGAAACCTTTGCATGTTCTTCTGAAACTGTACTTCTTCCCCATTCTGTCTACCCACACTCTGCGAACTTTGCCTTTTCCTTAAACACATTCCAGACCAAACACTGTTCAGTTTGTTTCAAAAAAAAAAAAAAAAAGATGTATATACCTGTATGTGATCCACCACCCTTTTGAGGGGCACCTGGTCCTAGGTCGGGGCTGCAGGTGTGCCTGACATTTGCAAAAGGTATTCCAGTCTTGCGATGTTCAGAATTGAAAATGTGGAGATAGAAAAGCTCCAACAGACTCCTAAAAGGAGGGTTTCTTTCCTGAAGACTCCAAGAAAAGGAGTGTGCGGATGAGTTAGCTTGACATCCTCAACTGTGGGGAGCAGGCAGGCGGTCTGAGGAAGAGAAGGGCCCGCGCCCCACTCACGGGCACCTGCTTGGTGGTCCCAGGGCATCACGGTCTGCAGCCTGGGCCCCCAGCCCCACTGTGAAGTCAGTCCTGCATGCTGGCCGAGGCCCGGCCACCTCCCGATGCCTCCAGAGTCAGTGGGAAGGAGTCAGCCCTTCCCGGACTTCCCCGCCACCTCCAGCAGGAGCAGCTCAGTTTGTGGCTCTGGGACCTCCGCTTTTGCAAACCCAAAAAGGCTGTGCATTTGGAAGCCAAACGCTCAGCATGCGGCTGCCGAGTCTGGTTTTGTGGACAAAGCAAACTGTGGAATGGCTTCTCGGTGTCTGTATAAAGGGACAAACGATTGCATTCGCCCTTTGTACTGACACCGCTTCTGCATTCGCCATATCCGTTTTTTAACCTTTTTGTCTCCGGGGAACTTCTCATACGATTACTATGTCTTCTGATGATTTGCCATGTTATTTTACTTAACGGTGATTTTATTTTCTTATGGACAGGAAAAAAGAACATGAGGAGGAGTTGGTTTTAGTCTTAGAGATAAGTCTTCAGAGCGGCTCAGAAACCCCAAACTCTAGTTAAATTGCTTCTCGCAGGAAAATCTTAGTCTAGACAGATTGAGATTCCCAGGCTCTCCTGGAAGCCCTGCACGTCGGGGCACAGGGGCCCTGGGACGTGGTTGGCAGCCAGGCTGCCAGAGAGCTAAAAAAATAACAAGAACATCAGCTCGGATGTTTGTCTCTCGGCCCTGACGCCCGCCACTGTCCTTCCCGGGGCACTTGGCCCTGTCAGAGGGACGTGAAATGCCATCCAAATGGTGGGAGAAATGCAGCGACGCTGCAGCGGAGTCTTTGCTTTGGGAGATGGGGTGCCATGTTTCAGAGAACATTTATCTTAGTCCCACGTTCAGGTGAGAAGACCTCAAAGGTACTCTCTGTCCAGAATCAACATTGGAACAATTTCTCAATTGGCTTTCATCACTACACATGATGGAATCTCCCTTCTTTCAGCTCCCCCCACAGTGAGCATGCTTCCCCAAAAATTACAACGTCAAAACCAGGAATGTCCCCGCATCTACTATTACCAGGCTTGGCAATTGGTTCAATTTTCCCATAAAAACATGTTTGTTCAAAAGAAGGGAAACTGTGAATTTATTCCGTGCATGTAATAAACTCTGCAAGAAGTTTAACCCCCGTAGGTTTGCGGCACTGCAAAATTGTTCATGGGTCTATGTAGCAAATGATTCTCTGCCTTGACAATCATGTATACATATCAAGATTTCTATCATAATGATAATGAGATTGATGACTTCTTGTTTTCCTCCAATAAAGACAATTAATCACCTTCAGATGTTCATTTTGTCTGTAATGAGAAGGATGTGGAGCTTCAATGTCTCTACCTTTCCTCTGCTTCCTGAAGTTTGGATTTGAAGGAAGGAGTTTGAATTGAGACCCCCCAAAACTCATGGAGTCCCCCTTAAATATTTCAGGTCGCCTCCCCAGTGAGCAGGGAGTGGCAGGGATGGGTGAAGGGGCGGCACATCGTGCCTTTGGGGTTGGGGACAGGTGCCCAGGTTCCATGATCACTGGACAGGAAAGCTTCCCCTTTTCCCTGCTGCTACAGAAGGGGGCTGGAGGTGAGCCTGGGAACTCAAATCGCACTAACTCGATACTCCTAAGTCATGTGGAGGAGAAGCCAATGCTGATTCCCAGGAAGCGCCTCTGAGTCATGGGTGGCTTGGCAGCCTCAGGCTTCAGCAATACACACCCACATTCTTCCATTTCCTCGGCATAGCCTGTACGCTCAGTGCCCAGAGGAAGATTTTTTTCCCAGGCAGAAGGCTGGCCGCTGTGTTTTGTGGGGGTTTGGGGAAGATGCAGGAGGAGGAACTACAGCTCATAACTCATCAAATGTATTGTGGGGCTCGGATCTGATGACCAGACAATTCTTCCAATCCAAATAGGGATTGTGTAGGGAGAAAAAAAATGAATTGGACATGTGTTATAGAAATGTAAAATTAAAACTGTCCCACACAGCCAGCATCAGATGAAAACAGCATGGGTGGGCCTTATTGAAAAAAGACTATGAGCCCAAAAGAAACACAGTGCCCACTGTCTGATGTCTAGTTCTTTTGTGGTTGATTCTTGTTTCTGTAGCCCAGACCCTAATGGTGAGTTGTATCAATACAAAGCTATCGTTCAGTGGGTGAATACGTGATGTCGTTATTGCAAGTTTTATGGAACATAACGATGGCAAAAAGGAGATACAAATCGTGTGCACCCAAATCCCCCTGACCCTCTCTGCCCCCAAGGAGGGTGACTATGCCATCAAAATAGGCTGGGCGGGTGGCTCACGCCCGTACTCCCAGCACTCTGAGAGGCCAAGGAAGGTAGATCACGAGGTCAGGAGTTCGAGACGAACCTAGCCAACATGATGAAACCCCATCTGTACTAAAAATACAAAAATTAGCAGGGCATGGTGGTGGGTGCCTGTAATCCCAGCTACTCGGGATGCTGAGGCAGGAGAATTGCTTGAATCCAGGAAGTGAAGGTAGCAGTGAGCTGAGATTGCACCACTGCACTCCAGCCTGGGTAACAGAGTAAGACTCTCAAAAAAAAAAAATCGGTTTCATAGAGAGAGATTCTGATGACGGAATTCTGAAAGTTCACCTGTGTGTTGAGTAATTTGGCTGGGCTGGATGTGGTCTTAGATATATGTATGCACTTGGCTTGGACCACTGCTCTTTAGATCAAGAAAGACTGAGCAAGAGGAACTGTGCCCAGCCTCACATTTTACATACTTGGTTGCAACACCTGTGCTGAGCCCCCAGAATGTGTAATTCCCAAAAGAGCACCCCAATTACACATTTTCTTCCTAACACAGAGAGTACATATGTGTGTAAGTACCATGTAAGGGCTTCAAGCTAAGGGAAGTGGTGAGCTCTGATTTCCAGTCCACATCCTGCTTGCCAAGCCATGCACCCTGGCTCAGGGGAAAAGATGCCTTTTTTCCCCCATCCAATTCATACAAAGGCACTGTATGGGGGCCTGCTGGCTTGGCGGGCCCAGCGGGCCTTGAGCATTAGGCTGTGAGCTGTGGGCCAATGGGAAATTTTTAGCAGGTTTTCACAGCTGGAGAAAGCTTCAGCTAAGAGCTCAGAATCGAGCAGGCTCTGAAGGAGTTCATCTGGCCTCTTGTGTAGGGATGTGCGAGTTGAAGAGTATATTAACCTTCAAGAAACTATCACTAGGGGGCTGGTGCATATAAAAGCATTCTACAGAGCTCATTAGACATCACACTGTAGGAAACGGGTTGGCCTCCCCATCTCACTTCACCAAGAAACCCAGGAAGTCTTGCCTTTCATTCGGGATGACTGGCAGCAATCACATGAGACCTCATCGCCCTTGGAACCCATGATCCTCCCTGATCTATTCCCCCTACAGGCTCCCATCATTGCCCTTCCACCAAACACAGTCATAAGCTTTCATTCATTCATTCATTCATTCCTTCATTCACTCAACATTTGTGAGCACCCCTTATATCCAAGCGTTTTCATTCGTGCTGAAAAAAACCAAAGTCAATCTGACATGAATCCTACCAACGAACACTGCATAAAACAGCACGCACTTGAGTTAAGCCTGGGAGGAAGGGGGGAGTTTAGACAGGAAGGATTGAATAGGAGCAATGTGAGGGAGAGCTTGGAGGCTGGGAATGCAGCATTCAGCGGGGCTAGTCCATCGTTCATTGGGCCAGAAGAGAGGGTGTGAGCAAACCTTGGGAGGAGAGAGAAAGGTGGGCTGGAGGGGCACTGGAGTCATTGTCATCAACAATAACTTCTGGAGCTAACACTGTCACATATTGACCATTTACTGTGTCCTGGACACTGTGCCCTGTGCATTCCTTTCAATGTCTCATTTCACCACCAGCCCTCAATAGGGAAGGCGCCCTGATTATCCAAGTGGCTTCAGAAAGGTTTGATATTTATCCACCCGTAGCTGTGAGCAGAGTCGCAAATTCCTCTCTGATTGATTGACACCAAAGGCCATTCTTGTGTCTCATGGCTTTGTGCAGGTCACCGAATTCCAAACTATGAAATTTGGACTTTAGTGAGTGACTGGGAGCCATTGAAGGTTATTGAGCTGAGGAGTGACATGATCACATCAGCTAACGTTTGGAACAGCACCATTATTAGGGACCATTGTATTATCTCCAAGAGAAATGTATCTTCTGTAGTAGCTCAATCTGGTCTTACATGAAGCCCAGTAACCCAGGGCCTGCCGAGAACATACTCATTACCGAGGAACCGGCCCATTTATTTTCTGACGTCTGGTTCCATTTCTCAGGAGAAATATCACAGAAGCTGCATTTGACTTAGAGTCAGAGATGCAGACCATAATGATAACACTGCTGGGTTTGGGCTTTTTTATTTTATTATTTATTTATTTATTTAGTTATTTATTTAGTATTTATTTGAGACGGAGTCTCACTCTGTCGCCAAGCTGGAGTGCGGTGGCACAATCTCAGCTGACTGCAACCTCCACCTCCCGGGTTAAAGTGATTCTCCTGCCTCAGCCCCCTGAGTAGCTGGGACTACAGGCGCCTGCCACCATGCCTGGCTAATTTTTTTTGTATTTTTAGTAGGAACGGGGTTTCACCATGTTGGCCAGGATGGTTTCTGTCTCTTGACTTCATGATCCGCCCGCCTCAGCCTCCCAAAGTGCTGCGATTACAGACGTGAGCCACAGCGCCCGGCCTGGCTTTTTTATTTTTAAAGTTAGTCTAGCCCCTCATCCTGATGAATAACTCCAGGAAGTTCGGTGTGTGCACACGGAGGTTCATCGCTGACTCGCAGCCTGCCTGGCATCTGCTTTTCTCCTCCAGATTACCCTCAGAGCTACTGATTTATTTTTAAGAAAGTGTCTCAGATCTCTTGTGTTCTTCCAGCCTCCCCTGAGAGGAACTGTATTTAGCACGAGCTCATCTTCCTGACTCTCCAGAGACGCTTGGTGGGCCAGGAAAAGGCAGTTGTTGGTCCACCTGTGAACCATTTTTCTCTTGTCCACCTGTAGGTCCTCTCTCTCTAACGCTTCTTTATCTTCAACATTATATCTTCTTTCTGGAGCACATCGGATCTAAATCTTTCTGGGGTGGTCTCGCCGAGTCAGGCTGTTTATATCAGCAAGTGGAGAAAAGCTCACGAGATAACTGAGCCGCCAGTACCTCAACCCTAACCCAGCCTGGCTCTAATCACCCATAAGAGGGCAGTGACCAGCTGGGTGCAGTGGCTCACACCTGTAATCCCAGCACTTTGGGAGGACCAGGCAGGCAGATCAGGAGTTCAAAGTCAGGAGTTTGAGGCCAGCCTGGTCAACATGGTGAAACCCTGTCTCTACTAAAAACACAGAAATTAGCTGGGTGTGGCGTGTGCGCCTACAATCCCAGCTACTCGGGAGGCTGAGACAGGAAAATCACTTGAACTCAGAAGGCGGAGGTTGCAGTGAGCCGAGATCGTGCCACTGCACTCCAGCCTGGGCGACAAAGCACGACTCCATCTCGGGGGAAAAAAAAGAAAAGAGAGAGCGCAGTGACCGACTCCTCTAATGAGGGCCAGCTGGGCCCCAGCACGGACATGGGAAGATAGCTGACTTTTGCGTTCACCTAGCCCAAGGGGCTCGTCACCGGGCGCCCCCAGGAAGAAAATGCTTACTCCAGAGCTGACAAAGGCATTAAATAACCCTGCAGGTGGGAAGGACTTCACATCCCTCCAGCTCCCCCTGGGCAGAGCCCCACTTCCTCACCTGTGCTCCCAGCAGGAGCCCTCCAAGCTGCCCCTGCTTCAAGAGCTGCAGCCCAGGGCTTCTCACACTTTGGCCCCGCAGGGATCTTGCTAGACTGCAGATTCTGATTCAGCAGCTGTGGCCTGGGACCAGAGTATTTCTAAGCAGCTCCCAGGAGGTGCTGCGGTTGCTGGTCCCTGCACCACACTTTGAGTAGCGAGGGACTCTTTCTGTGGTTCCCATTCCTGACTGCATATTCCACTCATCTTGGGAGCATTTTACAAATGCTAAGGCCTGGGCCAATCGAATGAGGATCTCTGTGATGCTAACCAAGGTAGCCTGGTTATCACATAGGCTTGAGCTGAAAGACAGAGCAGCTGCCTGGAAACCCTGTAACTTCCAGCTAAACAAATCTGAACTGCAACTATAAGTGATAACCAGTCTTCCTCTAAGACAGTCCAGAATGAATTCTAGGCCTCCCAGGCTTTGTTTCTGCCAGAATATGGAACATCCTCTGGTCTGAACTAATCTTCTGTCCTTCCCAACCTTCCGGAGCCCTCCCACTGTGCCCGCCTTCCAGAACTCATTGACTCTCCTCAGCGAAGCCCCCTAAAGTCTATGTAGATGGAAAGGGACAGAGAGAATTGCCCCCCAAAAGCAGGGGAGGACCCACAGACCTGGCTACTGATGGGATCATCATAGGCAAGCCTGCCCCGGCCCATAATGTATGTCAATTACCACATATTAGAACTACTGCTCACAGGTGCATTATAGAAGACTGATTGATTAACAGACACTTAGTACCATGTGCCAGCCACTGTTTTAAACACTCTTCTGGTATTATCTCCTTCAATCTTTTTAACAACTCCATCAGATAAGTACAATTAGGCTGGGCGCAGTGGCTCACGCCTGTAATCCCAGAACCTTCGGAGGCCAAGGTGGGAGGATTGCTTGAGCCCAGGAGTTCAAGACCAGCCTGGGCAACATGGTAAAACCCTGTCTCTACAATAATAATAATAATCCAAAAAGTCGCCAGGTGTGTTGGCATACCCCAGTAGTACTAGCTGCTTGGGAGGCTGAGATAGGAGGATAGCTTGAGCCTGGGAGGTAGAGGCTTCAGTGAGCCGAGATCGTACAGCTGCACTCCAGCCTGGGTGACAGAGCAAGACTCTGTTTTTAAAAAAAAGAAAGAAAAAGAAAAAAATGTCCGATTATATCTCAGTTTTATAGATGAAGAAACTGAGGAACACAGAGGTAAAATGACTTGTCCCAGGCACCACCACTTAGTGGCTGTTGTGGGTTAAATCGTGTCCTCTGTCATCCTGAAATTCACATATTGGAGTACTAACCCCTAATACCTCGAAATGTGACCTTATTTGCAAAGACGGTATTTTGGGTGGGCCTTAATCCAATATGAATGGTATCCTTATACAAAATGGGGGTGGGAGCTGGGTGCGGTGGCTCACGCCTGTAATCCCGGCACATTGGGAGGCCAAGATGGGCAGATCACGAGGTCAAGAGATCGAGACCATCCTGGCTAACACGGTGAAACTCCGTCTCTACCAAAAATACAAAAAAACTAGCCGGGCGTGGTGGCGGGCGCCTGTAGTCCCAGCTACTCGGGAGGCTGAGGCAGGAGAATGGCGTGAACCTGGGAGGCGGAGCTTGCAGTGAGCCGAGATTGCGCCACTGCACTCCAGCCTGGGCGACAAAAAAAATGGGGGTAGGGTGGGGAATTTGACCCCAGGGACCCCAGAGACAGCAAACCACCAGGGACTGGGGAGAGGCCTGGACAGAGGCTCCCGCAGACATTAGAAAAAGCCACCCTCACCAACACTGGCTCAGACTTCAGTGTTCCACACCTTGAGGCAATGCATTCTGGGGGAGTTGTCAGACCCACCTCGTCTGTGGCATCTCATTAGGACAGGCCCTGGCAAACTAGCGCAGCAGCAGAGCCAGGACTCAGACCCCGGCCGTCTCAGGCCAGAGCAGGGGCCGTCGTCACGCCATGGCAGCAGGCAGTAGCTTCGGGTCCTGCTCATGGGGGCCCACTCCATCCTTCTGCTTTCCGTCCCCTCACTCTTCCTTCACTTCATTTTCTCCATTTCACCATTTCTCTGTTTCCTCATTTCTTTCCATCCACGTTAATTATCTACTGGATGTGTAACAAAATACGTAAAACTAAATGACTTCAAGCTATAAACACGATCTCGCAGCTTCTATGGGTCAAAAATCGGTGCACTTGGCTGGGTGCCTCTGGCTCCAGGACGCTCCAAGGTTAAGGTCAAGCTGCTGTCACTGGGGTTGCAACATCCCGGGACTTGGCCAGGACCGAAGGCTCTGCTTGCAAGCTCACTGTATGTCTGGGGACAGCTCTAGGTCCTCCTAACTGTGGGATCGAGGGCCTTGGTCTTTCGTTCTCACTACTGTGTGTGCCTCTTCATAGGGCTGGTCCCTACAGCCCGAGTGATGCAGAAGGCCGGGGGCAGGCAGCGGTGGGAGGGAGAGAGAGAGAGCAGGTACCCAGGATGCCAGCCAGTCTTTTTAAAACCTAATCTTGGAAATGATACCCCATTGCTTCTGCTGTACTCTTTGTCAGAACAAAGTGATTATGTTCAGCCCACACTCAAGGGAAGGAGAACCCAGGGCGGAAATACCAGGAATGTGGGGCCCACCAGGGGCCTCTAAAAGGCTGCCAACCACACCATCCTCCCTGTGTCTATGTGCTTGTGGCTGACCCTTGCTGCCGGCAGGGGTAGGGGAGCCTGGACTGTGGATCTGTGGTCTGTGTGTGCATGGTGAGGCCCAAACCACCCTGGGATAAAGCCGTGTGATGCCAGAGAGAGCCAAGCTGCTCTCAAAGCTACATCTATCTCATGTCTTTAAAGTCTTTTATTTGCTGTAAGAACACAGCACAAAACACTAAAGCATTAGCAAACTTCCCTGAGGACGCTTCAAACTTCAAGAAACACCATTTCCTGTGTATCCTAAGAAGGAGCTTTTAACTCATCAGAGAAAAAATAAGCTACGGCCAAAGGCCTGCAACCTACAGGCACACCCCACCCACCAAAGGGTGTCAACGCATGCTTATTTATTTATTTTGAGATGGAGTCTCACTTTGTCTCCCAAACTAGAGTGCAGTGGTGTGACCTCAGCTCACTGCAACCTCTGCCTCCCGGGTTCCAGCAATTCTCATGCTTCAGCCTCCCGAGTAGCTGGGACCACAGGTGCACACCACCACACCTGGCTAATTTTTTTTTGCATTTTTAGCAGAGACAGGGTTTCACCTTGTTGGTTAGGCTGGTCTTGAACTCCTGACCTTAGGTGATCTTCCCACCTCGGCCTCCCAAAGTGCTGGGATTACAGGCATGAGTCGTGGCACCTGGCCTGAGTGCCTTTTTAAAGACCATGATGCTCCACGGGGAGGTGGGAACTGAGTCCTGCCCCGCAGTGAATGATTCTGAGAACTGTGGATGAAACCCAGGCACAGAGGCTGCTTGGAAAACAACCAGGTAGGCTGAATTTCCCTGAAGAAGGGCAGGGAAGCTCACAGGCAAAACATGCAGCTGGACCCAGTAGAGGTGACCGCACCCTCCCATGCACACGTGCAAAGGGGTTTGCAGCGCCTGTAGCCCCTCCCCAGGAGTCATCATCCAGCCCCGTGGCAGCCTGGGAGGTGCGTGGGAATGGCCTGGCCCCTCATCTCTGCCTGCATTCGGGAAGATGGGGCTCAGAGAGAGGAAGCCACTGGTGTAAGGGCCCCTCTGGTCCAAGCCAGTGGCCTTGCCACCCAACAAGACAAGAATTGGCAGCAGAAACCCAGCCAAGCAGAGGGCTGGAAGGAAAACTAGAAGAAAAACATAAAGTGAGTGTTCACTGAGGCCTCCTGGGCCTATCATGGATATAGCGCAGCCTACAGCAGGTCAGCACAAAGAGAGACGGGGGGCAGACTGGGCTGTCTGTCCCTTACTATGCTCATGGCCAGGTATCTAGCTCCCGACCGTCTGGCTACCCTCAAACCTGGCCTGAGCAGGTGAAAAACTTGGGCCTCTCCGCTTGTCTCTCCCCAGCCTTCTCAGGTGAGGCCTTTTTTTATTCAACAAAAATTTCTGGGCCAGGCACAGTGGCGCAGGCCTGTAATCCCAGCACTTTAGGAGGCCAAGGTGGGAGGATCTCGTGAGCCCAGGAGTTCAAGACCAGCCTGGATAATATAGTGAGACCCTGTCTCTACAAAAAAAAAATTTAAAAATTAGCCAGGTGTGGTAGTGTGTGCTGTAGTCCCAGCTACTCAGGAGTCTGAGGTAGGGGAATCTCTTGAGCCCAGGAGGTTGAGGCTGCAGTGAGCCATGATCACACCACTGTACTCCAGCCTAAGCACAACAATGAGATCCTGTCTCTTTAAAAAAAAAAACAAAAAACAAAAAAAACAAAAACAAAAAACTGGCCGGGTGTGGTGGCTCACGCCTATAATCCTGACACTTTGGGAGGCCAAGGTGGGTGGATCACTTGAGGCCAGGAGTTCAAGACCAGCCTGGTCAGCATGGTGAAACCCTGACTACTAAAAATACAGAAACTCACCAGGTGTGGTGTTGGGTGTCTGCAGTCCCAGCTACTCCGGAGACTGAGGCACGAGAATTGCTGGAACCCAGGAGGCGGAGATTGCAGTGATCCGAGAAAACGCCACTGCACTCCAGCCTGGGTGAGCAAGCAAGACTCTGTCTCAAAAAAAGAAAAAAAAAATCTGAGGACCTCCTACATGTCAGGCCCTGTCCTAGGCACTGAGGATAGATTCGGCAGTGATGAACATACACACCCATCCCCCACCTCACTTCAGGTCTTCCAGACCTTTTCTATATGTTGGAGCTGTAGACACCATTAGAAGAGCTGGACTTCTGCGTCCACCATCCTGTACAAAGATTGTTTCCAGGTTGAAGAAGCTGCAAATGAGCTTTCTGCTTTCCAGAGGCAGGCAGTACCAAACAGCCTTTCCCAGATGGGGGACTCCATGAATCTCTCTCACCAGAGACCCCTCACAGGCACCAGGGTTAGAGTGCACGGAAGAGTTCTGTCGAAACGCTCTCTGGGATATAACAACACCAGACATTGTCCAACAATGTCTCATCACAAGCCAGAAACTCCTACTGCTCCTCAAGCTGTCCCTCCCCGACATTAGCCACAGAGGAGGAGACTGGAGATACTGGGCGGTGGTCCTGGATGGGCCACTAGCGTGCTATATGATCTTGCATAGTTCATTCCAACCCTGTCCTTCTTTTTTGAGACGGAGTCTCACTCCAGGCTGGAGTGCAGTGGCGTGATCTCCACTCACTGCAAGCTCCGCCGCCTCCCAGGTTCACACCATTCTCCTGCCTCAGCCTCCCGAGAAGCTGGGACTACAGGAGCCCACCACCACGCCCGGCTAACTTTTTTTTGTATTTTTAGTAGAGACGGGGTTTCACCGTATTTTCCAGGATGGTCTCTATCTCCTGACCTCGTGATCCGCCTGCCTCAGCCTCCCAAAGTGCTGGGATTACAGGCGTGAGCCACTGCGCCCGGCCCCAACCCTGTCCTTCTGTGTCCCACTCATATAATGAGGGGTTTGACAAGAAGATCCCTGAGGTACCTGCTTGCTCTTTAAAACTCTCTGGCACCCAGACACAGCCCAAGTTCCAGTGAACATCTGCACTGAGGTCCAAACCCCTGCTGCATTTTGCTCTTTGCCTGGAAAAGGGTGTTGCCATGTCAGCCATACCCTGTTTGCTTCCTGAGAAACATGGAGAAAAGTCTCCCTTGCATCTGTGAATTTCAGGTTTTTTCGGAGCTGGATCCCAGCCCGGAGCAGGGAAGAACATGAGGTAAAATCGTTCGAGTCGTCCAGAAATGCACATTTCCTGCAGTTTCTTTCCAAGTCTGGTGTTAAATGAACAAGCTCAAGTTCATGTGAACATGAACAAGGATGACTCAGGCTTAGAGAATGTTGGTAGCACAACACTGGCTGTAAATAATGGCAATGAAGGGACTTTTCTGACCCATTTGTGGACGAAAGATGGTAAGAGGTATTAATCTAGTCCAGGGATATCTAAACAGTTTTTGTGGTGCATCCTTATGATAAAATATTTTTGAACATGTGTGTGCTCTGAATATATGAATATTTATATTTCTGGAAATTATAGGCATATACTATACCTACTTATGAACATATAAAACATACGCAAAGAAAGAAAATTAGAAGGACAAGACCAAGATAAAAGAAACTGTTCAATAGAACAAAATGTTTATCTTTGTTACATTAATGTCATCTTGGGTTTTGTTATTTTTATGTTTTTTGTTTTTTGTTCTTTTGAGACAGAGTCTCACTCTGTCGCCCAGGCTGGAGTGCAGTGACACGATCTTGGCTCACTGCAACCTCTGCCTTCTGGGTTCAAGTGATTCTCCTACCTCAGCCTCCTGAGTAGTTGGGATTATAGGCCAATTTTGTTATTTTTTAAATCATGATTTAAGAGTTCGTAACACAGCAATTTGAAAACCTGATTTCAAGTCTAGTTTACTTGATTTTTTTTTCTTTAAAGATATGGGGTTTCTATGTCACCCAGGCTGGAGTGCTGTGGTGCAATCATAGATCACTGTAGCCTCAAACTCCTGGGCCCAAGTGATTCTCCCATCTCGGCCTCCCGAGTAACTGAGAATACAGTTGTGTATCATCACACCAGCTACCTTCTTGGGTTTTGTGCTGTTGTAACGGAAAAAGTCATAATGCAAAAATACATAGATCTAAATGAAAGAAGTCAATTTTGGAGGTGCTTTTCATTAGGGACATGAGCAAATGCAAATTGGAAACTGACAAGGTTGAGGGTAGGGATTTCACAGGTGCTTCCTTCCTTCTCTCCCATCTCCTCCGTCTCCTCCTCCTACCCTTCCTACCGAGGATCTTTTTACCCCTCTAAATCATGTTATGTAAACAAGTAACTATGACCCATGTTCAAACAGTTTCTCCAAAGACCCGATTTCTCTCTAATACAATGAGTTAATGTTTATGTTTAACTCTTAATAAAGACTTAAATTTTTTAAATTTTAATGTAAGTTTTTTTAAAACTCACAAGTGAATGGAAAATATACACCAATGTCTTGTCTTGTCTTTTGATTAGGCAATCTTAGGAGCTTGGAGCTTCAGACCACTAGAGCCGTGGTTCCCAAATTCTTGATGAATATGGCCCCTTTTCATGGAACACAGCATCCTAGTGATTGGATCTAAGAAAAGACACTGCAAAAAGTTTTCAAAATGAATTATTTTATTAAAGTGCATCTGTATCTCTGTAATAATTGAGTAATAATAATACATGTATGTGATATATTTCTTTGTTTCAATTGTTTTTTAGAAATGGGGTCTTGCTATGTTGCCCAGGCTCGTCTTGAACTTCTGGACTCAAGCTATCTTCCTGCCTCTGCCTCCCAATAGGCTGGGATTACAGGCACATGCCACTGTGTCTGGCTTGTATGTGATATATTTCATCAATCCTCAGACAAGGCTTGGGATACTTAGGGATTAGGCAACCCTGGCAACCACTCTACAACCCTAGACCATAACCAAGATGCCTTGAAGACACTCCCCTAGTGGGAGGGAAAGGACTCAGGAATGTATATCCAGACCTCTTAGTGATTGTTTTGAAAACTCAAACCTATTACTTGGTGACCAACCTTATACTAACCTAAGAGCCATATGCTAAGGCAGGCATGGTGAAATTGTCAATCTTTTTCTAGCTGCAGTCTGCATGACAACTGATGCTTATGACCTCATTGGGCAAAAAAGTGAAATGAGGAGAGAAAATGAAGAGATACAGATAAAATGCTTGCACAGTAAGAGACCCATCTGTGGGGTAACTGAGTTGCAAGGATGTCCACTAGTGCAGTGCTTCTAAACTTAAACCTGCATGGGAAACACCTGTATATCCTGATAAAATGCAGATTATGACTCAACAGATTTGGGCTGGGACCTGACATTCTGCATTTCTTAAAGCTCCCAGGAGACGCAGACGCTGGTAGTCCAAGACCATATGCCCTGAATAAGGAGGCCCTAGCCCGTATGCATTCTAAACTGGGAGTCCAGTCTTGCTTGAGCCTATCTCGTTTTTGCTGACAGTAGCCAACGGGTGTGAGATCTAAGCAGAGGCTGGCTTTGGCGAGTTACAGGGAGTAGCTAATGATCAGGAGATTGGCTGCCCAGCCAACTAGCAGCACCTCAGTGTCACTTCCAGCCTAAGGGCATGGCACCTTTGGGTGAAGTTTCTTTCAGTCCCATCCTCCCTGGGGAACGGAAGGAGCAGTCAAGCCAAGGAGGAGCAGTGCTCGTGAGTCCCACAGCGCCCCCCGCTGGCAGGAGGACACTCCAACGGGAGCCCGGTCACTCTTTAGCAGAGAGGCGCAACTGAGTCTCTGGCTGAAGATGAGGGCTGGAAGCAGGTGAAGCCAGGGAAGCAGCCCCTCCGCACGGGCTGTGGGCACCCAGCACACCCACTGAGGCTCCTCATGGAAAGGAAAGTCCCTCTGCAACTGGAGCTACCAGTGTCACGGCTGTAGCAGGGACAAGTGGCTCAGGAGTGCCAGGCAGGGCTGGTTCCAGCAGCATCTGCACCTGGAAGGTAAGACCGGGTGGCCATTTCTCTCAGGGCCACCATGGCTTCTCCCCGTCATCTTGTTTGAGGAAATCTAATTTCTGCGATTCCAAGGTGATCTCCTGGCCCCTACTAACTTCTGTTGTCTTAAAAAGACAGGCAGGCGCAGTGGCTCACTCCTGTAATCCCAGCACTTTGGGAGGCTGAGGTGGGCAGATCACTTGAGGTCAGGAGTTCGAGACCAGCCTGGCCAACATGGCAAAACCCCATTTCTACAAAAAATACAAAAATTATCTGGGCGTGGTGGCGGGCATCTGTAATCCCAGCTACTTAGGAGGCTGAGGCAGAAGGATCGCTTGAACCCAGGAGGTGGAGGTTGCAGTGAGCCAGACCATGCTGCTGCACTCCAGCCTGGGCAACACAGCAAGACTCTGTCTCAAAAAAAAAAAAAAAAGAAGAGTCTATTATCTGGCAGGGCCTCCCTTTAATTGTGATCCCCTCCACTGCAGGGTGGAAGACTGTGGACATTAACCTTGGTTAGAGCAGAGCAAGACTCCCCCACACCCCAGAGACAAAGAGGGTGTGAACCAGTCTTTCTTAGAGGAAATGAGATCGTTTTGAAAGTTTCCTAAAGTAGCTGTGAATTAGCTTGTGATGCTCTTAAAAGCGTCCTCCCACAGATTCCCACGGGGAGCGAACCTGCTAGGGAATCATTTCGGGTTAATTTCCCTGTTCAGGAAGAACAGGTAGGTGTTCTCTTGTCTCCTTCTCACCCTGGCTCTTCGGCTACAAATCTAAATAGTGGAGCAGGAATGGGAGGGGCATGGCAGCAGGGACCCTGATAATTTTGCCCACCATCATCTTGTCCCCCATGTACAGGTCAGCACTGGGTAACTATTTCTTGGATGAATTACCTAGTCAGTGAATGGAATGGTGGCAGCGGCTCTTACCCGGCCAGCCTCTGCCAGTCCCAGATCATGGATGAAGACAGCTAATCCCCCCCAGTGCCACTCACCTCTGGGCACTTCTTCCCAAAGCCCAGGCATGTAGGTGCTGGCTGTCCCAGCTGCAGATCCTGTTCCCTTTGTCCAAGCTCTGCTCCGCTGCTGACCATTCAAGGCCTTAAACTTGAAAAGGTCTTGGTTCTGAACTGAGCCTCCCATCCTAGCATTCAAGAGCCACAGCGGCTTCTGGGAAATGGCTGGAACCCACTTAGCACCACCAGGGACAGGATTCTGCCAGCCTGCCCTGGACCTCGCCTGAGCATCAGTGAAGCCCACCCCACACCGAGACAGACCAGTCTTCAGGTTTGGCCATGCCTGGCCATTAGCAATCTTTATAACTGCTTCAAGGGGCAGAGTTCCAAGTCGATTTAATCAGAAAGACTTCCAGATGTTTCCTTTCAGCTGGCTGATTGTGTACACTCAGGATGCCTAACAGAACGTCGAGGGCTTTGGGGACTCAATTAAGAATAGGCAAGGTTTGGGGGGATCAGGTGTCTTCATCCAGGATCTGGCACTGGCAGAGGCCGCTGGTTAAGAGCCGCAGCCACTGTTCCACACACTGACCCAGTAATTCCTCCAAGAAACAGTTACCTTGTGCTGACCTGCACACCGGGGACATGATGGTGGTGAGCAAGGGGGAGGGTGAGGCATGGGAGAGGAGCCTCTTCCTCCCTGCCAGCCCCTGGAGACTTGGTGATTTTGAGGCCCTGAGGAGGGTCTATTCCTGAGAATGAAACGCAGTAATGAAAAGCTGTGAATCAGGACGTGGCTCCAGGAGGGATGTGTTCGGGCAGATCTCTCAGGTCTGAGCAGTGGGCTGGTGAGAACAGAAAGAGAGGCTGTTCTTGGTTATCACAGAAAGCCATCTAGCACACATTCTCCCCACCGTGCCTCACCCATCCCTCCCTCCTTCCCGGCAAGCTTCCTGGTGGGAATTCATCTTTGCTCTGGAACCACGTGCTGAGCTGAGCTCAGGCATGAAATTCACATTCAACCTGCCAGATGCTGTGTTTATTCTGGCACCAACCGCGAGCTCGGGGAGCCTCCTTGTCTGCTTCTCTGTGGCCCAAACACCTGCCGGCTACACGGCCATGCGAAGGCAAACCTGAAGCTGAGGCCCACAGCGCTGTGGCAGGGCCAGCAAGGTGGCCCAGCAGCCAGCCTACCCGTGCGCTACTTCCCATCTGCTCCTAGGGGTGGCTCAGTTCGGGAGGGAGGAGAGGCGGTGAGGGGAGGACCCTTCTCATTTCTTGTTTTAACTCCTCCAATTTGACTGACTTCTCAAGTGCTTAGCTCAGTGGTATCAGCCTTGGCTGCACAATTGGGATCACCTGTGTGGTCCTTTGGTTCTGACTGTATCTGTCTGGGTGTGCCCTGGACATTGGAATGTCTAAGTGCCTGCAGGTGATTCCAACGTACAGCAAAAATGGATACCATCGGTCACTGAAGCATTTATACATCTGATGAGGACTAAAGAGCCTGACCCTGGAGCGTCCACCTTCCTCATCTGGTTTATTCAAAGCAGGAATGACCTGGAGAAGAAAGATTTAATTAGGATATTTCTGTCTATGGCTCTGCAGAAACTGTCTTTGTTTTTTCTCCATGTTCTTTAAGGGCAAATCCACCTGCTGATTGATCGCTTCTGAGCAGGGAATTTTATTTTAAATTATAAAACAAAATTTATTTTAATTGACTTTAAAATATAGAATGATAGAATTGAGAATATGTTGAAAAACTAGCCACTCCTGATTTCTTTCTTTTTTAAATTGTTATTTTTATTTTAGATTCAAGGGTGTACACGTGTAGGTTTGTTACAAGGGTAAATTGTGTGAGTACTGAGGTTCTATTGATCCCATCACCCAAGTGAAAAACACTGTGCCCAATAGGAACTTTTTCAGCCCTGGCCTCCCTCCCTCCTTTTGGAGTCCCTAGTATCTGTTGTTCCCATCCTTATATCCACATGTACCCAAGATTTAGCTCCTACTTAAAAGTGAGAACATGCGGTATTTGGTTTTCTGTTCCTGTGTTAATTTGTTTAGGATGATGGCCTTCAGCTGCATCCATGTTGCTACAAAGGGCATGATTTTATTTATGGCTGTGTAGTATTCCATGGTGTATATATACCACACTTCCTTTATCCAGTCTACCACTGATGGACACCTAGGTTGATTCGATATCTTTGTTGCTATTGTTGAGCAGGGAATTTTAAAATACTGTTGACAGAAATTATGTATCCCAGATAGGGTTGTCAGATAAAATACAGGATGCCTAGTTAAATATGAATTGAAAATAATCAATGAAATTTTTTAGTATAAGTATATCCCATGCAATATGTGGGCTATACTTATACTAAAAATTATTTAAATTTAACTAGGCAGTTTATATTTTTACTTGATAAATCTGGTGTCTGTAATAGATATGTTAATCAGAATAATACTAATTTGTTACGTATGACAAAAACCCTACTCAAACTCAAAGTGGAGAAAAGAAATGTATTGGTTTCCATCACTGAAAAGTGCATGCATTTAGGCTGTATTTAGATGTATCCAGGGATCTCTCTTCATCTCTTAGTTCTTTTCTTCATCCAGGTGTTTCCAAATATAGGGCAAGAAGGCCCCTGGTGGCTCAGGCCACATAGCTCTAGGGGCTTATGATCTCAGTAGAAGAGAGGAAATCTGTCCTACAAAAACAGGGAAGACTGGTTTTTCTGGCTTGAGTCACATGTCTACTCCTGAACCACTGTGCCCAAGGAAATTGGGTACAGTAGATCGCCCATATCCATGGATTCCGCATCCCTGAATTCAACCAACTGCAGATTGAAAATATTTGGGGGAGGGCCGGGTACAGTGACTCACACCCGTAATCTCAGCACTTTGGGAGGCCAAGGAGAGTGGATCACCTGAGGTCAGGAGTTTGAGACCAGCCTGGCTAACATGGTGAAACCCCACTTCTACTAAAAATACGAAAAATTAGGCGGGCATGGTGGTGTATGCCTATAATCCCAGCTACTCGGGAGGCTGTGGCAGGTGAATGGCTTAAACCCAGGAGGCATAGGTTACAGTGAGTCATGATCACGCCATTGCACTCTACCTTGGGCAACAAGAGCGAAACTCCATCTCAAAAAAAAAAAAAAGAAAGAAAGAAAGAAAGAAAATATTTGGGGGGAAGGAATTCCACAAAGTTCCAAAAAGCAAAACTTGAATTTGTACACACTGAGTACTACATTGAATTCATGTGAATGAAGAGATGTGTAGGCATTGTATTAGGTATTGTAAGTAATCTAGAGATGATTTAAAGTATACAGGAGTATGTGTGTACGTTATATGCAAATACTACTTCATCTTACATCAGATACTTGAGTATCCTTGAAGTTTGGTGTCTGTGGTAGGGAGGGGGTGGGTCCTGGAACCAATCCCCAGATCACATAGTCAGCATTGTAATAGGCCAAGGTGTGGGTGGTTTTCTAAGGGGAAGAATTTTGAGCAAACATATGTCTACTACATCCTACAGAAGAAGAGGAGATGCTCTTCTTACTCATCTCAAACATGTGCACAAGTATTGCCTAAGAAAAGGAAAATCTAAATTAGGAACATCTGTGAGATCAGAGTGTGTGGCTCCCCAAGGGCCTCTAAATGGACCTGCGTAGTTTCTCCGTGGTTCTAGCAGGAGAGCACCCAACACTTCACCCAGCTGCTGCCCCCAGCAAAGTCGTCTGCATGTAGAAGTCTTTTTTTGAGATGGAGTTTTGCTCCTGTTGCCCTGGCTGGACTGCAATGGTGCCATGTTGGTTCACTGCAACCTCTGACTCCCAGGTTCAAGCAGTTCTTTTGCCTCAGCCTCCCAAGTAGCTGGGATCACAGGCACCCGCCACCACACCAGGCTGATTTTGTATTTTTAGTAGAGACAGAGGTGTACCATGTTGGCCAGGCTGGTCTTGAACTCTTAACCTCAGACGATCAGCCCACCTCAGCCTCCCAAAGTGCTATGATTACAGGCATGAGCCACTACACCTGGCCCCGAATTTTTTTTTTTTTTTAATGGAGTCTTGCTCTCTCGCCCAGTCTGGAGTGCAGTGGTGCGATCTCAGCTCACTGCAAGCTCCACCTCCCGGGTTCACGCCATTCTCCTGCCTCAGCCTCAGCCTCCCGATTAGCTGGGACTACAGGCACCTGCCACCATGCCCAGATAATTTTTTGTATTTTTAGTAGAGACGGGGTTTCACCGTGTTAGCCAGGATGTTCTTGATCTCCTGACCTCGTGATTTGCCCACCTCAGCCTCCCAAAGTGCTGGGATTACAGGTGTGAGCCACCATGCCTGGCCTTTTTTTTTTTTTTTTTTTTTTTTTTTTAAAGAGAGACAGGAAGCTAGGCATGGTGGCACTTGCCTGTAATCCCAGCTACTTGGGAGGCTGAAGCATAAGAATCACTTGAACCCGGGAGGCGGAGGTTGCAATGAACAGAGATTGTGCCACTGTACTCCAACCTGGGGGACAGAGTGAGACTCTGTCAAAAAATAATAATAATAAAAAAATTTAAGAGACACAGGGTCTCACTCTGTCCCCTAGGCTGAGTGCAGTGGCACAGTCATAGCTCACTGCAGCCTTGAACTCCTGGGCTCAAGTGATCCTCCTGCCTCAGCCTCTTGAGTAGTTGGGACTACAGGTGGGTGCCACCATGCCCAGCTAGTTTTGTATTTTGTATTTTATTGTTGAGATGGGCTCTCCCTATGTTGCCCAGGCTAGTCTCCAGCTCCTCAAACAATCCTCCCATTTTGGCTTCCCAAAGCACTGGGGTTTCAGGTGTGAGCCACTGCACCTGGCAGCTTTGTTGAATGTTCTAAGTTGCTGAAAGGATGAGGGAGACATCTCCATTATCCTTTAATCTCCAGTTAAATAAGTCAGCATTCCTACTTAACACACATCTCAATCAGGGGTATATAGCAGACGCAACTTTTTCAGAACAAAGTTGCCTGTCTCATACTTCAAGACATTCTGATTGAGAAGGTAGAGATGGAGGGCTTGATTGGAATATATATATTTTGGTTTTTAAAGAACCCCACAAATACTTGTGATAAATTGCTATCTACTTCCCACAGTTATTTCAGAAATTAGTTCTGAAATACTTCTTTCCTATTGCTTAGAATATCAGAACGAATTCTGCAGCAACAATACCTGTGGTCTGATGTCAATGCCTCCTCACACCATGGCATACCACAATTGTATTGTGAATAATTTAGTAGAAATATCAGCCAATCTAATGTTGCCGGCTGCTAACCAATTTTAATCTCATATTTAGAAGTACCTTTGTGCGTGCACGAAAAGACTTTGAAAAGGAGGTTTCTTAATTAAAAGAGGTGGTCCCCTTCTTCAGATGGCTTAGGTTTGGTTCTGGCAGAGGTTGGGGATGGACGCAAGAGAAACACACCGTTCTCTCTCTTCTAACTCCTGGAAACATGTCATGACAGTCATCCCAGGAATATCTTGGGGGTGGAACTGCCATTGGTGACACGAATATTAAACGTGGTGATGGATGAATGCTTTGCTTATTTTACCTTATGTTTCAACTGATATAAATCGAATCCTGCCTGACAATGTCAAAAAACACTGAGATCCTGGAAGCCCGGGGCCAAACAAGAACCATGGGGTGGCTTCAGTAGGGAGTTGCCAGGCTGGTAGGATAGCAAAGTGGGGGTGAGAGCTTGGAGAACAGAGACAGCCACCACCTGGGGCTGTGATTCCCCTGAAATGTAGATTCGTACCTGTCCACTCTGAACTCATTGCAACGTTCTAATTATTAGCAGTTATAAAACAGCTTTTTCATACATTAGTCTCTTCCAGTCCTCCTCCTCTTTCACTGACAATTCAAGGTAAACTACTCCACTTGTATTAATCAGGGTTCTCCAGCGAGATAGAATCAACAGAATGTAGAGATATAAACAGATAGTTATGAGAGGGGGATTTTTAGGGGAATTGGCTCACGTGATTGTAGAGGTTGAGATGTCTCACAACAGGTCACCTGCAAACTGGAGATCCTGGGATGTTGGTATCATGGCTGAATCCAAGTTGAAAGTCTCAGCACCAGGGGAGCCGCCATTCAAAAGTTAAATGGCCTCTCCCACCCCTACCTCTTGTCCACCCACCACCACCAAATAAAGCAATATTTTCCAGTTAAGTTTCCACACTACAAGATTATACATAAAAATATTAACATTTAGCCAAATCCATAATTTTCAGATTCATATTTTAGCTGAAATGATTTTATGTATATATATATATATATATTTACATTGGATTCCTTTTCTAGCAGTGGAGACCTCCGCACTGAAATACCACTAAAGACATGAGAGGCTGGGCATGGTGGCTCACACCTGTAATCCCAACATTTGGGAGGTCGAGAGGGCCGATCACTTGAGTTCAGAAGTTCGAGACCAGCCTGGCCAACATGGCGAAACCCTGTCTCTATTTAAAATACAAAAAATTAGCTGGGCATGATGGCGGGTGCCTATAATCCCAGCTACTCGGAGGCTGAAGCAGGAGAATAGCTTGAACCCAGAAGGTAGAGGTTGCAGTGAACTGCGATCGTGCCACTGCACTCCAGCCTGGGTGACAGAGTGAAACTGTCTCAAAAAAAAAAAAAAAAAAAAGATTACATTCCAAGATGGCTGAATAGGGACAGCTCTGGTCTACAGCTCCCAGCATGATCGACACAGATGACAGTGATTTCTGATTTCCAACTGAGCCTCCGCTGGTGATACCCAGGTAAACAGGGTCTGGAGTGGACCTCCAGCAAACTCCAACAGACCTGCAGCTGAGGGACCTGACTGTTAGAAGGAAAACTAACAAACGGAAAGGATATCAACATCAACAGAAAGGACATCCTCACCAAAACCCCATCTGTAGGTCACCAGTATCAAAGACCAAAGGTAGATAAAACCACAAAGATGGGGAGAAACCAGAGAAGAAAAGCTGGAAATTCTAAAAACCAGAGTGCCTCTTCTCCTCCAAAGGATTGCAGCTCCTCGCCAGCAACGGAACAAAGCTGGATGGAGAATGAATTTGATGAGCTGACAGAAGTAGGCTTCAGAAAGTCGGTAATAACAAACTTCTCCAAGCTAAAGAAGGATGTTTGAACCCATCTCAAGGAAGCTAAAAACCTTGAAAAAAGATTAGATGAATGGCTAACTAGAATAAACAGTGTAGAGAAGACCTTAAATGACCTGATGGAGCTGAAAACCATGACACAAAAACTATGTGACGCATGCGCAAGCTTCAGTAGCCAATTCGATCAAGTGGAAGAAAGGGTATCAGTGATTGAAGGTCAAATTAGTGAAATAAATCAAGAAGAGAAGTTTAGAGATAGAAGAGTAAAAAGAAACAAAGCCTCCAAGAAATATGGGACTATGTGAAAAGAACAAATCTACATTGATTGGTGTACCTGAAAGTGACAGGGAGAATGGAACCAAGTTGGAAAACACTCTTCAGAATATTATCCAGGAGAACTTCCCCAACCTAGCAAGGCAGGCCAACATTCAAATTCAGGAAATACAGGGAACACCACAAAGATACTCCCTGAGAAGGGCAACCCCAAGAAACATAATTGTCAGATTCACGAAGTTTGAAATGAAGGGAAAAATGTTAAGGGCAGCCAGAGAGAAAGGTCGAGTTACCCACAAAGGGAAGCCCATCAGACTAACAGCAGATCTCTTAGCAGAAGCTCTACAAGCCAGAAGAGAGTGGGGGTCAATATTCAACATTCTTAAAGAAAACAATTTTCAACCCAAAATTTCATATCCAGCCAAACTATGCTTCATAAGTGAAGGAGAAATAAAATCCTTTACAGACAAGCAAATGCTGAGAGATTTTGTCACCACCAGGCCTGTCTTACGAGTCATCCTGAAAGAAGCACTAAGCATGGAAAGGAACAACCAGTACCAGCCACTGAAAAACATGCCAAATTGTAAAGACTATGAATGTTAGGAAGAAACTGCATCAACTAATGAGCAAAATAACCAACTAATATCATGACAGGATCAAATTCACACATAACAATATTAACCTTAAATGTAAATGGGCTAAATGCCCCAATTAAAAGACACAGACTGGCAAATTGGATAGAGTCAAGACCCATCAGTGTGCTGTATTCAGGAGACCTATGTCACATGCAGAGACACACGTAGGCTCAAAATAAAGGAGAAAGATCTACCAAAAAAATGGAAAGAAAAAAAAAAACCAGCAGGGGTTGCAATCCTAGTCTCTGATAAAACAGACTTTAAACCATCAAAGATCAAAAGAGACAAGGCCATTACATAATGGTAAAGGGATGAATTCAACAAAAAGAGCTAACTATCCTAAATATATATGCACCCAATACAGGAGAACTCAGATTCATAAAGCAAGTCCTTAGAGACCTACAAAGAGACTTAGACTCCCACACAATAATAATGGGATACTTTAACACCCCACTGTCAACATTAGACAGATCAACGAGACAGAAAGTTAACAAGGATATCCAGGACTTGAACTGAGCTCTGCACCAAGCAGACCTAATAGACATCTACAGAACTCTCCACCCCAAATCAACAGAATATACATTCTTCTCAGCACCACATCGCACTTATTCCAAAATTGACCACATAGTTGGAAGTAAAGCACACCTCAGCAAATGTAAAAGAACAGAAATCACAGCAAACTGTCTCTCCAACCACAATGCAATCAAATTATAACTCAGGATTAAAAACTCACTCAAAACCGCACAACTACATGGAAACTGAGCAACCTGCTCCTGAATGACTACTGGATAAATAACAAAATGAAGGCAGAAATAAAGATGTTCTTTGAAATCAATGAGAACAAAGACACAATGTACCAGAATCTCTGGGACACATTTAAAGCAGTGTGCAGAGTGAAATTTATAGCACTAAATGCCCACAAAAGAAAGCAGGAAAGATCTAAAATCAACATCCTAACATCACAATTAAAAGAACTAGAGAAGCAAGAGCAAATACATTCAAAAGCTAGCAGAAGGCAAGAAATAACTAAGAGCAGAACTGAAGGAGATAGAGACGCAAAAAAAAAACTTCAAAAAAATCAATGAATTCAGGAGCTGCTTTTTTGAAAAGATCAACAAAATTGATAGACCACTAGTAAGACTAATAAAAGAGAGAAGAATCAAGTAGATGCAATAAAAAATGATAAAGGGGATATGACCACTGATCCCACAGAAATACAAACTACTATCAGAGAATACTATGAACACCTCTATGCAAATAAACTAGAAAATCTAGAAGAAATGGATAAATTCCTGGACACATACACCCTCCCAAGACTAAATCAGGAAGAAGTTGAATCTCTGAATAGACCAATAACAGGCTCTGAAATTGAGGGAATAATTAATAGCCTACCAATCAAAAAAAGTCCAGGACCAGAATTCACAGCTGAATTCTACCAGAGGTACAAAGAGGAGCTGGTACCATTCCTTCTGAAACTATTCCAATCAATAGAAAAAGAGGGAATCTTCCCTAATTCATTTTATGAGGCCGGCATCATCTGATACCAAAACCTGGCAGAGACACAACAAAAAAAGAGAATTTTAGACCAATATCCCTGATGAACATCGATGCAAAAATCCCCGATAAAATACTGGCAAACCAAATCCAGCAGCACATCAAAAAGCTTATCAACCACGATCAAGTTGGCTTCATCCCTGCGATGCAAGCTGGTTCAACATATGCAAATCAATAAATGTAATCTATCACATAAACAGAACCAACGACAAAAACCACATGATTATCTCAATGGATGCAGAAAAGGGCTTCGACAAAATTCGATAGCCCTTCATGCTAAAAACTCTCAATAAACTATGTATTGATGGAACATATCTCAAAATAATAAGAGCTATTTTTGACATACCCACAGCCAGTATCATACTGAATGGGCAAAAACTGGAAGCATTCCCTTTGAAAACTGGCACAAGACAGGGATGCCTTCTCTCACCACTCCTATTCAACATAGTGTTGGAAGTTCTGGTCCGGGCAATCAGGCAAGAGAAAGAAATAAACGGTATTCAATCAAGAAAAGAGGAAGTCAAATCATCCCTGTTTGTAGATGATATGATTGTGTATTTAGAAAACCCCATTGTCTCAGCCCAAAACCTCCTTAAGCTGACAAGCAACTTCAGCAAAGTCTCAGGATACAAAATCAATGTGGAAAAATCACAAGCATTCCTATACACCAATAACAGACAAACAGAGCCAAATTATGAGTGAACTCCCATTCACAATTGCTACAAAGAGAAAAAAATACCTAGGAATCCAACTTACAAGGGATGTGAAGGACCTCTTCAAGGAGAGCTACAAACCACTGCTCAACGAAATAAAAGAGGACACAAACAAATGGAAGAACATTCCATGCTCATGCATAGGAAGAATCAATATTGTGAAAATGGCCATACTACCCAAGGTAATTTATAGATTCAGTGCCATCCCCATCAAGCTACCAATGACTTTCTTCACAGAATTGGAAAAAACTAAAGTTCATATGGAACCGAAAAAGAGCCCACGTTGCCAAGACAATCCTAAGCAAAAAGAACAAAGCTGGAGGCATCATGCCACCTGACTTCAAACTATACTACAAGGCTACAGTGACCAAAACAGCATGGTACTGGTACAAAAACAGAGATACAGACCAATGGAACAGAACAGAGGTCTCAGAAATAACACCACACATCTACAACCATCTGATCTTTGACAAACCTGACAAAAACAAGCAATGGGGAAGGATTCCCTATTTAATAAATGGTGCTGGGAAAACTGGCTAGCCATACGTAGAAAGCTGAAACTGCATCCCTTCCTTACACCTTATACAAAAATTAATTCATGATGGATTAAAGACTTAAATGTTAGACCTAAAACCATAAAATCCCTAATAGAAAACCTTGGCAGTACCATTCAGGACATAGGCATGGGCAAGGTCTTCATGACTAAAACGCCAAAAGCAATGGCAACAAAAGCCAAAATAGACAAATGGGATCTAATTAAACTAAAGAGCTTCTATATGGCAAAAGAAACTACCATCAGAGTGAACAGGCAACCTACAGAATGGGAGAAAATTTTTACAATCTACCCATCTGACAAAGGGCTAATATCCAGAATCTACAAAGAACTTAAACAAATTTACAAGAAAAAAACAACTCCATCAAAAGGTGGGCAAAGGATATGAACAGACTCTTCTCAAAAGAAGACATTTATGCAGCCAACAGACACATAAAAAAATGCTCATCATCACTGGTCATCAGAGAAATGCAAATCAAAACTACAGTGAGATACCATCTCACACCAGTTAGAATGGCGATTATTAAAAAGTCGGGAAACAACAGATGCTGGAGAAGATGTGGAGAAATAGGAACACTTATACACTATTGTTGGGAGTGTAAACTAGTTCAACCATTGTGGAAGACAGTGTGGCGATTCCTCAAGGATCTAAAACTAGAAATACCATTTGACCCAGTGATCCCATTACTGGGTATATACCCAAAGGATTATAAATCATGCTGCTATAAAGACACATACACACGTATGTTTACTGTGGCACTATTCACAATAGCAAAGACTTGGAACCAACCCAAATGTCCATCAATGATAGACTGGATTAAGAAAATGTGGCACATATATACCATGGAATACTATGCAGTCAGAAAAAAAGGATGAGTTCATGTCCTTTTGTAGGGACATGGATGAAGCTGGAAACCACCATTCTGAGCAAACTATCACAAGGACAGAAAACCAAACACCACATGTTCCCACTCATAGGTGGGCATTGAATGATGAGAGCACTTGGACCCAGGGCGGGGAACATCACACACTGGGGCCTGTCATGGGGTTGGGGACAGGGAGAGGGAAAGCATTAGGAGAAATACCTAATGTAAATGACGAGTTAATGGGTGCAGCAAACCAACATGGCACATGTATACCTATGTAACAAACCTGCATGTTGTGTACATGTAGCATAGAACTTAAAGTATAATAATAAATAAACAAATAACCTATAAGGGAGTGGGCTATGCACTCCCTCAGGGTCTGAAGGCAGGATCTGAAGAAGGCATGTACCAGTCCCACATTTCCTTGCAGGCTGACGGTTCACCTTGGAAATTAATGACTTTTTAAAATTTATAAAATATGATTTTAAATTATTTACCATCAGGAAAGCTGAAATGAACAAAGGTTGACATCATATAACCCTGGCTTAAGGTCGCCAAATTTTAAGAACGTAGACTCATATAAATATGTAATTTATATACATAACAAGTAATTTTTTCACTGCTTCACAAGTTATTACAGGTAACCAGTAAGGAGAGTTGACCAGAATACTGCCAGCATTGCTACAGAATAAGATTTGGGGCCACGTTTGGTGAAAACTTATGGAGGCAGTTGAGTTGAACAGTAGACTGAGAAGTTTCTCATCCGCTATGTTTTTTATCATCTTGCAAAGTATTCATCAAAAACATTTCCCATAAGAAAAATGACTAGATAGCATCCTTAATTTTACCATCAAGGTAATGATTTTTTATTACACATCAAACAATGAAGAATATCAAACCCTTCAGATTTCTCACAACTAATTCTCTTTCTCAACTGTTGAGGCTTTTTCATTGCAGGGATTTTGTCATGTTTAGTGTTTTTAAAATACAGTTTTCCCTTGAAATTGTTGACAGCATGAAGCAGTGAAAACATATCTGCTTCAATAAGCGAATTTTGTGAGTCATATTTTTTAAAAATATGTTGTTAAATTTAACCAGTGATGTGTTGTTAAACCCACTCTCCAGAAAGAAAAAAGAAAAGAGAGAAAAAAACAGAAAGTCCTGATTTGTTGTGTTTGCCAGTTTCTGTGGTGTAAATCCTCCCACTGTGGCTGATTTCAAGTGACCAAAGTAGCGTCACTAAATGCAGAGTTGGGAAGAGATGTGCATGGTTGATTCTCACAAGTTGGTATGAGCCAGGAAGAGCAGGATTCAGGACACCATGGATTTTAACTACACACGAAAAGATGCATGCAGTCTATATGTGAGGTCTCACAAATATGTAAAAAGAACACCCATGTTACTCCACCAAAGTCACGAAACAGAACATTACCTGCACCCCAGTAGTCCATTGCATGCCCCTTATAATCTTCTTCCCTGTTAACCACTTGTCACTTTTCTGCTATTCTTTTTATACTTTTTTTTTCTTTTTTATCCCCTAAGTATGCATCCCTAAATGTTCTGATTTAATTTTGCCTGTCTTGAACTTTATATAAATGAAATCAGCCAGGTGTGGTGGCTCACACCTGTAATCCCAGCACTTTGGGAGGCTGAGGCAAGTGGATCACCTGAGGGCAGGAGTTCGAGACCAGCCTGGTCAACATGGTGAAACCCCGTCGCTACTAAAAATAGAAAAATTAACTGGGTGTGGTGATGGATGCCTGTAATCCCAGCTGCTCGGGAGGCTGTCAGGAGAATCGCTTGCACCCGGCAGGTGGAGGTTGCAGTGAGCCAAGATTGTGCCATTGCACTCCAGCCTGGGCAACAAGAGTGAAACTCCATCTCAAAAAAACAAAAAACAAAACAAAAAAACAAAACAAGGAAATCATACTCTATTCTTTTTGTCGATTTTCTTTTTTTGTTTGAGACAGGATCTCACTCTGTCACCCAGGTTAGAGTACAGTGGCATGACCTTGGCTCACTGCAACCTCTTCCTCCTGGGCTCAAGCCATCCTCCCACCTCAGCCTCCCCAGTAGCTGGGACTACAGGCACGCACCACCACATCTGGCTAATTTTTTATTTTTAGTGGAGATGGAGTTTCACCATGTTGCCCAGACTAGTTTCAAACTCCTGAGTTCAAGCAATGTACCCACCTTGGCCTTCCAACGTGCTGAGATTATAGGCATGAGCCTCTTTTGTGTTTTATTTTGTTCGACATTATATTTGTAAGATGTATCCACACTGTTGCATCTAGTTATAGTTCATTATTATTTTTTTCTTTTTTTATTTTGAGACAGGGTCTCACTCTGTTGCCCAGCCTGGAGTTCAGTGACACAATCATGGCTCACTGCGGCCTCGGCCTCCTCAGTTCAAGCAATCCTCCTGCCTCAGCCTCCCAAATAGCTGGGACTACAGGCACATGCCACCATGTACAGCTAATGTTTTTGTATCTTTTGTAGAGGTGGGATTTTGCCATGTTGCCCAGGTTGGTCTTGAACTCTTGGGCTCAAGCGATCCGCCTGCCTTGGTCTCTCAAAGTGCTGGGATTATAGGTATGAGGCACTGCGGCTGGCCTAGCTCATTCATTTGTATTGCCACACAGTATTACAACACAAAAATACCCTCAGGGATGTGCTGGAGGCAGCTTATACAGACTCATGAGCATTGATTGTTAAATGTTCACAAATTTTGTAAGCTAGTTAATGTCATGTTGGCAGCTTGAAATTGGCCATGATGAGTGTATTTGCATCATGGAAATTAGCAAATGCTACAAATCAGGGCTTTTTCTCCCTGTTGTTAAACATCTGCCGGCATGCCACTGAATATACAATAATATATTTATCCATCCCACAGTAAATGGGCATTTGGTTTGTTTCCAGTTTTTGACTCTGAATATTCTCTTCCATGTATACTGGTAGACGTGTGCTCACATTTTTAGAGGACAGCATAGAGCCCAGAAGTGAAATTGTTAGGTCATGTGGTATGCCATGTTCAGTTTTAGTTGATAATGTCAAAGAATTTTCCAAAGTGTTGGTACCAATTTACATAGAGTCCTGGTTTTGTTGGAGAATTCTTATTACTCCTGTTATTCCTATTACACCCATGATACTGCTAGAGTTTCAAACTTGAGCCAGACGAATGGTTGTATACTTAGATATGATTATGGCTTTAAGTTGCATTTTCCTTTTTTTTTTTTTGAGATGGAGTCTCCCTCTGTCTCCCAGGCCAGGGGACAGTGGCACAATCTCGGCTCACTGCAACCTCCGCCTCCCAGGTTCAGGCGATTCTCCTGCCTCAGTCTCCCGAGTAGCTGGGACTACAGGCGTGCGTTACCACACCCTAGTAGAGACGGGGTTTCACCATGTTGGCCAGGCTGGTTTTGAACTCCTGACCTGAGGTGATCTGCCCGCCTCGGCCTCCCAAAGTGCTGGGATTACAGGCGTGAGCCACCGCGCCCGGCCGCATTTTCCTAATTTCTAATGAGGTTGAGCACCTTGCCTTATGTTGTTTGGCTCATTTGAATTTTTTCTTGTGTAAAGCACTTGTTCAAGTTTTTGCTGATTTTTTTTTTACTGTATTTTTCTTATTGGTTTTTCAGCGCTCTTTATATATTCCAGATATTCTAATATAAGTGTCTGGTGTTATACATTTCCCTCTATTTCTTTTTATCTCTTCCCTGAACAAAAAAATACGGTCTATGTTTAATGTGGGTACAATTGTACAGACTCTAGGTTTATTATGATCTTGTGTGTATGACTTTTGCTTGGCCCCATTTCACCTTCTCTGGAACCACTTTGTTTCTCTGATCCAGAGTTACAGTTTTAATATGAAGTGTAGAGATTCCTCCATTTCTCTGAGACTCAAAGGGGCATGGAGAAGAAGGGAAATTCGGCTTGGATTATGCATGGAGTCCTGTGCTCCAGTCCTTGTCCTGGCTCAGATTCATTCATTCATTTATTGAGACAGAGTCTTGCTCTGTCACCCAGGCTGGAGTGCAATGGTATAATCTCGGCTCACTGCAACCTCTGCCTCCCGGGTTCAAGTGAGTCTCCTGCCTCAGCCTCCTGAGTGGCTGGGATTATAGGCGCATGCCACTACACTTGGCTAATTTTTCTATTTTTAGTAGAAACGGGGTTTCACCATGTTGGTCAGGCTGGTCTCAAACTCCTGACCTCGTGATCCACCCAACTCAGCCCCCCAAAGTGCTGGCATTACAGACATGAGTCACAGTGCCCAGCCAGCTCAGATACTTTTAAATGCCCTAGGCCTACTTTCTCTAGCCAGTCTAATTCGTTCTATTGGATTCTGGAAACTTTCTGAAAACCCAGCCCAGTGCCCTGGAAGACAGCAATCCTCATTGTACTTTCTGCAGATGGCTCATTACAGGGTAATGGCAAAAGGAAAGAAGCAAGAGATTGTTATATGATCAAAAGACATACCTCTCCCCTAAAGCTTTCATTTATTAACGAAATGGTACCACATTGTACTTATAGGAGAGGTTGTTCTTCATCTGAGATACCTGAAAGGTATCCTTGTCTGTAGAAACACACAAAATGAACAAAACAGGAAGACAGTATCTATGTAAAGCTTCTATAAAAAGAAAACAGAGGCCAGACATAGTGGCTCATGCCTATAATCCCAGCGCTTTGGGAGACCGCAGTGGGTGGATCGCTTGAGGTCAGGAGTTCGAGAATAGCCTGGCCAACATGGTGAAACCCCATCTCTACTAAAAATACAAAAATTCGCCGGGCATGGTGTTGGGTGCCTATAATCTCAGCTACTCGGGAGGCTGAGGCAGGAGAATCACTTGAACCCGGGAGGTAGAGGTTGCAGTGAACCAAGTTCGTGCCATTGTACTCCAGCCTAGGCAATAGAGCAAGACTCTAGTTCAAAAAAAAAGAAAGAAAGAAAAAGAAAAAAGAAAAAGCCACTCTCATTTATGGCTAGTAGGAATCCAAAATGCACAGTTGCTATGGAGCGGAATTTGGCAATATCTAGCAAAAGTACACGTAGACTGCCCTTGACCTGGCAATTCCACCTCCCAAACAAAGTTCATGCCAGGAGTTTTGCATAAGGTACCACTGTTTGTTGAAAGACTGGAAAAAACAGGCCGGGCACAGTGGCTCACACCTGTAATCCCAGCACTTTGGGAGGCCGAGGCGGGTCAGGAGATCGAGACCATCCTGGCTCACACAGGGGCTCGCACATCCCTTCTTTACTAAAAAATACAAAAAAATAGCTGGGCATGGTGGCAGGCGCCTGTAGTCCCAGCTACTTGGGAGGCTGAGGCAGGAGAATGGTGTGAACCTGGGAGGTGGAGCTTGCAGTGAGCCAAGATCGTGCCACTGTATTCCAGCCTGGGCAGGAGAGCGAGACTCCGTCTCAAAAAAAAAAAAAAAAAAAAAGACTGGAAACAACCCAAATGCCCATCTATATAGAAGACTGGTTGAATACATTTTGGTTCAGAGTATTTTTGCACTGATTAAAAAAAAAAAAGAACAAGGAATATCTCTCTATATTTTTGTGGAGTGACCTCCAGGATATATAGTTAAGTTAAAAAGTAAGGTGGTTATAAGTGTATGTACATTATGGAGGAAGAGAATACAAATACATGCTGTCTTACATTACAGAAAAGCAAAGATAAACCAGAAGCAACAGAAAAGTTAACCTACAGAGGAAGGAGGAAAGGAGGGGAAAAGTCATGAATAAAAGCTGGACTTCTGTGAATATATCTAATTTTATAGATTTGACATAATTATAAAAACCAGATGTAAAAATTTTAAAGTCATCTCTCAAAACTTAAAATGAAAACAAAAAGCCTACAAATGAAGAAAAAAAAAGCCTACAAATGAATTGGTGGTATAAAAACACAAAGAGGAATTATTCTATCCCAAAGTACTATAAACAGTTGACTGTCATCCCTATTGGGATATACCACGAAGACAAAAAATACTGCAAAATAAATCTTAAACATTTCTCAACAATCATATTGTTGATGATAGTGTTGATATCAGAGACTGTTACATATGTACTGTGGAAGAAAGCAAATTCTTATCTTGTGTCATTGGGAACTGGGATTTTTACTACCTGAGAAAGAATCAAAGAGGTTGAGTAAAAGATAGCTTGAATTTGAACTGGAAGTATTAATGCAAATTTAAGATGCATTTCATTTTTAAAAATTTGTGTATTTCCTACTCTTTCTTCAGACAAAGTCTATAAACAGTAATATAGCCAGTAGCAGTGAACACCGCCAGTGCTCAGACTATGGTATCTAAATGCTGTTTCTGAGTATGAAAAAACATAGTGTCTTAGAGAAAAAGTTGATTCCAGGAATTGTACTAAATGAGCCCAAATGTCTCCTCATAGAAGTTGTCGATAACTACTTGGGTTTTGTCAAAGGATTTAGAAGCTAAATTACCTCAAGGTAGATAAACAATTGATGGAGTTGGAGGTGGTTCTTTATAGAACTATTCTAATAGAATTAGCATATTAATATTTGAAGCCATAATTAAGAGACCTGAGCAATAATCATCAATGGCTGCTAACATCACAGAAAAGGAGATAAGCAGATGTTCTATCCTGCCTGATAAAAATCACAAATATGAAGTAATCTTATTTAAACATATGTCTGAATAAGCCTTTAGCTGCAAGAACCAATTTATATGAAATAAAGAGTCAGAGGGCTAGGATAAATTCTAATCTCTCCTAAGTAGTGAGTTTGGATATGGAGCAGGAGTCTATCTGGTCTTTCTGGAGGGAAGGGAAAGAGGAGAGAAGAAATTTAGGAGCTTAGCACAGGAGCTCTCTTTGCCAGTCTGTCTCTCACCTTCACCTCAGTCTTGTTACCATCAGAAGAGACATGAAAAGGGAGAAAATGGTAGTTGTGGTCAACTCTGTGGTCAGCAGTGTTTACAGTGGCAGGCTGTTTACAGCAGTGAAGAGGGATGCCTTCCCTTCTCCCTTTGCAGAGGCCAAGTGGGAAAGATTGAACTCTCAACAAAGAATAGTGTTCTTACTGCCAGAATGTGTTTTGCTGGCATAGCTAGGCCTGACAACCACTTACTCAGCTTATCCTATGACAGGCCTACCTAGTTGCTGGCTGCAGACTTCCCTTAGTCAAATCCTGCCTTCCATGGGCCTATGGATAGCAAAATCCCCCAGAACCAAGGACAAAATATCATTCCCACTGTCAGGATTTCTGGATTTCTTTCTTTTTTCTTTTTTTTTTTTTTTTTGAGATGGAGTTTCACCCTTGTTGCCCAGGCTGGAGTGCAATGGCGCCATCTTGGCTCACCGCAACTTCCGCCTCCCTGCCTTAGTCTCCTGAGTAGCTGGGACTACCCTACCATGCCCAGCTAATTTTGTATTTTTAGTAGAAACGGTTTTTCACTGTGTTGCCCAGGCTGATCTCAAATTCCCAACCTCAGGTGATCCGCCCGCCTCCGCCTCCCAAAGTGCTGGGATTACAGGCGTGAGTCACCACGTCCAGCCCCCACTGTCAGATTTTTAATATTTCTCAGTGTTTTGCCCTTTCATGTTATTTAATTAATGTATTAGTCCATTCTCGCACTGCTATAAAGAAATATCTGAGACTGGGTAACTTACACGAAAAAAAGTTTCATTGACTAGCAGTTCTGCAGGCTATACAGGAAGCGTGGTAGCATCTGCTTCTGGGGAGGCCTCAGGAAACTTACAATCATGGCAGAAGGCAAAGTGGGAGCAGGCATTTTACATGGCAAGAGCAGGAAAAAGAGAGAGAGAGCAGGCAGGTGCTACAGACTTTTAAACAACTCACGAGCACTCACTATCATGAGAATGGCACCAAGGGGATGGTGCTAAACCATTCATAAGAAACCCCCCACCATGATCCACTCACCTCCCACCAGGCCCCATCTCCAGCACTGGGGATTACAATTTGACATGAGATTTGGGTGGAAACTCAGATCTAAACCATAGCAACTAATTTATTTATTTGAGACAGGGTCTTGCTCTGTCGCCCAGGCTGGAGTGCAGCGGTGCGATCATAGCTCACCGCAGCCTCCAACTCCTTGGCTCAAGCGATCCTCCCACCTTGGCTTCCCAAAGTGCTGGGATTATAAGTGTGAGTCACTGTGCTCAGCCTACACAACTGTTTTCAGCGGGGGTGGTTGTTAGGACATTGACTTGGCTGCTTTTTTCTTCCTAGAAATGAAAATAACAGTGTCTTGAATAAGGTAAAAGTTTATTCTTCTTTTATGTGAAAATCCAACTGCTAAAAGGAGTCCAGAAAGATAGGACAGCTCCCTTTCAGGAAGTCTTCTGAGGACCTAGGTTCTTCCTATTGTGTTGTTCCGCCATCCCGATAATGATGCCCTCTCTACCTGCATGGTCAAGAAGAGCTCAACACCATCACCTCCAGCCAGTGAGAAGGGAAAATAAGTGACGGACAAACAGCTCCCATTTAAGCATCACTTGCACTCATCCCATTGGACAGAACTTAGTGTGCAGTCACACCTAGGTACAAGAAAGGCTGGCAATTGTAACCTACAGCTAGAGAGCTGAAACTTAAGGGGTTGTAAAAATACATGAAAGAAGGGGCTGGGTGTAGTGGTTCATGCCTGTATTCTCAGCTCTTTGGGAGGCGGAGGTGGGCAAATCACTCGAGGTCAGAAGTTTGAGACCGGCCTGGCCAACATGGTGAAACTCCGTCTCTACTAAAAATACAAAAATTAGCCAGGTGTGGTGGCATGTACCTGTAGTCCCAGTTATTCAGGAGGCTGAGGAGGGAGAATTGCTTGAATCCAGGAGGTTGAGGTTGCGTGAGCTGAGATCATGCCACTGCACTTCAGCCTGGGCCACAGGGTGAGACTTTGTCTCAAAAATAAATCAATAAATAAAATAAATGGGAGAAGGCAATAAGGTCTGTTGGGTGCTAACTAACAGTCTTTTCCGTAGCTCATCAGCCGAGTTGCCTGGGGACAACATTTGGAGATGATCAGAGAAGTGGACTGACTTCATCCTAACTCTCTCTCTCGTCTCATTTTCTCCCCTAAGTTTTCTCTCCTTTTCCTGTATCTGATCTTATCTGCTTCTCAGTTGCTGATGCTCCTTTGGGATAGCAGGTCTTTAGAGGTAGCTAGGGTCACTGTAAATATATACAATTTTTTTTTTTTTTTTTTTTTTTTTTTTGTGAGAGTCTCGCCCTGTTGCCAGGCTGGAGAGCAATGGCACTATCTCAGTTCACTGCAACCTCCGCCTCCCGGGTTCAAGCAATTCTCCTGCATCAGCCTCCTGAGTAGCTGGGACTACAGCACGTGCCACCATGCCGAGCTAATTTTTGATATATACAATTTGTATTTGTCAAGTCTACCTTAATTTTAAAAAGAAAGAAGGGAGAGAAGAAGGGAAGGAAGAGAGAAACATATAGCCAACGCACATTTTCTCAGAGCCCCCAGGTGAAGCATTCACCTTATAAAGTAGGAACCACAGAAAATCCAAGGATGTTCTTGAGGCAAATTCTAGCCCACTGTGTTTTGTGACCTTAGTCCTTTGGTTGCGTGGTGAGCATGGAGGACTCTCGTTTTTATTTTCCTGATATTTGGGTTTTGAACTTGGAAGATGAGACAGGAAGAAGGAAGAGAGGTTAGTGAATGAGACTGGCCCATCTTCTGTTAAAATCACCCAGGGAGCTTCAAGATACCACCATGGTTGAGAACCACTGGTGGAGCTTGCCAAGGAGACACTCTACATTTTGCATACCCAACTGCACATGCTAGTAGACAAGAAAGGCAAGAACCACCACAACCCATCAACCCATGGTGTCTCAGCTCAGGCAGCTCAGATGTACCTCACCCAGGCCCAGGAGCCATCTATAAATGCTTACACACGCTAAAGACCATTGAGGATATGAGACAGAAACCAGAATCTGGTGAGGTAATTCAGCTGCCTGGGAAGGAAATGAGTGCAGCGAATGGGATTCCTGTTTCAGTTGCTACATCTGGCCAGGATGTCTCTGTTCTCTCTTTGGAGCAGTTCTCATGTCCCTAGGGCCACCTCTCATGCCCACGTATCGTCACCAATGGAAAGGGAAGAGATGTGGAGAGTTGGAGCTGGTTTCCTGAGGGGCACCCGTGTCTGCGTCATCTGTCACCTCTCTCGGGTGCCTGGCTCATTGCTAGCGGTGTCCCTCATCTTACGAAATAAATGGGGGAAGGACAGAACGTTGCTGTTTTAGGGCTCACTACAGTTTGGTCTGGTTGCTGTGACCGAACAGCTGAGCTCCTGTGAGGAGGAGGAAGGGCTGGTTGGGGGCCCTCAGAGCTCAGAGGACAGTGCAGGGCACTTCATTACGTCCCCACCATACAGCCTTCCAGAATGCACAGTGTCCACTTACATGGGCTCCCGGGAACCATTGCTTCCTTGTTTTCTCTCGCCTTCCTTCCTTTACACCCTTGCACCCTCCTGGCTGATTCCGGGTCTAGCTGGCCTTCATTCTTATGTCTGAGTCTGGGCCACCCATGCCTGGCTGTACCCTGGAAGGGCCATGGCTGGGCCTCAGGCAAGACGCCCCCTCAGGACCCAGCCCCTCGATTTCCAAGACTTTCTTCATGCTGCGTGATGTCAGGGATCACTGTGCCCATGCGATGGACGGGGCAGGACGGGGCAGGACGGAGCAAGGAAGGGACATGACGGAGACAGGAAGTAAAGGAGTAGAACATCATCCCGCCTCACACCCTCCCTGTGTGACAAAGGAGAGGGCCTGGGTGACAGCGGGGGGTGACATGCACCAGAGAGCCAGAGCCACCTGCAAGAGCATCACCGAGCACCCCGGGTGGAGCCGCAGGGGAGGGCTGCAGGCAGAGCACAGTCCTCTTCTGGGAATTCTTAGGAAAGTGGGTGCAATTCATGGACTTTCACAGAATTTTCCATTCTGGGAGATTCGTGGAAGAGAAGCGTATGTTATTTCCATTAAAGAACATCTCTGGGGGACTTCAAGGTACTCAAATTATAGATCCATTCTTCCATGAATAAAGCCACATTTAAAAAAACGTGCAGTAGGAGACACACATCTTTAAGGGAACCATTTTATAGAGTGAGTAACCCTGCATGAAGGCAGTCCCCTTTGGGGCAGTGAAGGGCGTGTTGAGAAGTGCAAACCTCTACAGATCCCACATCTGCCAAACAGCACGCTCCCAGTACAGAGCTTTCTCCCTTTCATGTCTGAGCAGTTTCCATTTGTTTGTTTGTTTTGAGATGGAGTCTCGCTCTGTTGCCCATGCTGGAGCACAGTGGCATGATCTCAGCTCACTGCAACCTCTGACTCCCAGGTTCCAGCTACTCTCATGCCTCAGTCTCCCTAGTAGCTGGGATTATAGGTGCCTGCCACCGCATCCAACTAATTTTTGTATTTTTAGTAGAGATGGGGCTTCACCGTGTTGACCAGGCTGGTCTCGGACTCCTGACCTCAAGTGATCCACCTACCTCAGCCTCCCAAAGTGCTGGGATTATAGGCATGAGCCACCGCACCCGGCTGGTTTCCATTTGTTACGTCCATGCCCACTGCATATCTCATTTCAGTAAACATCGGCTCTGTTTTTGTGTCTGTGAGCATTCGTTCATTTCCTCTTATTCTGAAAATGACCTTCTGTCTCCTTCCAGTTGCTTCCCTCCCAGGAGCCCAGGGCAGATCTCTGCTCGTGTGGCTCGTCTTCCAGTTACAATCTCTACTAAGGGGAGATTTTGTCTTTCTTTTACATAAAAATCTCCTCGAATCTATGACATGGGCAGGCTTCCATGCTGCTCAGAGTGTGGTCTGTGCCAAGAAATAAACACGGAAATTGAAGGTAAACATCTAGAAAGTTTTTAGCAATTCGACATTGCCACAACACCCAAGGGGGCGATTCTGAACATGACTTGATATTGCCAGACACCAGCCCTGCTTCTGTAGTAGGGGACCTTGGAGCTGCTAAGGCAGCGTGGTGGCGACAATGGCTCCCGTGACATGCAGGTGACTGCACCATAGCTCGAGATGTAGGAGGTAGAACGGCCTTATGTCTTGGTTTGCCTGGGACGGTCCTCTTCATCACTATGGTCTCAGCATAAATTGGATGATGATGCCCCCTTTCCACTCTTAGAAGTATCCCAGTTTGGCCGAGCGTGGTGGCTCACACCTGTAATCCCAGTGCTTTGGGAGGCAGAGGCGGGCAGATCACCTGAGGTCAGGGGTTCGAGACCAACCTGGCCAACATGGTGAAACCCTGTCTGTACTAAAAATACAAAAATTAACTGGACGCGGTGGTACATGCCTGTAATAACAGCTACTCGGGAGGCTGAAACAGGAGAATCACTTGAACCCGGGAGGCAGGTTGCAGTGAGGTGAGACTGAGCCATTGCACTCCAGTTTGGGCAACAAGAATCAAACTCCGTCTCAAAAAACAAACAAACCAACAAAACCATGATTCAGCCCACCAATGGCCTCAGGTTACTGTGTATACAAGGTGTTTGTGGAATAGTCCTGGTCTCCCACAATTTCAACTGATGTCCAGAGTTAAAGGGCTCTAAGTAAGTACCCCACCTTCTATAAAGTGTTGCTAAGCAAAGCCCCCAATGCTGAGGCTTTGATACAAAGTACCATTCCTGTACCTTCCCCTCAATCCTTTTGTTTTGTTTTGTTTTGTTTTTGAGATGGAGTCTCGCTCTGTCGCCAGGCTGGAATACAGTGGTGCAATCTTGGCTCACTGCAACCTCTGCCTCCTGGATTCAAGTGATTCTCCTGCCTCAGCCTCCCGAGTAGCTGGGATTACAGGCATGCACCACCACGCCCAGCTAATTTCTGTATTTTTATAGAGATGGGGTTTCACCATGTTGGCCAGGCTGGTCTCGATCCCCTGACCTCATAATCTGCCCACCTCAGTCTCCCAAAGTGCCGGGATTGCAGGTGTGAGCCACCACGCCTGGCCCCCCTTCATTTTTTTTGCATCAGAAGAGACATGAAAAGAGAGAAAATGGTAGTTGTGGTCAACTCCGTGGTCAGCAGTGTTTACAATGGCAGACTGCAGAGTTGAAGAGGGGTGCCTTCCCTTCTCCCTTTGCAGAGGCCAAGTGGGAAAGGCTGAGGAGCAAGAAAGGGAGACCAGCATTTCTATTTCTCAGTTGGGTTCCAGTTTGGGCACCTGCCTGTCGGCCATCTGCCCAGTAGGAAGCACTTCCTCGATAACCGTGCAGCCGTGCCCAACCCCAGTTCATGCGGCTCGACTGTGGATTTCTCTCTTTAGTATGAGGGGTACTTAGCAGAGTATTTTTTTTTCAGATTTGACCTTTAACTGGCAAATTCTGGGTCAGGAAGAGCGCCCCTCAACATTTTTTGATGCCAATCCTTTCCCCCCGAATCTGCCACTAGTTACAGTAACTCAGCTTGGGAATCAAGGCTTTCCCACTTGAGCAATTGGAGGGATGCAGGGTCTGACAGGAGCCCAGAGGCCATTCAGAGGATGGGCAGCAACAGTGCCCTGGCTCCAAACAGGGCAGCCAGGTGCAAGGTGGGCACAGAGCTTAGCAGAGAAGGTGGGTCGGCAAGGCCAGGTGCGTGGCAGGAGTGGCGGGGAGCCTGGTGGGCTGTGGGGAGTAGAGGTAGTTCATGGCCAGCGTAGAGCTGAGAACATGGAGAAAGAACCGCAAACTCTTAATTTTTCTGTAGAACTAGGCTGGTGCTCAGAGCTGCTGGCAGCCTCAGCTGGAAATCTGTTTACCCAGAGAACGAATCATCAGATAAGCTTTGTGGTGGAAGAGAGCCATGATTCTCAGTCTAAATATTGCAATTAGAGGGAGAGGCAATGGGAATCCAATGGAACTTGTGTCCGGTGAAGCTCTAGTCAGCCTGAAGCAGTGACTTGGGTCTAAGGTGAAGCCTTATTTATGGAGAAGTGATCCCAGGCAGAAACAGCTATTGGCCAGAGTTTTGGAGAAACATGAGTTGACTCAGAATTAGGCCATGAACTGAGGTTATTATTTGCCTTTTTTTCCCCCCTTGATTTTTTGTTTTGGGTTTTATTTAAATTATGTTTGGTAGAAAGAGACTTACAAATAGGCAGATTCTTATTTTTCTTAACTTGATCGTATGAGTTCCATTAGGAGATATAGATGACTAAGTGGTATTGTGGTTTTTATGAACATATTAGGGTTCTCCAGAGAAACAGAACCAATAGCATCTATTTTATATATACACATACACACATATGTATGTGCATATATACACATGCATTTATATTGATTTTTTATTTTTTTGAGACAGGGTCTCATTCTGTTGCCCAGGCTGGAGTGCAGTGGCACCATCACAGCTCACTGCAACCTCAACCTCCCAGGCTCAAGTGAGCCTCCCACTTCAGCCTCCCGAGTAGCTGGGACCACAGGCATGTGCCATCATGCCCAGCTAATTTTTCTATTTTTTTGTAGAGGTCTCCCTGTGTTGTCCAGGCTGGTCTCAAACTCCTGAGCTCAAGCCATCCTCCTGCCTTGCCCTACCAACATGTTGAGATTCCAGGCATGAGCCACCATGCCTGGCCTATTTATATGTATTTATATATGTATATAATATGTAGAGCTTTACTGTGAAGTATTGCCATGCAATTATGAAGGCTAAGAGGACCCACAATCTGCCTTCTGCAAGTGGAGACCCAGGAAAGTCAGTGGCATAGCTCAGAAGCCTGAGAGCTAGAGACCTAGTGGTGTAGATTCAAATCCAGGTCTGAAAGTCTGAGAATGAGGAGCACCGAGGGAAGGAGATGACCCACCCTCCAGCTTCAGCAGCCAGGTAGAGAGCAGATTCCTTCTTCCTCTGCCTTTTTGTTCTGTTCAGGCCCTCCGTGGATTGGGTGATGCCCAGCCACGCTGGGGATCTGCTTATGAGTCCACCAAGCCAAAGGCACAGGAACATCCTCCCAGACACAACCAGAAGTAATGTCTAACCAGCTCTCTGGGCACCCCGTGGCCAGCTTGACACATACAGTTCCCCATCACCGCGAATCATGGATTGGGAGCTGTGCTTTGCTGGCGAAGCAGCTCTCCGTGGGGAACAGTAAGCTCCGATGTGTAGCGTTGGCTGATCTTTGTGGCATAAATGCTCCCACTTCAACTCATTTCAAGCTCTCCCACGAAGTCACTGAGCGGGGAATGGGCCGAGATACACACGATCAGCTTTCCCAAGCCAGTACAAGCTGGCTCCAGCACTCCCCAGTGGGGACCAGACGTCTGAGACCAAACGAAACGTTTAGGCTCGCAGTTGTCACTACTGTCTTAGAGTCGGGTGGAAGGACAAATTCTGGGATTCTGTATTTTTGTGGTAGGTGTTTTTTTTAGTTTTTCTTTATTTTTTGCTTTTTGGGTTTTGTTTGTTTTGAGATGTAGTCTCACTCTGTTGCTCAGACTGGAATGCAGTGGCGCAATCTCAGCTCACTGCAACCTCCACCTCCCAAGTTCAAGCAATTCTCCTGCCTCAGCCTCCCAGGTAACTGGGATTACAAGCGTGCATCACCACGCTTGGCTAATTTTTGTAATGTTTTTTAGTAGAGACGAGGTTTTGCCATGTTGGCCAGACTGGTCTTGAAATCCTGACCTCAGGTGATCCACCCGCCTCAGCCTCCCAAAGTGCTGGGATTACAGGCGTGAACCACCATGCCTGGCCATATTTATTTATTTTTTGAGACAAAGTTTTGCGAGTTCACCCAGGCTGGAGTGCAGTGGCCTGATCGTGGCTCACTGTGAGGCAGGAGAATAAGGCCTGGAGGCAGGGAACTTAAGGGCAGCCAACCCATGCTGACTTCCTAGAACTAAATCAAAATGAAAGCACTTTAGCAACGACAGGAATGTGAATGTCTTTGTAACTTCACTTCATCCTCTCTATTTACATAGACCACATACACCAAGTAACATCCTCTCCATTTACAATAGGGTGCATTCTGAGTAAATGAGTCTGTAGCTTCACTTCATTCTTGGTTACATGCCAGGTAACCAGTGGGAAACCTCTAGAGTGTTGAAACTCCAACAAGGTCTGTAACCGGGGCTCTGGAGCCCCTATACTTGGGCCACTCCCGTTCTATGGAATGTACTTTCGTTCTCAATAAATCCTTGTGCGTTTTGTCCCATTTTTTGTCAGAGATGCCGAGTACCTGGACACCTTCTACCGATTACAACTGCAACCTCTGCCTCCTGGGTTCAAGCGATTCTCCTGCCTCCGCCTTTTGAATAGCTGGGATTACAGGTGCGCGCTACCATGCCCAGCTAATTTTTGTAATTTTAGTAGAGCCAAGGTTTCACCATGTTGCCCAGGCTAGTCTTGAACTCCTGACCTCAAGAGAGCTGCCTGCCTTGGCTTCCCAAAGTGTTGAGATGACAGGTGTGAGTCACTGTGCCCGGCCAGTGTTGTAGAAGTTTTTTTAAACAACTACCTACTATCTCTCCTGGTTCTAATAGTAATTTTTTCCCAATCGTCTAGGGAGTTGGAGAACTCAATCCAATCTCTCGTGGAAATTTACATCAATCTAACATTCCTCAATCTGGAAAAGATCTTATGAGTCTTCTACTTCAAACCATTCATTTCAAGATGTGGAAACTAAGGCTGAAAGAGATAAAGTGACTTATCCAAGATCCCAGGTAAAGTTTCCAAAGAAATCAGAACTAACATCTAGTTCTCCTGGTAAGTGTGTGTGTGTGTGTTTCTACTACAATTTGCTACTCCTCAAAGATGTAGAAACAGGGGCCCTGCCTCTGAACAATACATGAGAGGGAGCCCATATATTGTTCTGGATGGGTTAGAGGTGGACATCAGCCACCAATGTACAGTACATTATTACCCCTCTTTACTTTTGCTATGGTAAAGGGACAAGGAGTAGCAACCTGGGAGGAAGAGAAATTAGCTTTTGACCATAAACCTATAGCATTTGCCTCGAAATCAGTTTGAAGAAACCGTGACAGAACTCAACTCTGGAGCCCCAAGTATGCGTTCCTTGGATCCAAGGAAAATCATGCCTTCCACCAAGCTCTGTAAGAGGCAGAATTGCATGGCACTTTATAAATCGATAGGGGATTTTTGTTTGCTTGCTTGTTTGTTTGTTTCTTGGGAGCTAGAGGTGGTAGCAGGGTCAGCTGCAACAAGATGGTGGTGAAAAATAGCGAGTACATGGGGAAAAAAGGAAGCTGCACATTTCCTCCCAAAATACAGAGGGTGCCTTGACCTTAAAGTCACCAGGGGCAGAGAGAACACCTCTCCCTGGCAGTTGATTTTGACTCAAAGTACAAAACAGCTGAAAGACGAGAGGCAACAACCGGCCATTGTTTGAATCTACAGACATTCAAGTGAAGTTTTGTCTCCTCTGCATTTTTACATAATGCTAAGAAAGGCTGGGATTATCAGAGATGGAAACTAAATGATCTCAGGATAGCCTCCTCACTGTTCTTTACAACACTAGCAGCATTCTTGCCCCTCAGTAGTGCTTACCCTGAGAAGCAACCATTTTCCATCCTTGATACTCAGCTCAGTGCAGCCCTGACAAGCTCTGAGGGCAGGAACCGATTTTGTTGGACCTTCTTGAGAACTATTGGCTGAGGAGTGTGGGAGCCTCTGTGGACTGTGTGGGGTTCGTGTTAACTTCGACAGTTGCTTATAATGGAGTCAGACTAGTTTTTTCATATCTAAATTGATTTCATTATTTTATATTCTCAAGTGGAGAATGAAGTTTGGGTAAAAGCAAGTCCTGGCTACATGTCGAACTCAATCATCAGCCTTTCTTCTCTCCGAGGCTCCTTTCTTTCCCACGCATGTGGTGAAGATGCATAGGTTAGTTTCAGTCTTTCCCAAGTGGCCTGTCAGCTGTGCTCCTGGAGTCTGTGGGCTCTCCCTTCCCTCCGGGATCCCACTTTACTGCCAGCTGGGTGCTAACACACCCTTTGATAGGATGGCATTCCCTGTCCCTGGTTCCAGTGGGGAGATGGGACTGCATTAGTAATTAAAAACTTAATTTGAATTAAAGTCTCCTTTTTAGTTTAATGTAGTTTGAATTAGGTTTTCTAACATTTGGAACCAAAGAATCTTGACTGAGTTCACTTCACTGCTATATATATTTAGCTTGTTTCTATCAACCTGGCAGGTATCTATTTCTCACGCGTGGCACACTCAATGTAATTTATTTCTTTTCACCCTCTAAGTGAGCTCTATGTGGATTTTTCCATGTTTCCACCTGTTCCCTAGTGGCTGCTACTAAAGGGTATGGATAATTAAATGAAATTTCATTGTAGGGGGTGAGATGGATTTTATAGTAATGTGCTAAATATGACTTTCCTCAGTGTCCAAGACAAAAATCATTTAAGAAGTGAAGCCTTCCCAGTAGATCCACTCAATGGCATATTCCAGTTCCTACCCATTTTCCAAAGTGCTTCATCTCTACAATCTTCCAACACCATATGAACTCTCTACCCACCTAAAGTGTATCCTGCAGTGCCTCAGCCCCTAGAGACAGCTCCCCAAATAGTTGCTCTTATTAATATTCTACTCTGCAATTAGCTTGATGGCTTTGGAAGCAGACAGTTCAAGGTTCACAAACCTAGCTCCATCACTTACTAGTTATATGAATGAGGAGGAAGTTAGCCTTTCTGACCTGTATTTTCCTCATCTGTACAATGGGGCTCCATTTTTTATTGTAAAATACTTGCTCCAGGCCAGTTGTGAAGATTCAATAAGATAATAAAGAAAAAAACAAACAAACCCAGAACCTGGTGCAGACTAAATTATAGCCCAGGGCCTCACACTGGGGGGGCCCCCTCCACATGGGTCAAAGCCATTAGGTATAGTCCTGTGTTCATTTGACTGTTGTTAGTCAGTCAGAGTGCACCTTGTCAGTGGTGCTGAACATCTTTTTAATAGCATTGGATTTAAACCATGCTGACCTTATTCTAGCCTTCAATTTCTTCACTCACAGTACCCTTTTAAGGAAAGAACAACTTGGCAGTATCAAATAAGACCAGCTGCCCTAAATTAAGATTTTAAACATTTAGTTTAGTTCTAGTTTGAAAAGGACCAAATGTCTCCCAAAAACTCTCTGATGTCTGGAGAAGTATTTTTATTTGGAAAGGGCACCATTTTGTTCTCTAAATGCCTTGAAGTTGGCTATTCATAAGATATTGCATTTTTAAATTAAATAATTAAAATCTAAGCTGTTTTCCAATTGCTCCTGATATGATTTGGCTCTGTGTTCCCACCCAAATCTCACCTTGAACTGTACTCCCATAATTCCCACATGTTGTGGTAGTGACCTGGTGGGAGATAATTTGAATCTTGGGGGCGGTTTCCCCCATACTGTTCTTGTGGTAGTGAATAAGTCTCCCAAGATCTGATGGTTTTATCAGGGGTTTGTGCTTTTGCATCTTCCTCATTTTTCTATGGCCACCACCATGTAAGAAATGCTTTTCACCTCCCGGTATGATTCTGAGGTGTCCCCAGCCATGTGGAACTGTAAGTCCAATTAAACCTCTTTTTCTTCCCAGTCTTGGGTATATCTCTATCAGCATCAAGAAAAGAGACAAATACAGCTCCCTACGATTCCTTTTTAAGATGTGGTTTTCCCTGGGATGTCAAGCTCAGTTCTACTGAGGAAAACACATCTCCTGGGAGAAGAAATGGGTTTTTAGGGGTGTGCTCTTTCCACTTCTGCTATATTGTCTTTGCTTTTAGGGATAATCAAATCAATAAAAGACATTGCTAGCTGGGTGTGATGGCCCATGCCTGTAACCCCAGCACTTTAGAAGGTCAAGGTAGGATTGCTTTGAGTCCAGGAGTTCTAGACCAGTCTGGGCAATATAGTGAGACCCTGTCTCTACCAAAAAAAAAAAAAAGAAAAAAGAAAAATAGGCAGGTGTGATGTTGCATGCCCATAGTCCCAGCTACTTGGGAGGTTGAGAAAGGAGGATCACTTGAACCTGGGAGGTCCAGGCTGCAGTGAACTATGATTGTACCACTGATACCCCAGCCTTAACGATAGAGACCCTATCTCAAAACAAAACAAACAAAAGAAAAACATATTGCTTTTTGATTCTTGGGCGAAGGCCTATAAGTTAGAAACTTTCGTCCATCTAGGTTCATTGGAAATGTCATGCAGAAATGATAGCTTGTAGAGAGGATGAAGAGGAGTGAAGGAGATCGATGAGTTTGGAATCAGCAAATGAGGCTCAAGTGACCTGAAGACCCTTACTGGGAGGGTCCCTGTATGAAATCAATGCCAGACACCATGGGCCGATCACCCACTAATGATCAAGCATGTGGGAAGTTCTTACCATTCATGACCTCATGGACCCTGACGCTTTTAGTCCCATTTCACAGATCCATTCCAGGGCTGTCTGACCCGAAAGCCTGGCCCTTTCTATTGTACTAGCCAACCTTTCTAGGACTGAGATGAGACAACTACAGTGCAGGTCTACTCGGAAAGTCACCACTTCTGCAAAAAAAGATCTCACATCTTCCCATATCACTCTGTACATCATTCTGATGGCTTTGGTAAACAGGGAGGAAGCTTTGGGTAATGGAATGAGCAAACCCTCAAGGCCCTGGGGGCAAGTCTCAGCTCTTTTTACTAGTTGCATGACCTTGTGATGATAATAGCTGAATAAACTGAACTGTGTACTCCCAAAATTTGTATTTTGAAGCCCTACCCGCAACGTGATGATATGGCAGGTAATTAGAGTCAAACGAGATGTAAAGGTAGATGCTAATGTAATGGCATTGGTGTCATTATAAGAGGAGAAGATACCAGAGAGCTTGCTCTCTCTGCCCAGGCAGAGGGAAATGCCATGTGGATGCATAAGGAGGAGGTGGCTGTCTACAAGCCAGGAAGAGAGCCCTCACCAGAATTTGAATCTTCTAGCACGTTGATCTGGACTTCCAGGTTCCAGGACTGTGAGAAAATGAATTTCTGTTGTTTAAGCCACCCAGTCTGTGGTATTTTGTAATAGCAGCTCAAGTAGACTCATACAGTGGTGAATACCATTCTAAGCACTTTAGAGACATCAACTATCCTAATGTATAACTACGAGGAAGATATTATCACCTGTATGTTACAAATGAGAAGCCAAAAGCTTAGCGAGGCCATATGCCTTAGGGGTGAAAAATAGTTTAGATAATACACAAAAAATACCAGCCCCAGCAGAAAGAGATCAGGATTGGCCCAGTGCCAAGGATGACAGAGATTGAATGCAAAGGGGAACAAGGAAAGTTTTGGGAGTGATGGAAATATTCTGTGTCTCATTTTATATCTTGGAGGTAGTCACATGGGTGTATATATTTGTCAAAACTTACTGAGCTATAGAGTTAAAATGGGTATATTTTACTGTATGTAATTTATGACCCAAAGATGATTGAAAATTTTTTAAAAAGTGGTTGTAGCCAAAAAGAAAGATAGGAACTAGAGTTAGAACATTTGTGTCTGAATTGAATTCCAGCTCCACCACGTATTATTTATATGCTTTTGATCAAGTTATTAATCTCTCTGGGTCTCTCAGCCTTCAGTTTTTCATCTCTTAAATGGTAGTAGTGTTTTCTCAATATACATTTTAAGACTGTTATGAAAGCATTTCATACTATATTTTATTCATTTTTACATTCATCCAACAAGCATATAAAGAGCACATACTGTGAGTCAGGCACTGTTGTTGTAGGCAGGACAGATGCACCATTCCGGGAAGTACAGCAGGAAACCAAACAGAAGGGGGACAGGAGACCAAGATAGGGGGACTGCTTGAGCCCAGGAGTTCGAGACCAGCCTGGGCAACAAAGTGAGACCCTGTCTCTATTAAAACACACACACACGCACACACACACACCCCTATGTATGTGTATGCATAAAACTGACAGGGACTCTGTGCCCATGGAGCTAATTTTCTTTTTTCTAAATAAGGGATTTATTAGCTTTTTTTAAAAAAAAAAAAAAAAAAACCTTTTATTTTAGGTTCAGGGGTACATGTGTAGGTTTGTTATATTGGTAAACTCTGTCACAAGGGTTTGTTGAACATATTATTTCATCACCCAGGTACTAAGCCTTGTACCCAATAGTTATTTTTTCTATTTCTCTCCTTCCTCCCACCTCCACCCTTTGGTAGGCCCCTGTCTCTGTTGTTCCCTTCTGTGTATCCATGTGTTTTCATTATTTAGCTTCTACTTATAAGTAAGAATATGCAGTATTGGGTTTTCTGTTTCTGTGTTAGTTTGCTAAAGATAATGGCCTCCAGCTGTACCCCTGTTCCTGCAAAGGACATGATATTGTTCCTTTTATGGCTGCATAGTATTCCATGGAGCTAATTTTCTATAAAAGGAGAGGAAAGACCACAGACAAGTAAAATCACAATTGCAGGTAGAAATACAGTCTATGAATGAAATTAAACAAAGCCATGTTATTACCTAGGGAATATATTGGAGAGAATGCACAGGGAAAGGCTTCCTGAACCTTCAGGGGGTGTCTGAACCAAGTTTTAAGGAAGGAGGAGGAGATCATGCAAGGATCTGAAAGAATGGGTCTCCAGGCAGAAGGAATAAGAAGTGCAAAGGCTGGAATGAGCTTGGGCAGTCAAAGAATCGAAAGCCCAGTATGACTGGAGAGGAGTGAGCCAGGCCGAGGGTTAAGGAACAGGAAGAATAGTTCGAAGTGGGTTTGTGATGAGCATGGATCAAAGGCTATGTTGTGGAAAATTCTTCATGGTGGGGACAACAATGGAAGCCAACAAACTTGTAGGATGTCACGACACTAGCACAGGCACCAGGGCTTGGACCAGGCTGGTGGTCTTAGAGAAGGAGCAAAGCACGTGGACTCTGGATACACGCTGGCGATTGGGTCAGCTGGGCATGCTGCTGTATTGAGGGAGGGGAATAAGAAAGAAAAGACTCAATAATGGCTCTGAGTGGTTTTAACTTCTACAACTGGGTAGATGTTGGTGCCCTCTGCCGAGGGAAGGAAGTGTGGAGCAGGAAGCCCAGCGCTCTGGTTTTGACTTGCTAAATTAGACACGCCTATTAGACAACCGCGTGGAGATGGCAGGTCTGCAGCTGGATATGAATCTGGAGCTCAGGGGCAAGTTCAAGGCTAGAGATGCAAGGAAATGCCTAGAGCAACATACAGCATTTTGTTGTTACCTCTCCTTGCATTCACTCCGGGAACCACCACTTCCTCCTGTCACCTTCTAAAGTATATTTCATTCTCCCTAGATGCCTACAGGGGTGGGAGCTCAAGTGTGGGGGCAGGAAAGTGAGGTAAGCACAGAGGTAGTTCTCATGGTTCTCAGTAGACACGAGACACGATAGCCAGTCACTGCACTTCAATGAGTAGTCTCTTTCCTGAAGGATCATATATATTTGCAGGCTCCCTGTAAGGAGACAAGGTCTAGCTCTGTCACCTAGGCTCGAGTGCAATGGTGCAATCACAACTCACTGCAGCCTTGACCTTCTGGACTCAAGCGATTCCCCTGCCTCAGCCTCCCAAGTAGCTGGGACTGAGTCGTGTGGTGCATGCCACCATGCCTGGCTAATTTTTGTGTTTTTTGAATAAACAGAGTCTTGCTATGTTGCCCAGGCTGGTCCTGACCTCTTGGGCTCAAGCAATCTGCCCACCTTGGCCTTTCAAAGTGCTGGGATTACAGGTATGAGCCACCACTCCTGGCCAGTCCTTCTCATTTTAAAGACTACCTTCTGGTTGGGCACAGTGGCTCATGTCTGTAATCCCAGCACTTTGGGAGGCCAAGGCGGGCGGATCACTTGAGGTCAAGAGATTGAGACCATTCTGGCCAACATATGAAACCCATCTCTACTAAAAATACAAAAAATTGACTGGGCACAGTGGCTCACGCCTGTAATCCCAGCACTTTGGGAGGCTGAGGTGGGCAGATCACAAAGTCAGGAGTTTGAGACCAGCCTGGACAACACGGTGAAACCCCGTCTCTACTAAAAATACAAAAATTAGCCAGGTGTGGTGGCGGGTGCCTGTAATCCCAGCTACTCAGGAGGCTGAGGCAGGAGAATTGCTTGAAATCAGAAGGCAGAGGTTACAGTGAGCCGAGATGGTGCTGTTGTACTTCAGCCTAGGCAACAAAGCAAGACTCCATCTCAAAAAAAAAAAAAAAAGAAAGAAACACAAAAAATCAGCCAGGTGTGGTGGTGCGTGCCTGTAGTCATAGCTACTCGGGAGGCTGAGGCAGGAGGATCACTTGAACCTGGGAGGCAGAGGTTGCAGTGAGCCGAGATTGCGCCGCCCCACTCCAGCCTGGCAACAGAATGAGACTCCTTCTCAAAAAGCAAACAAACAAACAAACAAACAAAAAGACTACCTTCTAAGAAGCACCTTCTTGACCATCCTATCTAAAATGGGTCTTCTCCCTTAGCTTCCACTCCCATGGTAGCATTTCCTCACCCAGCACAATGTTGGTTTCATTGAAAGCAGTCATTTGTAATGATAATCACTAGTTCAAGTTCATTGTCTCTCTCCACCTTTGGAGAGAGGGTTTGACTCTATATTGGAAGGAGATGTACCTGTCGTGGCAATCCTTGTCAGCCAGAGCTAGCATAGTGCCTGTCACACCCTAGGTGCTCAATAAATGTCTGCTGAAGAACTTAATGAGCTATATGTGAGATATCATGGTTCAGAGTGCATTCATTGAAGCTCCAAGCATGGGCTGAAGCAGCCTTATTCCAGATCACCAGGCCCTTAGCCCAAGACCAGAAATGGGTTTTTAAAGATGGCACAGGGAGCAATTATCAGGGAGTGTGGAGACAAACAACATGGCAAATCTCCAAGCCCTGCCAGGCACTGGGCGCCATTTGCATTCATCACTGAGCACCACGGCATATGCAAGCTTGTTAGCAGGATCATGGGCCAGAGATGGATGGATCCACTCCAGCCTCCTGCTAAGCTCCTGAAACGAAAGATTTTTGTTAGTGTTTTGAATTGTTCTCATGAGATGTCATGGCCGGCAAGCTGGAAAACCGTGTGGCTCTTTGCCAGTTGCCTAGTTTTAAATCTAGTCTTCCATGGAAAATGAAATTGAGAAAGAATTTAAGATTTCTAATTGGGATCTGTCCCCTGGAGGGGAGAAGGCTATTTTTATGTTCCAACCCAACACACTGGAGAGATCTGGGAATGCAGCCTGTATCCAACTTGTTTTTTATTTTTTTAAAATTTTTTTTTAGACAGAGTCTCTATTGCCCAGGCTGGAGTGCAGTGGCACAATCTCAGCTCACTGCAACCTCTGCCTTCTGGGTTCAAGCGATTCTCATGTCTCAGCCTCCTGAGTAGCTGGGATTGCAGGCATGCTTTACCACACCCAGCTAGTTTTTGTATTTTTAGTACAGATGGGGCTTCTCCATGTTGGCCAGGCTGGTCTGAAACTCCTGACCTCAAGTGATTCGCCAGCCTAGGCCTCCCAAAGTGCTGGGATTACAGGCGTGAACCACTGTGAGAGAGACTGGAATGAGAAGCTAAGCACTAGCTGTCCTCCAAAGAGGAAGCCGGAAACATCACCCAGGTCTCAGCTTCTCAGCAAGGTTTATCATCCAAATCTGTTCAGAGATAGGAAGAAGGGATTCAGTGGGTCCAGATAAGGAAGTAGGGCTGGGCATGGTGGCTCACACCTGTAATCCCAGCACTTGGGAGGCCAAGGCAGGAGGGCCACTTGAACCCAGGAGTTCAAAATCAGCTGGGGCAACAAAGTGAGACCCCATCTGTACAAAAAAGTAAAAAAATTAGCTGGGCCTGGTGGCCCATTGTTGTGGTCCCAGTCACTCATGTGGAAGATGTGGGAGAATCACTTGAACTCAGGAGGTCGAGGCTGCAGTGAGCTGAGATCGTGCCACTGCACTCCAGCCTGCACAAGAGAGTGAGACCTGTCGAAGGGAGGGGTGGGGAGGGGAGGATTCAGACATTTGTTATCTTGAAATAACAGCCTCTTTCTATGCTGAAGAGTATTAATTTATGCGTGTGAATTACCCAATAGGAAGGCATGAAGGCAAAGGAAAAACCTACACGATTTCCATTACTGGAGAAGAGGGCAGAGTTCATGAGTTAAGAGAAATCGTGATGAATGCAGGGAGATGCTAGAATTTGTGTCTCTTCTGAAATATTGTATATGCCTCTTAGTAAGGGAAAAACCTGTCTCTCCCTCACTAAATAGTGTGATAAAATGCTAGAAGGATCTGCTTGTATCAATCACAGTATTTTGGGAGAAAAGGGAGGGGTTAAATGTTTGCAACCCAAGGAAACAGGAAACAGGAACTAGTGGCTCCCCAAGCCCAAAACCTCAATGGTATTTGATTATTTAAGAGCTGGAAAACGCTGTGTATGACACATCACTCGGGCTTGTTGGCATTTGGTATCTGACACCAAAACGGTCAGGATGAGTTGAGGATCGGGCCCCTGCCTCAGAGATGTAGAACAGTTCTTTGTGAAATGCTGTCTGGTTACTTTCTGGGTGCCCTGATTTGTGGGTGATAATGTTCCCTTTTCCCACCACCATCCAACCCTTGAAAGTCCCACTATAAAAGGAAAATGAAAAAGAGACCAATGGCATGGGTTGAAAAAGTGCAGCCACAACCGACAGGATTTTTAAAGCAGAAACAGGTTCTGTGCGATGCGAGTGAGCACTGTAGGAGAATCCTACCGTTCTTTCATATGCTTCCTGAGCCGGAAGCTTTCCCATTCTTCACGTTCCCCACCCCAATCTGGGTCCCTGCTCCGTGCCAGGGGGGCCATCGGCCACAGTGTGGAGGTGAGGAAGGGCTGCGGGAGCCCAAGCCCTTGCTTGCTGGGGTTCAGGGTGGGATGGAAATTCTACAGTGATGCCAGGACAAATATTCTACTCATCATCACTGATGCTCATGGTCAAAACAAGAAAAAGTTGTGGAAACAAAAATCATTTCTCTCAACATGATGTGTTACTTTCCTCTCTGAAGTGCCCCCTGGTGAATAGTTCTTGGCATCAGGCAGGCTGGGTGGATCTGAAAGGTCTGTGCCTCTGGGACACAGACAGGGCTACCTGGATGGACGCCGGGGAGGCCAGGCCAGCCCCTCCTTCCAGCTGATGCTTAGAAAAACTTTCCACGTGGCCTTGGGTTGGGTAACCCAGAGATCTGCGGCAGCCTGCCTCTTCCAAACTAAACACTCTGGTCTGAGTTGTTAACTCCAACTAAAGTAATGACCTTGGGGAACCCAAAGCAAAATCAAACTTATAAAGAAAACTGGTTTTAAACACAGGCCACAAACAACAGTGTGGCATTTAGGCAAAGCTATCCCTTGGAAGAGATCCACGCACTTGAGCAAGTATGAAAAAATCGGTGCCTTCCACGTATTTTCAGGGGCCATATTGGAAAGCAAGATAGATGTGAAGATGGATGGGTGGGTGGGTGGGTGGGTAAACGGACGGATGGATGGACGGATTGATTGATTGATTGATTTTAAATTTATTCTTGGGGAAATGAGTGCAGAGAAGCTAAGTCATCTCTAGGCATCATAGCGAAAGCACTTCTGAGGAAGAAGAATAAAAGTCAGCACTGTCCTTTAGCCTCTCACAGCAATGGCCTTCTTAAGAAACACTCTTTGTCACTGTAAATTTCCCCACTGAGCCCAGGTAGCCAGCAGAGAGGGTGCTATGACCTGCCTATTTGTGTCCCCCTAAAATACCCATGTTGAAGCTCTACCCTGCAATGTGATGGTATTGAAGGTAATTAGGGAGGCAATTGAGTCATGAGAGTGGAGCCTCACGTTGGGGTTAGTTCCCTTAGCAGAAGAGACAGGAGGCCGGGCACAATGGCTCACGCCTGTATTCCCAGCACTTTGGGAGGCCAAGGTGGGCAGATCACGAGGTCAAGAGATCAAGACCATCCTGGCCAACACGGTGAAACCCCATCTCTACTAAAAATACAAAAAAATTAGCTGGGCTTGGTGGGGGGTGCCTGTAGTCCCAGCTACTCGGGAGGCTGAGGCAGGAGAATTGCTTGAACCCAGGAGGCAGAGGTTGCAGTGAGCCGAGATTGCACCACTGCACTCCAGCCTGGCAACAAAGCAAGACTCTGCTCAAAAAAAAAAAAAAAAAAAAAAAAAAAAAAAGAAAGAAAGAAAAAAAAGAAAGAAAAACAGGAAAGAAACTGGTTCTTCTCTCTCTCTGCTCTCTGTCATGTGAAGACACAATGAGAAGATGCCATCTGCAAACCAGATTTGGACTTCCAGGCTCCAGAACTAAGAGAAATCAGTATTAGTTATTTAAGCCACCCAGTCTATGGTTATAGGCAGCCTGAACTAAAACAGACGGCTATTTAAAGAAGGGATTTGAGTTTGGATTGGAGTTGGCCTGCAGAGCCCTTAGAATTCCTTTTTATCCTGGATTTCTCTGTGCTTTAATTGAGTCTCATACACTCTTTGTTGGATGTTGGACTACATCAGGGAGACCGTGGATGACTTACCAGTGCTTCTGTGATTCCCAGATACCTTGGGGGGTTGCCAATTGCCCCTCATAAAAATACCAAGCCCCTAGTGGTGGTGGAATAGAAATAGTGGAGACAGTGATAAAACTATGTTTGTGGGTATGTACTTGCCTCACCATAGGCTGTACTTTTATAAGGTTAAGTTGAATTATGAAAGCCCAGGTGTGGCAGGCCAACTAAGCTGGCTCCCCTAGGTCCTCAGCTCCTGGTATTCATGTCCCTGTGACTTTCCTGCCCATTGGGCATGCATGGGACCTATGACTTGCTTCTGGTCAGCAGAATATTGCAAAAATGATGGCACGTCACTTCCTCGATGAGATTACCTAAGATTGTGACTTACATCTTGTTGTAGACTTTCTCTTTTGCCCTCTTAGTCTGCACACTTTGATGAAGCAAGCAGCCATGCTGGGGAGGCCCACTTAGCAAGGAACTGAAGGCAGCCAGCAGCCAGGGAGGAATTGAGGGCTTCAGTTCAACAAGCTGCAAGAAACCAAATCCTGCCAGCCATCATGTGAGCATAGAAATGGATTCTTCTCAGTCGAGCCTTCAGATAAGACCCTAGCCCGGCCTGATATCTTGATTGCAGGCTTGTGACAGACCCTGATGCAGAGAACCCAGCTATGCCATGCCTAGATTCCTGAACCATAGAAACTGTGAGATAATAAATGTGTGTTGTTTTGAGCCACTAAGTTTGCAGTAACTTGTTAAACAGCAATAGATCATTAACATATCAGTCTAGAGTGTTTGTATCAGTTTACTGATATTCAGAGCTACTCCAAGGGCCTTAACTTGTATCTTCTTATCAAGGGGACTCCCCAAATAATTTTTCCCAGAATAAAGTGTTTATTCCAAAGGGAAAGAACCTCTTTTACCCTTAGAGCAGTGATTTTTCAATCCTGGCTGCATAGTATCTTTATGCAGAAGGCAGTTTGTTTTGTAGTGCTTTGCTTCATTTTGTTTTTAATGTCTATGCTGGAGGCCCATTCAGGTAGGAAGGGGGAAGCTGGCAGGTGCCCTTTCATTTACAGCTCCCAGTTGTTCCGTTGGGCAACCAGGGTTGAGAACCATTAGTTTAGAGTCACATTATGTAATTGTCTGGCACTTTTATAGTGGCAGTTTTGTCCCTGTTTCCAGCATCTAAAGGTCCAGAAATATTGAAGTCTACTCCCAGCATACCCAGCTACACAATAAAGACATGTTTTTAATAAAAGGACATTTCTCTGTCTGGTTTAAATATTCTCATTTTATTGGACAGGAAGAAATGAAATGCCAGGCCATTTAGTTCATGCCCAAGCATCTGGCAACTGGAGATTCATCTCGTAGGGGCAGAATAATGCAGCCAAGTTGTGATCTTTCAAGGGAAGCAGGATTAGTTGGAAAAAACAGATAACAAAAATGTTTCACTTTAGTTCTCTTTTTTAGCCTCCTTTCTGAGCCCTTAGCAAAAGTGGAAGAAAGCTGCAGACAAGCTAATTACAGTTTTACCCCTTCGCTATGTGCAGCCTCTAGGGCCAAAGCCAATATGATCTGGAGACACGCAGGGAGTGGCAGCAGGAGGGCAAAGGGGGGAGAAAAGCAAGGGGTTTTCTAAAAAAAAAGAAAAAAGAAAAGTGTTTCTCCTTCCTTGGAGAAACATTTACTGGGACACCAAGAAGTGAATTTGCCATGTAGCCATCTTATTGTATAGTCGGTCATTCAAGGTGGGGAGCCAGTGCTACTATTGGAGGATGTTTTGCATGATCTTATAGTCCAGGAGAGTTGGAAGCTAGAAAGACTTGGAAGCTAAAAAAATCTTTAGATATAGAACAAACAGTTTTGAATCATAGCAGTTCAACAGCTAGAGGATTTAGCCATGAAACTATTCTGGTGTAGCAGTTTTCTTGAGGCCAGACACTGACGAGACCCTAGAACCCAAGGAGTGATTGTCACGGCCCCTGCTTTTGGCCAGGGCTGAGGCAAGATGTGAGGCTAGGATGCAGAGGAAGAGGAGGAAACCTGAGTGGTGAAGAATCCTTTGTCTCCTTCACTCCACACCTCCAGTTCTTACGATGCTGGCAGCCTTGGTACCTGATGCTACCATCTTCATCCCTTTATTCTTTCCTCGATGAGCATTTAGTTTGTGTCACAGTGTGCAGGCCATGAAGATCAGAAGTGAGTCAGCCACAAGCCCTGTCCTCATGGAGCTCAAAAATTAGTGAGAGGAACAGACACAAGAGCTAACTGGAAAGAAATGTGGTCTAGAACAAAAGCGTGCCCCAAATGCTATAGAATTACAGAGGGAGGAGTCATTGATTTCAATTAGGGGGTTAGGGAAGACTTCACCAATCAAGGTTTCAGTGATACTCAGTTGTTGCACAATGGTATGAATATGTTTAACACTATTGAACTGCACTCTTCAAAATGGTTAAGATGGTAGTTTTATAGTGTATGCTTTTTTAAACCGCAATTTCACAAATTGATACTTAGCAAAACTTTCCAATTGGGCTTAGACTGGATAGCCCCCGTCTTCTCAATAGCTATCCACTTCTAAACTATAATATTTTAAAGAATTACAAAAGTTGCTTTGAGGAATGAGAACCATGATAGCATTTGGGCAAGATTTTTAAACTTGAGTAGGATTTTCTCAGATAGAGGTAGACAAAGAGAGGCCAAGCAAAAGGTAGAGAAAATGGTACAAGTAAAGATTGGTGCTGGGTAAGTTGCATCCAGTGAGGGTTTATATTGACGAAGGGAAAGCAGGAGGAACTGAGACAATGATTTCCTTTTATTAAGATAAAATTTGCATAAAAAATTCACCATTTTAACCGTTTTTAGGTGTATAATTAAGTGGTTTTCAGTATATTCACAGTGTTGTAAAATACTACTGCTATCTAATTCTAGAACATTTTATCACTCCAAAAGAGACCCTATACCCACTCCTCATTCATGTCCAGCACCTGGGAATTCCTAATCTACTCTCTGTCCCTTTCTTTTTCTCCTCTCCTTCTGGAACTCTCAATATGTGTATGTTGGTCCACTTGATAGCATCCTATACATCTCTTAGGCTCTGTTCATTTTTCTTCATTCCTTTTTATTTCTCTTTCTCAGCCTTGTTAATCTATACGTTCACTGATTATTCTGCTTGTTTGAATCTGCTGTTGAACCCCTTGAGTGAATTTTTCAGTTATTTGTACTTTTCAACTCCAGATTTTCCTTTGGATTCCTTTTTATAATTTCTATCTTTTTGCTAATATTCTCCATTTGGTAAAATATTATTCTCCTGGTTTATATTTTATTTACTCTTTATCTACTTTACCATTACTAACAAATTGAAGTTCCAGGGTTTTCTCTTGACCTTCCCTGACACAATAACCTTAACCCCACGGTTCAGAGAGCCAATGTGGGCATCTGCCCAATGCCAAGAATATCTATTCTGACTACTTACTCAGGAGCTGGGGAAAAGAGCCACAGAATGGGTTTACAGACTCGTGAAGCTTAATGTGAGGTGGATTTGTGCCTGAGCACCATTTACTCTCTGACCCCCATAAGCATCCCCTCTAACTGTTGTCTCAGTAAGAGCTCAGCACCAGTATCAATAATCTCTTGAAGGTTTTAGGATTTCCTTTGCTGTGGTGCACAGTTACACTGGTGAGCATCTGAAGCTCCCTTTCTAGTAAGTGTAGGAAGATCTATAGCATCCTGTAACATTACCACAATGCCTTTCTTCAAGGGTTCCTGACCTCCCTTTGATCAAGGGGCTCTATGAACTCTTAGGTCTTGGAACTGGTTGAAGGGCCATGACTTTCCCATACATGTAGGCTCAAGTCAGGCTTCTGTCTGCCAGATCTAGATTTCTCTTTTTTTGAGAGTCTTGCTTTGTCACCCAGGCAGGAGTACAGTGACGCAATCTCGGCTCACTGCAACCTCTGCCTCCCAGGTTCAAGTGATTCTCTTTTCTCAGCCTCCCAAGTAGCTGGGATTACGGGCACCCACCACCACGCCTGGATAATTTTTCATACTTTTTTTTAGTAGAGATGGGGTTTCACCATGTTGGCCAGGCTGGTCTCAAACTCCTGACCTCAAATGATCTAACTGCTTCAGCCTCCCAAAGTGCTGGGATTACAGGCATGAGCCACCATGCCTGGCCTAGGTCTCCCTCCTTCTTTCCCACCCTCCCTCCCTCCCTTCCTTCCTTCTTTCCTTCCTTCCTTCCTTCCCTCCCTCCCTCCTTCCTTCCTTTTCCCTCCCTCCCTCCCTTCTGTCCTTTTCTTTTCTTGCCTTTCTTTCCTTCCTGCCTTTCTTTCTTTCCTTCCTTCTTTCCTTTCCTTTCTTCTTTCTTTCCTTCTTTTTCTTTCTTTCCTTTCTTCCTTCTTTCCTTCTTTTTCTTTCTTTCCTTTCTTCCTTCTTTCTCTCTTTCTCTCTCTCTCCTTCCTTCCTTCTTTCATCTTCCTTTCCTTTCCTTTCTTTCTCTTCCTTCCTTTCTTCTTTATTTCCCTCCCTCATTTGCTCACTCTCTTTTGCTCTCTCTTCTTTCTTCTGTCTTTCTTTCTGGTATACAAATCAGTCCAGCCTTTCCTAGGAGGTCCATCTGTTTTTCAGTCCTAGGAACTCTATGATCAACCATTTGGATGACTTCCTTGGCCCTGCTTCCTATTACAATGACCACATCCACTTTGTCTCTGGAAGTTGAGCATGGCTACATGGTGTTTGTACCCTAGGACCCCATAATCCACACTGAGCTCAGAGACCCAAGTTAATGGCAGCATCTCCCACATTCATCTCTAAGCTTCCAAGTGTGACTGCCTCTGTGCTTTTCAAGGATGCCGACACACGATACTTTCTAAAGTGAATGTGTTCCAGGTCTTCTCAGGTGTCAGGTTAGGAACTAGCTGACTGAGTTGCAACTTGAACCTTCCTGTCTCCCTAATCCTTTGGATCGTTTTGTCTAAATGATACCTAGCAACTTCTGGCATCTCATTTTCATTCAGCATAGGTTACCATTGAGTCCATAGTTCAAGTAACTGAGCAAGAACCACCTCCAGCTGCCTGAGTGAGCTAGTACATTGAATCCTGACACTATCAAACACACCCATATAAACAAATTCTGCACACTCTAAATTTAGGTTTCCCCTTGGCTAATCTAGGAAAGACACTAAGTATCCATTCCCACCATATAACCCTTAGGCTTTAACCACTATAAATTGGCAAAATCTAGAAATTACTTTGGTGTGTAAGCAGTTTTCTGAGTGTGACTTGGTGAATTTCCCTATGTCCAATTAATCTAATTATATATCTAGAGGTAAAGATGGAATGGTATCATGGGCAGGGCCAGTTTCACGGGCCTTTGACCATGCAGTCACACAAAGCATTGTGCTTCAGAGGGTCCCACACTTGGTTTAATGCTTTGCTGTTGCTTCCTTGAAATTCTCAATTTTTAAAATAACAGGCTGTGAATTGTCATTTTGCACTGGGGTCCTGCAAATCATGTAGCTGGTCCTGAGAGTGGAGCGTGAAGACAATTGGGCTCTTTACACACAGTAAGTATCTCAGGAAAGGCCATGTGCGGTCCTTAAGCAAGGTAAGGACAGCTTCATCAGACAGGGAGGGAGCTGCTGTTTCTGCTAGCAGGAAAGCCCAGTAGGGTTTATGAGTTGAGGGGAATTGGACTGAATATATCTATTAAGATTTTTGAGGTCCCCCTCATTTCAAGTGAGTTACTGAGATTTTTCTGAGTTCTGGTAAGGCTATGACTTCAACCTAAGTTGCCCTACATCTGATGTTTGGCTTTGTTGGCTTTGTGGTTAAACAAATGGACTTTCTGGGGGTTTTGGCCATGGCTTAGGTCAATAATTTTTTGTTTTGTTTTGTTTTCTTTTGAGATGGAGTCTCACTCTGTTGCCCAGGCTGGAGTGCAGTGGTACAATCTCGGCTCACTGCAGCTTCTGCCTCCCAGATTCAAGTGATTCTTCTGCCTTGGCCTCCTGAGTAGCTGGGACTACCTACCACCACGCCCTGTTAATTTCTGTATTTTTAACAGAGACAGGGTTTCACCATGTTGGCCAAGCTGGTCTCAAACTCCTGTAGGTCAAGAATTTAAACCCATGCTAGCTATGGCCCACATGCTGCTATCTTGATTTCTGGAAACTGCGGTTTGAAGATTCTAGACTCTACCTGGCTCTTGTTATGTGAGTTTGGAAGTCTCCTGGGCTCCTCGTACCACAAAGGGAAAGTAAACAATGGCCTGGATCTCGGAGATAGTGTCCAGACAGGCTGGCTACAGTGAGTCAAGGTCTGAGTAATTATTAGAGTGTGAAGCATAATATATTTCTACAATTAACAGATGACAAGGGCAGCAGAAGATGACAGTGCAGCAGATAACAGGGGTCTGGGGAGTCCCCTTTGGCAGCAGATCTCAGTGTACTTTTCTGAAGACATCGATTAATGTCGCTGCTTGTCCCTTGTGAGGAGCCAGGCAGGAGAACACTGCTTTTCTGCAGGTGTGTTGAGAAACGGAAACCTCAGGGCGAGATGGGGTGAGGCCACATCCAGACAGGGACAGCAGAGCAGGCTTGAATTCAGGCTCCTCAATGCCCCAGGTGTTACTCACAGGCATTTCCCCAGAGGATCTAAATCGCTTTTCCAGGCCAAAGCTGGAAATCCTGAAATCTCCCTGACCCAAAAGAAACACTCATCATCTCACTGTTGTGGTTGAAATCGCCGCTCGTATTTATTGCAAAAGCAGAACAGAATGCACCTGTAGGGGTGCAGCTTCCACGGTTCTCCAAGCACGGGCTGTACATCACCCTTAGGCTGACCATTCCCTTGCAGGGGAGCAAAACTGCTTTGAGGAAATGTCCCCAGTAGGAATACACTAGAAGACGCACCTGCTATTACACCACGCTATGGAGAATACAGCTAATGAAGTGGTGGCAGAAGCTTGGCTGTGTGAGTGCCCTGGGGTAAAAGTCTCTCTTCTGTCCAGTCCAGAGCAGAGCAGAGCAGAGACTTCTCCCCCTTGGATAGCAGCCTGCCACCAAGACTCAAGCGGCATAAGACTCATCTCGCCAGACTGGCTGTCAGAACAAGAAGCACCCAGCTTTCCTACAGGCGGAAGAGTGGAAATCTGCGAGTGCCTGTCATTTCCGGTGTAGAGGACAGCATCACCAGGCCCTGCAGTGTCTGGGTGGTCTCTGGGGGACAGATCCTGATGAAGGGCCAGGAGCCTTTATCAGTGGAACAGCAGGGAAGGGCCCTTGTTGGGTTGAAAGGCCACGATCAGAAGATAACCCAGAAAAGGCCACTCAGTTGACTTCTTAATCACACAACTGGGACCTGCTCAAATGTGCCTGAGCCATAAGTATAGTGAATACTCTCATGTTTACTTATAGTACTGTCTTAAAAGTGTTCTTTCCGGAAAGGCGAAGAAGTGCTTCGGTGGTGTAAGGAACGGACATAAGGAGAAGTGCCCTGATGTACAAGTATTCCTATCGGAACAAGCAAGATTTTTGGGGGGAAAGTGTTTGTATAAAGAAGATATTGGAATGGCTGGAATGAGCCCTTTGGGAGCCTGGCTGGGAGTGAGGTCACATCACCTGATCCCAATAGGTAAGGAGGTGTCTTTGCAGAAGTTCACAGCGTCTTGGGGCACCTCACTTTGAATTCAGAGACATTAGAAAACAATTACTGAGCAAACAAGAAGATAGCAGTGGCTGAGAGATTGCTCAGGTGCTCTCAATTTAGGAAGCAGTTTGATGACCCATGGCAAGCCGATCAAGGCAGTTGCCCCCGTGTTAACACGACCCATAGGTATCATCTTCATCTCGTCGTAGCTGGTGTTGGAAATCAGGTATAATTTATCTTGTTTAATTACCTGCTGCCCTGCTCCTAATTCAATTCCCTCCCCTGTGATGAGCTTATTAAGTCTTCACCTGCCTCCGCTGGAAGGAAAATGCTGGCTGGATAGGGAGGCCCTGCACGTGTTGATTTTCAGGCATCTCGGGTGCAAGGCCACCATCCCCTTCCAAAGATGTACAGTAAGGTGGCAGCAGGTTCGAGCACTAGCGTCAGCTCACTCATCAGGACTAGTGGTTGTCCTGGACTGGGGAGCTCAGAACCACCCTGATTTTCTTCTGAAATAAAGGCTAAGCACGTTGATGTTTTTTACACTAGAGATTCTAAAGTGTTCTCTCCCCAGTCAGGGTTCTTTCTAGGCCGCTCTGCAGGCGAGCACACAGCACTCAGGGATCCCGCTGCTTCTGGACTGCCAGGCACTGTGTCTGGGATCAGGCCAGGAAGGGGCAGCGCGTGGGGTCTGACGTTGAGGCCAGCACCCAAGGGGAAAGCAAGCCTTGCATTTTATCCATTTAGACTCTACCAAATGTGTGATTAAAAACAAAAACTCCTACAACTCTTGAAACAGCTGCATGTACAAAACCTCACTCATTCTCAATTACCGCCAGGATTGGCCCTGCACACCCGGCAGCCCCCGGGCCCATCACCCGCGCAGGTAGGGGGCGCGCACGGGCCCCCGGGCGTTGATGTGCGGCAGCGCGCCCGCCGCCAGCTTCTCACTGAGTTTCTGGTTCGCCAGCTCCAGGTGGCGGCCCTTCTTACGTGCCTGCCGCAAGGACCTCTTGACCTTTTTCACCCGCTCCCGGAGCTGTCGGTTGCGCTTCTCCAGGGTGGCCACTTTCTGCTGCAGTTTCTTGACGTGGTCCTCCTCCTCAAACAGGGCCTTCTGCACCGAGGAGCACATGAGCTGGAGGCAGAGAGCGTGCAGAGAAGAGGTGAGTCCCAGAAATTGTGCTGGGGGCAGGGGAGTCCCAGAAGCTTCCCCAAGTGCTGACAGCAACACAGACCCCGATTCCCCACCCCAGGATGGGGATAAACCCCCGGATGTCCTTGACGGTGACATTCCCTGCCTTCCACCCTGTGAATCCCGCCCTGGCCTAAAATATAGAGCCTCCGTTTTGCTTTCCATACTTGGCTTCCTTGGAAGATGTCGTTTTCAAAGGATATTCTGAATTTTTGTCATGCATAGCAAAAAGGAAAGAGCCCCGCTTTGGTAAAAGACCAAAACCAGAAATGCACAGAGAAGGTGGACAGTCCCGGGGATGGGGGAGGAATCAGGTGACCTAATTAACAAAGGCTCTGATCAATGCTGGCCTGTCCGACTGAAGGGAGGGGTTCCCTTCCGCAAAATGGGGCTCTGCTCCCTTCAGCTGGGCTGGCCAAGCACACAGAAGGTGGATAGTTCACAGGAAAGAAAACATCAGTATCTCTTAAACGTATTAAAAGATGCTTAGCCCCACTCATAATAACATAAAAAAAAAATGAAAGACACAGTGAATTACTCTTTCTCACATATTGGCAAAACTTCAGAGTCAGGACTTGGGAAAACAGGTGCTATCATACTGGGAGGAGAGGGTTGACTTCTATAAAAACCAATCTGGCTCTGTCAAAATAACTGCATATACCCTCTGATCTGGTAATTCTGGGACTCTCTCATAAATACTCTCATATGTGCAAGCTGCCACATGTGCAAACATTATGGCATTACTAAAAGATTGGGAACAAAAATATCCATCAAGAGAGGTCTGGTTCATTAAATTATAGTGAATCTATACAATGCAAAGGTCTGCAGTTTTTAAAGGAATAAGACAGCTCCGTGTGAATGGTGGCGTAGCAATGTGTAAGTGGTGTTCATAGTGAAAAGCTGTGCAGAACAGTGTGTATAGTGTGATACCAAGAGTGTGAAATATGGCATCCGTCTGTGTCTGTTTAAATATGCATATACTAGCTCTGGAAGCATATGCAAGAAACGGGTAAGGATGGCCGTATCCAGGGAGCAGAGAGGACAGGAGTAAGAAGATTCATTTTCACTTTTGTACGTTTTGAATTTTGTATTTCATAGGTTTGGCTGTGTCCCCACCCAAATCTCATCCTGAATTGTAGCTCTTATCATCTCCATGTGTCATGGGAGGGACCCAGTGGGAAGTAATGAAATCGTGAAGGTGGGTTTTTCCTGTGCTGTTCTCGTGACAGTGAGTAAGTCTCACGAGATCGGATGGTTTTAGAAAGGGCAGTTCCCCTGAACGCTCTATTGGCTGCCATCATGTCAGGACATGACTTTGAGCCTATTCACCTTCCACCACGATTGTGAGACCTCTCTAGCCATGTGCAACTGTGAGTCCATTAAACCTTTGTAAGTTACCCAGTCTCAGGTAGGTCTTTATTAGCAGTGTGAGAACGGGTTAATACAGTAATAAGGCTGGCATTTCCTTTATATATGTGTGAACCTATATATAAAAAGAGGTATTCTCATCTCTAGTCTTTCTCCTCCCACCCATTTTACCTCATCAAAAGCTACATTCCCAAAGAAAGACTTGAGCCTCAACTTTCCTCTTGCTTAGAAATCTCCATCAAGTCGGGCCGGGTGCGGTGGCCCACACCTGTAATCCCAGCACTTTAGGAGGCTGAGGTGGGCAGATCACGAGGTCGGGAGATCAAGACCATCCTGGCTAACACGGTGAAACCCCGTCTCTACTAAAAATACAAAAAAAAAAAAAAAAAAAAAAAAAGCCAGGTGTGGTGGCAGATGCCTGTAGTCCCAGCTACTTGGGAGGCTAAGGCAGCAGAATGGCGTGAACCCGGGAGGTGGAGCTTACAGTGAACCGAGATTGCGCCACTGCACTCCAGCCTGGGTGACAGAGACTCCATCTTAAAAAAAATAAAAAATAAAATAAATAAATCTCCATCGAGCCCCACTATCTACACTGCAGTATGGTGGTGACTGGAGAAGAGCTCAGACCCTGAGGCCGGGCTGCTTTGGTTTCCAGTCCTGCCTCTTGCACTGACGAGTGACCTGAGACCTTGGGAAGCTTCCTAGGCTCAGAGTAGTGGACTCTGGGCTGCATTAGCCAGAACCCACTTCAGTACTAAAGGATTGATTTCCCCAGCTTCTTGGAGTGCTGCAGACTGATAGCCCTAAGCTGAGTCTCTCTCCGGAAACTGACCCTGGCCTAAGAGAGCTGCCCAAGGTCACAGCCCCTTCTTTAGAGCACCTGTATCCAATGACTGGTTGATACCGGTGTATGAAGACCAAGACCCCTCATCCCAACTTGGAAGATCTCTGAAGGGCAGTCCCCACTGCTGGGTGTCCTGGGGTAGGCTACAGCCTTTGTTGAGACTGGATCACAGGTCGATGTCTGCCTCCACCTGTTCTTGCTCTTTTCCTCCCCAGGTATTAATCCCAGGAGCATTCTTAAAAACACCACCTACACTTTTTTTTTTTTTTTTTTTTTGAGACCGAGTCTTGCTCTGTCGCCAGGCTGGAGTGCAGTGGTGTGATCTTGGCTCACTGCAACCTCCACCTCACGGGTTCAAGCAATTCTCCTGCCTCAGCCTCCCAAGTAGTAGCTGAGACTACAGGCATAAGCCATCAGGCCCGGCTCATTTTTTTGGTATTTTTGGTAGAGACGTGGTTTTACCATGTTGGCCAGTATGGTCTCGATCTCCTAACCTCGTGATCTGCCTGCCTCAGCCTCCCAAAGTGCTGGGATTACAGGCGTGAGCCACTGTACCCGGCCCACCTGCACCTCTTATTCCAAATCCTCCATCTCAGGGAACCTGCCCACTCGCAATGGGATGATCATGGTTGTTGGATTCCATGAGTTAACTTGAAAAATGTTTAGAACCATGCCCTGGTGCACAGTAAATGTTCACTAACTGTTAGCTGTGATGATAGGATAGAGTCAAATCTAAAGCCTTTACCTTTTGTGATTGGACCCGGCCAACATCTCCAGTCTTACTGTTCTTCCTTCTGTTCCCACATTTTAGACCCAAGACACACTGGGTCCCACCCAGCTCTTCCTCCAACACATCTGCTTTCTCATCCCCAGAGGCTCTTCCTTCTGCCTGGAGCGCTGTTCTCCCCAGCTCCGCCTGGCCATCTTGGAAGCCCTCTGTGGTCCCCTCTCGCGATGCTTTCCACCGGGTTTCCGTGTGTATGTAATGTGTCCCCCTCTCCAGCCTCTAAGGCACGCTGTAGCTATTCACACCCACACACTAAGTACCTGGTGGCACTAGGAGAATGTGACTCAAGGGCCTTGACATTCACAAGTCACAAGCTCCTGAAGGCCTGGTTCACATTGATTTTTGCATCCTTGCTGCCCTGGCCATTTTAGGCCTACAGTTAAGAAAAAGGAGCCAAGTGGAATGTTCCAGTAATACCTGTCATTTAGTAAGAAACTCTGGGCTCCTGGGGAAGCTGCTGTTACAGGGGAGACCGTATGTGCAACACTGCCCTCTTCTGGCCAAAATGAGACCCCCCTCAAAAAGATGGAAGGTGGGCATGGGAAATTCCTGGGAGAACTGACAGTATTTCTATTGTCTTGTGGATAGATATTAGCTATGTAACTTAGGCTTTAATATGGCCGCGGCCAAGTACCAGGCTGAGCACTGTATATTGACACTCCCCCATTAAGTCATGAGTTTTCTACAAGTTATGGTAGATTCTTCAAGAACAAGACAAAAAAGTCCAGACAAAGTCCATGACAGCAAGAGTATTGGGGTTTTGGAAGGTTGCTTGCTCAAATTTTCAAAGAATAGAACCCAATAGTGGCTGTAACATAACATCAAAGAGGAGTTGAAGGCAGGCTCGATGACGGTCTTCGGAAGCTGCGTTTAAAAATCATGAAAAATAGAGGAGGATGCTGGGACTTGAGTGATCACGTGTTAAGAGTTCTAAGACACAACATTCTTCATAGTCAGCCCTCGACTATGGACACAGCTGTTCTCCAGGGGAGCAAGAGGATGAATTTCACCTCCAGCAAGACTTAGAGCCCAGACAAAAGGATGACCTTGACCCAGGCCGTAAAAACCAAGATGGAACAGAGGGACGCCTTGAAGTGCATCTGTGTGTGTATCTGGAGGGAGAGGATCACTGAGATGGGAATGATAAATACCCAAGCAAAGGTGAATGTGCAAAGGCAGATGGGATGAGTGGAGTTCCTTAGTGAACATGCCATTCTTTGGTCCTCATGGCCTCTAACATGGGTAGGGTTTGAGTAGGAGCAAAAGACATCAAAGGACTCTAGTAAGGTATCCGATGTGACCAACATAGCACAGCCATGACCCAGGAGAGCAGGCAGGTCTGTATCTCTGCAGCAAAGTGGGCCATGCCTCTGAGTAGGGGGAGCCTGTGTCATGTGAATTGTGGCTAACGCAAACCAAGCCACTGCCGATGGAGCGGATGAAGCCGGTGGAGCCCTCTGGCATCCCAACTATCACCTCAAAAGAAAATCCTGTGTTTAAGAAAGCAAGAATTTCTAGAGGAGAGCTGTGCTTTCCAAAATGTGTGTTTCTTTAAGAAACGCTCCTTTCTTTGGAATGCTTTCCAAATGAAATCCATCTCCTTTTAAAACTGCTTTAAAAAGAAAAAAAGGTCCAGACATGCTATTTGTTCATTTTACTTTGTGGTATTTTTTGGTAAACTGAGAAGAGCAGGGAAAGGCCAGGCCAAGCTGAAACAGGTACTGCCATATTTTCTTTGAAGAAGAACCAAAGAGAAAGTCCTACAGGGCAGCCCGAAGCAACAGACTCCTCACAGGCAGGCCCTGCTCAGGGCTGCAGCACTCAGCGCCTCCCAGGTGCTTGGGTACCTTCGGCATTCGCCTGTCCAGAGCTTTTCTCTGGAAGTTTCCATGTGGCCAACAGGATGCCTGCCTCAGGACAGATGGGAAGATTGCCCTGGGAGCCTGCTCTTTTATTTTCAAAAAGACAAACGTTAGGCTGGGATATCCATTCTTCCTTATCTGTCTAAAATAACAGTTGTTAAAACCATCAAAGCACACATTGATTGTAGAAAAACATTTTTTAAAAATATAGGAGTAACAAAAGGAAAATCAAAATCAATGATTCTATGGTACAGAGATAATCACTGTGGACATTGTAATCTATTTCTTCCTAGTATTGTTTCTATGGGTGTAAATAGGTAACTATTTCAAAGAAAACTGGAGTCTTGCTGTTATTCGGTTTTCTGTTCTAATTTTTTTTCCCCTTTTCATTTTATCATGACTGTTTTCCAGTCATCGGTCTGTACACTTCCCATGAGTATTTCATGGGAGCTGGAGGAGGGAGCATCTGATGGTTTCACCTGGCCACGAGGACTAAATCACCAGGCAAGACTGGCTCACTAGGCCGGGCGTGGCAGCTCATGCCTGTAATCCCAGCGCTTTGGCAGGCTGAGGTGGGAGGACTGCTTGAGCCCAGGAGTTTGAGACACCAGCCTGGGAAACACAGGGAGACCCCCATCTCTAAAAAATAAAAATAAAAAATAGCCCGGCATGGTGGTGCTCACCTGTGGTCCCAGCTACTTGGGAGGCTGAAGCTAGAGGATCACTTGAGCCTGGGAGTTCAAGGCTGCTGTGAGCCATGATTGCACCACTACACTCCAGCCTAAGTTACAGAGCAAAACTGACTCAGGCTCACTAGTTATTAATCCCCCTCTATCCTTAGGACCACAGGCCATCGGGGAGGGGTGGCAAGATAAGTGCTTATGCATCCATGAGACTGAGCGGCCTTAACATGGCCTTTTTTGGTCACCTGTCTCCAGTTACGGGACAAATCCGCGGAGAGCTCTTCACCCGGGTCTCTACCTGAAGTCTTCGTATAAGTTTTCTGGGTTCCCCGGGAAGCTCAGGTGTGACAAAGTTTCACAATCAACATCTTGAGCAGTTAAGGAATTATATCCATGATACCATCTAGAATCACCTCTGTCATTTCCGAACGGTTTGGCTTCCATGTATTCATTCATTCTGGCAAGAAGCATTTATTCTGTGCCTGGTGCTGTATGATGCAGAAAGTCTTCCCCAGTTATTCTGCAATATAGCAAGTTTGTATCAAGCTAAACAAAAAGACAGTACGTTTTTAAAAAACTATCTCATGGCACCAGATAGACCAAAGAGTCACCAAGAGGATTCTTGCCTTTCACAGCTGCTTTTAATTTAAATAACCACCTATAAAGACAAGACAAAGTGTACTTTCTGAAATGTAAAAATATAAGGGAAGAACAGTCCAAAAGCAACAACACAGATGAATAGCTTGCCTTTTTAACACTTTGTTCCTGTTCTCGGGATTCAAAAATGAGAAGGAAGGAAAAAGAAAACCCAGAGCAGTGATCAGGAAACGCTGGCCTATGGGTCACATCTGGCCCCCTGCCTGTTTTTGTGAATAAAGTTTTATTAGAACATAGCTATACTCATCAGTTTATGTTTTGTTTGTGGCAGCTGTTGTGCTACAATGGCAGAATTGAGTAGCTGCAACAGCTGATTCCACAAAACCTAAAATCTGGCCCTTTACAAGGAAGAGATGCTGAATCTTAATCTCAAGAGCGGCTCAAGGCAAACGGAGGTGGGAATTGGATGGGTTTGGAGGGCAGCTGGTCTATAGGCAAAGAATGGATGAAGGGCAAAGGTACTGAAAAAAACACCTGGTGCCAGAGACTCCCAAGAACCTCACTGCCCACATCTCACCCCTTTCCCACCACGTTCAGACGCTGGTTTGTGATGATGGCTTTGGCTGCCAGGTCATGGTTCAAGGTCTCCATGATCCTTGTTAAAGGTCCCATTGACTCCATCTCAATGTACTGCAGCCAATGTTTGCAACTGGCTCCAGGTGGAAATTAACAAACCAGCTCTTCCCAACACGACTGACCAACTGTTTCTAAAATGCATCCCTTGACATGGGACAGATGCGCCTAGAGCCTGCCCCTGTGCCCTGCTTGGGAACATCAACTCTCAGTGTGGAGAAGGGTCTGTAGGGTATTGCTGTGGTCCTGCAGTTGGTTAACTCTGAAAAGTTGACATGGCGCTGTGTTTTCTGACCCAGTGGAGGGCAGAGGCCAAGATTCCTTCATCATCTGCGTGATTCAGGGACTCTGGGGAGCTTGATGGGAAGCCACTGGGCCTCCACCCATGTCCTCCACAGTGTCTTTTGGCCTTTTCCATAAACAGGTTGGGAATGCAGCTTTGTTCCTCCATCCTTTAAAACCCTTTAGAGACAGAGATCTGTGAGGAGGTGGGCGGAGAGCCACGTCCATGCGGAACAGTTTCCTGAATGACTAGACAGGACCAGGCTGAAGGATGCCCAGAGCTGCTGAGAAAACTCCCAAAGCTGGGAAGTGACAGCAGGGCAGTTCTTCCGAGGACTGTCTGGAGGGACAACCTGAGATGCCTCTGGCTGCGTGTGGCTTGGCAGCTCGTTCTCTGCTCCACCCAAAGTCAAAAGAGCTGCGTCCCTGGTGCCAAGAGCCCAAACCAAGGGAACGCTCATGCCCAGGCTGTGGCTGGAGGGGAGGCAAATTAAGAGGAGGGTGGAGATGGATCAGGGAAGAGGTTGGGCAGGAGTTCTCTTTCCATGAGGCAGCACCTGGCCTAGCTGGGCCGGGCCATGGCAGCCTCTCTTGCGTCCGCTTCCTGATGCTGCTCAGGGAGGAGGCAGCCAGGCAGCATGGGTAGGAAGGGGTTTTGGAGTTAGGCAACTCTGGGACTGAATTCTGCCTTAAAGGATTCCACACTCCACGTACCCAGATACCTGTTAGAATCCACGGTTCAGGGAGCCCACTCAACCCCACCATCGGGCAGTGGGGTGTCCCTTAAGTCAATGAACCTGTCTTGGCTCAAGTCACCTCATGTGTACAATGGGCCTAATAATGCCTCTTCCCTAGAACTGCTCTGAAGATGAAATCAGATGATAAGGGTAAAGCATCTGATGTGGCACCTGGTGTAGGATGAAGGACACACGAAGCTTTTGTGATTGTTGTGCACCTGAGCTTGACCTTTGCTGCTGGAACTCCTCTCTCACCATACTAGGTCCTCTTGAGTGTCTTATGATTTTTGCATCTAATTCCTTCCACTAATCTCTGCTCACCCACAGCTCACACCTTAACCAAATGACGACATTCTACTTCTCCAAGTCTTGGTTCAAGAGTCACCTCCTCTGTGACGCCTCCCTGGTTCCTCCTGAAGTCTTCCTATAAGGAAGAGCCCTGTCATCTTTTCCTGGTTCCACTGTCAAGTTTATCACATAGGGCTCTAACTGTTGGCTAGCCTGACTCTCTCCCAGACTGAGTCCCTTGAACACAATGGCTCCATCTTTTCATTCTTGCATCTACACTTAGCATGCAGTAAGCACTTTTAATAAATGGATGAAGGGATGCAGGTTGAAATAGAAGCAAGTCATTTTCAATGACTCAAAAATGGACAACCAGTGAAGAAGCTGGAGCTACCTTTTAATGCTGGGGTTGGATTCACCATCATCCCTGTGAAGCTCCATTTCCCAGGAATAAAGTTAGTTTTGCCAGGTGTGGTGGCTCACACCTGTAATCCCAGCACTTTGGGAGGCTGAGGCGGGAGGATCACTTGAGGTCAGGAGTTTGAGACCAGCCTGGCCAACAATGGCAAAACCCCATCTCTACTAAAAATACAAAAATTAGGCAGGTGTGGTGGTGGGCACCTGTACTCCCAGCTATTCAGGAGGCTGAGGCAGGAGAATCGCTTGACCCGGGAGGAGGAGTTTGCAGTGAGCCGAGATCGCACCGCTGCACTCCAGCCTGGGCGACAGAGCAAGACTGTCTCAAAGAAAAAAGAAGAAAGTTAGTTTTGACCATTTGTTCTGGTAAGATCTGGGAGCTAGATTTAAGGAGCCCTGAACTTGGTGCATTTTCCTTATTTTCTTTTCTGCCTGCCCCCACCTGCCCATCCCCTGCTGACTAGGTTATTTTGTACATCCCCATACGAAATCCCTTAAGAATTGCGGGACATGACGCAGATGAAAAAAGAAATCCATTTTGGGAGGGGAGATGCTAGATGATGGAAAACCTGGGTAAATGCAGGAGAAGGGATCACATTTCAGAAGCTGGGGCCAGGGCCAGCCCTGCTGAGAGTTGGATTGCAGTAGCAGCTGGATGTGGGAAGGGAGGGTGGGGGGGACAAGATCTTAAATGGCCAGGGGTTAAGTCCTGTTGATGGCCCATGATTAAAACCAGGAAACACTGAGCTGTCTTGGGTGAATTGCCTGCCATGAGAGGAAAGGGGGGTTTATTAGCTAAGTTCCACTACAGAGATCATAAAGCCATGTCTTCAGATAAATCTACTACAAAGGTTTCCCAAAGTGGAGTCTCCAGGACACTCATTTCATGAGATGTTTACATGGGGACCAAAAGGGTGGCTCTGGTTAAAAAAGGTTCAGGAATGCTGCATATTATGGCTTCCTCTCTAATGTAATGCTTAGGATCAGCTGTGCACATTGGTCCAGCATTAAACCTCCCTAACTTTGTTTTACCCCAAATCTCCTCGGCCTCTGGTGGAGATCTCCAACACGCAGCAAGAATAGACAACAAGAGTGAGTGTCTAGGCTGCTCAGTTATGAGCAGCCTCCTGTGTTTCTCCCAGGGAGTTTTGCAAACATTTTCTCTTGTCTGTGATACAAAGCAGCCTGGGAAACACTAGGTCAAGGAATACTCTCTCAATCCTTTTTCTAGAACTAGCAAGGGCTAGAAGGGTACTGAAATCACCCTTGGCTAAGAACTGTGATTTTTTGTTTTTGTTTTAGAGACGGAGTTTCAGTCTTGCCCAGGCCTGGAGTGCAGTGGTGCGATCTCGGCTCCCAGGTTCAAGCAATTCTCCTGCCTCAGCCTCCCAGGTAGCTGGGACTACAGGCGCCCGCCACCACACCTGGCTAATTTTTGTACTTTGAGTAGAGACGGTGTTTCACTATGTTGGCCAGGCTGGTCTCAAACTCCGGACCTCGTGATCCGTCTGCCTTGGCCTCCCAAAGTGCTAGGATTACAGGTGTGAGCCACTGGGCCTGGCCAGAACTGTGATTTCTTAATGCTGACCACTGTCCATGGTGAGTGCAGAGAAGGCGTCCAGGTGAAGTGGGAAGGAAGATGTTCTACTTTTTTTTTTTAGGTTCCCAGAAAATCCACATCACAGTGGCTGGGGCACTGGTCTAGGTGCAAGGCTCCATCTACCTGGTGTCCTTGGACACTCATGGTCCTGTGAGTTACAGCATCTGAAAGACATCTTCCAACCTTGGATGCCTCTGCTTGTTTGGTCAAAGCCTCCTTGGGGGCACCTCAGTCCTTAGCCAGTCACGGCCAGTTAATTCTCTCCCATGAAAACAGCAGGAGGGCTATGAGGGCACTACAGCCTGGCTGATGCAGGCTTCCTTTGGGAAGGAAGAGTGCCATTCATGGTCTCTGGAATCTCGGGTTTCTGTAAAGATAAAGAGGTGACCATCGGCCCTCTGATGTGTGCTTAGCTTCTGTGGCATCCCAGGCTACAGGGGAGGAAGGGCAAAAGGACCTCATGATGTCTTCTCCCCACCATCCCCAGCAGTTGACCGGTGGCTGCCAGTGGGGTACCTGGGGGCCGTGCTTTTTCCTGCCCCGACCATGGAGTGTGGGTATGCCAGCCCTGGCTGAGTGAGGTACACTGAGCCCCCCCATCAGCGCTTTAAGCTCCATGTCTTGAGTATTTGCTATTGCCCAAGGGAAGAATAGGTCATTGGTCCAGTCAAAGCTTACCCCTTGCTCTGTGGACCTCTGTGCTTGGTCCTGGAAGGGCTCTGAAGTCAGGCTCTCCCTTCCGACGTCAGGGCAAAGCAATGAGGCTGTGGAGAGTGGAAGGCTGAACCACGGACTGAGGCTGTGGAGAGTGGAAGGCTGAACCACGGACTGAGGCTGTGGAGAGTGGAAGGCTGAACCACGGACTGAGGCTGTGGAGAGTGGAAGGCGGAACCACGGACTGAGGCTGTGGAGAGTGGAAGGCGGAACCACGGACTGAGGCTGTGGAGAGTGGAAGGCTGAACCACGGACTGAGGCTGTGGAGAGTGGAAGGCTGAACCACGGACTGAGGCTGTGGAGAGTGGAAGGCGGAACCACGGACTGAGGCTGTGGAGAGTGGAAGGCGGAACCACGGACTGAGGCTGTGGAGAGTGGAAGGCGGAACCACGGACTGAGGCTGTGGAGAGTGGAAGGCTGAACCACGGACTGAGGCTGTGGAGAGTGGAAGGCTGAACCACGGACTGAGGCTGTGGAGAGTGGAAGGCTGAACCACGGACTGAGGCTGTGGAGAGTGGAAGGCTGAACCACGGACTGAGGCTGTGGAGAGTGGAAGGCTGAACCACGGACTGAGGCTGTGGAGAGTGGAAGGCTGAACCACGGACTGAGGCTGTGGAGAGTGGAAGGCTGAACCACGGACTGAGGCTGTGGAGAGTGGAAGGCTGAACCACGGACTGAGGCTGTGGAGAGTGGAAGGCGGAACCACGGACTGAGGCTGTGGAGAGTGGAAGGCGGAACCACGGACTGAGGCTGTGGAGAGTGGAAGGCGGAACCACGGACTGAGGCTGTGGAGAGTGGAAGGCTGAACCACGGACTGAGGCTGTGGAGAGTGGAAGGCTGAACCACGGACTGAGGCTGTGGAGAGTGGAAGGCTGAACCACGGACTGAGGCTGTGGAGAGTGGAAGGCGGAACCACGGACTGAGGCTGTGGAGAGTGGAAGGCTGAACCACGGACTGAGGCTGTGGAGAGTGGAAGGCTGAAGCTGAACCATGGACTAACAGTGCAGGGTACCAGGTCCCCCGAGGAGGGGGATCCTAGACAGGCACTGACCCAGAGCCAAAGCTGTCCTGCTCCCTCCCCATTGGTGCTGTCTACCTGACCCATCTCTAATCTAGTGCTGGTTTCCATGGGGTACTTTTCAGGGTCTAGGCTATTAGGTGATTAGGGGCCAGTCTCCAGCTCTTCAACTGAAAAAGGCAGTGAAAGGCCAGGCTCCACCTTCTTCCTGAGGGCTGGGGCGTGTGCCTGGTATCCTCAGTACTGGCTGAAAACCCCAAGGGCTCCTGGCCATCTGCCCTCCTGGGGAATGCGATGGGAATTTATGAGCTGTGATCGTGTTCGTGTTTACTTCTCAGAGACTGATGACTTGTCCACACAGCCACATCCAGGGCCTGCTTCAGCTAAGAGTCTGTTTATTTGGGAGAACTTATCAAACCCAGACACAGGTTTTTTTCTGCTACTGAACCAAGACAGGTGGCCCTAGAGCTGACTCTCCTTGGATTGGAAAGAGCCGGGGGTGCGATTTAGTAAGACCTTGCTTCATATGTGGTTGTGCCGCTTGCTATGTAGCTGTTTTCCTTTTTAAAGCAGAGATACTAATAATGAGAAAAAGTATGGTGTATTTGGTATGCCTTAAAGCCATTCAATGTCGACTGCAGTTGTTGCTACATATTGCCAGACTCAGTCAATAACCATATGTCCCCAAATAAATTCTCAGTTAATATTTTATTTGGTAAAAATATTATTGGAAAACCTATAAACAACAGATGACAAGCACAATGATACGTGTTTCTGCCAATTCAAGGATTGTCCTTCCTGGCTTGGTTACTGGCACAAGTCCTTGCAAACTTGCAAGTTTCAATAACTAGTCAGAGCAAAAAAAAAAAAAAAAAATTTTGACACAGAGTCTTGCTCCGTTGCCCAGGTTAAAATATAGTGGCACGATCTTGGCTCACTGCAGCCTCCACCTCCCAGGTTCAAGCGATTCTTCTGCCTCAGCCTCCTGAGTAGCTGGGACTACAGGCGCCCGCCACCATCCCCAGCTAATTTTTTGTATTTTTAGTGGAGACGGGGTTTCACCATGTTGGCCAAGCTGGTCTCAAACTCCTGACCTCCAGTGATCGACCCGCCTCGGCCTCCCAAAGTGCTGGGATTATGGGTGTGAGCCACAGAGCCCGGCCAAGGGCAAAATTTATATGTGGAAGGCAGCAGATTACAGAATCCTCCCCAGTGCATAGTTGCGGTCAGCCCCTGTGACATGAATATTATCTGTGAGAATTTTAAATATGTCTGAATTACTGTTCCATTCTATAAATGACCACAGTTATTCTTAGCGACTTCTTCAACAGTTTGCTGTTCCATGTTTCTGGAAGGCCATTCCATGACTCTGCAAGGCAGGTTCATTCTCATCCTGGTTCCTGTGTCACCTCTGCAGATATGTTCCCTTGTCACCCCATAAGTCACCTCTCCTAATGAGGCCATTTCATAACCCTTCTTCTCTTCAGTGGCTTATAACATTGTTGGATTTCCTTATGAATGGCTAATTTGTTCTTTCTTCCACTAGACTAAAAATCTCTTGTTTTTACTGCCATAGCCCTAGAGTCTAATACTGTGCCTGACACACAGTAAGTACTCAACAGAGTCACTGCCCAATGAAATAACACATTGTAAAACTAATGCATGCTAATGGTTTTTTGAACATTATAAACTAATGAGAAATGGGAAAAAGTCACCTATAATCTCATCACTCAAAACTAGCATTTCTATTTTACTGGCATGATTTCTTAAACCTGGTTATAAACACTATATTTAACATTTTAAAAATATTTAAATTGACAAAATTTATATATATATTGAATGTGTACAACATGATCTGAAATATGTATACACTGAAATGGCTAATTAACAGATGTATTACCTTACCATTTTTTTTTTTTTGTGGTGAGAACACTTAAAATCTCCTTTTAACAATTTTCAAATACACATTGTATCATTATTAACTGTAGCCACCATGATGCCCATTAGATCTCTTGAAGTTATTCCTCGTAACTGAAACATTGTACCCTTTAACCAGCGTCTTCCAATATCTCCTTCCAAGTCTCTGGTAACCGCTATTCTACTTTTTGGTTCTTTTAGCTCATTTCTTTTCGATTCTACATTTAAATATTAATAAGATCCTATGTACTGGTGCCTGGCTTATTTCACTCAATATCCTCCAGTTTCATCCATTTTGTCACAAATTACAGTATATCCTTTTTTAAGGGTGCATAGTATTCCATTGAGTATATACACATCATGTTCTTTATCAATTCTTTCATTAACAGACACTTAGTTTGATTCCCTATCTCAACTATTGTAAATAATGCTTCAGTGAACATGGGAGTGTAGGTATCTCTTCGACATACTGACTTTGGATGTATACCCAGTAGTGAGATTGCTGGATCATATAGTAGTTCTGTTCTTAATTTTTTGAGAAACCTCCATACAATTTTCCATAATTACTAATTTACATTCCCACCAAGTGCACAAGGGTTCCCTTTACTCCACATCCTCACCAACACTTGTCTTTTGTCTTTTTGATAATAGCCATTCTAACAGTTGTGAGATGATATCTCATATTCATTTTAATTTGCATGTCCCTGATTAGTGGTGTTGAACGTGTCTAAATATACCTGTTGGTCATTTGTATGTTGTCTAGAGGTCTATTTAGGTCCTTTGCCCATTTTTTAATCGGGTTATTGGCTTTCTTGCTGTTGGGTGTTTGGTTTCTTTTGGTTATTAACCCTTTATTAGATGTGTGGTGTGTAAGTATTTTCTTCCATTTTATAAGTTGTCTTTTCACTCTGTTGATCATTTCCTCTGCTGGACAGGAGCCTTTTACTTTGATGTGATCCTATTTGCATCTTTTCCCTTTAGTTGCTTATGCTTTTGTGGCCATACCCAAAAAATGTTTGCCCAGACCAGTGTCATGAAGCTCTGCCCCTGTGTTTTCTTCTGGTAGTTTACAGTTTCAGGTCTACGTTTAAGTCTTTAAACATTGAGTTGATTTTTGTATATGGTGTGAGATGAGGGCCTAATTTCATTCTCTGCACATGGATACTCAGTTTTTCCGGCACCATTTACTGAAGAGACTGTCCTCTCCCCGTTGCCTGTCTTGGCATCTCTGTTGAAAATCCATTGAACATACACATGGATTTATTTCTTGGCACTCTATTCTGTTCCATTGGTAGATTTCTGTTTTTAGGCCAGTGCCATCCCACTTTGATTACTATTGCTGTATAGTATATTTTGAAATCAGATAGTACAGTGCTTCTTTTTTTCCCCTCAAGATTGCCTGGCTATTCAAGGTCTTTTGTGGCTCCATATGAATTTTATGATTCTATATCTGTGAAAAATTCCATTGAGATTTTGATGGGGATTGCATTGAATCTGTAGATCACTCTGGTAGTATTGACACTTTAACAATATTCTTCTAATCTATGAGCATGGGATATCTTCCCATTTATTTGCATCTTCAGTTTTTTCCATCAGTGTCTTACAGTTTTCAATGTACAGTGGTTTCACCATTTTGGTTAAGTTTATTCCTGAGTATGTTATTATTTTGTAACTATTGTAAATAGGATTGTTTTATTGATTTCTTTTCCAGATAATTCATTGTTAGTGCATATAAATACTACTGATTTTTGTGTGTTGATTTTGTATCCTCAGACTTTACTGAATTTGTTTATTAGCTCTAACAGTTTTGGGTGGACTCTTTGGGTTCTTTTTGTGTGTAAGATCATGCCATTACACACAGGGACAATTTGACTTCTTCCTTTCCAATTTGGATGCCCTTTATTTCCTTCTCTTGCCTAGCTGCTCTGCATAGGACTTCCAGAACTGTGTTGAATAGAAGTGGTGAGAGTGAACATCTTTGTCTTATTCCTGATCTTAGAAGAAAAAGCTTTCAACTATTCACCATTGAGTACGATGTTAGCTGTAGGTCTGTCTAACGTGGCCTTTATTGTGTTGAGACACATTCTTTCTATACCTAATTGGTTAAAATTTATCATTAAAGGAAGTTGAATTTTGTCAAATGGTTTTTCTGCATCTGTTGAAATAATAAGGTTTTTGTCCTTCATTCCATTAATGTGATGTATCTCATTTATAGATTAGTGTATGTTGAACCATGCTTGTATCCCTGGGATAAATGTCATTTGATCATGGCAAATGATCCTATTAATGTGCTGTTGGATTCAGTTTACTAGCATTTTCTTGAGAACTTTTGCATCTATGTTCATTAGAGATTTTTGGCTTGTAACAGGCTTTTTATAGTGTTTTTGTCTGCCTTTAGTACCAGAGTGATGCCACGTACAGTGAGTTTGGAAGTATTCCTTCTTCAGTTTTTTGGAAGAACTTAAGAAGAATCAGTATACTTCTTTAAATGTTTGGTAGCATTTAGTAGCAAAGCCATCAGATCCTGGGATTTTCTTTGATGAGAGACTTTTTACTGCCAATTCAATCCTCTTACTCATTATTGTTCTGTTCAAATTTTCTGTTTATTCATGATTTAATCATGGTAGGTTGTATGTGTCTAGGAATTTATCCATTTCTTGTAGGTTATCTAAATTGTTGGCATATGATCGTCTGTGGTAGTCTTTTTTAGTCATTTGTATCTCTGTGGTATCAGTGTAATTTCTCCTCTTTCATTTCTGATTTTATCTGAGGTTTTTTTTGTTGTTGTTGTTGTTTTTGTTTTGCCTTTGGGACAGTTTTGCTCTGTCACCCAGGCTGAAGTGCAGTGGCGTGACCTTGGCTCACTCACTGCAACCTCTGCCTCCTGAGTCATGTGATTCTCCTGCCTCAGCCTCCCAAGCAGCTGGGACTACAGGCATACACCACCATGCCTGGCTAATTTTTTATATTTTGTAGAGCTGGGGTTTTGCCATGTTGACCAAGCTGGTTTCAAACTCCTGGCCTCAAGTGATCCACCCACCTTGCCTTCCCAAAGCACTGGGATTACAGGTGTGCATGAGCCACCACGCCTGGCCTGATTCGTCTTTTTTTTTACTTAGTCTAGCTAAAGGTTTGTCAATTTTGCCTTTTCAAAAAACCAACTCTTTATTTTGTTGATCTTCTGTATTATTTTTCTGCTCTCATTTATTATTATTTCCTTCCTTCTAACTTTGGGCTTAGTTTGTTCTTTTTGTAGTTCCTTGAGGTAACATTAGGTGTTTACTTTTTTGATGCAGGCATTCATTGCTATAAACTTCCCTCTTAGAACTGCTTTTGCTGCATCCCATAAGTTTTGGTATGTAGTGTTTCCATTTTCATTTGTCTCATGACACTTTAAACATTTTTTAATTTTTTTCTTTGACCCATTGGTGTTTAGGAACATGTTGCTTAATTTCTACATATTTGGGAATTTCCCAAAATTCTTCCTGTTGTTGATTTCTGGTTTCAAAGGATTGTGGTTAAAAAAGATACTGGGTAGGATTTCAGAGTTTTTAAATTTATTATCTATCCTGGAGAATTCTCTGTGTGCACCTGAGAAAAATGTGCATTGTGCTGCTGTTGGATGGAATGTTCTATGTATGTCTAGTGGTCCATTCATTAAATGTCTTGTTTGGGTCATTTATTTTCCTGATTTGTTCAGTTGTTTTTCTGTATTTTGTAGGGTGGGGTGGGGTCACTGACCTTCCTTAAAACAATTATTTTGAATTCTTTGTCAGGTAGCTCATAAATCTCCATATCTTTAGAGTCAGTTACTGCTGCTTTATTTTGTTCCTTTGGTGAAGTCATTTTTCCATGATTGTTCTTGTGGGTATAAGTTGGTGTTTGCACATTTGAGGAAGTAGAGATTTATTTCAGTCTTTGTTTCAGAAAGCCCTTCACCAATAGCCTCTCCAGAGATTCTGGGCAGGCTGTCTTGTGTGGTCATGGGTGGGTTTGCTACTGGAGTCTTTGGGTAGGCTGGCCTGGTGCCTGGATCCACTAAGGTGAACCTGTTAACTGGGACTGTGGAAGCCAGCCTGAAGCCTAGGTCCACAGAAACTGACAAGGTATTATAGTGGACTTTGACCCTGGATCTGTAGGGGCTGGCCAGACCCTGGGACAGACCTGGAGCCTCGGTCCATGAAGGCAACCCTTGCTCTTGGGACCATGGGTGCTGACCTGGCACCAGGGTCTGCTGGGTGGACCTGGGGCAGGTATGGAGCCTGGGTCCATGAGTGCTGAACTGGTACCTAGAACCATGGGGGCTGGTTTGGAACCTGGGTTCACAGTGGGTGGTCCTGGAGCCTGGGTCCTCAAGGACAGGCCTAGCACTCGAGTGTCCTGGGACAGGCCTAAACCCCTGGTCTGCTGGAGAATAGCGCTGCAGGGGCTGCCCTGGCACTGGGCAGGCTTGGAGACTGTCTTAAGATGCCAACCTGGGCTGGGCGCAGTGGCTCACACCTGAAAGCCCAGCACTTTGGGAGGCCAAGGTGGGCAGATCATGAGGTCAGGCGACCGAGACCAGCCTGGCCAACATGGTGAAACCCCGTCTCTACTACAAATACAAAAAATTAGCTGGGCACATTGGCGCATGCCTGTAATCCCAGCTACTCAGGAGACTGAGGCGGGAGAATCGCTTGAAACTGGGAGGCGGAGGTTGCCGTGAGCTGAGAGCACGCCACTGCACTCCAGCCTGGGTGACAGAGAGAGACTCCATCTCAAAAAAAAAAAAAAAAGCATTGCCAGGCTGGGGCCAGGGGTGCCAACCTGGTACTATGGTGGATTCAAAGCCTAGAGCCATGTGGACCAACCTGAGGCAGGAGAATCGCTTGAACCTGGGAGGCAGAGGTTGCAGTGAGCTGAGATTGTGCCACTGCACTCCAGCCTTGGTGAGAGAGAGCAAGCGACTCCATCTCAAAAAAAAAAAAAAAAAATTTGCCAGCCTGGGGCCAGGGGTGCCAACCTGGTACTATGGTGGGCTCAAATCCTGGAGCTAAGTGGACCAACCTGGCTCAGATCTGGTCTGGAACCTGAAGTAAGCCTGAAGTCTGGGGCCACGACGACTGGCCTAGCACAAGGCTGGCCTGGAGGCTGGGTCTGTGGCTGCTGGCTTGCTGAGTAAGGCTACAGGGGCCTGTCTGGTGCTGGGGTGGACCTGAAGTCTGGAGCTATGAAAGCCATCTAAGTGCTGGAAGCAGTCCAGAGCTTGGGGCTAGTGGGTTGGGCCCGGAGACCAAGTCCATTGGGCAGGTCAGGTGCCAGAGCAGGCCTTTATGCGCAGTGCAAGGGTACCAGTCTGGAGTCTGGGGCTGTGAGGCCCTTGCATGGCACTGGGTTTTTCTGAGGCAGGCCCAGTGTAGGTCTGGGGCAAAGTCCAGAGCTCACTTCCCTTACCTTCCCCCAAGTGGAGAGGATCTCTCTCCATACTGTGCTGCTCGGGGTTGGGGAAGAGGTGATGGTGGAAATGTCCTTATTTCCATGCCACACTCAGATGCTGTAATCTCTCACCTGGTTTCCCTAGCTCTTGGGAAGGTGTTTTCATGTAGGGATAGTTGTGCAAACTGATTTTCTGCATGGGAGATGAGTGGTGAAGAGTCCTCTTTTGTCATCTTGCTGACATCCTATTTCTTGAAACGCAGTGTCTTTTAGTGAGAATTTTGCTTTCTAAAATGTACATGGTATAAAAACATTGCAACCCAAGTTTCATTATTCTAATGGCTGTAATAATTTCAGATGACTCTTTACCACAGTCCTTTTGTTGAGTCTGTGGGCTGTTACTGAATTTTGTACTTTTCTAAAGAATTTGACATGCCATCTTTTTCTTTATCAGGATTATTTCTTTAGGACTGACACTCAAAAGTGAAATTACTAGAACTTACGAACATTTCTTTGAATTATGGCTTTATGTTGCCAAATTGTTTTTTTAAAATGTCATACTGACTGAAGGTTTAATTTTTCAAATTTCTGAGTTTATCTAGAATCTAGTTGGGTATATGGTATGAAGGGAGTGTATAAAGCTTTTCCAAGTAACACTTCAATTATTCTCCCATATTTTATTAAATACGGGAGAATTTCCTACCCGTCTGTATTATTAGGATTCTTATGTATGCTAAGGTCTGATCGGACCCACCTTGTCCTGTTTAGCTATGGGTTAATAAGTACTCCAATGCCATATGACTTTTGTTAAATTAGTTTTATAATACATGATGTGATAGGATATTCCTTTTTCAAAAATTTCTTGGCCAACATTTTTTAAATACAGAAGGATTCTATAAAGATCTTCAAATATAGTATGAAACCTTTGCAGTTCCACACATGCTTTGAATGGATCAAACACTACAAACTTTATTAGACTGATCAGTTTCTATGCCCATTATTTTTCCTTAAAGACACTCTTGATTCCTTCTCTAATTCCTAATCAGAGAACAAAGTCATAAAATGTTATGCTTCATTCTGGATTTAACCTATAAAAGTCGCATTTTCCCTTCTTCTCATTACCTATCTAGAAAAATATGCACAGATGTTCAAAACAGGATGATCACTGAAAAAGTAGGAATGACTTTAAGGCCCATTCATAAGAGTACAGTTACATAAACTGCAGCCCATCCACCCTATGTAACACTATGTGCGATTACAAAGATGGAAGGGGGAAGGCTTCCAACATATATTATCGAGTAGAAAAAAAAAGACACCAAGTTGGCCAAGCACTGTGGCTCACGCTTGTAATCCCAGCACTTTGGGAGGCCGAGGCAGGCAGATCATGAGGTCAGAAGATCAAGACCATCCTGGCTAACATGGTGAAACCCCTTCTCTACTAAAAAATACAAAAAATTAGCCAGGCGTGGTGGCGGGCGCCTGTAGTCCCACCTACTTGGGAGACTGAGGCAAGAGAATGGCGTGAACCCTGGAGGCGGAGCTTGCAGTGAGCTGAGATCGCACCACTGCACTCCAGCCTGGGTGACAGAGCAAGACCCGTCTCAAAAAAAAAAAAAAAAAAAAAAAAAAAACAACAAGTTCTAGCACCATTCCTATAGTCTGATACCACACAGTTTTTAAAATGCCCACATAATTATTTTTTAAGGGTCTATGTATATGTGTGTAAAGGCCTAGGCTGGAGGGGTCTTTACTGTTAGGAAAAGGAAGCTGTATTTTTACTTGCAATGCTTACATTTTTACACAGATCATGTATTTGTACATGCTTTGCTTGTGTAACTAGAAATCAGTACTATTAGCCAGGCGCAGTGGCTCAGGCCTGTAATCCCAGCACTTTGGGAGGCTAAGGCAGGCGGATCACTTGATGTCAGGAGTTTGCAACCAGCCTGGCCAACGTGGTGAAACCCTGTCTTTACTAAAAATACAAAAATCAGCTGGGTATGGTGTTTTGTGCCTGTAGTCCTAGCTACTTGGGAGGCTGAGGCAGGAGGATTTCTTGAACCAGGGAGGCAGGGTTTGCAGTGAGCTGAGATCGTGCCACTGCACTTTCAGCCTGGGCGACACAGTGAGACTCTATCTTAAATAAAATAAAATAAAGAAAAAAAAATGAGTACTATTTTAAGAGTCATGCTCTTTGAAGGGATTATCAGCTCCTGGGCTGTATTCCTCTTGCAGTCGCCTTGATGCCTTTGCGCCTTGCAGCTCCGTCCATGCTCAGCCAGACTTGTAGCCCCACAGAGTGTCCGGGGTGGGTGGCGGGCTGGGCGTTAGCCCGAGATGGCACGCAGCTCCTAGGGAGATGTGCTATGACTAAATCCTTGCCCTGCAGGGATCACAAAACTTGGCAGTTGCCATTTTAGGTAAGAAAAGCTATGCTTAGAAAAGAGAGAGGGGGTTTGACCAGGGACTTGGAGCCTGATCATGAGTGGAATTGAGGCTTCCCAGCCACCAGGCTCAAAATCCATCTAGTGGGCCCAGAAGGGTTCTCAGCAGAAGGTTGTGTCCCATAAAAAAGGAGAAGCTGCTAAACATGCTAAGTGCATTAGTCTGTTTTCATGCTGTGGATAAAGACATACCTGAAACTGGGTAATTTACAAAGAAAAAGAGGTTTAACGGACTCTCAGTTCCATGTGGCTGGGGAGGCCTCACAGCCATGGTGGAAGGTGAAAGGCACGTCTTACGTGGTGGCAGGCAAGACAGAATGAGAGCCAAGTCAAAGGAGAAATACCTTATGAAGTCATTGGATCTCATGAGACTTATTCACTACCAGGAGAACAGTATGGGGGGAACTGCCCCCATGATTCAATTATCTCCCACAACTCATGGGAATTATGGCAGCTACAATTTGAGATGAGCTTTGGGTGGGGACACAGCCAAACCATATCACTAAGGCTTTGGACATCAAATGTGGACAGTTCAGGGTTGGTTCATGGCTGTGGCAGGGAGCAGTTATTTACCCAGGGCAGGAAGTTTCCTTGACTGAGGACTTTATCTTCACTACATTCTGGTGAGGGAGAAACCATTCTTTGAGAATTTACTCTGTATTAGGTTGGCTCAAAAGTAATCGTGGTTTTTGCCATTACTTTTAATGGCAAACTCTAAAAGTTTTAAAAACTTTACAATGTTACTAATACCAGGCACTGTGTTAGAAGTTTTGAACACATACCTTATTAGATTCTGACATTCCACCCATACGGGAGGTTGTACCATTCTCCCTGTTTCGTGGATGATAAAAGTGAAGCTCAGAGCACTGACGTCACTTGCCTAAGTCCCCATGACAAGTGATGGAGCTTGAATTGGAAATCAGAAGGTCTGCCTCAAAAGGTAGCACTCCCATGCTCATAACCTCCATGGTAGACTGACTACCTCTAGGAAAACTTGAGGTCTTCAAATAAGAAGATTTATTTCTCAAACCAGGGGCTCAGGGAGGAGGGCAGGCTTCGGCAGCCTTGACTCCCCCTAACCCTCAGCAGCATATGAGAACATTCTCTTTGCAGAACAACTGTCTTCCAACTACTCTCAAGAAAAACAGGGGCAAGCTACATACATATTATGATATTTAACTGGGACATTGTGGTTTTAGTTACCAAAATATGAAACAACCTTTCCAGCTGACTGCTTTCTCATCTTCTTCCATAATCCCTCTTTTGCGAGCAGTCTGGGGATTCAATTTAAAATGAATTAAGGAGGCAATTGAGGAAGGACGTCAGCCCGAGCTTTTAAAAACTCAGTTAATGAACGTCAAATGCCATTCTAGTCTGCAAGAAGGCAACCTTTTGACTTGTAAACTTTATACATCCTCTGTGCTGTCATCCGTCCCCAAGGCTGGCTGTGTACGTCTGTGGGGAAGGTCAGCCCGGGGCCCAGAGCCGGCCTGTGCAACTTCAGCAGCCAACCGCCTCCCCGACTCATCCCAACGGTGCCCTCTGATGAACTTCAACCTGGAAGCTCCGTCTCACTGCCAGACTTCTCTGACCAGTGGAAAAGCCAGGCCTTATCTTTTTCAACTTTTTCAAAGGATTTCTTAAAAATGGTAGCAAAATATACATAACATAAAATTTACCATGTTAACCATTTTAAGTGTACACTTTAGTGTTAAGTACAATTACATTGTTGTGCAACCAATCTCTAGAACTATTTATCTTGCACAACAATTTTTTTTGCATTGTAGTTTAGACCATAAAACTTATTGTAGCCTTTTTTTTTTTTTTTAGACAGGGTCTAACTCTGTCACCCAGCTGGAGTGCAATGGCCCAATTGTGGCTCACTATAGTCTTGAAACTTCTGGGTTCAAGTGATCCTCCTGCCTCAGCCTTCCGAGTAGCTGGGACTACATGTGCGGGCCACCATGCCTAGCTAATTTTATGTAGAGATGGGTCTTGCCATGTTGCCTGGGCTGGTCTTGAACTCCTGTTCTCAACTCTCCTACCTCAGCCTTCCAAAGTGCTGGGATTACAGTCATGAGCCATTGTGCCTGACCGTATCTTAACTATTTCTAAGTGTACAATTCAGTAGCATTAAGGACATTCACATTATACAAACATTACCACCATGTATAGTCCAAGGTTTATCTCTGACTCTAATTCCTCTTATCATCTGTTCAGCTTCTGCCTTTACAGACTGGCTTCCACTTCTCCAGATGGTTCTTTGCTCTCTTAAATGAGTGCTTGTTTGTGAATCCAGTCTACAGCGTAACCTGCCCATGCAGCACAGGCTCCCAAGTCACCTGCACTCGGACGGGCTGCTGCAGACCGGGGTGGGAGCTCCCATCTGTGCCAGTTCCCAAAAACTCCTAGCCCAGGCCCTGCGACCCACCCTCCCATCTGTGTCAGAAGATGCTTTGGAACCACATGCATGAGTTAGAATTGGCCCAGCACCTCCCTCGGCAGTTGACCCAACCCCCAGAAACCTATTCTCTCCTCCACAAAATGAGGCCACGGTTGTTAGGGTGGCTGTGAGAATTTAAGAAGAGGCTTATAAGGTCCCAGCACCTGGAAGGCCATCTTGGACATTAGCTGTCACATTCTATTCTAGACGACAACCTCCCCGTCCTTCCTCACTCCCTTCCTTCCCAGCCCTTCTTTCTGCAACATGCTCTTCTCCTTCCTGGACCCCTTCCCGCACTGCAGGAACCCAGGATGTTTATGTTATCCCCGGATGTGGTACACTGTAGGAATCTGGCTGTTTTTGGAACCTAACGAGCATCAATTTCTCACCTCTTCCCTTTGGTTGAGTCTGGCAGAAAATGCCCACTTAGATGTTGCATCTGATAGTATGGGATGTGCAGAAAGAGCTGCTTCCCCAAATGCCAATTTATAGCCTAGAAGAGGAGCCCGGGGCCTTCCAGACTCAGGAAAACATACTCTTGTTCTGACGCTTGCCAAATGTTCAGTATATAAACTTATGACATCCTTTCCTTCCCTCTCCCTTTGTGAGTGAGATAGAAGGCAATCCTTTGATGAACTGGAGTACATCACTTATTTTTAAAAGTCATCTGGGGGAAGACGACCATCTGGATGCTTAGAAAGCCTCACAACACAGGAAAGAAACTGGGTAGACAAAACCAGTTGGGCTTCCAGAGACTCCCCATGGACCCACCATCTGTAAGTTTAATCTTCCAGAAGGGAAAGGAATCTCTGGGTGCTGTTTGCCTGCTTGGGGAACACAGGTCAGCACACTTGGAGCATGTCATGTCTACGCTCAGAAACTTTCAAAGGCAACTGGAGGTCGCCATGAGATAGACGGTCATTATGTTTTCACAAATACCTGATTTACAGCCACCCTGAAATACTTGTTATTGCCTAAACATACCCCAAACATTACTTCTGAGTCTTTACTCCTGCTGCTTCCTCCTGGCATGCCCTCCTCACCAGTTGACGTAGCACCCTTGCATGGCCAATCTGATGCTACCTTCAAAAGCCACTCCTGGATCCCCTGACGGCCTGGAACCCTCCACCTCTGGCCTCCTGTGGCTCTTGGAACCTCCCTTTTTGCATTAATCCTGCAGCAGTTAGAATGGAAGCAATGATGTGATATTTTGTGATATGATACCTCGATGGGTCTTCCTTTGGCATATGTGTCACGGTCATTTATATCCTTTTTTTGTCCTCCATGCACCAGAATGAGCTCTGTGAAGGCAGCATCTGTGTTCGACTCTGGTCTGTGTCCCTCCCTACCCTGTCTCCATACCTGGAACTGGGCAGGTACTCAGTAAATTTTAATCACCTACACTTCGCAAGTCAATAATGCTATTCTGAGCATAAAGGTTTCAGACAACGTCCTCTGTCATGTGTATCTTTGCAAATATCGATAAGGACATCTGAACTTGGCACTCCAACCCTGCGCCTCCACCCACTCGGGAAATGGCCACACTTTGCAATGAAGCCAGGAGTGAATGGAATTTCCCCTTTGGTGGATGAATGAAACACTAAGTTTGGTGTGAATTTGTGAGCCCAGTTTTGTACCTTAAAGGAGACTGGCTTCAAATGCTATAGAATTGCCATGGTCTCAGTTTCTGCTTTAAGTACCTAGTATCATTAAAATAGTTTATGCAACCTTCTAAAGGAAGCTGAGTTTGGGGGGACCCTTCCCAATCTCCCTGAAATCTGTAAAGACTAAGAGCTGGACATTCTATAGTTGTAACTCTGTCTCTAAACCACTGAAACTCTTGAGCTGCGTATGTGGAGGCCCTCTACGTGAGGCCCTTTGCTCTACAGTGTGCTTGAAGACATGGAGAGCATGGCACTGGTAGGTTGTAACCGCTTTTGAGCAGAAATGGCTCATTATGTTTTAGGAAATTGTGTGCTTGTGGGTTGAAGGAGAAATCCTAGAATGCTTTCTGAAGCAAATATGCGTTGCCAAAACAATTTAGAACTGTGTTGCCATGGAAGCCAATATGTCACGTTTCACTCAGTCTAAGAATATCTAAACTCTAATGATTCTGAGAATAGATGAAGTGGAACAGCCAGGTGCGATCTCTACATGAGGCCCAGGGTTAACATCCATTTTCTAGTTCCTAATCCACTGTCTATGAATCTCTCAAAATCCACGACTTCTTCCTCTGAATGTCATTTGGGGAACATGGGCTCTCCAACTAGAGCATCTGTGAGGCAACTCCTCCTCTTCTCCCATCCAGGTAGTCACCAGGCCTGACCCTGCTTAGCTTCCAAGATCTGACGAGATCAGGCGCATTCAGGGTGACACGGCCGTAAGTGACTCCTTTTCTTTTGTCGTGTTCTGTGTGTACATAAATGCTTGTGAGACTCTCCAAATACGTGGTCAACTTGGGCCTCGTGAGTTTGAGAGACAGTGAAAAAAAGAATGGAAGAAAATAAAGTGAGAGCAGTTAGAGATTTTCTATGAAGACTTACAGCTGTGTGAAGTGAAACTGATGTGGCAGTGGTGAGAACCCGTGGGGAACAGGTGGAGACAGTGGATTTAACCTCAAGTTCCAGAAGCTCTGTGTGTTGAAGGAGAGGGGGCCACCAATACCCTACAGAGTAAAGGCACATTTCAGAGGCAGAGGTGTTCTGAATGAAGCACATGGTCAATTCCAGAAGAGCCCAACTGGGGACCAAAACCTGTGGGTCAGACTGGTGGGCCTCCCTCAGGAAGTAGGCACGTGGGGAGTGGGGTCTGGAGAGAGGAATATGAAGGAGGGGTGCTGAGAAATCCAGCCAGTGGGAGAGCTGTTAAGGTCCCCAAACTGGGCTTTACTCTTGACCTCTTTGGCTTATATTCAATAGGTAACCAAACTTAGTCAAAAAAAAAAATCAGGATCTCCTTTTCCCTCTTTAAAGTCCTTTGTGGGCCATTAATTTCAAAACTGACATCTCTTGAGTTGCATATTTCGAGGCCCTCTAAGTAACTTCTCCCCCAGCGAAGGCAAACCCTCCGCAACTCCCAGCAAGTGGCCAGGCTGCTTGAATGCCCTGTGGCGAGACACTCTGACCCTGCCTAGCATCCAAGTCACTTTTAAAACATGCACAACTGTCTATCCCAAAGGTAAACCCTCTGTGTATCTTAAAATATAACATACATGGTTTTAACTCCTGTCTCTGGAGTCACACAGAATAAATCCATCTCTTTTCCAAGGTGGCATGCCAAAGCTGTGCACACAGCCATTGTGTCTTCTCTAAGTCCTCTGTCCCCATGTAGTCATCCCTGGATCATTTCCCACATTACATTTTTCCCAAAACATCTAACTCCACATCTCACGAAATTCTCCAGTTCATCCTATTGTGATACCCAGGGCTGAACCCTGTGCTTAAGGGATGATCTGACCAGGATCGTTATAGCTCAAACTTTATGTATGAGGCAGAAAAGAACAGGCAGAGCAAAAACTGGGGTTTGCCACAAGCCCTGGGAGGCTTTATTGGGCCACAAAGGCAGAATTTGTAGGGGCAGTTGGGTACTTGAGATGCTATGCCCAAGAGGAGAGGCTGGGTAGGAGCAGAGGGACTGCTGGCTGTCTGCTGACCCAGCTGGCAGGAGTGCAGGACAGTGCTCAGTCCTGGGTCGGGACTAGAATACTGGAAAGAGTGAAAACAAGTGGATAGTCAGGAGCAGAAACCAAAGGATCCATGGAGGATGCTGGAGGACACAAGTAGAGTGTGAAAACAGCTGGGATTTGGTCATAAAAAGCTGCTCTCTACTCCATGGACTGAGTTGTATGTCTGCTTGTGATCATCAACTCAGCTTAAGAAACTGACATAACCCAATTATATATATCTCATACAGGCCAAGAACTGTGGTTGAGCTAAACTTAAGAATGGCAGGCAATAGGGGCCTTAGCTATGAGGGCCAGAGACAAACAGGGCTGGCATGGTGCCCACGCTAGGGTGCCTTATTTATGATGTATTAGATTTGTGCCCCAGGGAGCACAAAGAATGGCATTTCCTAGATTTCTATATCTGTCCATATGGAGAGGGCCTGCTTTCCTTGCTGTGTATCCTGTTGTTCTACTGGGCAGGAAAAAAGGTCAAATAAGAGATGGGACAAATACAAAATATTAAGATGGTAGACTAAACAACTAAATATAAATGGACTAAACACTAGTAAGTGTACAGAGATCAAAGCAAGACTCAACTGTTTACATATACAGGCACAAATAGGTTGAAAGCAAAAGGACAGAAAAAGTTACATAGGTATATCATGTAAACACTAAACATAAGAAAGCTTGTAGGGCTATATTGATATCAGGCAAAATAGACTTCAGAACAACATTAAGTATTACTAGAGAAAACAGGATATTTCATTGGAGGTCAACTCATGAAAACATTATAATCATAAATGTATATACCCCTAAAAACAGAAATACATAAACTCAGAGCATTTAGCACTGTGGGCATTAGAAAGATGAATAAAATAGTTATTACTCAAATGATTTCTATCTTGCAAAAAAAAGGGGGATGTTAACACTTTTAGAGTAGTATATTAGCAACCAAGAAAGAGGGCCCAAGATCCTGATATTTACCAGCTCCTGTTTTCCATCTCCCCCCGCAAAAAGAAATTATTTTTAAAATGGAAATTTCCAAACACACATAAAAGTTGAGAGATGAGTGTAGTGAACCACTCACCAAGCCATTACTACAAGCATTCCTAGCATTTTTGCCTCTTATTTCATCTGCTGGCCCTTCCCCAACTATTTTTTGCTATAGCATTTTTAAGGAAATGTCAGATACCACCTATAAATACTTTAGCATGCATCTCTCTAGCTGATAACATTTTTAAAAGCATAACCATAATACCATTACCTCACTTAATAATTGCTCAAAACTAGCTAATACTCAGTACAACTGCCTCACAGATTTCTTTTTTTATAGTTTGTTCACATCATGATTCATATAAGGTCCATATATTTCACTGATTGTTAAAGCTCCAGAGTCTCTTTTATAATATTTTTTGTTGTTTACTTAAGGCCACTGATTTCTTACAAGAAACTGGGTCATTTATGCCACAAATGGCAAAAAAAAAAAAAAAAAAAAAAAAAATTTTGACTAAATGTCTCTTCTAGAAATAATTATGACCAATGTGAAAATAAAAAGCAATAATGTAGATGCTGAGGAGTGAATTATCTAATACACACTTTGTCCCAAAACACTCCAAAGGGATTGCATCTCATTTCCTAACAAATACACTGAACCTATTGGGGTTAATTTGAACCACATTAGAAGTCTATGAATCCCATTAGAATCATCTGGAGCAGAAACTTTTTTCAATTCAATTTCAAGTGAAATTCAGTCTACATTTGAAAAGTACTAACAAGATGTATAAATTCTGTCAATCTCAAACTACATACACAGTCCAGAAATGGAATTGCAATGGAGAAAGGACTTCAGAGGCCCCCTGGGTAACAGATGAACACTGCCAAGTCATAAGTAATTATCTAATTTTCTTCTAACCTCAAGGCATGCTGGGGCATATGGGAGTTGTCAGGGAATGCAGGTGTGCACACCCAGGGCCTCAGCATGTTACAACACAGCCAAGGAAATGGCAAAGCAATGCTGTTCAAATAAAACTTAATGTAGACAGGCCCAGAGTTTAGAGGAGGTGATTATACCAACTGTGGCTGAAGGCATCTGAGGTTAGTCAGTCAGTACTACAGGGAACCATTTCCCTCCAACTCTCACCCCCACCAAATTCAAACTTCATTCTTTCTTAAGCTTGGAAAGCCAGTATCTTGGGAAGAAAGGGTTCAAAAAGCCCCAGGCACAAGAGAGAAGAAATACAATCAACAATACAACAAAAAGAAAGAGAAAGCATGGGATGATTTCTTTTTCCCAGTAGTTTTCTGTTAAATTTCCCTCCAGCCTTTTTAGGAATTACAATACTTAACGCCCTCAATAGAATACATCAGCAGTTGGAGAAGTGAAGCAATACCAGCTCATGATCAGTGATCCACTTTCTTGTCTCTTGGCAGGGCTGCACTGAGCCACCAGAGTTGTCTCTTCAACAAGAGAGGTTTGATCATCTCAGTAACCTTCTTCTGGGACTCCTGTTAGACGTGTATATTTAATACCATCAGCTGAGTCGTAACATTCATCCAAGTCAACTGACCTCCCAGCCTGCCCACATTGCCTCCCTGCAGGAAGTGATTTTGCACACAGAAGCCCCTGGTGGGGTACAGTGGAGTGTGAAGTGTCTGTTCTGGGACCACAGTTCCATCCCTGGAGCAGCGATTGTAAAGCATCGTTCTCCTGTTCCAGTATCTCTCCAAAGACACTCAGGTCTCTGTCACAGGATCACCATCGTTAAAGGTATCTGTCGCTCCGTCTGGAAAGGTGTCTTTCCAGGGGAGGAAAGAGCCAGCTTTGGAGGCACCTGGTTGACTTCAACTAGAGGTAAGGATCTGGGCAACAGGGCTCACCAGACTGAAGGGATGAATTGAAAGTTCAGCAGGTGGCTCACGCCTGTAATCCCAGCACTTTGGGAGGCTGAGGCGGGTAGATCACGAGGTCAGGAGATAGAGACCATCCTGACCAAGACGGTGAAACCCCTCCTCTACTAAAAATACAAAAATTAGCTGGGTGTGATGGCAGGCACCTGTAATCCCAGCTACTCGGGAGGCTAAGGCAGGAGAATTGCTTGAACCCAGGGGGCGGAGGTTGCAGTGAGCCGAGATCGTGCCATTGCACTCCAGCCTGCGTGACAGAGTGAGATTCCATCTCAAAAAAAAAAAAAAAATTCAGAATAGACCCTCCTGCCTTCCTCTATTTTTGTGCCCTGTCATGTTAGAACCTCTGTCTTCTCTTTAAGTCACCAGAACAAGGTGCCAGGGCTGCATTCTCTCAGAGGCTGCAGGGACTCTGATGAGGGCCTTTCACAGAAGCAGCTTGTGAGTACTTAGCGAGATGGCTACCTCTGCCTCAATGGCTCTATCACTCATTCTGTGAAGCGCAACTCTTCCTTTTGATAGACAACACCCCACAAACCCAGATACGGGTTAGAGTCCACAGGGAATGGAGCTCACTCTGCCCCCTCTCTGCCACAGATTTTCTTTCTCACTCACTACCACATGCCACTGGCCTCTCCAGTCACCCCTCACCCTCCCTGCTTCCCCAGGCCCTTCCCCACAGGTCCAGCAGGTCCAACATATCCCAAAGCCGAGCGCATTGAAGACAATTCAATACCACTTGATTCTAAGCTGGTCACCTTTACTTCTTGAGACTATTTAAAAGGGGAGCTATGATGCTAGTTTAATGCAATGGTTGGGGTGGATGATCAAACAAATGGAAATGAGAGGTGTTTGAAAATGGTAAGATGCTGTATCAAAGCAAGCTAAGAAATCAAAGTGGGAGTGGGATAAGGTACTATTAATATAACAGAAGGCACAATCAGAGAAGAGTTAGAACTGGAAAAAATTTGCTGTTTTTGATCTGGCCGTTGAAATTTCTTTTTTTCATGAGTAGATGAAAGTAAACAACATCAGAAAAAAGTCTACAAACAGAAAAATGATAGTTGTATTTTAGAATAACATTGCAGTTCATGCATCTATATGTGATAATGGGAGATGCTAGTTGGGGGTTTCCTCTGTTTTCCATAATTGCAGGGTTGAAGCAGAAGATCCTAATGTTCTCCAGCTCATGATCTAGGCACAATTTCAGCCAAATTATTTTCATCAAATAGGTTTCTAATCTTTATAAAAAGCTGTGCAGGACAAGAAATTGTACAGTTTCTCTAGGAAATGATGTATTATTTTTACATTTCTTTTCTATTTTGTGATAATAGGTCACTGACTTGCATTGTGCCCTCAAAAACATGTGTCAAAAAAGCATTTAGCAGACATTTAATAGTGATGAATATAATCAGATATTTTGAGGGACAGTGTCACCTAATTTCTGTTGACTCATATTCTGAACAATGGAAAACATTCTTTTCCCATGCTTGGAATGAGAGTTCCCCTTGATTTACAAATGTTTCTCCACGTTATTAGTAAGAGGTTTACGTGACTTAAGAATATGGGATGTCATTTTGGTCATTTTGAAACATGTGGGGCACAATAGTCTTCTTTGTGCAGCTAACAACTGTGCTAGCAAATAGTGGCTGCTTCCATTGGGTTAACAGCGGATACCACATTCTAGAGCACTGATTCTCAACTGCTGGCAATTCCATTGCCCTGGGGACAGGTGGCAGTGTTTGGAAATACCTTTGGTTGTGATGACTTGGGGAGCTATGCTACTAGGTCAGTGGGCAGAGACCAAGGATGCTACTAAACATCCCACAATGCATAGGACAGTCTCCCACGACAAAGAATCGCCCATTCCCAAATGTCAACGGTGCTGAAGTCAAGAAGCTAGGGTACCTGGAGCATAGAGCACAGGAGGGGCTTGGGAGATGTCTGTCCCAGGCTCTGGTCCAAATCTCACTTTTCACAGTGATGGTCACAAATTTACTTGGCCGGCTGTGGTGGCTCACACCTGTAATCCCAGCACTTTGGGAGGCCGAGACGGGAGGATCACCTGAGGTCAGGACTTTGAGACCAGCCTGGCCAACATGGCAAAACCCCGTGTCTACTAAAAATACAAAAATTAGCTGGACATGGTGGCCTTTGTCTGTAATCCCAGCTACCTGGGAAGCTAAAGCAGGAGAATCACTTGAACCCAGGAGGCAGAGGTTGCAGCGAGCCGAGATCATGCCACTGCACTCCAGCCTGGGCCACAGAGTGAGACCCTGTCAAAGAAAAAAGAAAAAAAAAACTCTGACAAGTTTACTGTATTCACAAGACTTTAGGAATGGTGTCCACTCAAAATGCAGCAATAAACTTTTACTTTCTAATCAACTATTTACAATGTACAGCAGATGGGGTGGAATGGGACTCAACCTTCTTCTAGGGTTAATTCCTCCAAAACAGAGACTGGAGAGCTAAAAACTACATTTCCCAGACTTCCTTGTATTGACCCTTCTGAATGAATTTAGAGTCCATCCATCAGATGCTGAAGATCTGAAAGGTGCAAGTGGAGAACAGCTTTCTGCTGCACCCGCTATTGCTCCTCTGTTGTAGAAGCATTGGGTTTTTCTATAGCTGCTTTTGGCAGACGCCATGGCTCACCTAAAGGGCTGAATCAGTGGTGTTCTGAGAGTCATTCCTGCAGGTCACCTAAAGTTTTTTTCCTCTTGCCCTTCTGACAAGTTTGTCTGACCAAACTTCTCTAATATTTTCTGCTGAAAATACTTAGACTCATTACTGTTTTCTGTAACAGAACTGTGGTAGATATAGCCAGAGATTCTAAACTGTCCACATTTCAAGAATTACGTCCTGTGTGTTTCCTCCATGCAGGGGTTCTGAATCTGGGGTCTCTACTACCCAAAGGACCTGTAAGTAAAATTCAGAAGATTTGTGGATTTAGGTGGGAAAATACTACTGTATATCTATCTATCTTTCTATCTATATAAACTGTTTTAGGTTCACAGCAAAACTGAATGGAAAATACAGATTTCTCATGTACCTCCTATTCCCACATATGTGCAACCTCCCCTACTATGGATGTCCTGACACTATTGAGTCTTCCTATCCATAAACATAGGCCGTATCTCTATTCGTTTAGTTCTTTAAAATCTTTGGAACATCACACACCGGGGCCTATCATGGGGAGGGGGGAGGGATTGCATTGGGAGTTATACCTGATGTAGATGACGAGTTGATGGGTGCAGCACAGCAACATGGCACAAGTATACATATGTAACAAACCTGCACGTTATGCACATGTACCCTAGAACTTAAAGTATAATAATAAAAAAATAAAAATAAATCTTTCTTCAGAGTTTTGTGGTTTTCCTCATGGAGATCTTGTAAATATTGTTAGATTATTCTTAAGTAATTCATTCTGGGGAGGTGCTAGTATAAATAATGTGTTTTTAATTTCAAATTCAAATTGTTCCTTGCTAGTAGTTTCTTGACCTATGATGGAGTTACAGTTTATGATGGTTTTATCAGAACATAAGTAAAAAATGCATTTAATATACCTAACATAGCATCATAGCTTAGCTGACCTTAAATGTGTTCAGAACACTTACACTGGTCTACAACTGGACAAGATCATCTAACACAAAGCCTATTTTATTAAAAAGTGTAGACTATCTCACATAATTTATTGAACATTGGAGTACAGTTTCCATTGAATGTGTATTGTTTCAACATCATAAAGTTGAACCATCATAAGTTGGGGACCATCCACAAGAAAGCAATTGACTTTTGTCTGTTACCTGCATATGCATGTAATCTTGCTACAATTGCTTATTAGTGTCAGGAGTCTTTTGCTATTTGGGTGATAACAACCATGTTATCTACAAAGTTTTATATCCTCCTCCTCAATCTGTATTCCTTTGATTTCTTTTTCTTGTCTTGTATTAGCTACAATAGAACTTCCAATATGATGTTGAAAAGCAGTTCTGACAGAGACATTCTTGCCTTGTTCATGATCTTAGTGGGAAAGCTTCGGGCTTCTCACTATTAATTACAATGTTAGCTTTAGGTTTTTTTGTAGGTGTTCTTTATTAAGTTGAGACAGTTCCCCTCTACTCAGAGTTTGCTGAGAGTTTTCTCATTATGAACAGGTGTTAGATTTTGCTGACTGCTTTTTCTGCATCTGTTGATATGATCATGTGATTTTTCTTCTGTAACTTATCATGATGGATTACACTAATTGATTTTTGAATGTTGAACTAGCTTTGCATTCCCAGTTTAAATATCGCTTGGCCATGATGCACCATTCTTTTTATGTACTGTGGATTTGATTTGCAAACAGAATCATGTTGATTTTTTTTCATCTAGGTTCATGAGATATGAGTCTATTGTTTTCTTGTAATGTCTTTGTCTGGTTTAGGTATTAGGGGAGTGCTGGCTTGTAGAATGAGTTAGGAGATATTCCCTCTACTTCTACCTTCTAGGAATTGTAGGGAACTGGTACAATTTCTTTCTTGCATGTTCAGTAGCATTTACCAGTGAATCCATCTGGGTCTGGGGCTTTGAGTCTGGAAGGTTTTAATTATTGTTTCAATGTCTTTAATAGATATAGGTCTATTCAGATTCTCTTTCTTTTTACATGAGTTTTAACAAATTGTGCCTTTTAAAGAATTGGTCCATTTCGTTGAGGTTATGAGATTTGTGGGCATAGAGTTGTTCATAATATTCCTTTTTTCTTTTTTTTTGAGACAGAATCTTGCTCTGTTGCTCAGAGCGACAGAGTGCAGTGGCATGATTTTGGTTCACTGCAATCTCTGCCTTCTGGGTTCAAGAGATTCTTGTGCCTCAACCACCAAAGCAGCTGGACTACAGACATGCACGACCATGCCAGGCTAATATTTTGTACTTTTAATAGAGACGGGGTTTCATCACGTTAGCCAGGCTGGTCTCAAACTCCCAGCCTCAAGTGATCCACCCGACTCGGCCTCCCAAAGTGCTGGGATTACAGGCGTGAGCCACTGTGCCCGGCTGTAATATTCTTTTATTATCCTTTCAATGTCCATAGGATCTGTAGTGATGGCCCCTCTTTCATATTTGATAGTAAATAACATGTCTTTTTTTCTATAATTAACCTGGATAGAGGCTGATTTTATTGATCTTTTCAAAGAACCAGCTTTTTTATTTTCTGTTTTCAGTTTCATTGATTTCTGCTCTAATTTTTATTATTGCTTTTCTTTTGCTTAGTTGGAATTTAATTTGCTCTTTTTGTTATAGTTTCCAAAAGTGGAAGTTCAGGCCACTGATATTAGATCTTTCTTCTTTCCTCATATATGCATTTCATGCTATACCTTTTCTGTTAAGTTTTATTTTCACTACCTCCCACAAATTCATAAGTTATATCTTCATTTTCCTTTAACTGAAAATGTTTTGAAATTTTTCATCATTTCTTCCTTGACCTATGTATTATTTAGAAATGCCTTGTACAGTCTCCAAGTATTTGGGACTTTTCAGATATATCTGTTACTGATTTCTAGTTTAATTCCATTGTCGTCTGAGAGCAAATATTACATAATCTCTATTCTTTTTGATTTAAGATATGTTTTATGACCCAGAATGTGATCTATCTTGGTAAATGCTACATGTGAGCTTGAGAAGAAGATGCAGCCTGCTGTTGGTGGGTGAAGGAGTATGTAGGTGGCAATTATATCCAATTGACTGATGGTGCTTTTGGGTTCAAGTATGCCACTGATTTTCAGCCTACTGGATCTGTGAATTACTGATAGAGGGGTTTTGATGTCTCCAACTATGACAGTAAATGCATCTATTTTTCCTTGCAGTTCTATCAGTTTTTGCCTCGTATTTTGATGATCTGTTGATAGGCACATAACATTAAGAATCATTACGCCTTCTTGGAGTAGTAACCGCATTATTACGTAATGCTGCTCTTTATATCTGATACCTTTTCTTGCTCTGAAGTCTGCTCTATCTAAAAGTAATATAGCTACTCCTGCTTTCTTTTGATTAGTATTGACATGGTGTAGTTTTGTGCATCCCTTTATCTATTTGAGACAGGGCCTTGCTCTGTTGCCCAGGCTGGTGTCAAACTCCTAGGTTCAATCTTCCCACCTCGGCCTCCCAAAGTGTTGGGATTACAGGCATCAGCCGCCATGCCCAGTCTCATTTTATTATGTTACCCACACTGGAGTGCATTGGTGCAGTCATGGCTCTATACCATTATGTAACAAACGCCTAGGCTCAAGCAGTCCTCCTAAGTAGCTGGGACTACAGATGTGTACCACCACACCTGGCTTTTTTCTTTAAGAGACAGGGTCTTGCTATGTGGCCCTTGCTGGTCTCAAGCAATCCTCCCACATCTGCCTCCCGAAGTGTTGGGATTGTAAGTGTGAGCCACCATGCCTGGCCTGTGTCTTTATATTTAAAGTGAGCTTTTTATAGACAACATATATTTGGGTCTTGTTTGAGACAGAGTTTTGCTCTGTCACCCAGGCTGGACTGCAGTGACGCAATTTCAGTTCACTGCAACCTCCATCTCCTGGGTCCAAGTGATTCCCCTGTCTCAGCCTCCCAAGTAACTGGGACTATAGGCATGAGCCACTATGCCTGGCCTTGTTTTTTGATCCATTATGGCAATCTGTCTTTTAATTGGTGCAGGTAGATGACTAAAATTTCAAAGTGACTATTGGTATAGTTGGATTAGTATTTCATATCGGTTACTGTTTTCTATTCATTACCCTTGTTCTCTGTTCCTATTTTTTACTTCCTTCTGTGGTTTTAATTTAATTGAGCATTTTATATGATTTCATTTTCTATTTCTTAGCATATCAATTATACGTCAACTCTTTTTTATTGGTTGTCCTAGAGTTTGCAGTATACACATACAACCAATCCAAGTACACTTTCAAATAACACTATACTGCTTCACAGGTAGTACAAGTACCTTATAATAACAAGATATTCCTAATTCCCCTGCTGTCCCTTGTATCATTGCTGTGATTCATTTCATAAGCATCTACATTGTCACTATTCTTTTGAACAAACTTGTCTTGAGTTACTCATTCTCAGATGCCCAAGTTTCTGACCTGTATAATTTTCCCCTCTCTGAACAACTTTAAACATTTCTTGCAATGCAGGTTTACGGGCCAATGGTGACCTCGGTTTTTGTTTATTTCTCTGTTTTTGAAGGATAATGTCACAGCGTACAGAACTGTAGGGTTGTTTTTTTCTCTCAGCACTTGAAATATTTTCCTCTCCTCTCTTCTTATATTTTTGCCTCTATATGTAAGCTGTTTTCTTTCAAGAATTTTTTTTTTCTTTTTGAAACAGGATCTCGCTGTATTGCCCAGGCTGGAGTGCAGTGGGTATGATCATGGCTCACTGCAGCCTCAGCCTCCCAAAGTGCTGGGATTACAGGGTGTTGAGCCACTGTGCCTGGCCACTTTCAAGATTTTATCTTTGATTTTCTGAAGTTTGAACATGATATGCCTAGGTATAGGTTTTTGGCATTTAACTCCAGCAGGTCAGATTCTGGTTAAACAGTTTCTCCTAAGGTCTTCTAAGACCAGGCGCACAGAGGCTCATGACTGTAATCCCAGTGCTTTGGGAGGTGCCAAGGTGGGAGAATCTCTTTAGGCAGAGTTTGAGACGAACCTGGGCAACATACTGAGGCCCTCATCTGTACAAAAAAGTTTTTAAAACTATTAGCCAGATATGGTGGCACATACCTGTAGTCCCAGCTACTCAGGAGGCTGAGGTAGGATGGCATGAGCCCAGGAGTTTGAGGCCAAAGTGAGCTGTGATTGCACCTGTGAATAACTACTGCACTCCAGCCTGGGTGACCTAGTGAGATCCTGTCTCAACGAACTAAAGAAATAAAACTCAGAAAGCTAGGGCACATGTCATCAAAATGGTTCCATTTCTTTCCTCCTGGCAGCACGAGGGGACCTGTATGTCACATTCACTTGTAGGACCTGGTAGAGCTTCTGGAGGTAAAACTCACAAAAGCCTAAGTCTGGGGGCTGGCCCAATGGCTTGGACGTTTTTTGGTTTTTTTTTTTTTTTACCCTGAGAGCCTCCCACAGTTCTGCCTTTCCTACCCTGATACTGGTTCCCACAGGCGTTTCTGCTCAGGGAAGTTACGACCCTGTATCCGCCCACTGGATTGATCTAAGAGGAGCTGATTTCTCAGCTTGCTCAGCCTATTTATTGTTAGGACAAAGTTGTGACTTCTAAGCCCCTTACAGGCTGCACTGGAAACTGGTGGTCTCTATTTATTTTCACTCATCTCCAACTTAGAGCATTTCCTTTTAGTATGTGTGTGGCTATCAAACCACCAAAGTACTAGCAGTACCTGAGATGTTGTCACCAGAAGACATCAGATATCATCACGTCACATTCTATCTCAATATAGTGTGTTTTTTGCTTTTTTTTTTTTTTTTTTTGTGAGACAGGGTCTCACTCTATTACCCAAGCTGGAGCGCAGGGGCGTGATTATAGCTCATTGCAGCCTCGACCTCCTGGGCTCAATCCATCTTCCCATCTCAGTCTCCCAAAGTGCTGGGATTGAAAAATATTCTGAAAAAGAGCCCATAAGCTTCCTCAGACTATCAAAGAGCTCTATGGCACAGAAAAGTTTAGTTGCATAGGGATACTGTGTGTGACTCAGAATAAGCTCATTCATAGCTTGTTGGTCTGGCTAAGAGAAAGCTGATGTCTTGTGGAAAACATGTTCATTGTCCTGGCTCAGATGGAAGGCCACCACGGTCCCTTTACAAGAGTACTTTTCCAATGTCTGCCATCATTAAGCCACTATTTGGCACCGCATGGAAACTCGGAGGCAGTCTCCCTGTGTCTCAGTCATCACCCAAGATGTTGGTCCCTTTGGTCTTCCATCCTTGGCCCTTGTCCAATTTTCTGTGTTCATTCTTACGCCTTCAACCCAGCATCCTCCAAATTCCCCTCCCTCTGAAATCCCTGGAACTCTGCAGTATAGAAAAGAAGTCCCCCAAACATCTTCAACCTACATGGAATTCTCTCCATCTGCCTGCCTCCTTGAAACCTGGCTCCTTCCCAAAGACACAGCTTCCTTGGCCCTCAGCCTTTAGGGTTGGAAGGAGGGGTTAGCATTTTCCTCCCTGAGCAATGTTCCAAACGAACTTCCATCCACAGAGAGGAACGCTTCAGTTTTCTAATTGTATCACCATCTACACCTCTTCATTTGGTCACTGCTGGCTTTCTGATCACCAGCCCACATGTTCAATACTTTTAGCCCCCAGTCCTCTTGTCATTGTAGCAATGACATCAGTAACCACATGGAGAATGCATCCGGCACTGGCTGCCACACTTGGCTTTAGCTTTCTCCTGTGGCTATCCCCACTGCTATGTCATCAGCTGGAACTATTCCACCTTTAAACTTCTGCATGCCCTTTGGACCACAACCTTCTAGAGGCACTGCAGTATAGCATGAAAAACTTTGGCTCTGATACCTGGGTTTGAATCCCAGCTTTGCCATGTACCTGCTAAGAGACCTTAGACAAGTTAATCATTCCATGCTTATAAGATGTGAATAAAAGTAGTCCTATCACAGAGAGTTAATTGAGTTAATGTGCAAAATACAGAATAGTGCTTGGCACACAGGCTTCCATTACTATCCTTCCTGATTGTTCATGCCTTTACTTCTTTGGTTCCTTGAACTCCTCCCACCCTCTCTTTTTCCCTCCAAAAGTACCTGTTTACTCCTGTCTTGGGCCTCCTTCCCTATCCAGCCACACTGTCTCCTATATAATGCCTGCTTAATAGATATTTGTATCATGGGTGAATGAATTAAGGACCCATAATTTCACCTGCATTCTGGTCCATAGCCTCAATCCCCTTGCCTTATCATCTTTTAAATAAACACACCCAATAAATATGCCAACCCCAGCTCTAACTCTAGCTCTACTGTCTCTGAGAGGCTGGCTGCATCCACTACAAATTCAGCATCTCCAACCTCAATTCTGCCCAGCCTTTATGTGCCTCAGGTCAGCTCTCTTTCCCAGTCCTTACAACAGTGACTTTCAGCCTTTAACGCTTTCCTATCACTTCTGTATTCACCCTTATCAATGACCTTGCTTCCTACTTTATAAAAAATGTATCTCTATCCTCTAGTGTTTCCAGGCCAGTGGACAAGTGTCCTTCTGAGTAAGGTAAATACCTACTCTGTGTTCCAACTTCTGTCCAATCCATCCAACCTGAAGCTTTTAAGCTGCATGAGAAGAAATCTTTATATTTTACAATAAATGTTAGTAGAGGCTGGGTGCAGTGGCTCGCGCCTGTAATCCCAGCACTTTGGGAAGACAAGGCAGACAGATCTCCAGAGTTTGAGACCATCCTGGGCAACATGGTGCAACCCCATCTCTACTGAAAATACAAAAATTAGGCATAGTGGCATGCACCTGTAGTCCCAGCTACTTGGGAGGCTGAGGCGGGATGATCGTGCCACTGCATGATCATCGTGACAGAGCTAGATGCTGTCTCAAAAAAAAAAAAAATTGTTAGTAGTATTTAACAAATGGGAAGAGTGGATCAGTTCTGTTCAGATGAGATATCCTGGGAAGGCCAACCTCACATGGGGATTATGTAGAAAAATTATTGCCTGACATGACAGATTCTGATCAAATCATAGTAATTACCTAAAAGGGTGATGAAATCAAGGCCTGGTCAATCAGTTTAAGAGTAAGAGTAACAACAACAACAGCAAAACCCTCTGCTTACAGCCAATGATTTAATAAAAATTTCAACCATTTTGCTAATTCACTTGGCTAATTCTAAGAATGTTCTGAATTTCAAGATTGTTAGGTGTGGGAATAGTTCAAAGGTCAGAGGCATTTAAAAATAGGATTGACCTGGTCAATAAAAATAGGATTGACCTGGTCAAGATGGATTAAATGCCCATTCTAGGACCTTAACCCATTCTAATTCAACTTCTGTGTTAACACATCTGACCTAAATGTCTAAAAAACATACTGTTTTTTTTCCTGACAAAGTGCAGAACCCCATTGGTGGATGTTTTTACATAGAAAAGAAAACAGCTTAAAATATATCAGACTATTTCAGTTACAGAAGCAACAACCCAAAAAGAAAAATAAGGCATCTGGAGAAAGAATCATGGAAATAATTGTGTGTGTGTGTGTGTTTTTTTTTTTTTTTTTTTTTTTTTTTCCTGAACGAAACCCCAGTTTACTGTTTCTCCTGGGAATGTGATTTTATAGTTGGGAAGTGAAATGTGGGCATGGTGGCTGCATTTCAAGTGTATGTTACTGGTGCACAAGAGAATACAATGAAAAGATCAGCAAGAACCTCAAAGTCTATGGCCTTTTGAGAGTTATATTAGTAAGGGATGAGCTTCGATGTCTGCAGAAGTCACTTTAAGGGTTAGGGTGGTTCCCTAGTCAAAGGAATAAAATCAGGGAGGTCTGAAGTATAGTAGAAATAACACAGGATCTGGGGTTAGATACCCAAGTTTGAATCTTAACCACTAATTAGTTCCATGACTGTCCAATCACAACCTTGTAGAGCCTTACCTTCCAGAACAATCATATTTACTTCCTATACTGGTGGTACGGAAGCAGCTAAGTAATAAGTCAATTGTACATAAGAGGTGGGCAATTTACCCCTCTCTGTTGCCTTCTGCACATAAATTTAAATGAGGCAGAATTAAGTGAGAAAGAGCCTATAGCCTAACCCTCGGTGTTCCAAGTTCTGCAGAAGAAAACTGATCAACAGGGAAGAGCCTGACAAGATGCTGCAAAGGGGATCTGTGGACTTGACAAGGTTTACCCAGCACTGTCCAGGGACAGGAAAGGGAGGCACTGAATTTAGATCCCTGAGTAGGAATTGCTGATCTTTGAACTTGTGCTATTCTGTGGGTGTGTCAGACGTGTATGAACCAGAGTGACTCCATTTTGTGTAGAGGCTGGGTAAAATAAGGCTGAGACCTACTGGGTTGCATTCCCAGACAGTTCAAGCATTCTGAGTCACAGGATGAGATAGGTCAGCCCAAAATACATGTCATAAAGACTTTTGTGGTAAAGAAGCCGGCCAAAACCAACATGGCAATGCGAGTGACCTCTGGTGGTCCTCACTGCTACACTCCCACCAGCGCCATGACAGTTTACAAATGCCAAGGCCACATCAGGAAGTTACCATATAATAGTCTAAAAAGGGGAGGCATAAGTAATCCACCCCTTGTTTAGCATATTATCAAGAAGTAACCATAAAAATGGGCAACCAGCTGTCCCTAGGGCTGCTCTGCCAATGAAGTAGCCATTCTTTTATTGCTTTACTTTCTTTCACTTTACTCCATGGCCTTACCTTGAATTCTTTCTTGCAGAAGATCTAAGAACCCTCTCTTGGGGTCTGGATCAGGACCCCTTTCTGGTAACATGTGGGCTTCGGAGGGCTACGTGCACATCTTGGCACTGAATACAAATGTTGCATGTATATTAGTGCATTTATCTGGGAGTCTGCATTCATCAGCAGACTCTCCAAGGACTCTGTGACCTAGAAAAGATTAAGATGACTGCACCAGACGCTGAAGGGAAGCTAAGACATACTAAATTACAGGAGCCCATGAGTCTGAGGTTGAGTTCCTACATAACTTAGTATAAAAACAAACTGGGTTGGGAAACCACTGATCTAGCCAAGTTAGTCTCTAAAATATGCCTCTTTGGCATAAGGATTATTTCTAGCTGGTTATTTTCAGACCCCTTTGTAATAGAAAATTCCATCTATTAAGGAAGGAGATCTCCATTTGTATGGGTGCCTTCCTCTCTGCACCAGGAATAGAAGGAGGACTAAGTAACTAAAGAATGGAGACAGCATTGAATCATCTACTTCAAAAGCCTTACTTTTGTTGAAGGTGGTTTTCCTGACCATCTTCTTAAATGGGCCTTTACCTATACCCTTCTTTGTTTAGGTAAATGATAGTAATTAATTAAGCCAGAAGTCTATGCTCTATGCCTTTGAGATGTCCATTTTCTATCTTGTTTTCTCTAGAACCTTATAGCTAGCCCTTTGAAATGGAAATTTAAAGGAGATGACTCATCAGAAGAAAGACATTTGGGCAAATGAAAATTCTTGTCTTTTCCACAAATATTAGTAAAAAGCTTTGCTACCAGAGCAAGTAATCTTAACTTCTTCCATCTGCCAGAAACATAATTAGAATTCAGCTATTCTGTAAAGTAGTAAATTTTGTGGGTTTTGTATCTGGTACTGATACAGGAGCTAAAAAGAAATTGAGGCAGTTGGTGAGGGTAAGAGTCCTCGGCAAAGTTTCCCTTTTAATAAAAAGCAGCCCCAAAATCATTTATTTTCTAACAAAGAACAGCCTGAAAAATGAAGCTGCAGACATAGAAAAGCAAGCTGGAAGCTTGCACGGGTAAATGCCAGCAGCTGTGCCGATAGGAAGAGGCTACCTGGGGGTGAGGCATGTTCAATATGGATGCCCTAGCTTCCCTTTTGTTTTCTCTGTCAACCACAGGTACAGTAATGAAGCAGGCAACGTGGCGCCGGCCAGGTAGAAACCCCATCTGCATAATAACAGATTAGCGTGGGATGGCCAGCCTCTTCCTGTACTATGTAAACGGCGCACCTGGTCCAACCAATCTTCTGGGCCCTGTGTAAATCAGACACCACCTCCCCAAGCTTGTCTATAAAACCCCGTGCACTTCGCCACAGACCAGAAGACCCTCTCTCTCTGCAGGAAGAGAGTTTTTCTCTTTCTCTCTATTAAACCTCCACTCTTAAGCTCACTTTTTATGTGTCCACATCCTTGATTTCCTTGGCATGAGAAGACGAATCTCGGGTATTTACCCTAGACAATGGTGCTGCTTCAATGGGAAGGGAGGGGTTTCACCCTCCTCCCTCAAGAGTTTACATGCAACTGACCAGTGTTAACATTAAAACAGAGATCTTAAGACCGACAAAGCAGATTCTTTGTTATCTTACTGCTACAAAGTGACTCCAGTATAGTACCACATGACAGATGACAGGCCCTAGAGGAAATTATTTTACCCTGAAATATATTTATTTGACATATATTCCAAAATGGCCCTACAAAGCTCTCTTACGGGGGAAACTTGTGTTCTATAGAGAATCTCCTTCCCTTACTAGAGTCTGATACCTTTAGGGTCCAATAAGACATTCACCATCTATTCTCTCTGACACCTGCTACCTGGAGGCTTCACCTACATAACAAGAACCTTGGCTTCCACAGCCCCCTTCTCTAAACACAAGCATTTTTTAACGCTGAATTCAATTCTTTTTTTTTTTTTTTTTTTTTTTTTTTTTGAGACGGAGTCTCACGCTGTTGCCCAGGCTGGAGTGCAGTGGCGCGATCTCAGCTCACTGCAAGCTCCGCCTCCTGGGTTCACGCCATTCTCCTGCCTCAGCCTCCTGAGTAGCTAGGACTACAGGCGCCTGCCACCGCGCCCGGCTAATTTTTTGTATTTTTAGTAGAGACGGGGTTTCACTGTGGTCTCGATCTCCTGACCTTGTGATCCGCCCGCCTCAGCCTCCCAAAGTGCTGGGATTACAGGCTTGAGCCACCACGCCCGGCCTGAATTCAATTCTTTAGGCAGAGCTTAACTCTTTCAACCAACTGCCAATCAGGAAATTTTTGAATCTCCCTCTGACCTGGAAGCCCCTGCTTTGAAATGTCCTGCCTTCCTGGGCCAAATCAATGTATTCATTTCATGTATTGATTTATGTCTTTGCCTGCAATGTCTGTCTCCTAAAATGTATAAACCAAACTGTAAACCACCCACTTTGGGCATATGTTCTCAGGACTTCCTGAGGCCATGATTCTTAACTTTGGCAAAATAAACCCCTAAATGGATTGAAATCTGTCTCAGATACTTTCTGGTTTAGAAATATAATACAGACACATAACTTTTCCTACCTATGTTTACTAGTAAAATAAGCTCATATTACCTCTGTAGTACAAAATTTGTTAGCAAGAAAAATAAAGGTGACATATTTAATGTCTCATTTTCATGAGCAATCCAAGTATAACTGTTAAAAACAATGAATTAAATAGATGTAGGAAAAATATTCCCACATGAAAGGGGTCTTCCTTATACTAGAAGGTTTTAATATTCTTACCAAGGATGGACGTTGAGGCTGAGGAAAATGTGTACAAACGACTATTTCATTCTCAGGCCTAGCCAAAAATTCTAATAAGGATAGAGCTACAAGTTTTCCTCCCCTACAGCTTTTTATTAGAGACTAAAGATAGCTGAATCTGTTAGTAAACATGTTCTGTGTCACAATGAAAAAAATTATTCTATGAGGAAGCGCATGCTTCTAGAAATTATGATTCACAAATTTGTCAATCTACAGACAGCTGGTGTAACAGGGTTCACAACTGCTTGCTTCCTTTCACTGGAAATTAAGGTGACTTAGGGTAAGAATTCTAATTAGTATATAACTAAAATTACCAGAAATAATAAGGGAAACAACTGCATATGCAAGCATACAAAGAAGGGTAAGATGCATTTTTTTAAAGAAAATCTATGAGGTATGAGAATGTGTTTTGTTAAAGGCAAAAAGAGAGTCATCTTTGACATTGTTCCACAGTGAGAAAAAAGTATAGGGGAAAAAAAACCCTGAATGGATATAAGAAAACTGTAGGACGTTTGTAAAAGTAGAATCATGGGAAAGGAATTATATGTGTGATCAAGTTCCTAATATTTGCTAATATTTGAAAGGAATTAAGTTGTTTTTAAATTCTAACATGAATATCAAAACTATGCTGATACAAAACTAGAATGTGGTCGTCTGTGTTAAAACAGCAAGGTTTTCTTGGAGTTCTGGTCTGCTCTTAAAAGATAAAGAAAAACCTTTTGCCCTATCTTATTAAGTAATGGGTCTAGGAAATAAAGACTGTTTTATCAAGATAATCTCCTGTGCTTCATGTTGTCTTTGCCCTTCAATTAAGAAAATGGAATCCTTTCTAGTAAAAAGAACTAAGGTTGTTCCGTAACTATGTTCAAGTTATTTAAGATAACAAGATTGCCTTTGACTATCTGTTGGCTGAATGGGGGGCAGTGTGTGTGTGATAGTTGTCGCCTTCTGCTGCACTTAGATAACAAACAGGCAACTTGGTTTAAACAAGTAGATTCTTCTGGCTAATTCTTTGGTTTGGTTGGTTCTAATTGGTTTGGTTCATGGGTACATTGGTTAAGGAGCATATTTCAGTCTGTTAGTACTATCCTCCTGATAAGTCATCATAGTAGTATCTCCAGGGCACTGTATTCTCTCAAGAGTCTTAAATGCAGCCACCCATTCTGCCCCAAATGGCCTCACTCCATTTATAGCAGCAAAACCACAAAGGGAACATAACAAGTCATTCAACTCACTTGATGTCATAGCTTGTGAATTCCATACTGAAACCAAACAAGTCCACTATGATAGTGACAGGGAATAGCATCAGTGTCTAAGGTAGCATCAGTGTCAGTCTCGAGAGGCTGACCAAAAGGGAGAAATTGTTCAACTAGCAGAGGCCATTCACTTGAGGCTGTCTCTGTACTGTGAGTTTCTACATAACAAACTGTACCTTAACTTAGTATGTAAACAAACTGAAAACTAACTTAGGAGTATATTTTTTTTTTGGTAACAAATAGCCAGGTCTCAGCAAATCACAGCCAGCCAACTGATCCAATCATGCCCAATAAGACAAATGCCCAACTGTGGCTAATCAGGTCATTTCTCTACTTTGCTTCCTGTTCAGCCTATAGCAGCTTGTGGTTCACACTACTAAGCAGAGCTCTCTGAACCTCTTCTGTTTCTGAGTGGTGCCCAATTCATGAATTGTTCTTTGCTTACATTCTATTAAATTTAATTTCTCTATAGTTTTTCACAAGTATTATATTTCACCATGCCCCAAGACTCAAAAACTCCATTTGCTATTGTAGCAGGAAAAGGTATTCTTTCATTCTGTCTTCTGCCTTTTCCCTCCTTTAATCAACATGCATTTTTTAATCAACATGCATTTTCCCCCCATTTGGGAATTATTACCTTATTTGGGGATGGATCAATTTGTATCATCTCATCCTGTACTACCTCAAAATTATACTTTCCTAAAGATCCTGTCACTACATTCAGCCCCCTCCACCACTAGCATAAGGGAGGATGGACGCCAAGAAGAAATAGAAAACCAAACAGAAACAGAAAAGCTGTCTTATTGCTGGTTTTTTGTTTTTTTCTATCTCCACAGTTTATTTTCGGTCAGCCAAAAATTCTGCCACCCACAGCTCTGTCTCCTTAGTTTTTGGAGTGCCTGATGTAGCTTCAAAGCAATGTAACATTCCCATTCTCATCTTTTGCTCACTTTTTGAGACAGGGTCTCGCTTGGTAGCCCAGGCTGGAGTGCGGCGGCATGCTCTTGGCTCACTGCAACCTCTGCCTCCCAGGTTCAAGTGATTCTCCTGCCTCAGCCTCCCAAGTAGCTGAGATTACAGGTGCCCGCCACCATGCCTGGTTAATTTTTGTATTTTCAGTAGAGACATGGTTTCACCATGTTGGCCAGGCTGGTCTTGAACTCCTGACCTCCAGTGATCTGCCTGCCTTGGCCTCCCAAAGTGCTGAGATTACAGGCGTGGGTCACCACACCTGGCCTGTTCACTTCTCTACAACAAATATTTCATGAGCTTCCACCATGTGCCAGAGTGTTGGGTGCTAAAAATACATGAGGCACTGATACCGACTTTATCACCTCAGCTACAGGCCACCCTATCTTACCCGTGGTGTTTTATATTTTCAAGTAGATTATATACTCCGTGTAGACAGGAATCTAGATCTTCTAATTATTTTGTGCCAGGCAACAGGAGCTGGACAAACAGGAGATACTCAGCACCTGACTGAGTAGAATACATTGCTAAGAGTTGGGCTTAGCAGTAACTCATACGTTGATAATTAAGTACCTCTTGTATGAAGAGATGAGTTAATGGATTTTCTTCCTTTACAGTCCTTACCAAGGGGTCAGGCATTGTGCTAAGCACAGCTTCCTGACAATCCTGTGCTGTGCCTGCTCTTATTAGCATTGTCCCCCAGCTCATAGATGGGGGAAACAGGCTCAGAAGACAGACCCACGATGTCTCACCTGTTAAGTGAAATTGGAAGATCCAATCTGTAAACACATGCAGCCTGACTCCAGAGCCCAGCTCTTGGTCCCTGATACAGTTCGACTCTGTGTCCCCACCCAAATCTCACCTTGAATTGTAATAATCCCCATGTGTTGTGGGAGGCAATTGAATCATGGGGTCAGGTTTTTTCCATGCTGTTCTCGTTACAGTAAGTCCCACGAGATCTGATGGTTTTATAAAGGGCAGTTCCCCTGCACACGCTCTCTTGCCTGCCGCCACATAAGACGTGCCTTTGCTCTTCCTTCGTCTTCCACCGTAATTGTGAGGCCTCCCCAGGCACGTGGAACTGTGAGTCCATTAAACCTCTTTCCTTTATAAATGACCCAATCTTAGGTATGTCTTTATTAGCAGCATGAGAACAGACTAATACAGCCCATATACTAAACTGACTCTTAGGATATGGAGGAGACCAGGGCCTTTCTCTCAGGCATGTGTGATGTCATGGTGAAGAATTTGATGTGACTAAAGGCAGGCAGACAATGTGCACACACACAGGGGAGGGGCAACCTTTAGCTCCAGAACCCCATATGTTTTCTCTACCTTTGGGACTTTTCCTAGAGTTGAGAAAATTGATCTCTTTCTTCAACTCTAATGTGACAGTCACTGTCAAATAGAGTTTGCCCTTCTTTAGACCCCTGGTCCACCTTAAATTACTAAAAGCACTAACAAACTGAAGACCAAAAGGGGTCAAAATTTAAGTCCTCATTTTTAAGGCAATTCTTTTATCTCATGACATTATGGGGATACCTACATAATGCCCTCAGTAACTGGGCCATGAAGGAACTGCAACATCAAAATTTTGGGGGCTCCTGGGAGCAAAGACTGCTGGTTAGCTAAATAGCAGAAGAGCCAGACACCACTGCCAGTGTTCCCTTTGTTTCCTCATTAGTAAACAGCCGCTAAGAGAACTCTATAACGGGGCACATGGCTGCCTGGAATAAAGGCCACATATCCCAGCCTGCCTAGAACCAGGTGTGGCCACATGGGTAAGCTTCGGCTATGGGATGTAAGCAGAAGTGGTGTGCACAGCTTCAGTGAAGTGCTTCATAAAGGGAAAAGGCATGTCCTTCTCTTACTCTGTTTTCCTTCCTGCTGGCTGGCATGCAGACATGATGGCTGGAGCTGTCATCTTGGACCAGGAACTGAACTTAGCCACGGAGACTATGCTCAGTGGAGCAACCAGATGGAGGGATCTGACACTGTGGAGTTCCGTTCCAGCCTGGACTTCACACAAGAGAAATAAACATCTACCTGAGCCAGTATTATTTGGGTTTTCCAATACTAAAGCTGAACTGAATCCTAAAGAATACACACTACTTTCCCCAACAAGATATATGACTGCCTTGCTTGCTTACCGAGAAACAATTTATAATCACAGCCTCACTTGCCTAAATCAATGTAAGTAATAGCCTGGCCTGGCTCTTTTCAGGAGATCCTATCAGATCCTGAAGCAAAAGACTATTCCAGTCTTAATACCAGTATATCTGGGTTGTCTGCCCAGAGCAAAGTGCAATCATGACTTCTAAGGAAGCAAATGGTAATGGGTGCAGAGACTGTCAAGAAATTAGGTGGTGAAATTAGGCTGAGGTCATCTCATCTAATGTATATTTGGTGACTGTGTAGACCCAGAGATACATACCTCAAAGCAGCAGGGAGAACAGATTAGGAGCTATGTGGTATCCATATCTGTGTGCTACTTTGGGTACACACACCTGTGTTCTCTCCTAGTTGGGGCCACCTGTCACATCCAAGCCCCTCATTGCCTCCTGTGCTCATCTCTGCTGTCTCTTCTCCATGCCTTCACTCTGGCCATGGCCCCAACCTCCCCTTCCCTTTCCTACATCTACTGTTCTCTTTTCTGATACTTTCTCTAAGATACAGGGGCCAACCCCATCTCCTTCTAAAAGCTTTCCTTGCCCAATCCAGACCACATGGATCCTTTTCTTGTCCCATCTCCTATAGAAGCTGTTATCTGTGCCCTGACTAACCCAAGGCCTTCCTCTGCCGGCTGGAGGTTAATAATTATTGAATGCATGAATAACTACATAAGACCAATAAGGCCTCAGGTATAAGAGTTCAAGCTAACAGAACACTCTCCAAAGCACCCTCTGGAAAGCAGTTTTAAGAGAAAGAGATTCAACCTAAATGGTCACCAGGATGCTCTTCCCAGGGGTTTGTTTCAATTGAAAATACAGGCACCACCCCGCTGGGATAAAAAAGCAAGAATCTGAAGAAAAGAATTCATCCACCGCCCCATCGGATTCTAGCCAGTGAGACTGAGCTCAGTTCAGATGCAAAGAGCAAAACGAGGCAAATTGTTCTCTACTGAAACAACACGAAATGCTTTCATATGTTGGGGTTGGTGACCCCAAAAACCTTGCACTTGGTTATTTTTTTATCCTTATCCTGGACTTGGACTTAATCTCCTGTATACCATTAGAACAGAGAGGGCAAAGGCAAACATTTCTAAAGTTGCTGCCTCCTCGCCCAGGTGAGAGACCCTTAGAAGCACCCACATACCACACAAGCTCAGACCTCTGGGGTTCTCTAGGGAAAGGGGTCGTGACACGATCACATATTCAGCACTGACAGACTCTGTGAGGAAGGTATGGGGGACTTGGGGGGTGGCTGCTCCCCCACCACATCTGACTCCATTTAATGCCCAACTGGAGTAATCATGACAGATCAGCCTGGGTCACCTTGAAGGGGGCTGAGTTGCAGTAGGGTATGTCTGACTAGTCTTCCTTGATAACACCAAGGTTGAGCTATCTCGGGCTCACTCTGTGCACAGTAGCTTGGGTTAGAAAAGGCCAAGCAGGAGCTAAGGCAATCAATCAGCAAGTATTCAGTGAGCACTGTGAGAAATAAAAAGAAGGTTAGGCCAGGCACAGTGGCTCTTGTCATTCAAGCACTTTGGAAGGAACACTTGGGCAACATAGAGAGACTCATCTCTACAAAAATAATTTTTTTTCAATTAGCCAGTGTGGTGGTGTGTACCTGTAGTCCCAGGTACTCGGGAGGCTGAAGCGGTAGGCCAAGGCTAGAGAGAGCTGTGATTGTACCACTGCACTCCAGCCTGGGTGACAAAGTGAAACCGTCTCAAAAAAAAAAAAGTTTAAAACCCATTTAAGGAATGTTTGACCTAATGCAATGGCTCCTGATCTACAGAGCATGATCCAGTAGCAGTGGGCTGTGAAATCCATCCAGGAGGTCTCTACCAGCATTTGTAAATAAGGCAGGGTGGATAGGAAGTATCAGGCATCATTTATGCAATTTTGTGACACTCTGTGGCTCACACCTGTAATCCCAGTACTTTGGGAGGCTGAGGCAGGCGGATCATGAGATCACGAGATCAGGAGATAGAGACCATCCGGGCTAATACGGTGAAACCCTGTCTCTAACTTACATACAAAAAATTAGCTGGATGTGGTGACACACGCCTGTAGTCCCAGTTACTCGGGAGGGTGAGGCAGGAGAATCACTTGAACCCAGGAGGCAGGGATTGCAGTGAGCCGAGATCGCACCACAATACTCCAGCCTGGGCGACAGAATGAGACTTCATCTAAAAAAAAAAAAAAAAAAAAAGTTGTTTTTTGTGTGTGCTACAGCCCAGAGCGTCGGGAAGTCACTGATTTCATATACAGTGGAAAGGGATAGCTGGTGTTCTTGTGAGAACTCCTCTTTTTGTGTCTCTTGTGCATTCACCTTCCAAGAAACTCAGTCCCTATCTGTACCATGTCTGGTTCAACCTTCTGGTATCTTCATCAAAGATGGCCACGAGTATACCTTTTGGACAGATAAGGAAATGAAGGTGCAGAATAGAAATGACTTCTTGTGGCCACCTAGAGAACATAGTCAAACCAATTGTGCCCAAATCAGGTGAGACCAGGAAACAGGTTCTCTGGTTCTCCCCAGACCACAGACATATTATCTAGCAGGCACCAGACAGAATGCGAGCTCAGCAGGGAGAAGGTTTTGTTTGTTCACTACTCCACCCTCAGTTCTTAGGATAGTTCCCGGTACAAAGTAGGCCCTCAATAAATATTAGCTCAATGAATCATTATAAGTTGATGATAGAATGAATTAGGACAATCCCCAAACTCAAAAATAATATTTTACGATCATGGACCCTGTATTGAACCCAACAAAGAAATCATGTTTCAATGAGGTGTAAATGAATATCCTCAGGCAGACTGAGAGAACTAGTTACAAATAGAACCCAGAATATATTTCTCTCAAGCTTGAAATGTTTTGATGGTATCCCATCATCTAGAATAACTCTCAGACTAGCCCATGAGGTGTCTTCATAGCCGAGTTCACCTCTTACTTTCCAGTGGCACCTTCCTCCTCCTTGCCCCATTTTGAACTTCATCCTTTGGCATTAGTGAACGAATCCAAATTCTCCAGGTGCATGTGGCTATTTTATGACTTGGTGATACTGCACATTCAGTGTTCTCTGCCTGAGATTCCAGTCATTTTGGGAGCCCAGCAATTTATCACCTTCCTCCTTTAAGCCCCAGGCCAGGTGTGACCTCCAAGCCTTCCCTCACAAGATGCCCTTAACCTCGACCTCTGCTGAGTAAATGAAGTTCTCATCCAGATTACCACTGTACCATGTGCACATCCATGGTTTTATTTCTATCATCCTCTTGCAATTCATCTGGCTAGATGTTTTACTCTCTACCCTCCTTCAGATTTTGAGCTCCTCGAGGGCTACAGTTGATCGTATTCAAAAAATATCAAAGGAAGGAAAGAAGGGAGGGGTAATTCACTCAGTCCTGTTGGACCCTGTATTAGTCTGTTTTCACACTGCTGATAAAGACATACCTGAGACTGGGTAATGTATACAGAAAAATAAAAAAAAAAACATTTAATGGACTTACAGTTCCACACAGCTGGGGAGGCCTCACAATTATGGCAGAAGGCAAGAGAGGAGCAAGTCATGTCTTACAAGGATGGCAGCAGGCAAAGAGCGCTTGTGCAGGGAAACTCCCATTTTTAAAACCATCAGATCTCATGAGACTTATTCACTATCATGAGAACAGCACAGGAAAGACCTGCCCCTGTGATTCAATCACTTCCCACCAGGTCCCTCCCACAACACCTGGGAATTCAAGATGAGATTTGGGTAGGGACACAGCCAAACCCTATTAGACCCCCTCCCCCTCCATTAGCTCATCTCTTTATATCTCCAATACTACATCTGTAGGGATATACTGAGGAAATTAAACTAAATTAAAACATACACAGAATACAAGTATGATTAGAGGCAAAAGGAAAACAGAAGATCCGTGGTTGTGTTTGTACATGCATGCCACGGAGAAGTTATTAGTCTACTGCTCAGGCACACACTGTTTAAACATGGGCAGAGAAAACTCTGCTCTGAGTCTTACTGCTGCCTTGCTAGAGGGCCACCAGCTGGGAGGACAGCTTGCTCAGCTGTACCCTGAGGACCTGTGACTTTGGAAGAGCCACAGGGCGCCTCGAGGCACTCGGCCCCAGAGAATGCTCAAAAGCCTTGATCGTAAGAGAAAAAAACCTTCTGTGTAGGGAGAAGACGAGAACAACATAAGTCTTTGGAAGCATCTAGAACAGGCACTGGCAAACTTTTTCAGTAAAGGCCAGATAATAAATATTTCAGCTTTGTGGGCCACCCCATCTCTGTTGCAACTACTCAACCATGACTCTGTAGCAAAAAGGCAGCCACAGACAAGGACAATTGCTAAACAACTGAGCATGGCTGTGATCCAACACCACCTTATTTGAAGCCACCAATTTGAATTTCATACCTTTTAATGCACAAAATATTCATTTTAACTATTAAAAAATTTTTAAAAGCACACTTAACCCAGAGGCCACACAAAAACAGGTACCAGGCCAGATTTAACTAGCTGATCAGATGTAACCACAGGCTCTAGTTTGCTGGCCTCTGATCTAGTGTGGAGAAGTTATGCTATGCAATGTCTACAGGTCGCTCAGAAAATAAATACTCTAGTAGTTTACCCAGAATGCCCATTGTCTGACCTAGCCCAAATTACTGGTTTGGATATATTAAATCCCAACACAGTGTTCATAAAAGACATTCACTCCAAATAGTTTTGACTTTGAATGATCCTGAATTTTCTTTCCATGATGTGGATTATCAAATTGTGTCTTTGTCCATTTGTGTTACTATAAAGGAACATCTGAGGCTGGGTGATTTATAAAGAAAAGAGGTTTAATTTGGCTCACAATCTGCAGGCTGTACAAGAAGCATGGCACCAGCATCTACTTCTCGTAGGGCCTCAGGAAGCTTCCACTCATGGTGGAAAGTGAAGGGGAGCTGGCATCACATGGTGAGAGAGGAAGCAAGAGAGAAGGGAGGCAGCAGGCTCTTTTTAATAACCAGCTTTCATAAGAACTGATAGATAACTCATTCATTCCCACGAAGATGGCACCAAGCCATTCACAAGGGATCCACCCCCATGACCCAAACACCTCCCATTAGGCTGCACCTCCAACACTGGGGATCAAATTTCAACCTATGATTTGGAGGGGACAAACCAAACTATGGCAAATGGGATATAATACATATTATATAAAATAAACCCAGTTATAATCCAATCATTCAAAATGACTTCTCCATGAAAACATAAGGGACTCAGACAGTCACGATAGTTGTGAAACCCATAGGACTGCCATAATAGCCTTGCAAATACCCATTACCATCTGCCTCTCCATTTTTAGAATGTGGACTGTCCCACCTAAACATTACCAGTTGTCATTCACAGCCTAGCACTTCACACAATCATCACACACCACCCACAAGAGCAAACTGTTCAAGTTTTTTGTGATGAATAATCATTTATTTTTAAAATGCTTAGAACCACCTTATTGTTCAGATGTGTCTGGCATTTCGATTCCCTGGTATACCCAATGAAGTTATGAATCACACAAAATTGTTTACTTCCCTTTCCTTAAAGAAGTAAAGATCCCTTAAAATAGCGAGCTCCCCTGAGGCAAATGAAACATAGTGTAATTAACTTTTCAAGGACATATCTAAGTTGGGCAACCTGTAGTCTTTTGCTTAAGAAAACTCTCCTCACTCTCCAATTAGGATTTCACTCCTGATCCTACTCCAACACTTTAGAGTCTCGTTCCTGTGTGAAAATACAACCTTTCTTAGACAAATTCATTTCCAGGCCTGCCCACCGTTATTACAGGGCAGGGTGTTGGGATAGAGGAGAGGGAGGCAAATTCCAACTGAGCCCCAGGGATCATCTAGTTTGTAGCCAAGCCCACTTCATCATATTTTTTTTTTCTTTGAGAGACAGGGTCTTGCTGAGTCACTCAGGCTGGAGTGCAGTGGCAAAGTCACAGCTCACTGCAGCCTCAACCTCCTGTGCTCAAGTGATCCTTCCACCTCGACCTCCCAAGTGGCTGGAACTACAGGTGTGTGCCACCATGCCCAGCTAATGTTTGTTTGTGTTTTGTTGTTGTTGTTTATTTATTTATTTTGAGACAGAGTCTCACCCTGTCACCCAAGCTGGAGTGCAGTGGTGCGATCTCGGCTCACTGCAACCTCAGCCCCCAAAGTAACTGGGATTACAAGTGTGCGCCACCTGCCTGGCTAATTTTTATATTTTTAGTAGAGACAGGGTTTCACTATGTTGGCCAGGCTGGTCTCAAACGCCTGACCTCAAATGACCTGCCCACCTCAGCCTCCCAAAGTGCTGGGATTACAGACGTGAGCCACAGTGCCCAGCCCCAGCTAATTATTATTATTATTTTTTTAAATAGATAAGCTCTTGTTATGTTGCCCAGGCTGGTCTTGAACTCCTGGGCTCAGGTGATCCTCCCACCTCGGCCTCCCAAAATGCTGGGATTACAGGCATGAGCCACTGCACCCACCCACTTCATTCTTGTTTCAGTGACTTGTGACCACTGGGTTGCAGTCTTCCCAAACCATCAACCCTGCCCCAGCACAAGAAGAAATGCAGTTTCTTATCCCATCATTCTATGCCTTTCAAAGTAGGCTGGACTGTCCCCGAGGGAACTAGGCTAATTACACTCTTCAGAACCATCTACCTCTACCTAGCATTCCTATGGAGCAGGAAAATGGTGGGGACCAAGGTCAGAGTCCTCTCGCCATCATGTCAAGGTCAGAGTCCTCTAGCCATCATGGCTGCGGTGTCATGTCAGCACACAGAGACCCAGCCGTAGACCTAATGGCTGCTCCCTGCCCCCTTCCTCCTACCCATGGAACCTCAATTGTGTTCACCCTCCTCATGCTATTGTGCCAAGAGAGGCCTTCCGCATCTCCAGGGGATGAAGCTTAATGAGTCTAGACTATATGATAATTAGGGAAATTGCATTTCTTTTGCCTGGAGCTTCTGTTGGCTAGGTTTATCCCGGGCAGGTAATGTAATCTGGCCAAGAGAATCACAAAGACTCTCTTCTAGACTAAACTTTAGTCAAGCTCCCCTGAGCCCTCTTCTTTAGCTAGGTCTCAGCCTTGGCTTAGAACAGCTACAACTTTTAGCACAAAGGATGTCACCTACTGCCTCCACCCCGCCCCCCACAAACTCACACAGACAGACTTGAACACACTCTCCTTGCAGCCTCAGGTCGTGTCCTTGGAATGATCCAGCCTCCCTTAAGTTCCAGTCTGAAAAAACTCGAGGCTGCCAACAGAATTTACCATTTGTTCTAGCCAACAACCCAACAGGCACCTGACCTCCCTTTTCACAAAGCATTTTTTGAAACAAAGCTAACTATAAATCCTTTCTCTGTATATGTATACAGAGAATACATATTTTTTGAGATGTATATGTACCTTTTACAATTTAGGAGTGTCTTTTTCAAAGACCTGAAAACTTCCTTTGAAATTAATCATCAGAAAGAGCAAGGGCTCTGTCTCTGAATCTCCACAGAAGGGTGGGAGCCTAACCTCCGAAGGGTCAGTTAGCAGACCCAGATGGCCTAAGCACACTGACCAACCCCCCTGGCCACTTTGTGTAACTTTGTAAATTTCCACTTCCTAACTCAGGTCCCTGCAGGTTCCCCCTCTTCCTCCTTTTAAGACACCCAGTCACCTCTACAGGGGTCGGGGCTGAGCTTAGCTCTATATGGAAACCTCTCCTGTACCACAGTAACACTGAACGAAATCTGTCTTTACCAACCGTAACTCATGTCTCATTTTGTTTTTCTGTAACAGAAACAGAAAAGTCTGCTAAAGGTTGCTAGAATTTTTTCTGATTTAAAACAAAACGAAACAAAGAAAGCTGATGATATAGTTTGGATCTGTGTTCCTGCTCAAATCTCATGTGCAACTGCAATCCCCAGTTTTGGAGGTGAGACTGGATGGGAGGTGACAGGATCATGGGGGTGGATTTTTCACAAGTGGTTTAGCACCATCCCCTTGGTGCCATCCTCATCATAGTGAGAGAGTTCTCTCAAGATCTGATTGTTTTAAGTGTGTGGCACCTCCCTCCTACCTCCCTCGTTCCTGCTCTGGCCATATGAGCCTGCACCCCTTTACATTCTGCCATGATTGTAAGCTTCCTGAGACCTCCCCAGAAGCCAAGCAGATGCCAGCACCATACTTACTGAATAGTTTGTTGAACTGTGAGCCAATTAAACCTCTTTTTCTTTTCTTTTTTGTTATTTTTTTTTTTTTGAGAAGGAGCCTCGCTCTGTTGCCCAGGCTGGAGTGCAGTGGCATGATCTTGGCTCACTGTAACCTCTGCCTCCTGGGTTCGAGTGATTTTCCTGCCTCAGCCTCCCAAGTAGCTGGAACTACAGACACACACCACCACATCTGGCTAATTTTTGTATTTTTAGTAGAGACAGGGTTTCACCATGTTGGCCAGGCTCATCTCCAACTCCTGACCTCAGGTGATCCGCCCGCCTCGACCTCCTGAAGTGTTGGGATTACAGGTGTGAGCCACCGCGCCCAGCCCCAGCTTAACTTTTTTTTTTTTTTTTTGAGACGGAATCTCGCTCTGTCGCCCAGGCTGGAGTGCAGTGGCTGGATCTCAGCTCACTGAAAGCTCCGCCTCCCAGGTTTACGCCATTCTCCTGCCTCAGCCTCTCGAGTAGCTGGGACTACAGGCGCCGCCACCTCGCCCGGCTACCTTTTTTGTATTTTTTTAGTAGAGATGAGGTTTCACCGCGTTAGCCAGGATGGTCTCGATTTCCTGACCCCGTGATCCGCCCGTCTCGGCCTCCTAAAGTGCTGGGATTACAGGCTTGAGCCACCGCGCCGGGCCGCGAGGTGGCGATTTCTAGAACTTAAACCTCGCACCATGAGGGCACAGACCTAAAAGCCAAGCCAGCAGCTGCAGGTGCCAAAAACCGCATGACCTGAGCCACTGATGATACCAAATGACTAATCCCAGACCCATGCCACCTGGGCTTCCTGTTACAGGAGATGATAAACCCCGTCCTGCTTAAGCTGCTTTGGGTACCATCTCGAAGCCAAACGCATCCTCCCTGATTCACCCCATAGGGTCAAGAGCAGCCCAGACGATGTGGCAAACGGCAGTAGTGCCTGAAGAGCAGGACTGGTCTTGACTCAATTGTACAGTCAGAAACTCAGCTCAAAACTTCCACAGATAAAAAGAGATCTATTGTTCTACACAGCTGGCAGGATCAGGCCCAATTCTGCCAGAGCTGGGGGGCAGGAGAAACCATGTGGCCACTGAAGCCCCTCTCCTCTCCTCTCTGTTTCCCCCAGCTGACATCAGCCTCATCCTCGGCAGGTTCATCCTGCACCCCTCCAGCCTGCCAACCCCCATAGGAACAGCAGGCCTCTTTCCCTATAGTTCCAGCAAAGGTCTCACTGCCTGGCTTAAGTCCCCCCACCTGTTCCTTGACCACTCACTGTGGCCAGGGGAGAAGAGCAGTTCTAATTGGCCAGTCCTAGGTCCTGGGGATGTGATCAACCTAGTGGGAATGGGTAACTAAAGAACAGTCAAGGTCCTCCATTGCCAAAAGCCAGAAGCTGACAAAAATAGCAGGTGTCGCCACATAGGGGGAATGAAGGATTAAATACTGGGCCCACGTCAACAGATTCCTACCACTGCCCTAGTCCACTGCAGACCAGCAATGGCCTCCACTCCCAACTCACCCATCTTCATCATTTCACAAGCTACAGTGTTTTTTTTTTTTTGTTTTCTGGAGATGGCGCCTCATTCTGTCCCCCAGGCTGGAGTGTAGTGGTGAGATCTCAGCTCACTGCAACCTCTGCCTCCTGGGTTCAAGTGATTCTCCTGCCTCAGCCTCCCAAGTAGCTGGGATTATAGGGGCCCGCCACCATGCCCAGCTAATTTTTGTATTTTTAGTAGAGATGAGATTTCAACCTGTTGGCCAGGCTGGTCCTGAACTCCTGGCCTCAGGTGATCCACCTGCCTTGGCCTCCCAAAGTGCTAAGATTATAGGCATGAGGCACCGTGCCCAACCTACGAGTTAAAAAGTTTAGAAATATACTTCATGATTCCTCAGCACAGTGCCTGGCTAATAGATACCCAACAAATACTAATTACCCAAATGCTCCTCTATTTGTGTAGTCAGGGGTCAGGGTGAGCTAAGGAGCAGTGTGGGAAACCATAGTTACAGACACAGCATCTCCTCTGCCAGGACCATCAGAGCTGGAATGGGCCTTACAAACCATTCCCTCCAAACTCTTTGGTGTACAGCCAAACAATCAGAGGCCTAGAGAAGGCAAGTAGCATGGCCTGGATCTCACGGCTGGTCAAAGCCAGAGCCCTCTTCCCAGCCCAGCACCTACCATTGCGTCCCATGGCACCCAGAACACTCACAAGTGAAGCCCAAGGAAAATAACAATTTTCTCTCCTGTGTAAAGGGTTTCCTGGCCAGGTACAGTGGCTCACACCTGTAATCCCAGCACTTTGGGAGGCTGAAGCAGGCGGATAATTTGAGGTCAAGAATTCAAGACCAGCCTGGCCAACATGGTGAAACCCTGTCTGTACTAAAAATACGAAAATTAGCCAGGCGTGGTGCCGCGTGCCTGTAATCCCAGCTACTTGGGAGGCCGAGGCAGGAGAATCACTTGAACCTGGGAGACAGAGGTTGCAGTGAGCCAAGAGCGCGCCACTGCACTCCAGCCTGGGCCACAGAGTGAGACTCCATTTCACACACACACACAAAAAAGAGGTTTTCTCAGCATAACTGTACTGTCCTTGAAAGCAAAAGCAATGAAAAGCATAGACAGACTTTTGAGTATCCTTTGTGTTTTTATCCTGTGGCTTTACAAAACTCTGGAGTCATTATTCCATTGACTTTGAGTGTGTCATGTGTGTTTGGGAGAGAAGCCAGGACAGGGACAGACGAAGGCGGGAGAGAGACGGTCTGAACCCTGGTACCCGAGGATGGAAATTCCCCAACCCTGGGTTCAAGGCTTATCTGCCTGTTGGCCACAGAAAGCAGCTGCCAGGCAGGGAGATTTATAAGGTGACATTCCAGCACTGAGCAGTGTTGGGTAAACAGACCGAAGCCCACGATGCTGGATGTGCCTCCAGTACTTTTGTACTGGGCTCTAGAAGCTTTCCCACCACAGTGACAAATTACGCAGAAACAAAACATGAGGTGGGGCAGGGTGCAGTCGGGAGAGGCGAGAAATGTGGAAGATGGCCAGAGAGCTCAAGGCTGCGGGACCCTCCCTTAGAGCCAAAGGTTGGGACAAGTCAACACAGATTCAGAATCGCTCGGCTGCCTGAGCGCCGCCTGCCAGGTCACGTGCTGGGGATTCTGCCCTGACACCCAGAATGGGCATTATCCCGACCGAACCAAGCAGGGTAACACCCGGGGAAGTGTCCCGTAGAATATAAAGCATTCTGCACCAACGTAGGGATGTTGTGGTGACCCTTAGGCTTTCTTCTCGGTTGGGATTCCTAGAATAGGGTCTCTCAGTGAGAGATAAAGTGGGCAAGAGGTAGAAGACCAGTGCCAACAACAGGGAAGAGACCAAGACATACGCCTTTCCCTTTGCAACTTGGATGGCCTCCGAGGTGTCGTCAGGGGGCACCACCTTCCAGAAACATCTCTGTGTGGTGCTGCCTAAGCACGGGCTGGGAATTCCACAGACATAAGTCCCAGCCCAGACTCTGCCAAGTTCAGTGGCTTGAGCAAGTGGCTTCAGCCCACCAGGTCTGAGAATGAGACCTGAACAGAAAGAGATGAGAATCAGAACAGTATGCACATCACAGCGTTATTGTGAAAATCTAGCGTCCCAAGAGCCTGCCAAGTGGCCGCCACCTACTAAATCCACTCTTGCCAAGAATGTGACAGGAAAGAAAAAGGCAGGTGGGTCAACTCATTGCTGAAGACCAACATCTCCTTTAAAGCCAAATAATAATGGGATCCAAATAACATTTGGGGTGGAGGGAGAAAGCTTCCATTGGTCTTAAGTTGTCCTAGCCACAGTCTATGTCGCAGATCTATTTATAGACAGGGTCATTGTGAGCCTTTGCAAAGGATTTTGGCATCAACAATTTTTCCTGGAGGCTCTGGGCCCACTGCATGAAGCCACCTAGCTCCCCGTGGAAGTTTTTTCCTCTTAAGCTTGAAGCAAATCAGCACAGCTGGTACAGTCCGTTCAATTGACTTTCAAAGGAAGGCTTCACATGAGGAAGTTAATGGAGCTTAAGTGCATTTCATGGTGGGAACAGAGAGGGTCTCCCACCCCCAAGTAATTAGATGAAATCAGCACAATTTCCATTTCAACCCTTGGTTCCTGCTGATCAGCCCCTCATGAGGCTTCCAAGTAGCCAGCTGCAGGCTGAACTTAAAATATTCCATACATATGGAGAAATACCCTCTCTGACCTGTTTCTGAAGGGTATGTATAGGAGGAAATGTAAACCTCTGATAAGGAATAAAGGATTACTTGGACCCGTATATGCTAAGTGCCAAGCCAGACAGATGGGCAAACATCTGATTTTATGAGACTGATTGATTGTAAATAATGGAACATTGCTGTCTGAGAAGATTGAAAATAAATTTGATAAAAGGCCAAGAAGACTGAAAACAGAAACTGCTATCTTCATGCAGTGTAAGAGCTCCCAGATTCCTCCAGGCCTCCTTCGGCTTCTCTGAAATTGAAGGATTTGATATGACAAATTCTCCTGTCACATAGACGCCCTCCCTGAAAGGAATTTGCTTTGCATTCAAGAAAAATACGTAACGATCAGTAAACCTCCCAAGTCTCCTCAAGGCTGCAAGAATAAAACTGGATGCATTAATGAAGTGCCATTTTAAATTGGACTTTTGGCCAGGCCCAGTGGCTCATGCCTGTAATCCTAGCACTTTGGGAGGCCGAGGCAGGCGGATCACGAGGTCAAGAAATCGAGACCATGTTGGCCAACATGGTGAAACCTCGTCTCTGCTAAATATACAAAAATCAGCCGGGCGTGGTAGTGGATGCCTATGGTTCCAGCTACTCAGGAGGCTGAGGCAGGAGAATCGCTTGAACCTGGGAGCTGGAGGTTGCAGTGAGCCAAGATCGCACCACTGCACTCCAGCCTGGTGACAGAGTGAGACTCTGTCTCAAAAAGCAAAAATTTAAAAAAATAAAATAAAATGGGCTTTTACATTTCGAACTGCTTACAACTGACACTGTTACATTTAAAATGACACATCAAGGGGTCAGAGCAAAAAGCTAAGTCCTAAATGGTATAAAATGACATCAAATATTATAGGGATTTTTAAGTGTGAAAAACACTCAAAATGATTCAGAATACACAAGAGTAAAGTTTTTCCCCAGTAATGCATCAAACATAGACCAGGAAGGTTATTTTTAGTTATAGCTAAAAGCTTAGGAAGCCAATTTTCTTCCTTTCCTTCTTTTTGGCTAGGGTTGATAGAGCTTTTACATGGTTTCTTCCAAGCTTTATGTGTGTGTTTTCATAAAAAGATTTAAATTTACATACTTATATACACTATTTTCCACCTCCATTCTTCCCTCATCAAAAGTAATGGGATCTATGCTTTTTATTTGGTTAAGAGACCTTGGCTGTTTTAAAAATACGTCTGCAGTTAAACACCACTTTCAACTAGCGAAAGAAAATAGCTGTGGGAAAGAGAAGGCAATTGAGACTGGGTTTCATTAACACATTAGGCAATCACATTTTTTCTTTATTTAGAAGGCTGCTTTACCTCTTCTGAAAATACAGACTATGACCAAACATAGGCCAACTGCTCACTCCATCTCCTCTTTGCTTCTGAGACCTCTTACCTTGTTGGCCTTTAAGATCCATCTTTCTTCCTCTAATTAAACAGTGCCATTATAGTGATCTTTTTCATTGGTATGGCACTGAGACTTATCAAATCCACATGTTAATCCCAGTAACAACAGCAAATACACACATAGCAATTCCCATGTGTTAAGCACTTTCTAAAGAGTTTCATATACACTAACTCATGAAATCATATGTTCTATCATCTATTCCTCACAATAATCCTATAGGGGTTAGTATGTAGGGTGCCTAAATCCTGCCTTCCTTCCTATTGGACTCCAGTTTTGTTTTCTGGGTTTTTTTTTTTTTTTTTTTTTGGAGACAGGGCCTCACTCTGTCACCCAGGCTGGAGTGCAATGGCATGATCTCGGCTCACTGCAACCTCCGCCTCCCGGGTTCAAGTGATCCTCTGCCTCAGCCTCCCACGTAACTGGGACTACAGGCATGCACCACCCATGCCCAGCGAATTTTTTGTGTTTTTAGTAGAGATGGGGTTTCACCATGTTGTCCTGGCTGGTCTCGAACTTCTGATCTGAAAGTGATCCACCCAGCTCAGCCTCCCAAAGTGCTGGGATTACAGGCGTGAGCCACCAAGCCTGGCCTGAACTTCTGTTTTCTTAAAGTTGCACCATCTTTCACGTGGCTGTTACTCCAGGGCGGGATGTCCCAGGAGGCGAGTCATTATTGGTCTAAGCTAATTAAGCAGGCCTACAAGGTACAAGTCAGTGACACAACTCTGGCCAATGACATGTGAGAAAAACCTTGCTGATTGTGGAGAGGAAGAAGTTGGCTCATGAGAGTGACATTTTTCTGGCCGGGCGTGGGGGCTCATGCCTGTAATTCCAACACTTTGGGAGGGCGAGGCAAGCGGATCACTTGAGGTCGGGAGTTTGAGACCAGCCTGACCAACACGGAGAAACCCCGTCTCTATTAAAAATACAGAATTAGCCGGGCATGGTGGTGCACGCCTGTAATCCAAGCTACTCAGGAGGCTGAGGTGGGAGAATCGCTTGAACCCAGGAGGCGGAGGTTGCAGTGAGCTGAGATCACCCATTGCACTCCAGCCTGGACAACAAGAGTGAAAAAAAAAAAAAAAAAAAAAAAGAGAATGCGTTTTCTGTTGTTTATAAAAGCCACACCAAAATAATCTCTCCCTCTTTCAGATCTTGTTGGGTCTGGAGTTGACGCCTGGAACTGCTGCAGCCTTTTTGCAACCATGAAGGAATCTAGCCTTAGAACAATGGTATCACAAAGATGGAATGCCGAGCCAAGAGAATCACCAAGGGGGGACCCAGATCCCTGATTATCCCGTGCCTGGAGCTACGATCACCTCCGCTTTCTTGCCTCATGTGATAATACATTTCCTCACTGTTTGAAATTCGTTGAGTCCAGTTTTCTCTTACTTGTAGCAGAAGGCATTCTTAATAATATAATTGAGACTACTTTGCAGATGAAGAAAGAGACGAAGAGGGCAAATGACACCTACAGTCACACCACTGGTAAATATATTAAGAACATGCAGATATTAGGGACTAAAGTTTATACACAATTAAAAGGAGTGTATAGGAGTTTAGGACATGCCACCCCAAAATACGCTGCTTTGGTATATAGACTACTTTGAGCTGGAGGAACTTGAAAAACAGCACATGCAGAGAGTGGCTTTCTCTGGATTCCCTTTATCTGCCTAAAGACAGAACCTCCAAAAGGAGCTCAGTTGTCATCAGTACCCCCACCCCTGGGAGTTTCATCAACCAAGGAAAATTAACTCTTATCACAGGAGAGGAGACTGGAGGTGACATCACACCCAAGGTTTGTCACAAGCTATCACTTGTTCTAAGGGTCTATTCATCTTTCCCCAACATCATTTTCTTTCCCCTAAATTGCCTACATCCCCCCCTCCCTGCTTTCCCCAAAAAGAGGGTACATAAACCTTCTAAATCTCACTGTTTTAAGCGGTATTCCTTTTTTTCCTATGATGTCCCTGTGCACTTAATAAATTTGTGTACCCTTTCTCCTGTTAATCTGCCTGTTGTCAGTTTATTTCATAGACCCAGTTACTAAACCTTGGAAGTCAGAGGGAAAGTCTTCTCCCTCCTCCCTCCCAAAGGACTTCCAAACACATTTTATAAATTATATGTACATATACTGTCATAGTCACATATACACACCATGACTAAAGTTATGGTTCAGTTCACCAACTAGAGTTCAATATAAATTTCTGATTCCTACTCCCGATGATTGTTAGATTTTGAGTGTAATGTAAGAGAGATGTCACTCACAGTGTCACGAGACACATAGAAAGGCAAATATATCTTTTTTCTTACACACTAATTTTTGACTATAATAGTGCATCTTTAAAAACCAAATGATTAGCCATGACATTCAAAGTATAAACAACTTGTTATTAATTTTTAACACTTCTTTTCTCATGTAATCATGAGCCATTAACTTCTGGATGCCAGCAGTTTGGAATTTTCTATCTACAAGGAGACATCATGCAAGACAGAATGCCAAGTTGGCTCAGCCCTAAAGAGAAGGCTTCATGACATACACACATTGTAAATGGCATGTGGAGAAGGCATCTGCACCAAAGTATGCAGAGAATAGGATTCAGAACACAGTTCACATTGAATGATAAATCATTGAGTCTTAGGAAAGTGAATAAGTTCATTTTTGATGACCACAAATCATTAAGTATCTCCAGCACAGAGTGAATCCTCCATCCCATGCATTTTCTTAGCTCCCCTTTGCAAGCCTTTCCCGAGATGTTTCCAAGACTGGGCCTCACTCTGTCACCGTCTGTGGACAATAAACCCCTGGCAGTAGTGTAAATAGGCTGCGCTGAAGTCAAAGCCCACAGCCTCAGTTTCTAGTTTCTCGACCTTACTCAATTACCAGCCTTACTCATATTACCATATGAGTAAGGTCGAGAAACTAGAAACGGAGGGACTGTGGGCTTTGAATTCAGCAGAGCCCATTTACACTACTATCTATAGGAGGAATCTCCTTTCTGCAGCCTGCTAGTTTTTGTGTAATGAGTCTTGCATTACAAGCATGCTCCTGGCTTCTCCCCAGACCCTCACACCCCTCTGGGAACAGGCAGGAATTCTGATTGCTGCATTTGCAAACAGGAACAAAGCATGCCTAGCTCTCCCCTTTTCCTCTTGGGAGCCAGCTGGCCATAGGGAGTTCCCGGTCACATCTGCTTCTTATAGAAGCAGAAAATTTTAGAGCATCAGACCCTCCAGACATGGGCTATGGTTTTCCAAAGCGACCTGTGCCTCCTAAGTCCATCTAACCCTGACGTTGGGAATCATCCCTCTTGCCCACAGATGCAAGCCACATTGTATTATCTTCATCAGTTAAGAAAGGAAGCCTTTGACTCAGTTAAGTCAGAAAGTGGGTGAGGAAACCAATATTTATTGGGCTCCTTCAAATTCCAACGTGTTCTAAAATAAAGAGGTTTAACCATACCCTACTTTGTATAACACCTGACAACGTTCAAAGCACTTTCCCGTATCTTATCTCTTTGGGTCTCCTCAATGAACCTGGGAGGAAGGCAGGGTGTGGAAACGGAAACCCAGCTATTTTAAAGGAACTATCCAGGGTAACAGCCTGTATCATCTTCCGGATCTCTTTTGCTGGAGTCCCTTCATCTTCTGGGCTTCCTCCAGCTTTCTAAGGAGTGGAACAAGCTAAGTGATTTACCCAGGGTGAGGCAGCTGTGAAACCATGCCCCTTCTCCACCTTCTCCCACAAAGAAGTTTTGCCTTTTTAAAGGCTGCTTCCATATGCTATGTGTTGACTTTTATGCCATTCACTAAATAGCAGAGGTCTTCCTATAGTGAAATGAGCCCATAGCAGCTCCAAGAGGCGACTTCTGCACTAAATGAACAGACATCAGCATAAAGTAACGAAGAAATAAAGAATATATCATATTCTTTGAGTGGTGTTATAATCTCCCAGTAACTGACCACAAAGAAATCAAGATATGTGAACTGCCTGACAAAGAATTCAAAATAATTATTTTACATTCAATGAACTTCAAAAAATACAGAGAAATATCCCAATGAGTCAGGAAAATAATAAATCATCAAAATTAGAAATTTAATAGATATTAAGATCATTTTTTAAAAATCAAATTCTGGAGCTGAAAAATACAATTAATACAAAATTCAATAGAAAATGTCAACAGCAAAGTTGATCAAGGAGAAAAAATCTGTGAACTGAAAGACAGGTTATTTGAAAATATGCAGCCAGCAAAGAAAGGAAAAAAGTGAAAAGGGATGAAGAAAGTTTCAGGATTTATGGGACAACATCAAAAGAACAAAAATATTTGAGTTACAGGAATTAAGGAAAAAGAAGAGGGGGCGAAGGGGTAGGCAAGCTTAAACAATAGCAGAAAACATGTCAATTCTAGGGAAAAACACCAATATCCATGTAAAAGAAAGTCAAAGTTCTCCAATTAGATTCAATCCAAACAAGACTATCCCAAGACATATTATAATCACACTGTCAAATATAAAGATAGGCCGGGCGTGGTGGCTCACGCTTATAATCCCAGCACTTTGGGAGGCTGAGGCAGGTAGATCACAAGGTCAGGAGTTTGAGACCAGCCTGACCAACATAGTGAAACCCTGTCTCTACTAAAATTACAAAAATTAGCTGGGTGTGGTGGTGCGTGCCTGTAATCCCAGATACTCAAGAGACTGAGGTAGGAGAATCAATTGAACCTGGGAGGCAGAGGTTGCAGTGAGCCAAAATCGTATCACCGTATCCAGCCTAGGTGAAAGTGCATATATGTATATATACATGTATGTGTGTGTGTATATATACACCTATATAAATCCCATATATATGTGTGTATATATACAAACACACACACACATATATACACACATATATGCACACATATACACACAGAGGATCCTAAAAGCAACAAGAGAAAACAGGAAGACAAAATATAAAGGACTTCCAACAAGGCTAGTGGCAGATTTCTCAGTAGAAACCTTCTAAGCCGTGAAGAGTGGGATGATATATTCAAAGTATTGCAGGAAAAAACATGTCAACCAAGAACACTGTACCTAGCAAGGCTGTACTTTAGAAACGGAGAGAAAGACTTTTCCAAACAAACAGAAGTTTAGTAAGTTCATCACCAACAGACCTGTCTTACAAGAAAGGTTAAAGAGAGTTCTTCAAGCTGAAAGAAGATGCTAATGGGTAACAGGAAAATATATGAGAGTATAAAACTCATTTGTAAAAGTAAGTAGTCAAATTCAGAATAGTCTAATATTATAATGGTGGTATGTAACATTTATCTTTAGTATGAAGGTTAAAAGAAAACTATTTAAAATAATAGCTATAATTTTTTAAGGGATATACAAGATGTAAACTGTGACATCAAAAACACAAAATGGGGAGGTGGATTAAAGGTATATAGAGTATTATCATGCAATCAAGGTTAAGTTATTTACAACTTAAAATAGCCCATTACAATATCTTTTATGTAAGCCTCAAGGCAATCACAAAGCAAAAATCTATGGTAGATACACAAAAGATAGAAAGTAAGGAATCAAAGCAAACCATGAGAGAAAATCATCTAATCATAAAGACAGCAAGAGAGGAAGAAAGGAACAAAGGAACAACCAAAAAACAATCAACAAAATGGCAATAATACATCCTTACCTATCAATAATTACCTTGAGTGTAAATAGATTAAAATCTCCTATAAAAGACTGACTATACATCTGATAAGTTAATATCCAAAACATATAGGGAACTCAAACTACTCAATAGCATGAAAACAAGTCAATTAAAAAATGGGCAAAAGACCCGAAGAGACATTTATCTAAAGATGACATACAAATGGCCCAAAGGGAAATGAGAAAATGCTCAACATTACGAATCATCAGGGAAAAGCAGATTAAAACCACAATGAACTGTCACCTCATACCTGTTAGAATGGCTATTATAAAAAAGACAAGCAATAAATGAGGATGAGGATGTGGAGAAAATAGAACCTTTGTACAGTTGGTGGGAATGTAAACTAGTATAGCCACTATAGAAAACAGTATAGAGTTTCCTCGGAAAATTAAAAATAGATTGGAAAGTATGTTCAATTATGGTAAACATAAAACAACACACACACACACAAATTAAAAATAGAATTACCCAAGGTAACTTAGTACATAAGATTTAGAAGCTTATGTACCCAGTAGTAAACCCACTACTGGGTACATATCCAAAGGATATGATAATGGTATGTCAAAGAAGCCAACCTAAGTGTTTATTGACAAATGAATGGATAAAGAAAGTGTTTTTATATATAATATATATGGTAGGATACTATTCAGTCTTTACAAAAAAGAGGAAATCCTGTCATTTGTGACCACATGGATGAACCTGAAGGAAATTATGTTAAGTGAACTAAATCAGTCACAGAAAAGCAAACTACCACATGATCTCAGTTACATGTGGAATATAAAAAAGTCGAACTCATAGAAAAAGAGAATAAGACAAAAATAAAATATAACACTTCAAAGGGACTCAATGTATGCCTATTTAATGAAGTCATTTTAATTTAAAATAGGATAGCCTGCAATGCTTTATCTCAAGTTAAATTAGTTTCTTGATGTATTTTGGCAGTATTTTTTCTAAAATATAGGTTTTTAGGGTTTTTTCATCAATGGTGGTCTCCAAGATGGTAAAAGTTACAGGAAGGGGCGAATCACAGTTTTTCCTGACAAAGGCTGAAGGATGAGGGGCTAGGGGAGATGTTGGTCACAGACGCAAAGTTTCAGTTACACCGAAGGAATGAGTTTACAAAATCTACTGCATATCATGGCAACTATAGTTAATAACACTATTATGGTGGTTCAGTATACAATAGTTCAACTTTACAATGGGTTCCCTGGGGTAGTAAATGTGTTTTCAACTTCTGGTGGGTTTATTGGTATATGACCCCATCGTAAGTTGAGGTACATCTGTAGTATATATTTGAAAATTGCTGAAAGAGTAGATCTTAAGGTTCTTACCACAAAAAAATAACTTTGTGAGGTAGTATATATGTTAATTAGCTTGATGTAGTCATTCTACAACATATACATATATTAAAAATCATACTGTACACAATAAACATATACAATTTCTACTTAAATAAATTAAAAGTCAGTCTGGGCTGGGTGTGGTGGCTCACGCCTATAATCTCACCACTTTGGGAGGCCGAGGCGGGGGAATCACCTGGAGTTCAAGACTAACCTGGCCAACATGGTGAAACCGCATCTTTACCAAAAATACAAAAATTAGCTGGGCATGGTGGCACACGCCTGTCATCCCAGCTACTCAGGAGGTTGAGTGAGGCAGGAGAATCGCTTGAACCTGGGAGGTGGAGGTTGCAGTGAGCTGAGATCGCATCACTGCATTCCAGCCTGGGCAACAGAGCAAGACTCTGTCTCAAAAAAATAAAATAAATAAATTGTCAGTCTGCAAACAAATAACTAAGCAACTATAAAGCACTTCACAAAGTCCAGCCTATCATTAAACCCTTCTACTTCTCAGCGTTCATTTTTTAAATCTGGAATCTATCTACTTACAGATGAAATGTCAAGGCTTAAATATAAAGGTCTACAGAGTTACAGAATTTTGAAGGGAAGAAAAGCCTTTTACTGTTCATGTGAATCAGACCCCAAGCTGCCCAGGGTCCACAGAGTGCTGCCTCCCTCCCTATCCCCAGGGACTCACGTGCTGCATTTAACCACGAGTGTAACCCTGAGTAGCTGGAGCGAGCAGGAAAGGGGCCATCGTGGGCAGCTGAACCAATGCCTGGGCAGAATATGCAGGTGGCTTCTATCCTTTCTGAAAGGAATGAGGACATCTGCTTGCCTTAACAGGTCCTGCAGATTGGCCATAAGTTGGTCTTTGAGAACCTTAGATCTCTTACTCAGAGCATAGCTTCTCATTGTAGCCTACTGAAGATGGAGACGTGGAAAAGGAGGAACCGCGCTCTAGGTCCTAAATGGCCTCCTTGCCAGATCCAGTGTCCTCCTGGCATCCTGAATGTCAGCTCCAGGCACTGCTGCCCTGTTGTCCCCAGCAGTCTCTGTGCCTGGGTCCCCCCATGCCACAACCCCTGCTCGCCCGTGCTGTGACAGCGCCTTCGCTGTCTGCTGGACTGTGTTCCCTCTTCTGCTCCCACCTGTGCCCAAGCCCCAAAGTTTTTTGTTTGTTTGTTTTTAAGGCAGAGTCTCGTGCTGTTGCCCAGGCTGGAGTGCAGTGGTGCAATCTCAGCTCACTGCAACCTCCGCCTCCCAGGTTCAAGTGATTCTCCTTGCCTCAGCCTCCCGAATAGCTGGAATTACAGGTGCCCGCCACCAGGCCTGGCTAATTTTTCTGTATTTTTAGTAGAGACATGGTTTCACTATGTTGGCCAGGCTGGTCTCGAACTCCTGACCTCGTGATCTGCCCACCTCCGCCTCCTGAAGTGCTGTGATTACAGGCGTGAGCCACCGCGCCCAGCCTGAAGTTTTTGTCTTTACCCTCTGCTATCTCCTGCCTCCCTCAATGCTCCCCAATGCTATCTCCTGCCTCCCCCAATGCTTCAACCATCACCTCCTGTGCTGGGAGCCTGGACTTCTCTCCACCTCGCACGCCGCTGCCTGCAGGACAGTAACTCACTATCAAACCACCACCTCACGCCACACATAATCCAACCAAACACACAGCCACCCATGACCTCAAACTCAACCCCGCTCTCCAACCTCACTGGTTCCTGTGGGTTTCTTCATTTGTTTTCACTACAACATTTACAACCAAGCAGTCTCCAGCTTCCTCTTCCCCTCACCCTCAACTTCCAAAGCCACCTGGAGACAACTGCCTGTCCCTCATCCCTGCCATAGCCCCAGGCACGTCCTTGGGCTCCTGCCTCAGTTTCCAGCCTGGCATGGATTACAGGGGAAAGGAGTCACAATGAGACCTTCTCTAAAGGATGCAAGAACGAAATACTATAGCACAGTGCAAGGCACTGCACCCAGCCACGTGTCCCAGGTCCTGGGCCCAAGGACAGCAGCCGAGCCTACCAGTTAAATCACAGCTGAATGGAAGGGGAGGAGGCTAAGCAATGGGGGAAGGTCTGAGCAACGGAAACGGGTCGAGAGTCAGGCAACAGACTGACCTCATCCCTGAATTCCTGAAGGAGCTCCTTTGAGGAATGCCACTGGTCCTTGCCTGTCTGTTCAGGAAAATGTAAAAGAAGTCAACCATGTTTTTCCAGTGTGGAAGTCTCCCCCAAAACATCACACGCAGTGATTACTGGGTAAGTTCCCAGCACAACCCTGTCCATGATAAGGTGTAAGTTTCCTTTCACTCACTGCACTTGTTACCCATCTTCTACTGAACTTGGGCTTCCAGGTAAACCTGACCCAGGTTTTATATCCCCACAGCCTTACTTGGTCTTCCAGGTAAACCTGACCCAGGTTTTATATCCCTACGGTCTCCTGCATGACCCTGGATTTTCTTGCCACACAAGTAGTGTGATGTGGTTTTTTTAAAAAAAAATCATTTGAGCAGGCATTAGGAGACCTGGAATTTTTTTTCTCATCACAATCTCTGACCTTGACTGGGTCACTGACTTCCCTATTCTCATCCATCAAATGGGGAGAATGGCACCTATGGTTGTGAAGATCCAACAGCAAGAGAAGTACAAGCACCCCAAGAACTAGGTAGCGTTCCAGAGAGGCCCAGAGGTTCCAGAAAGGTCAAAGGTCATAGTCTATAGCCCCTTTCATGGTGGGAAATATGGGGTGATGGACCCAGCATTCCAAAATCTGCAATAACCTAGGCAACGTAATGGAATTTTCTGGATAGGAAAGGCCTGCTGGGTACAGCGAGAAAAACTCATCATATGCAGAAGACAGAGCCAGATGTGCGAACTTCCTGTCTGGAGTGTCCATCTGGGAGGGGCCGCTTTCTGAACCTGGCCAAGTTATCACCAACAGAGCACAGGCACGGGGCAGCCCGGTGCAGGCCAGAGGTTTCCACTGTCCTGCCGGCAGGGGCTGACCTTATCCCCATCCTGTTTTGCTCTCACGCTGTTTTCACAGTTATCTCCACGAGCAGAAGACGGGGCTGACTGCGGGTTGATTGTGATATTTAAGTGATCTCAATTATATGGGGTTTTGAAATCGTACATGTGGCTATTCTATCCACCTCAGCCTCCTGACAGCCTTCTGAAGGCAGGGGATGTGTGGGGTAGGGTGGAATATGAGGTGCTGGGAAGCGGAGGTGTGGGACACAGGACTGATTGAGTTCAAGTTCTGAGTCACCATGGGGCCAAGGGCTGAGCCCACAGCCAGGAAGACCCAGGCTGGGCTGTATCCTCCCTGGCCAACATGACACCCCCAGATCATTCATTCTTCCTTCGGTCTTCTTAGAGCACATGCACTGCCAAATCCTTCAATCCCAGACTCAGACAAAGGTTTCATCACCAGATCTGGATCGCCTTTGGATTTCATGGCAGCACAGTCTCCCCAGTGATACATTCCTCCAGTTTCATCATTGAAAGGTACTAATATTTTTTGAGAACCCGCTATGCATTAGAGACTTAACAGTGTCTGGTGTTTTCTACACATACACATTCCTAATTCCTTTGAGGTAGGCATGGTTATGCCCACCTCATATGTCACGTGACACGTGAAGACCCGGAAACACTGAGGTTGGGAAACTTCCAGAGCCGAAACAGCTGGCAAAGCCAGGAGTCTCGTCCGTGCCTAACTCACGCTGCTCTGGTCACTAGGTGGGGTTTTCTGGCTCGTTCCATCCTAGGTTTACATCAGAGTTGTGGGCTCAGATCCTCCTTTACAACCTCTTCCCAAGCCCCTCACCTGGCTCCTTGCTCTAACAAATGTCCTCTGCGTAGGGCTCCGACGCCTCTGCCCATTTCACAACACTTAGCGAGGAAGGTGCTCACTCCTCCCGCCACCCAGGCATCCCCACTGCCCTCCCATGGAAACAAACCAAGATTCATTTGGAGTTTTGAATAGGCAGGAACCTTCCAGAGTTCTGCTCAGCCCTAACTCCACCTGCTGGCCATTCATTCCACCTTAGACAGGAGTAAGAACATGACGAGTTTCAGCAGCCTCTTTAGAGGAAACAAATCCACCAACTCACCTCAACCCCGGCTGTTTGTCAGTGAGAGGAAGGATGGGCAAATCAGTGCGGAACCACCCCTGCTCTGGTTCCAGGACTTGCAAGCCTGCCTTTGTGCAGGTGGCCAAGGCTGCAGCAGGACAGAAAGTGGCCCACCTGCTGAGAATTAGGTGGGCCAGTCCGGCTAACGGTCATTTCTCTGTTGCCTAGCACCCTGTGTCACACGAAGAGGTAGCCCTGGCGTTTGACAGACAGAGGCACGGAGTGTTCAAATACTCGGCAACTTTCACAGAAAGGTCTCAAAGCATCTCACTCCTACTGTCCTTGAACCATATCAGCAAGGGTGACAGAGTGATCCCAATCCCAAACTGCAGGTGTAAAATTTCATCTCCCTTGGTTTCACTGAGTTGAAATGAGCCAGGCTGCAAATTCAGAACACAACCCAGCCAAGACCCTAGCTCCAAGACACACTGTTCTACACTGCATTGTACTCTCTTAAAGGCAGGAGATGCAAATCCCTGCAGAGGTGGGGTTTCTGCTGTTTGCCTCTAAGCCCCATGTCTTTCCAGATGGGACCCACACGTTGGAGTGATGCCATCTCTACCAGCTCACACCCTTGCTCGCTCTTCCCAGAATGACTAGCCCAGGCGGGGCTGAGACACAACCTCTGTGTGTCTCTGGAGACCCAGCCTTGGCCCTCTTTCCCCTAAGATGGGTGGACAGAGAGCTGGGCTTGGGCAGCAAGGAAGGGCAACCTGCGGTCAGGAAATGAGCATGTAGCTGAGTACACAAAAGCACTTTAGGGCCTGGTGGTTGAGCGTTCATTCATTCATTCACTCACACTCAGAGCATCTACTGAGCAATCACTACTGTGCTTTAGGCCCCAGGCTACAAAGATGAAGATGAAACGGTCCCTAATTTCTAAGAGCATCTGGTACAGTGAAGAAAGGTGTGTGTGTCGGGGGTGTGGGCAGAGGGCTGAGGAGCTGGGTGGCCAGGAGTTCTCCAGCAGAGACCTCTATCACACAAAGCTGAATCATCAAGGTAAGAATCCACAGCCACAACGGAAGGCAGCTTAGAGAATTGACTTATCTGATCCATGAACCTACTTTCACACACGGAATCGTGACACAAATGGATAAAAACAGATGTGCAAGCCTCTAAATAGGCCCTGTCCAATATGCAGAATCATTTAATTCTCGTTGAAAATCCAATAAGACTCAGGGAGAGGAATAAATCAGCAAAGCACAGGGGATTCTTGGGGCAGTGATGTGACTGTCTGATACTACAGTGTGGGTACCTGTCATTACACATTTGTCTAAACCCATCGAATGTACAACACCAAGAGTGAACCCTAAACTATGAACTCCAGGTGTTTTGTGTGTCAGTGTAAATTTAAATCTATTTTTTATAAACCAAACAATAGCACTAGATTATGGTATTCACAGGAGCAGTGGGCTCCCCAGTCCAAAGCTCAGAATGGTGTCCCCGGCTCGCAAGTGTCTGTCAGGCCGAGCGCAGGGGCTCACGCCTGTAATCCCAGCACTTTGGGAGGCCAAGGTGGGCAGATCACTTGAGGTCAGGAGTTTGAGACCAACCTCACCAACATGGTGAAACCCCATCTCTACCAAAAAAACAGAAAAAATGAGCTGGGCGTGGTGGCGAGCACCTGTAACCCCAGCTACTCGGGAGGCTGAGGCAGGAGAATCACTTGAACCTGGTAGGCGGAGGTTGCAGTGAGCTGAAATCATGCCACTGCATTCCAGCCTGGGCAACAGAACGAGACCTTGTTAGAAAGAAAGAAACTAAATAAATGGAAGAAAAGAAAAGAAGGAAGGAAACAAACGAAATGAACGAAAAGAAAAGAAAGTGTCGTGTCTTTAAGATAGTAAGCAGTGCCCTCTAAATTTTCTCTTGGTGTCCCTAAGTGCCTGTGGACACCACTGTCCATAAACTTCTCAAAGGAAGAGAGCAAACCCCCGGATCCCATAAAGCTATTAACAGTAGCTGATTGCAAAGTTAACAACTGTGGCATCTAAAGTCAATTTCCTTGGACAGATCTCTCCAGAAGCATAAACCCCAGGCAAGAGAGAAACATATTTGCAACATGGAGTGGGGAGGGGCTGAAGAAATAACCCTCACAGAGTGTTTCAATTACTGATTCTTATGACACAAAATCCAAGCTTCACAGGACCTTTCCAATAGACTTTATAAGCAGTTTTCAAACCATAGGAAAGATTTATTGCCAACTTCATCAACCATGTTAATGTTTCATCATTAACAGATGCATATCAAGTTCCTCTTGTTTGTGAAAAGAATTGCATTTAAAAGGTAAGATTCATGTTCATTAGCGGTTTCATATAGATACTCATAAAAGACATCCCTGGGATCCGCATAGGTCGAATCTTCCTCCAGAACAACAGGAGAAAGGACCAGAACTCAGGCCCGGGCTTGCGCATGGATGGCGCACAGATGGTGTCAACGATGTGGTTTAAGGGACGACGTTCTGAGAGAGGACGGCAGTCAGAAAGAAAGTTGGACCACACCCGGGGAGCCAAGCGAGTCTCCAGACACGATGGCCACCATCTCCCTGAAAACTGGGGAGTCAACCCTTCTCTCCAGCCTCCGAATAAGGAATTTATTGCTTGGGAAAGAAAAGCTATTTTCCACACTTTTTTTTTTTTTTTTTTTTTGAGATGGAATCTCACTCTATCATCCAGGCTGGAGTGCAGTGGCACAATCTTGGCTCACCACAACCTCCACCTCCTGGGTTCAAGCGATTCTCCTGCCTCAGCCTCCCAAGTAGCTGGGACTATAGGCACATGCCACCACATCTGGCTAATTTTTTGCATTTAGTAGAGAGGGGGTTTCACCATGTTGGTCAGGCTGGTCTTAAACTCCTGACCTCAGGTGATCCACACCCCTCGGCCTCCCAAAGTGCTGGGACTACAGGCATGGGCCACCACGCCTGGCCATATTTTCCACACTCTTGAAGTGCCTGTTCCAATCACATTTTCAGGTTAAGAGACGAAAGCTTTCAAATGTAAATGTTCATGGAGAGAGAATGAATTATGCTACTACTCTCCTTTCACACTTTAACTCGAATTATCCGATGGAATCAGCTTTGACTGTCTAGCAGAACCTTGGGGTTACGTGACATGGTCAGGGGAGTATTCAGGAAGCAGAAGAAATCTGTGGGGCCTGGAGAATGGACCCAGAGAGAAAGACAGAGAAGGCCAGAGAAAGCAGAAAGGCAGGAGGCCAAACAGGGGTCTGCAGGGAGACCCAGAGAGGACGGCAGTCAGAAAGAAAGTTGGACCACACCCAGGGAGCCAGCCTAGTCTCCAGACATGATAACCATCATCTCCCTGAAAACTAGGGAGTCCACCCTTCTCTCCAGCCTCAGAATAAGGAAATGGAAAGAGGACCCTTTCCTTAGAGCAGGCAAGTAATTTAAAAGGACCTAACAAGTTACTATCTGGTACCACGTAAGAATGTTCTTCCTTCATTTTTTAATGCACATGCTGTTTTGTGAAAGTAAATAGAATCTCCGGACCCCACACTCCTTATGCCAAAGGGAAAGGCCATCTTGGGAACTGAGTCATGCAACACCGCCTTCCTTTTGTTCCCAAATGAGAGTTGTCATTTCACAACCCCGTGTCATCGCCTCATCCATAAGCCAGGCTCCCACAAATTGCTCACAAGGAGATTCCTCGTGAGTCCCTAACTCTTTCCGGATACATATCCTTCTCTATAAACTAGCCCTAAAACTGAGTTCTGTTGAATCTCACCCTGACCATGTCAATTACTAACTTATCTTCACAGGAATAGGACAAGGACAAGACCGCAAATCATCCTTCCGTCTACACTCAGACAAATGCATCACTGACTTTTCACATGAAAGATGTAGATTTACTGAGTGTTAATCAGTAAGTGCTCGCTGCCTACCCTTGCTTTTTTTCCCCTCCTGCTTGTTCTTTCCCTTTCAAATACAGAAGTTCCCCAAACCCTCTGTGTTTGTTTTTGTTTTTGTTTTTGAGACAAAGTATCACTCTGTTGCCCAGGCTGGAGTGCAGTGGCATGATCACAGCTCACTGCAGCCTCGACCTCCTTGGCTCAAGCGATCCTCCCGCCTCAGCCTACAAAGTTTCTGGAATCACAGGCACACACCACCATGCCTGGCTAATTTTTATATTTTTAGTAGAGACAGGGTCTTGCTGTGTTTCCCATGCTGGTCTCGAACTCCTGGGCTCAAGTGATCCTCCTACCTTGGCCTCCCAAAGTGCTAAAATTACAAGCATGAGTCACCACACCTGGCCCCCAAAACCCTCTTTGGAAAAGCACAGGTCAAACACACATGCTCTGGTGACTTGTGTTTTCCCTGGTGCATCCTCATACTTTGGCTAAGTGAACCGCTATTGACTGAGACACCTGCCTCAGTTGCTTTTTGGTTAACGATATGGATTGATTTCTGCACTTCAGCTGACCTTCAGTAGGACAGTTTTGCTTTACTACAAACCTGTGGCAAAGTGCACAGGCCTGTGCATTTTTGAAGCCCTATGCTAGTTTCTACTGATAGCTTAATAGTTTAATCATTGAAATGATGATTATTGAATTTAAGGTCAAAACAGCATCACTAGGCTATGTGCCAATAGTTGTAGCTATGGGTATGTCCTAATTTTCCTTGATTCTTTTGTGATGTTACACGAAGGGGTTGGACTAGACAACCTCCCGGGTCCCTTTCAGTCCTGACATTCTTCATCCTGTGCCTCTGCAAAGCAAACAGACTGGCCTCAAGTGCATCGGGTGATCTCTGGGGCCCCGAGTCCCTGGAAACTGCCAAAAGCATCTGGGTTTGCTTAGACCCCTGGGGGAAGCATGGCTCTGCCAGGTGTCACAGCTGATTTAACTAAAAGAAAGATGAGAACCAGCCAGGGGAACTGAAGCTTGACAGCGTCCCCGAGGGTCTGTCCAGTGAGAGCCAAAACAGCATGGGGAGGACAGGAGGAAATCTTCTCCAGCCCAAGATTCACAGGCTGCGCTTATTCTAACCGCAGCCATCAGTCCCCAGAAATGTCCCCACAGATCTATAAAACCTCCGTGCAAGCTGAGAAAGGGGAAAGCTGAATCTGCGGGTGTCAGTGATGGATGGGACGAGGCAGAAACACAGGGCAGACAGGGAGGAGAGGGTGGGGGAAGAAAGGAGGTAAGCAAAGATACTGTCCTCTTCCCCGGAGAAGTTTGCATGAGCTAAGATGTCCACCCGGGGAGCTCAGATAGTAGCAATCTTTCTGCTTCCAAGACAGAGCGGAGATAAATGATCATTTCATACTTAAAACCACAGCTTTATGGCCAGAGATCCCATGAGCCTGTCATTCTTCTGTGCATAGACCCTATAAAGACAGTCTACATATTCAGACCCCACATCCGCATGGGGACAAGACACTGAGAGAGGTTCAACGAAGCAAACAGCTGCAGGGGACTTTGGGAACAGAACTCAGAATCTTCCATCTCCTGGACTGCAAGACTCTCGGAACGCTTTCTCTCAAGCTTTGCTTCTAGTACTGTGGCACATTTCCACAACAACGACCCTAGCATCAGCTACCTCATGAGGCCAGACGAAGGCCGGCTTGAGGAGTCTCTCTTTGCGGGAGAGGAGACCCTTTATGGAAGATCAGACTTAAAAAAAAAAAAAAAAAAAGATAGGGCCTTGCTATGTTGCCCAGGCTGGTCTTGAACTCCTGGCCTCAAGCCATCCTCCTGCTTCAGCCTCCCAGAGTGCCAGGATTACAAATGTGAGCCACTGCATCTGGCCCAGGATTTTTTTTTTTTTTTTTTTTTTTTTGAAATGTATTCTCACATTTGGCCAGACTGGAGTGCCGTGGCGGGATCTTGGTTCATGGCAACTGCCGCCTCCCAGGTTCAGGTGATTCTCCTGCCTCAGCCTCCCGAGTAGGGTGGAATTACAGGCACCCGCCACCACACCCAGCTAATTTTGTATTTTTTAGTAGAGACGAGGTTTCACCACGTTGGCCAGGATGGTCTCAGAACTCCTGACCTCAGGTGATCTGCCCGCCTCGGCCTCCAAAAGTGCTGAGATTACAGGCATGAGCCACGGTGCTCAGCCCAGGATCCTTTCAGATCCACCTGAGGTATCATGTACTGAGGCTCTCTGGAAAGGCTTGGGGGACTGAAGAATAAACTTAGTTATACAAGAAAAGTGATAAAATTCAGGAAGAAATGAGGCCAGTGAAGCCCCTTCAACCAGGCAGGGTGAGAACTTTCTTCTGCTGACTTCTGACTTGTTGGCACAGGTGCTATTACTGAGGGCGTCTATGAAGCAGTCCATGGGAAGAGCCCCAGTTACTTACAGAGCTCTGACTTTAGTTACTGCCAAATTCTATCCCCTATGACTTATGATGGAGAAATGAGTTGTGGCAATACCACATGATTATCCATGAGTTAAAAATGAGAAGTGAGCAGCCAGGCACGGTGGCTCACGCCTGTAATCCCAGCACTTTGGGAGGCCGAGGCAGGCAGATCACAAGGTCAAGAGATCAAGACCATCTTGGCCAACATGGTGAAACCCTGTCTCTACTAAAAATACAAAAATTAGCCGGGCGTGGTGTAGCACGCGCCTGTAGTCCCAGTTACACAGGAGGCTGAGGCAGGAGAACTCAGGAGGTGGAGGTTACAGTGACCCAAGATCGTGCCACTGCACTCCAGCCTGGCAACAGAGCGAGACTCCATCTAAACAAAAAAACAAAAAAAAAAAACACAAAAAAAATGAAGTGAGCTACCACCAATCAAAATCGACGGCCATGGTCACACGCTACAACATGGAGCACCCCTGAGGACATTCAGCTAAGTGAAATGAGCCAGTCATAGACACATACTGCATGATTCCACTTACATAAGGGATCTCAAGCAGTGAAACTCGCAGAAACAGACAGAATGGTACTTGCCAGGGGCTGGAGGGGTGAGGACTCAGTTGGGGAAAGGGAAACAGAATAGAGTTTCAGTCATGCAAGATGAAAAAGTTCTAGAAATCTCAATACCACAGTGTATACACAGTTAACAATACTGTAGATTTTGTTAAGAGTAGATTTCATATTACATGTTTTTAACTATAATTAAAAAAAAAAATCGGTCGGGTGCAGTGGCTCATGCCAGTTATCCCAACACTTTGGGAGGCCAAGGCGAGCGGATCACGAGATCAGGAGTTCGAGACCAGCCTGATCAACATGGTGAAATCCCATCTCTACTAAAAATACAAAAATTAGCTGGGCGTGGCAGCATGAGCCTGTAATCCCAGCTACTCAGGAGGCTGAGGCAGGAGAATCGCTTGAACCCAGGAGGCAGAGGTTGCAGTAAGCCAAGATCACGCCATTGCACTCCAGCGTGGGTGACAGAGCGAGATTTCCATCTCAAAAAAAAAAAAAAATCTATACCTCTAGGTGGCGCACAATGGCTCACGCCTGTAATCACCGCACTTTGGGTGGCCAAGGTGGGCGGATCACTTGAGGTCAGGAGTTTGAGACCAGCCTGGCCAACATCGAGAAACCTGTCTCCACTAAAAATACAAAAGTTAGCTGGGCATGGTGGCGGGTGCCTGTCATCCAAGCTACTCAGCAGGCTGAGGCACAAGAATTGCTTGAACCCAGAAGGCGGAGGTTTCAGTGAGCCAAGATTGTGCCACTGCACTCCACCCTGGGTGACTGCTGTCTCAAAAAATAAATAAATAAATTAGTGTGTGTATGTGTGTATGTGTGTGTGTGTGTGTGTGTGTATATATATATATATATATCGCTCTAAAAGTTTTGGGGTAGAATTAAAAAGAATGTATAGCTATGAGTTGCTTAACAGTTGTGTCTCTAATCCATCTTAACACTGATGCAAAGAAGAGCTTGAAAACGGCAGGGAGTGGTGGCTCATGCCTGTAATCCTAGAACTTTTGGGAAGCTGAGGCAAGCAGATCACTTGAGGTTAGAAGTTCGAGAACAGCCTGGGCAACATGGTGAAACCTCACCTCTACTAAACATACAAAAGTTAGCAGGGTGGTGACGTGCATCTGTAGCCCTAGTTACTTAGGAGGCTGAGGCAGGAGGATCACTTGAGCCTGAGAGGTAGAGGTTGTAGTGAGCCAAGAGTGCACCACTGCACTCCCACCTGGCTTTTGGGTGTGAAACCCTGTCTCAAAAAAAAGACTTTGAAAACGTTTAACATACTATAAAGGGAATGTTTATAGTCATAGCTCTAATAAAAAGAAATGGCAAAAAAAAAAAAAATTGGGCAAAAGATATGAACATTTTACCAAAGAGGCCAGAGAGATGGTAAATGTGCAGATGAAAAGATGATTGACATCATTTTAGCCATGTGGGAAATGCAAATTAAAACCACACTGAGGCTGGGTGCAGTGGCTCATGCCTGTAATCCTAGCACTTTGGGAGGCTCAGGTGGGCAGCTCTCTTGAGGTCAGGAGTTGGAGACCAGCCTGGTCAACACGGTGAAACCTTGTCTCTACTAAAAACACAAAAATTAGCTGGGCATGGTGGTGCGTGCCTGCAATCTCAGCTACCTGGGAGACTGAGGTGGGAGAATCACTTGACCCCGGGAGGCGGAGGCTGCAATGAGCCAAGATTGCACTACTGCACTCTAGCCTGGGTGACAAAAAAGCAAAAACAAAAACAAACAAAAACTCACAAACCCACAGTGAAAATACAGCACAAAGAATGGGAGAAAATGTGTACAAATCATACCTGTAATAAGGGTCTAGTATCCATAATAGGGAACTATTACAACTCAACAATAAAAAGATAACCTCATTAAAAAATGGGCAAAGGACTTAAATAGACATTTCTCTCAAGAGGACACTATACAAATGCCCAATAAGCACCGTAAAGACACTCATCATCATTAGTCGTTAGGGAAATGCCAATCAAAACCACAATGTGATACCACTTGACTCCCACTGGGATGACTAAAATCATTAATGTAGACAGTAACAACTACTAGTGAAGAAATTGCAACCCTCATACACCGCTGGTGGGCATGTAAAATGGTGCAGCTGCTTTGGAAAACAGTCTGGCTGCTCCTGCAAAGGCTAAACATAGTTACCATCGGACCCAGCAATTCCACTCCTAGTTATACACCCATGAAAAATGAAAGCAAAAACCTGTTCATAGCAGCATTATGTATAACAGGCAAGAGTGGAAACAAACCAAATGCCCAACTGCTGAACGAATAAACAAAATGTGCTAGTGCCATACCATGCAATATTATTCAGCCATAAAAAGAACAAAGTACTGATTCATACTACAGTATGAATGACGCTTGAAAACATTATGCTAAGTGAGACTAGCCTGAGACAGACAACTCTTATGCAATAGTGTAAGATTTTATGTATATGAGATGTCCAGAGTAGGCAAAGCCATAGAGATAAAAAGAGACTAGCAATTGCTGGGGCTTGGAAGAAGCGAAGAATTGAGATTGATCAGTAAAATGGATCTGGAGTTTCTTTCAGGGGTTATAAAATGTTCTGAAATTAAAAGTGGTGACGGTTACACATATATGTGGATATACTGAAAACCACTTAATTGTACAGTTAGAGACTCAACTGTTTAAGCTATTTGTAGCTATAGATTTTTTTACTCTACTCCAAAATTTTCAGAGCTATAGATTTTTTTTTAATTATGGTAAAGAACAAATATGAAATCCACTCTCATCCAAGGTGAGTTTGTGGCATATAAATCATATCTTAATTTTTTAAAAAGCAAAACCTTAAAACCAGAATGAGATAGCATGATGCACCTATCAAAACAGCTAGAATAAGAAATAGTAATTACACTGAATGCTGGCAATGAGGCAGGGAACTGGATCCTTTATCCCCTGCTGGTAGAAATGTAAATGGTACAGGACCTTTGGGAAATAAATTTTGGAGTTTCTTTGAAAACTAAAAATGGACTTACCATGCAACCCAGCAATGGGACTCTTGGGCATTTATCACAAAGAAGTGAAAACTCATGCCCACACAACAATCTGTACGTGAATGTTCACCGCAACTTTATTCATAATAGCTAAAAACTGGAAGTTACCATAATGTCTTTCAGTGAGTGACTTGTAAAGCAATCAGCGGTGCATCTACACCATGGAATATGACTCAGCAATGAAAGGGAATCCAGTAACTTGGATTAACCTCAAGGAAATTATGTTGAATGAAAAAAGACAATCTCCAAAGGCACATATAGTATGACTGTGTGTACATAACACCCGAAATAAAATTATAGATATGGAGAAAAGATAAAGGGTTGCCAGAGTTTAGGGATGGGTGAGGGGAAGGGTGGCTTAAAAGGGGTAGCAGGAAGAAGCCACTTGGTGATGGGACAGTTCTGTATTTTAATTGTGGTAGGGATTACAGGAAGATACATGTGATAAAATTGCATTGAGTTTTACATGTATACATAAATGACTGCCTGTGTAACTATTAGGTTGGTGCAAAAAGTAATTGCGGTTTTTGCCATTAAAAGTACTTTTGTATATTTTACAGTAAGACACACGTAATAAACTTGCACAGAGTTTTACACATGTACACAAATGAGTGTCTGTGTAGCGATTTAATACTAACATCTGAATAAACTCTGCAGATTTCATCAATGTCATTGTCTGGTTTTGATACTGCACTACAGTTAAACAACATATTAACAGCAGGGGACAAGGGGTGAGGGGTGCCTGGGACCTGTCTGTACATTTCTTTGCAACTGCCTGTGAATTTAAGATTATTACAAAATAAAAAGAATTTTTTAAAAAAGTAATCCCTGTACCACAGGAAACTAAAAATATAACAATAATATAGCATCTGTCCCTGTTTAAGAGTAATAACTGTGTTTCTATACAACTTTCATTTGATGGCAAAAAAAAAAAAAAAGAGAAAGAAAAAACCGTACACAGTATACTCACAAATCCTGACCCCTCCTTGCTGGAGGGCAGTCTCCTTCCAGTGTGAGCTGCCTACACTCAAAAACAAGGCAGGAGCTCCCAGTGTGGGTCCACTGACCTGTGCACCCTCATCTGCCCTCCATTCCCTGGTATGCAGCTCTGTCCTCTGCTGTGTGCTGGCTCACCTCAGCGCCTGAACACATCCCTCCCCTGTCTAAATTCATCGTCTCTCGCCTCCACCAACTCCTCGCATTTCCTGTGGCCCAGCAGGAGTACCCATCTTTCATGTGGGTTAATTGTATCTTGTCACTTGACTTCAGAGACCAGGTCCAATTCTTCCACAACATTCTCCATAACCCATGACACAGTGCTAAGCATGTAGGAAGGATTTTCCTTGTGGATGGAATAAACGCCTGTCTGCCTCGAGATCTTATGGGATATACGGGGATATGAGAGCTGTAACATAACACCTCACACATAACCAGTACTCTGTCCTTATTAGTATGTTACCTTTTTATTATTACAGTGCTATGGATAAACCATAGTAGGTATATTATGACCAATTTTACAGATAAACTAAGTTCAGAATAGTCAAGTGACACCCAGTTAGAACCCAGAACTCTATTTTAAAACCTATCAAGGACCTGTCTATTCTTGCATCTATCGAGACGCAAATTTCTACCTTAAAACTATTTTCAGCTAGGTATGTTATTAATTAATTCAGGTACAAATATTCCCAAAGGAAGTGTAATATTTTGCAGCACAAAGCATGACATTGGCCAATACCCTGGGGGTGGTCGAAGTGCTGAACGAAGATGACACAGAGCAAATGTCTTAAAAAGTAGGGACAGCAGTGGTCTGTGATCAAAGACAAATTGGAAGAACACAGGAGAGCGCCCCTTCCAGACGTATCCCAGATCCAGCCATCTCTTCCCAGAGCCACTGCTACCCACTAGTCCAAGCCTCTGGTCTTGCCTAGACAGTTCCAGTCATTTCCCAATTGGTCTGCCTGCTTCCGCTTTTGCCCCTCAGCAATCTGTGGTTCACTCAGCTGTCAGAGTGTTCCTTTTCTGAAAGGCTCATCAGATCTCACTACTCCGTTCAATGGCTCCCCAAAGCACAAAGATCTAATCTTCCCCCACTTGCTTAGAAATGTCCACATGATCCAGCCCACACTCACCTCTCCAAACCCAGCTTGTCCCATTCTCTCCCCACCACCAATGCTCATTCCTATTTCTCCACCCCTCAAGAAGGCCAAACTGTTTCCACCTTGGGCCCAGTTGCAATGGCTTCTTGGTCTGCCTGCCATGCTTTTCTGCCTCATCTTTGTATGGCTGGTTCTGTGTCCTTCAGATTTCAGTTTAAAAGTCATCTCTTCAACCTAAAGTGGCTTCCAGTTCCTATCATACTACCTTTTTTTTTTTTTTTTTTTTTTTGAGACAGAGTCTCACTCTTGTCACCCAGGCTAGAGTGCAGTGGTGCAATCTCAGCTCACTGCAATCTCTGCCTGCCTCCCAGGTTTAAGCAGTTCTCCTGCCTCCGCCTCCTGAGTAGCTGGGATTATAGGTATGTGCCACTACTCCTGGCTAATTTTTGTATTTTTGGTAGAGACAGAGTTTCACCATGTTGGGCAGGCTGGACTTGAACTCCTGACCTCAAGAGAGCTGCCCACCTCAGCCTCCCAAAGTGCCAGGATTACAGGCGTGAGCCACCACGCCCGGCCTACCCTCTTTTAATTATTGGTCAAACACCTATCATTATCTGATATTTTTCCTATGGACTGATACATTCACTGACGTAGTGACTGTCTCTCCCTCATCCCACTACCATGTAGGTTCAAGGAGGGCCTGGAGCTCTTTTCCCCTGTTCCCTTTTGTATTCCCAGTGACACACCATAGGTGTTTAGTAAATATATGTAGAATGAAGATACAAATGAATAAATTAAAAAGACCACTATCCTACCTACTTCACAGCTTTGGCTCTATTTGGCCAATCAAGTGGCCGAGTAATGACAATCAGAGTACATTAACAGCCTTCACCTAGAAAGCAGGGAATAGCATGATTCTAAATAGCTCAAAAGCTTTCTGAAAACAGTATATGCTTAGTCACCCTCCGAAGTCCAGATCGAGCCCACTCAATCCAGGGTCTCCTCAGTCTCAGCCCTGGAATCTTTACAAAGGTTTTCACAGTCACCTACAATGTGGCCGAACCCTGCCCATGCAGCTGTCCATTATTCAGCAGGGCTAGAAGCCAAACTCCTGAAATCATTCCAAGCTCAATGTTCACTCAAGGTCTCCCGAAATTCTGGGCTGCATACTACTGAGGTCACATACCTCCCTGCACTCAGACCATTAAATCCCCCATTCCTTAAGCCCTCAGCTTAGTCAATACCTCTCTTCTACCATTGTCCATCACTGACTTAGTCCAGAGCAGCAGTTCCCAAAGTCTGCAGAATCCTAAGGGGCCCCAGGACCCACTCATTCATTCATTCATTTTACTTACTTATTTATTTAGACAAAGTCTCACTCTGTTACCCAGGCTGGAGTGCAATGGCACGATCTCAGATCACTGCAACCTCCGACTCCCGGGTTCAAGCGACTCTCATGCCTCAGCCTCTTGAGTAGCTGGGATTATAGGAACGTGCCATCACACCTGGCTAATTTTTGTATTTTAGGTAGAGACAGGGTTTCACCATGTTGGCCGGGCTGGTCTCAAACTCCTGACCTCAAGCGATCGGCCCACCTCGGTCTCCCTAACTGTTGGGATTACAGACATGAGCCACTGCACCTGGCCCCAGCACCCTTTTAGGCAGTCCATCAGATTAAAACTATTTTCAGAATACTACCAAGATGTTATTTGTCTTTTTTCACTGTTGGTTATTTGCACTGCTGGTGCAACAGCAAGGTAAGTTAAACTGCCGGCCTCATAGCGCAAATCAAGACAGTGGGACCAGATGATTCTAGTAGTCATTGTATTCTTCAGTGCCAGGTGCAAGCAGAAAAAAAAAAAAAAATGCCAGTTTAACAATGTCTTCACTGAAGCAGTAAAAATTATTAAATCCTGACCCTTGCATACACATTGTTAATACACCCAAGTGTGAAGAAATGAAGTATACACATAAAGGCCCTCCGCATAGCAAAGTACGATGGTTGTTTCGAGTTCTGAGCTGAACTAGTGGCTTTCTTCATGAAACACTATTTTTACTTGAAACAACGAAATAAAGCGCCAACCATATTTATTCAGATTTGGGTATTTGGTAGACAATTTCTTGAAGGTGAATAACGTAAGCTTGCCACTTGAAAGAAAACAACGGACAGTATTGGTTGCCAGTGACTGAGTGTGAGCTCTCAAGCAAAAATTAGAATTTTAGGAAAGTTGCCACTATGAGTTGACAGTTTGCCAATACTTAGTCTTTCCCCCATCAGATCAATAGTGATATTAACAAATATGATTTTTATATCGTATAATTAAATCTCACCGCATTTGGAAGGTCTGCATAATGCGGTAAAACTACTATTTTCCAAACGGTCAGGGCATCATGTTATGAAATCACGCATGAGTAAGAAATCCATTCAAAGTACAAGATAGGCCAATGTATTTTCAGGTAGGAATACAGAAAGTTCATTGATGAGGTTTCAGATTCTACATTATAACAAATTTTTAAGATACCACCACTTTTGAGTTTGGGTGCAGTATCAAAGAAGAATCAAGAAACAGAGATCTACTTAACAGGTGCTCAAATACTTGTTGACCATAAGCTACCTCCCTCCATCTCTAAGGAATGAGTATCTTTGTTTTTGACCAAATGATCTGTTAAACTTGAGGATCTCAGCACACTTGTGGGGATACCTTTAAATTGTTTTAGAGCCCTTTCTGAAAAATGTGAATGAAATGAGTTCTGATTCTTTTTTCAGTCTATTTGGGGTTCAAATCTCACTTTAGAAACTACAGATCCTGTCCCATTCCTGTTTGCTTTTGATCATCAAAAAATAAATACTGTTCATTTCTTTGCCTCCGTGCTATATATTCCATCAAAGCTTGAACATATGTTTTTTTGTTTTGTTTTCTTTTGGTTTTTTTTTTCTTTGAGAGGGAGTCTTGCTCTGTTGCCCAGACTGGAGTGCAGTGGCACGATCTCAAATGACTGCAACCTCTGCCTCCCAGGTTCAAGTGATCCTCCTGCCTCAGCCTCCCAAGTAGCTGGGATTACAAACACATGCCACCATGCCTGGCTAATTTTTGTATGTTTAGTACAGACGGGGTTTCACCATGTTGTATCACCATGTTGGCCAGCCTGGTCTCAAACTCCTGACCTCAAGTGATCTGCCCGCCTCAGCCTCCAAAACTGCTGGGATTACGGGCTTGAACCACCACTCCTGGCTTTGAACACACATTCTTAATGGAGATAGTCAGATAGAAACGTCAACGCCAGCACCAGTCAAGATGAAGCAAGCCAACCATACTCTGATTCCCACTGATTTTAACTGAAATCTCTGCATATAGTTTAAAAAAACCCAAAACCCTACCCGCCTGAACTCTGAACACTAAACAATTAGAAGCATGGGGGATCTGACCCAAAGGGGGCTGAATCATGGAGCTGTGTAGCAAAAACTCCAGGAGAAATCCCTTATTACGGACAAAGTCCTTCGTTTCTGTCTCTTTCTTATGTTTTTTTCTCACCCGGTCTAGCCCTCAGGCCATGCATATGGAAAGATCTCCCAGATCTACTCATGAATTAAGCAAGGTGTAGTGAAATGTACACAGTGTGCTGCCATTTGTGTCAAAGACGATGGTAATAACACATATTTGGATTTAAAAACAAACAAACAAAAAAAACCTCCATTGAGGACCGGGTGCCGTGGTTCACACCTATAATCCCAGCAATTTGGGAGGCTGGGGTGGGTAGATGACTTGAGGTCAGGAGTTTGAGACCAGCCTGGCCAACACATGAAACACCATCTCTACTAAAAATACAAAAATCAGCTGGCCGTGGTGGCGGGTGCCTGTAGTCCCAGCTACTCAGGGGGCTGAGGTACGAGAATCGCTTGAACCAGGGAGGCGGAGGTTACAGTGAGCTGAGACTGTGCCACTGCTCTGCAGCCTGGGCAGCAGACCAAGACTCTGTCTCAAAAGAAAAAAACAAAACAAAACAAAACAAAACAAACAACTCCATTGAGATAAAGAAAACGTAGTTTATATATGTCATGCAATACTACTCAGCCATAAAAAGGAATGAAATAATGGCATTTGTGGAGATCTGGATGGAATTGGAGACCATTATTCTAAGTGAAGTAACTCAGGAATGGAAAACCAAACATTTTATATCCTCACTCATAAATGGGATCTAAGCTATGGAGATGCAAAGGCATAAGAATAAGAAAGGACCCTGGAGACTCAGTGGAAAGGGTAGGAGAGGGTGAGGGATAAAAGACTACACACTGGGTACAGTGTACACTGCTCAGGTGATGGGTGCACCAAAATCTCAGAAATTTCCACTAAAGAATGTATTCATGCAACCAAACACCACCTGTTCCCTAGAACTGATTGAAATAATAATTTTTAAAACACCACTGACTGTTTATACAAGAAACTAGTAACAATGGCTACTTATTTGGAGGGTGTGTGGGGACTGTGTGGATGGGTGTCAGAGATAGTAGAGAACCCACATGAGTGTGTTATCTGTTAACAATTCAATACACTATATTTTTAAACGTCATCCTTGCACAGAACCCAATCAATTCTGTTGAATGAAAAAAGTACGCAAGATAGCTTCCCTTCCATCTGTTCCCATCTCCAGCACAAACCCGTCACTACTGATGTTGGCACTCCTCCATGGGATGTTTCAGGACCCCCTGGACAGCAGCAGGCAGCTCTTCAAACTTTTTTTTTAATGTGGTTTTTAAAACAATACTTGAGAATAATCAGCTTCCAGTAATGAGCGCTTGCATCACTCTAGAAAAGTGTTTTCAAAAGTATGTTCTAATTAGGTCCTTAGAACACCCTGAGACAGTTTATCTGTTCCAGGCTCTATTCTATAGAAGGGAAAACTGAAGTTGTGGGAAGTTAGGGGATCTGCCCATGGTCATTCCTCCAGAAATGGCAGAGCCGATTGAGATCTTCTGATTACAAGTTGACAGTCCTTCCAAGGCAGCTTAGAGAAGGGTAACACCCCTATCGTCCTTCCCAACGCCAAAAGAAGAAAGAAGAAAATGATAGCAAGACCTCCGCAGATTTTCTTTCAATCCCATGACATTTTGTGACAGACTGATATAAGTATGGGTCGGTCTGGGTCTTGGTCCTAGGGGACAGTACCAGCAGAGAGGGAAAAGTATCCAAATTCTGTTCTGACTGTTGCACTTGTCCAGCAAGAGAGAAATGAGGAAGGAAAAATGTCCTTGGCTGGTGTGGAGAGAGCTCTGCCAGTAAATCTGGCGGATGTTCCAACGTGCCAAAGATATCCCCCCAAGTCCTATTAACACCATGACACTGAACCAGAGGCGGTGAACACGTACTAACACTGCTGACATCTTGGCAGCTTTTGAAAGAAAGATCCTGTTGCTATTTACTAATGCGTGGGTGGGATATTTGAAGATGGAGAGGTGCTGGAAAGGAAGCAGAGTGTGGGAGGACTTTGCTCCCAAAGACTGAGTTGAATGTTGCTCTGCATATGCTTTGCAAAAGTTTCCCTCCATTAGCTTTTCCTCCTCTTCCATCTCCTACCCTCCAAATCGACTCTAGAGTCCCAGATCCTCCAACAGAGAGAAAGCGAGAACTATCAGCGAAGAGAATGAAACGTGCCCTTCATAACTACAGTCTGGATCCACTGTCCAAGCTGAATGGAACCTTAAAGAACAGTAGCATCAACAGCATCTAGAGGCGGGGTGTGGTGGCTTACGCCTGTAATCCCAGAACTTTAGGAGACCAAGGCAGGAGGATCACTTGAGGCTGGGAGATCGAGACCAGCCTGGCCAACATGGTGAAACCCCATCTCTACAAAAAATATAAAAATTATCTGGGCATGGTGGTGGGTGCCTGTAATCCCAGCTACTTGGGAGGCTGAGGCAGGAGAATTGCTTGAACCCGGGAGGTGGGGGTTGCTGTGAGCCAAGATCACGCCACTGTACTCCAGCCTGGGCTACAGAGTGAGACTCCATCTCAAAAGAAAAAAAAAAAAAAAGAAGGCGGCGCAAGTAGTAGTCAATAACTCACAACTATTTTAATTACTCTAGGGTATGTAAAAATATTTTAGGGAGCATCACAAAACTTTAAAAAGTCAATTTAATTTTAATTTCAAATTTTAAACTAATGGGCTAATTTTTCTTGTTTTGCTTTGTTTTGAGACAGAGTCTTGGTCTGCTGCCCAGACTGGAGTGCACTGGCACGATCTTGGCTCACTGCAACTTCTGCCTCCCAAGATCAAACGATTCTCCTGCCTCAACATCCCAAGTAGCTGGGATTACAGGCACGTACCACCATCCTCAGCTAATTTTTGTATTTTTAGAAGAGACAGAGTTTCACCATGTTGGCCAGGCTGGTCTCGAACTCCTGACCTCAGGTAATGGGCCCGCCTCAGCCTCCCAATGTGCTGGGATCACAGGCGTGAGCCACTGCAATCAGCCCATAATGGGCTAATTTTATGTAGCTTTGATGTGATCCCTTTCAAAGTGGATAGGGAATAAAAATGGCATAAGCAAAGGTCTGGAAACGTGCAGGGTCCCCCAGGTTGAGCTAAATTCTGCTCCACAGCAGCTCAGCAAAGTGAAATAATTCTCTTCCTCGCCTCAAGTTTCCACTTTTCCTCCAAGCCTGGAACGCTCCCACACTTTGTTATCTAAGAGGCCAGGGTGATTCAAGGGAAAGGGGAAAGGAATTCTCCCCCAAGATCTACATCTGATCAACAGAAATGGATCTGCCTTCACACTGAAACAATTCTCCACGGTCCTATTGTTCTTTGTTTTTCCCAAATGATGGAAAAATCTGATTCCAGAAAAATGTTAGTAGCTAGATGATGTGACCATAGTGCTAAAAAGTTATGTGGCTTAAGATTTTAAGGGCTAACCTATTCGAGTATTTTCAGAATAACATCTCTGGACATAAATCTATAACATAGTCATATAAGCAAAGCTCCCACAAGATGGAGAACAAAAGGGACAAGCCTAAAAAGGTTTCACTTGGAAAAAATTAAGTATGACTCAGGCTTGGGATACTCAGGCTTAGACTTGCTGTGTCCAACTCAACATGGAGTAGACAACAGTAAAGATTAAGAAGGGGAAAAGGAAGAATAAAAACAGGTGCTTGGAGCCACACTGGGGGCAAAATACTTGACAAACGTTGAGAAAGTTCTGGCAAACTATCAGGAAGGGGTTAGAAAAGTCTAGACTACTGTCAGTAGTGTAGAGCTGAGGAATGTTTGTTTGTTTGCTTGAGACGGAGTCTCGCTCTGTCGCCCAGGCTGGAGTGCAATGGTGTGATCTTAGCTCACTGCAACCTCTGCATCCCTGGTTCAAGCGATTTTTCTGCCTCAGCCTCCCGAGTAGCTGGGATTAGAGGCACGCACCACCTTACCCGGCTAATTTTTGTACTTTGAGTAGAGACGGGGTTTTGCCATGTTGGCCAGGCTGGTCTCGAACTCCTAACGAGTAGCTGGGATTAGAGGCACGCACCACCTTACCCGGCTAATTTTTGTATTTTTAGTAGAGACGGGGTTTTGCCATGTTGGCCAGGCTGGTCTCGAACTCCTAACCTCAGGTGATCCCCCCACTTCAGCCTCCCAAACTGCTGGGATTACAGGCATATGTCAAAGAAGAATAAATCATTTCCCGTAGTTGGACGTACCTTCCCTTTACAGGAACAGCTTCTGTGCAAGAGCATGAAGAAGGCCTCCAGGGTCCAGGGAGCCCTGGGCAAAGCTCCCTTTGAATCCTGTCCTTTGTAGACATGGATGCAGCTGGAGGCCATTATCCTAAGCAAATTAATGCAGGAACAGAAACCCAAATACTGCATGTTCTCACTTATAATGGGAGCTAAACATTGAGTACACATGGACACAAAGAAGGCAACAATAGACACCGGGGCCTACTTGAGGGTGGAGGGTGGCAGGAGGGTGAGGATGGAAAACTACCTCTCAGGTACTGTGCTCACTACCTGAGTGATGAAACGATTGGCATCCCAAATCCCAGCGGCACGTGATTTACCCACATCACACACCTACACACATAGCCCCTGAACCTAAAATAAAAGTTGGAAGGAAAACAAAATAAAAAGGACACTAGGGATTGGGAAGAGCAAGGCAGCTACCCTAAGCCATCCCATCAGACAAGAGAAAGACACTTCCCTCAAACTTTTCTTGATGGATAGAAAGAAGGGAGTTTCTTAACATGTGCAAACGGGTTCATTAATGCAAAAAAAAAAAACCAAAAAAAGTCCTTATTCCATGTGATACCCACATCAGAACTCTCTCCAGCAGTATGTCACATTACCCTAAAAATGTCTTCCATCAGGGGGACTGGAAGAGATGGGTCACTGCCCCAGAGGCCTAGACTGGCCTGCCCCCCACTATCACCCCAACTTGGTTGTGGCAATGCCATTGCTTTGGAAGAGTGATGATCATCAAAATTTTCCTCCAACTCTGGCATTTGGCCCAGAGCAGAAGACTCTCTTATATTTTCATTCCCAAAATGATCCCAACCCTTAAGATGCGACCCTTACATTTTGCAACCACCTTGGCCATCCTGCACCTCTATGTCTTACCAACTGCGGTTAAGAATCACAGGAGTGGTAGCTGTGATAGCAATTTCATTTCATTTCCCTCAGCACTTTTCCTTTCCTCTGAGACAATTCCTTAGAGCCCTACGCTGTCGATAACAATCACACAGTCAGGAACAGTCGTAACAGCTCACAGGCACTGAGCACTTACTCTTTCGAGCATTATGCTAACGGATTTACATAATTATAGTTTTTACACATTTAAATCATATTGCATTAGCCCTCTGACATAGATCGGGGTGTCCAATCTTTTGGCTTCCCCGGGCCCCATTGGAAGAATTGTCTTGAGTCACACACAAAATATACTAACACTAACGATAGCTGATAAGCAAAAAAAAAAAAAATTGCAAAAAAATCTCGTAATGTTCTAAGAAAGTTTACACATTTGTGTTGGGTCACATTCAAACTGTCCTGGGCTGCAGGTTGGACAAGCCTGATATAGACGCTACTATTGTCCCCGGTCTGTAGAAGAGGAAACTAAGGCTCAGCATGCCAATCTTCATCTCATCCTGTTCTCATACTTTGGGAAGAACTCCTTATCCAACAGTAAAGCTTCAGGGATCCAAAGTTTAGGAACGGTCTTTTTTAACAGCTGGGAGGCAAGAAAGGATAGTAGGAGAGAGAGAGGGTATACAATAATGCTCTCTGGTCTGGGCTTTTGGAAGAGTATTCTTGACTCCTTTGGTCACAAAATTCACACAAGGTGTAGCTACGCTATTGTTTTGCTGTGGCACAGGATTTAGCCGATTCTTACCCTATTGTCTTCCTGGATTTCCCAGTCACTGGAGAAAGTCGCCAGCTGCTGCCCTTGGGAACAGTTTGAAAACTGGAAAAGGCTAGAAAACATCCTTCTGTTCTCTTGAGTGTCCGGGAAGATGGCATCTTGGAAATTGACTCCGTGAGGCAAGAGGTTATAATTTTCATCCATCCTAATGGAGAAGAGGGAAAAAAAGGCAGACATGTAGACTCGACAGTCAAGGGTGTACCAACTTTAATCAAGAGTCACAGACAACTGCGATGGGCTTGCCAGTTTCACATCAATGTCTGGCGTGGCTCTCATTAGAAGAGTTACTACTTCTAATTATTTCTTTGTCTCACACTACATCAGTCTATCCTTAAGGTTTTCAAAAAGACGACTTTGAGCAAAGTATGGAGAAAAGTATTTGTGTGGTGCCTGTTTGTCTATTTGTGTTGTCTTCCAAGTCCCCCAAGGGGTCTTCCTTCTCAAAGAGGGCTCCTTATTTCCTGGTGAAAAAAAGGCCAGCTGTAATGACCTATGTTCTGTCTTTGCTATTCATCTTCTATATGACATGAAACAAATGTCTTAACTCCTCTAAGCCTCAGTATTCTAATCTGTAAAAAGAATATAGTACTGGCTGGGTGCGGTGGCTCACGCCTGTAACCCCAGCACTTTGGGAGGCCAAAGTGGGTGGATCACCTGAGGTAAGGAGTTCGAGACAAGCCTGGCCAACATGGTGAAACCCTGTCTCTACTAAAAATACAAAAATTAGCTGGGCATGGTGGCACACTGTTGTAATCCCAGTTACTCAGGAGGCTGAGGCAGGAGAATCACTTGAACCTGGGAGGCGGAGGTTGCAGTGAGCAGAGATTGCACCATTGCACTCCAGCCTGGGTGACAAGAGTGAGATGCCATCTCAAAAAAATAGCACCTACTTGTTTGATGATGTCATAAGCATTGCATCAAAAACTAAGTAAATGAAGCACTTGGTACAAAGTAAATGCAGTATACATATTAGTGAACATATTTAAAGGCCTAGCATAAATCAATTAGAATGATTCTTTAAAAAGTCACAAAAAGAAAGAGATGAAAGTTACACTCCAGTCTAAAAAAAACAACATGTATGGCTCACCAGCAAGTCTCCACTGCCACCCTCACCCCTGACAGTGACCAGAGGTCCAGTCTCCTCTCAGTAGGTCCCAGAATAACAGAGGAGGAATGATTTGTATGTAGTTGTTAACACACTCCAAGGCAAGACAGCCCTGTGAAATGAGAATGTCAGACTACTGTCTTTGTATTTCTTTCCTAACTTTTGTAAACATGGTAGAGTAAAAAAGATGAGAATTGGCTGAGCACCACGGAACCACTGGACAAACTGTATTTCATGATAAAAATTTCTTTAAAAAGCCTGTTCAAATACTTGGGCTCTTTTTTCTTTGGAGAACAGAGTTCTGGTTTTGAATAGTTTTATAGATGGTATCTCAGTATTTTTCCTAATTAAAAACATGAAACCCTAAGTTTCTCTGTATCGAGAAGGGCACTCTCTCAGCCCCACTAGCTTTATTTAGAAACTACACTTCTCTGAAATATATATATAGAGAAAAAAACTTAATCTAGCTGAACCACTCAAGCCAACACAACGCAAGACATGTTTTTTAAACTTAGATATTCTGGCTTCAATATGGAAAACATGTGTTGCCATGCACTTACAAACACCACTTCGTAGAACTGTTTTCTTTCTCAGAGAAATGCGAGCTAAAAGTGAATCTGCAGACCCACATCAGCCTCATTCCAAATATCCTTAGTGCTACTTCCCAGACTGGCAAAACTGGAACTACCACTGATCACCACAACAGTGGATTAATTCTCTATCTTGATAGATAGGTTAGATTCCATTTTGATGTTTTTCTCAGTTGTTTTATATCACTCTCCAAATTCAGTTGAAGCCAGTCAAAGAATTTAGGGTTCTACCTGGTGCTCTCTATTCAAATTTCAGAAGAATTCAGTAGTCAATGAGAATTGACTGAGTTCTTAGGCAGATGCATTCCATCTTGACCACAGGCCAATGTTCATGGAACTTTAGAGGATTCCAGTGGTCTAGAATCAGAGAGGATCTCCTGCCTGGTTGACCTCTCCACCCCTCAAAGCATTGCTACCCAGGATTTTACCTGCAGCAGAACTCCCTACCCCCAATAAACCTTTGCTATTTCAAATAACCTGGCAGCTGACATGAGATAATGAAGCAATCCTGGGCTACATTCCACACTATCACATCTTGGCATTTGAGCAAGTGGGGAAGAGGGGAGAGTGGACAGCTGGTCAACCGCTAACCTGCACCAGGTGCTTTGCATGAGTTACGTTTTTCGCTCAACCAGCCCTGCCTCTCATTTTACACAGGTGAGGCTATGGAAGTTCTTGAGAAGGTATCAAGAAATGGGCTCAGAATCACGATTAGGAAAGGCAGAGCCAAAATGCCAGCCACAGACTGATTTCAAAGATTGTTCTTCTCACCGTCCCAATCTACTCCCATTGAGGCCAGTTTAAAGACGCGAGTCAAAGGGACTGTTGGAGAGCGCTTTGAGCTTTTGCCTGCAATGCTCTTCTGTGTACAAGGCACAGAAAGCTTTCCTATCTTTTAAACCGCCTTTACCAGGGGTAGCCAGGGTGTCTGTAGAGACGTCAGGCGGAGCAAGAGAGATCCAAGGAGGCAAGGGGTAGGCGCCCCAGGGGCATTCTCATTTGGCACCGACAGGCTGCCCTGGGAGTTACCGGCCTGGCTCCAGATAACGGCGACCTCGGGAGGTGGCGCAAAGGGAGAGAGAGGTGGCGGCGCCGCCGGGCTCACCTGAGGAAGAAGAAATAGGAGTAGTCCTGGACCACGGTGTGGGAGTGGCACGAGAAGTAGCCCAGGCCGGTGAGGTTGAGCCTGGAGCCGGCGGGCACCTCCAGCATGCTGCCCCACGCCTGGTCGCACAGCATCTCGACCTCGGCCGAGTAGAAGAGGCCCCCCTGGCCGGCGTGGTACTGCCAGGGCAGGTGGTTGTAGAGGCCGGGCGCCTCGGGGTGCAGCGCCAGCACCCTGGCGTACACAATGGTCTCGGCCAGCTCGGCGCGGCAGCCCTCGCTCAGGGGCCTCCACTCGGAGGGCAGCTGGCAGGCGCGCGCGGGCGCTGGGGGACCCGCCAGGCAGAGCGCGGCGAGCAGCAGCTGGCGCAGCATGCCGGGCCCTCCCGGGGCGCACGGGGCGGCGGCGGGGAGCCCGGGGAGCCCGCCGGCCCGGGAAGGGCAGCCCTGGGCGCTCGGCTGCTCGCGCCGCTCCTGGGAGCTGGGCGCACCGCTGTCTCCGCCGCGGGGCTCGGCATGCCCGGCCCTGGCGCGCCACGCTTTAAAAGGGTCCGGGGGACAGGACGCGCCGGGCGCCCGCCTCCCGCCCTGCCCCCTGCGGCTGGGGCGTGGGCGGGGGAGGGGCGGGGACTCGGGCGGGTCCCGGCGCTGGCTGGGGCGGGGACGCCTGGATCCAGCTAGCCCTGACTCGGGGACAGCGGCCCAGCCCTCTCCTGGCGCCCCACTATGGAAGGGGTCCGAGTTTGCCAGGCGTAAAGCCTGTTTGTAAACGCAAGGCATTCATAAAAGAATGACTCTTAATTTGCACGATTACTAAGTTTTTACATTTTCTCTGCATTTCAGAGTGAAAATACGTAGAAACCAAATCTGACTTTATCTTCCCAGAGATTAACTAGGAAATTCAGTGTGGGCTGAAAAGGTTTTTTAGTTCTCGTGCTCTCTCAGATTTGCTTATTATTTAATGAAGATCTTAGAAAAGCTTTGATAAAAGATTCCAAAAAGCAATCATTTGGCTCTGATTTTCTTAAAACTAGATGGTTTCCATAATCCCTGCTTCCATTTTCTCAACACTGTACACACGAGAAATACATTCAGAAGTAGATCCCAAACACCTTTTCACATCAGTGAGTGATTTTGAAGATACTCAAAACTCCACAGTTCCATCTTTATCTCTAAATGCAACAGGTTTCTTGTTTCGTTTTGTTGTTTTTTCTTGAGACAAGGTCTCCGTCTGTCACCCAGGCTGGAGTAGTGACTTGATCAGGGCTCACTGCAGCCTCAACCTCCCCTGGGCTCAGGGGATCCTCCCAGGTCAGTCTCCCAAGTAGCAGGGAATACAGGCACACCACCACCCCAGATGATTTTTTTTTCTTCAGTAGAGACAGGCTATGTTGCTCAGGCTGGTCTCAAACTTCTGGGCTCAATCGATCCTCCCACCTCAGCCTCCCAAAGTGCTGAGATTTCAGGCGTCAGCCACCACATCCAGCCTGAATATTTAAATTATGCAATTTCATAATGCTATTAGTCTCCCAGGGCTGCCATAATAAAATACTCTAGACTGGTGGCTTAAATAACAGACCTTAATTTCTCAGAGTTCTGAAGGCAGGAAGTCCAAGATTAAAGTGCCAGGGTTGGTTACTGGTGAGGCCTCTCTTCCTGGCTTACAGACGGCCACCTTCTCACTGTGTCCTCACGTGGCCTTCTCTCTGTGTGTGATGGAGAAAGAGTGAGCCCTGGTCTCCTCCTCTTCTAACAAGGTCACCAGCCCTATTGGGTTATCACCCCACCCTTACATCCTCATTTAATTACCTGCCTGAAGACCCTATTTCCAAATACAGCCACATTAGGGAGTTAGCACTTCAACATATGAATTTGGAGGTGGGAGGGAGACACTATTCAGTCTATATGAGCTGTTTAGCAGGTGTTCTGCAGGTTTGCTAGAGAAAGAGAGCAGGGATCCCAAATGGTTTATATTCCGGGCAGGCAGACTCACAGCACACATTGCCAAGTTATAATAAAGAATTGCTAAACTTTAGTCATTGTTGACCATGGGCCAAGTACTGTTGTAAGGACTGTACATATGTCATTTTAATTAATTCTCCAAACAACATTCTGAATTAGATATAACTATTATCCTCATTTTACAGATAAGGAAACAGGCACAGGGAGGTTAACTGACACCAAAGATCACAAAGCTACAAGATGACCAAGCCAGGATTAAGCCCCCAGCATTTGGACTCCAGAGTCCATGTACTTAACACAACACTAGAATAGGGCCAAATATAGGAAATGCTCTAAAGACACAGGTCGGCCCTTTAACCAGAATATACACAGAGCAAATCAAGATTAAAACCTTAGCAGAATCACCAACCATGGCTCAAAGAGTGTGCAACTGACCTAACATTCATTTTGTATCACCCAGAATCCCTGCTCTATTTTAGTCCTATACTGTAACTTATGTAGATAAGATAATAAGAAAGTTTTTATTATTAATTGCATCTTCAAGTGCCTTGAAGACCTGGAAAAGATTTGTCTGCCTCTAAAAGACTGTAAGGCCCTGTCTTTTCTTTCCACATAGGTGAGCAAATAAATAAAAATCAGCAAACATGGCTGTTTTTTCTCTTCTTGTATAAACTTGACAGAATCAAAACTCTTCCAGTACTTCCCAGAATGTATTTTGCAGAAGTGAGTACCTGCAAGAAATCGTCCTCGTGGATTCAGCAGACACATGGCTCATGCTTTTCTCTTCTGTAAGATCTGGCAGAGTGCCTCGCTGATTGGGTTTCTCTTCCTGATCGAGCCACTGCAGCGTACCCTAGTGAGCAGTTCACCTCTGGGGACCAAGACTTCCAAACAAGCTGAGCTCAAGGTAGCCAGGAGGGGAACAAACCTTCTATGAGTGAATTATTGGGTTTAATAGTGACATGAGCCACTTCCATCTCTTGATTCCAAGACCCGTGTGTCCTGGCTGTGGGGTGGATAGTACCACATATGTTCTGTTTCAAAGCACACACAGTAAGTACACTTTGAGATGGACTCCATCATTTCAGCGTGGTGACTCCCGACTGACGCTATAATTAAGTCTTCACTAAGCTGTTACACCTTTCAGAATTTGTCCAGTTTCTTCCAGGTGATGGGACATGTGGTAAAACCAGTTAATTCTATGGCCTTGAGACCACTGCTGCACTTCACTGCTGTGGAAGAAGCAATGCTATGGGAATCATTGATCAGAAACATCATTATGGGAAATTCCATGATAGTGGATAAGGTGCCCAGTGAGTCCATAGATGGTGCTACTGGCAGAAGCATTATTGCAAGGAAGGCATATCCATGTCCAGAATGTGTCTATTTCAGTGAGGACAAATCTCTGACCCCCACCCCCCACCCCAAGATGGAAAAGGTCCGATGGAATCAACCTGCCACCAGGTGGCTGACTAGTTCCCCAGGTGAATGGTGCCACATTAGGGGATCCATGCTGGCCTCTATTGTTGACATATTAGGCTCTCAGCAGTAGTGTCAGCCAGGCCAGCCGTGGTAAGAGGAAGTCCACATTGTTGAGGCAATGAATACCCTCTGTTTCTACCACTATGGCCACTCTGTTTATGGGCTCATTGAGTAAGCACTAGAGTGGGCAAGAAAAGAGACTGACAGACATCCACTGAGTACATCAATTTCCCACCTAATCACTAAGAACTTCCCCTCCAGTGAATGCACTTTGGTCGTCATTCACATGGGTCACAAATATCTTCACAGTTGGTAACCGTTATGAGATGTCCATTCATTCACCTCTTCCCAAGATGTCCTTGTCATCAATCTTCTGATCCTATTTCTTTCAAGTCCCTAACCATCCAACCAAACCACTAGCAATCGCCCACGAATCAGTGTCCATGTGTACTACCATCTCTCAGTCTAGACATAGCATACAATGAAATCTGCTGCTCAAAGTTATATCCACTGGGAGAATTTTTCTTCACCAGTGTCCTTCAGGATCACCCCTGAGTGAAACTGAGTAATATCTGTGTGTAATACAGAAAAAGCTGTAAACCAGTCTTGTTATTTCTTCCTCATTCAACTGGAATATCTTCAAGAGGCTATAAACCATATGAATGGAAGAGGCAACATACCTTCAGAGTCAAAGGAATCTAAGCCACTTGCCCATGCAACTTGCTTGTACCATCTGGACCTGCCCAACCCCACTCTCTTGGATACCATTTCCATTTGATGGTAGATTGCTGCTGTGCACACATGGCCTTATGTCTAGGAAGGTCATGCAACACCCAGTTCATGATGAGAAGTTCATATTACATAATCACCCAGCATACCATGGTTAGGCATTCAGTCTCTTCCAAGGCCTAATAGCAAGCGAGATGCTATTTTTCAAAAGGCAAACAGCCATATCCAGAATATGGCATAGGTGTGCACTAAAACCCTAGAGTTTGGTGCTGTCATTTTCCTTTTGGTGCTTGCTAAAGACTCCATACAACATTCCCATTTGTCATAAGTACTTTATCACTGGACCTTCTAGATAATAAGGCTCAAGTGATACAATGGCTTGTACACAGCCTGAACTTGCTGCAGAGACTTCTCAGAACTTGCTCAATACCACTTGAAACTGGCAGCCTTACAGATAACTCTATAGATGAATCTAAAAAGCACATTTACATGTGGCATATGTTCCCTCCTAAATACAAAAAGGCTGAACACATATTTTTCCTCTTTTCCCATTGTAGGTCATCCAAGGACCAGCAACTTTCCTTTTGCCTTGGAGGAGTGACAATTGAGCCCCCAGAAACTATGCTGAGGTGGCAGGCCCCTGAATTTTTGTGGGGCCTATCTCCCACCTTATATCTTACCAAGGCCTCTAAAGTATATGGTGTTTTGTGAACATCAGATCCATTCATCATAATGTCATCCATGAGGTAATCCAATGTGATGTTTTGTGGAATGTCAAGACAATCAAAATCTCCTCAGAATAAACGTGATAGAGAGCAGAACTGACATAGCCTGAGGCAAAACTGAAAGTATACTGTTAGCCCTAATAGGTAAATGCAAGCTGTTGCTGGCAATCCTTGCAAATCAGTGAGGAGAAAAAGGCAGGTCAGTAGCTACAAAGCAAATGCCGGAAGACATATCAATTTGCCCCAGGAAAGATACTACATCTAGGACAGCAGCTGGAATTTTAGTTACCACCTCATTAAGTTCATAGTAGTCCTCACTCACTCTTTAAGACCCGTGTGAGTTTTGCACAGACCAACTGATTAATTCAGTGGAGATGTGATAACTATCGCCAGTTCTTTCAAGTCTTTGATGATAGCATGGATTTTTGCAATCCCCTCAGGGATGCAATATTGCTTCTGATTTATTCTCTTGGTAGAAATGAAAGTTCTAGGAGCTTCTGTTTAGCCCTTCTGACAATAAAAGCCATCACTCATGGGTCAGAGAGAAAATGTGGGGGTTTGTCAGTTGTCAACTTTGGTCCCTTTGGAGAAGTCTTAGAGGAGGATTTATGGTGTGTGCACGTGGCAGTGGTGCAGGGTCCTTCCTCAAGGGCACCTGGCATACCTTTCAGTCAAAAGGCTCTGTGTCTATACATTTACTTATGTCTAAAAGCTGTGTAAGGGGCTTCAGTTCCTCTCTGTGGGAATTCAATTCAGGTTTTCAGCTACCACAGTTTTTGCTGTTATGTAGATCAAGCACTGCACTAGCAGGCTGCCCACATATTTACTTTCAAGAGACATCATGATCAACTATCCACTGTCAAAGATCTCTGCCAATCAAAACATTCCGATTACTTGTATGCTCCCACTAACCTTTATGGTAGAGGTACTTACCTTCCCTTTGGCAGTTAAGTGCTGCTGCTTGACCCCTGCTACTTCAGAATTCCATCATTCCTTTGAAATCTGGGAACCCTTTTCAATGGCATCATTCTATACTAGAGTCATAACTTTTCTAGAAAGAGGAGAAACCACAGAGATGTTCGAGGATGCACTACTCCCTTAATTAATAATAATGAATTATTATTATAATTAATTAAGTAAGTAATAATAATTAATATTTCTCATCACCATCATGAAGGAGATACCTCTGGGTCATCTTGCGGAATGTGGTTGGCAAGTGGCTGTGCAGGTCACACATCGGGCATTCAGTTCAACCTTCCTAAGCCTTTGGATTCCCTCCTCTACATTGTTTCAGGAAAGCTCTGGCATCTCAACCTCACTGAATAGAGGCCACCATTGAATTCCTTCAAATTTTAGTCAACCAATCAAGTAAGCTATTAGAGTCACCTCTAGAAGTATATTAAATTTGTACTCTCAAATGCATCAAAACAAAAAATTTTGCCAAAACTAGTATTATATTCTGCCCACTTTGGTTCTGCCTGGAGTCTGCTGATATATATATTTAGGTAGTCTTGAAATTTCTTTAATGTCTGGGGTCTTTCCTCCTGGATCATAGTGTGTACCTGTCTCCCAGGACATGCTGAGCTTTTACCTTCGTTATACCACTGCTTGAACTTAATTATGACTACAATTGCCTTATAAAAGACACTTTTGAAGCAATAATGGAGCTACACCCTCTTGAAGATAGACTAAGTACTGTCAAATATGTCCTTTCTTCCTAAAATAATTTTTTAAAATCCCAATACAAAATAGTGGAAAAATTTTTAGTTATGTAAAAAAATGTTCTAAGTTAGTCATGAAAAATAAATGAGTTCTTCCTCTTTCTTCTTTTCTTCCTATCTCTTCCTGAAAAACTCAGCTCTAAAAGTCTTTAGCTGGGGCCAAGCAAGTTAGTTCTCCAAGCTGGGCAGGATAAGAGATGGAAGAGACATGCAAGATAGGAGGAGCTTCTGTCTGGGGCTTCCCACTGCAGGTATGAGCCACAAGGGGTGAGGAGGGCATCAATGTAGGGGAGTGGCCCACTACAGGGTGTCAGAGCTCAAGAAGGGTTAAGGAGAGTCCCTGCATAGGAAGAGCCTGTCGTGGGGGTACTGTCAGGGTACCCTGTCATGGGGTTGACCATGTGAGAGGGCAGCCTTTGCAGAGACTCAGTGTCTAGGCAAAGAGGGGCCTCCTAGGCATGCAGCCCAACAGGGGTTTCAGAAGCCAACGGGGTAACATCCACAAGGATGTCAGTGCATGAGCAAGTACAGGGGACTCCTATGTGAAAGGGCATGACCCAGTTCAGAGAATCAGAGCATGGTTAGGGTGAGATGAGTGTCCATGCAGAAGGGCAACCCAAGCCAGGGAGGGAGTCAGAGGCCAAGCAGGGTAATGAGGATGTCCACGTTGGGGAAGGCAGCAGCAGTGCAGTGAATGCCAGACTCCAAGTGTGATGTGGAAGGCATGATGTGAGCTATGGGATGGGAGTAGTGATAGGAGAATAGTTACACACAAGAGGTTGATCAAATAAGCAAATCTATTAAGGAGGATGGAAACCAGTTTCTCACTATCAAAAAAGGGAGTTACATATATGGGAACGAAGAAAACTAGAATGGATCCTGTGGTGCTGAAACAAGAATTCATAGATTTTAATAATAGATATAGAAATCAATATAGTTGCATGTGAATTTGTGTGTGGATATACACTTTTGTCTGTCCTACAAGTCTTAGCAATATATGTTATATGCTTACAAAAAGAGAATTCTTGATAAAACTCAGTAAGTTAGAAATAGAAGGGAACTTTCTGAACCTGATAAAAAGCATCTATGCAGTCTACTACTAAACTTACACTTAATATGAAAGACTGAGCGCTTTCTCTTAAGATCAGGAACAAGACAAGGATGTTCAGTTTCATCGTGTCTACTCAACATAGTACTGGAAGTTCTAGCCAGTGCAATAATTCCATAAAATAAAATAAAAAGCATCCAAACTGAAAAAAACAAGATGTAAAACTCTATTTACCCATGACATGATCATCTGTCTAGAAAATGCAAATGAATCTACAAAAAAGCTACTAGAACTCATAAGCAAGTTTAACAAGTGGAATACAAGATCAATATACAAAAGCCAATCGTATTCTCTGTACTAACAACAATTGGAAATTGACATTTAAAAAAATAATACCATTCACAATGGCATCAAAATATATGAAATACTTAGAAATAAATCTCATAAAATATGTAAAAGGCTTATACATTGAGAACTATAAAACATTACTGAGAGAAATTGAAGAATATTTTGAAAATGGGGTTATATACTTTTCTCATAGGTTGGGAGACTCAATATTGTTAAGATGTTCATTCTAGCCAAACTGATCTACAAATTAAATGCAAGCTCAATAGAAATCCCAGTGGACTTTTTGATAAAAATTGATAAGCATAGTCAAAATTCCATACGGAATGTAGAGAACTCAGAATAGCCAAAAACAACTTAGAAAATAAAGACCAAAATCAGAAGGCTAACATCACCTGATTTCAAGGCCTACTACAAAGCTATAGTAAGCAATAAAGTGTGATTTGGTGCAAACACAAATACCTATGTCAAAGGAACAGAATGTAGTCCAGAAATAAACCCATAAATATATGGAGAACTGAATATTTAAAAAGCTGCAGAGATAATTCATTGGAAATTGATTGGAAAAAGAATGACCTTTTAAACAAATGATCCTAGAACAATTGGGGGAAAAATATTTCAGCCTATACCTAGCACTGTACACAAAAATTAACCCAAAATATAAAACCTAAAACTATAAAACATCTAGGAGGGAACCTCTGCTAACTTGAGTTAGACAAAACTGAGACATCATCAAAATGCCTAATGAAAGAATTAAATATCAAGCCATAGATCAGAGGAGAATATTTGCAAATCATATATCTGATAAAGGATACATATTCAAAATACACAAAGAACTCTCAAAACTCAATGAGGAGGCTGGGTGCATTGGCTCAGGCCTGTAATCCCAGCACTTTCGGAGGCTGAGGTGGTTGGATCACCTGAGGTCAGGAGTTCAAGACCAGCCTGGCCAACATGGTGAAACCCCATCTCTACTAAAAATACAAAAATTAGCAGGGTGTGATGGCAGGTGCCTGTAGTCCCAGCTACTCAGGAGGCCAAAGCAAGAGAATCACTTGAACCTGGGAGGTGGAGGTTGGAGTGAGCCAAGATCATGCCACTGCTCTCCAGCCTAGGTGACAGAGCACGACTCCATTTCAAAACAAAAAACAAACAAATAAAAACACAGAAAACACTCAATGATGAGAAAACAAACAATCCAATATAAAAAATGGGCAGAAGATTTAAAAAAACACTTCACCAAAGAAGATAAGAATGGCAGATAAGGGCATGAAAAAATGCTCAAAGTCATTAGTCACCAGGGAAACTCAAAACCATTATGAGATACTCCTCATAGCATAGCAAAAATTAAAGATAATGACCATACCAAGTGTTGTCAAGAACATGGAGGAACTGGAACTCTCATGGAGCTGGTGGAAATGTCAATGGTAAAAGCACTTTGGAAAACAATTTGACAGCTGCTTAAAAAGTTAAACATATGATTAAGCCTTTCCACTCCTAGGGATATACTAGAGAAAATTAAAGCATATCCCATATCAAGACTCATATATGAATGTCCATGGCAGCTTTATTTGTAGTAGCCCCAAACTGGAAACAACCCAAGTGTCCATCCACAGGTAGATGAATAAATAAACTAACTGTGGCCTACAATTAAATACTACTCATCTATAGAAAGCAATGAACTATTACTACACAGCAAAGCATGGATGAATCAGGTGATAGAGTAGTCAAGCAAGTGGATTTCCTCTACCAATTCATCTGGTCTCAGAAATTCTCACTTATAAAACTGTCACAAAGGGCCGGGCGCAGTGGCTCACGCCTGTAATCCCAGCACTTTGGGAGGCCGAGGCTGGTGGATCATGAGGTCAGGAGCTTGAGATCAGCCTGGCCAACATGGTCGTCTCTACTAAAAATACAAAAATTAGCTGGATGCGGTGGTGCACGCCTGTAATCCTAGCTGCTCAGGAGGCTGAGGCAGGAGAATTGCTTGAACCCAGGAGGCAGAGGTTGCAGTGAGCTGAGATGGCACCACTGCTCTCCAGCCTGAATGACAGAGTGAGACTCTGTCTTAGTAAAAAAAAAAAAAACCTGTCACAAAGAAGTCATCTAAATAGGAAGAGAAGAAATCAAGCTATCCCTGTTATCAGAAGACATGATTCTATATCTAGAAAATCTCATAGTCTCTCACCAAAAACTTCTTGAGCTGATAAGCAACTTCAGCAAAGTTTCAAGATACAAAATCAATGTACAAAAATCAGTAGCATTCCTATAGACTAATAGCACTCAAGCTGAGAACCAAATCAGGAACACAATCCCATTCAGAATTGCCACAAAAAGAATACAATACCTAGGAATACAGCTAACCAGGGAGGTGAAAGATCTCTACAATAAGAATTACAAAATGGCTGCTCAAAAAAATCAGAGATGATACAAACAAATGGAAAAACATTCCATGCTCATAGAAAGAATCAATATCATTAAAATGCTTATATAACATGCTATAATGCCCAAAGCAACTTACAGATTTAGTGCCATTCCTATCAAACTACCAATGACATTGTTCACATAACTAGGAAAAAACTATTCTAAAATGTATATGGAACCAAAAAATGGCCCAAATAGCCAAGGCAATCCTAAGCAAAAAGAACACAGCTGGAGGAATCACATTGCCCTTACAGTACTGTAAGGCTACAGTAATCAAAACAGCATGGTAGTGGCACAAAAACAGACATATACACCAAGGGAACAGAATAGAGAGCCTAGAAACAAAGGCACACACCTGCAACCATCTGATCTTTGACAAAGCTGACAAAAACAAGCAATGGGAAAAGGACTCCCTGTTCAATAACTGGTGCTGGGATAACAGGCTAGCAATATGCAGAAGACTGAAACTGGCCCTACAACTTAAAGTATAATAATAATAAATAAATTTAAAAAAAACAAAAAACAAACAAACAAACAAACAAATAAACACTGACTAACACGGGGAAAAAAAAAAAAAAAAGATTGAAACTGGATCCCTTTCTTACACCATATACAAAAATCAACTCAAGATGGATTAAAGACCTAAATATAAAACCTAAAACTATAAAAACCCTGGAAGATAACCTGGGAAATGCCATTTTGGACGTAGAAACTGGCAAAGATTTCATGATGAACATGCCAAAAGTAATTGCAACAAAAGTAAAAATTGACAAATGAGACCTAATGAAAGAGCTTCTGCACAGCAAAGGAAACTATCAACAGAGTAAACAGAAAACCTACAGGTTGGGAGAAAATATTTGCAAACTATACGTCTAAGAAAGGTCTAATATCCAGAATCTACAAGGAACTTTAAACCTACAAGCAAAAAAGAACCCCAGTAAAAAGTGGGCAAAGGAAATGAATATATATTTTTCAAAAGAAGACATACTTGCCAATAAGAATATGAAAAATGCTCAATATCACTAATCATTAGAGAAATGCAAATCAAAACCACAACATTATACCATCTCACACGAGTCTGAATGGCTATTATTAAATAGTCAAAATATAACAGATGCTGGCAAGGTTGTAGAGAAAAAAGAATGAATGCTTATATACTGCTGGTGGGAGGAGGGAGAAGTTCATTTAAAAAAAAAAAAAAAAACTGTTGTAGTCCCAGCTACTTGGGAGACTGAGGCAGGAGAATCGCTTCAACCCAGGAGGCGGACGTTGCAGTGAGCTGAGATTGCGCCACTGCACTCCAGCCTGGGCGACAGAGTGAGACTCTGTCTAAAACAAGCAAGCAAACAAACAAACAAACTGTTGAGTACTATGCTTAGTACCCTGGTGACAAAATAATCTGTATCCCAGATCCCCAAGTTACAAGTTTACCTATATAACAAACCTTCACATGTACCATGAACCTAAAAATTAA